>NW_027526203.1:138179777-138779777 GCF_048455015.1 Haemaphysalis longicornis
GCTGCCTGATCTGAAGATGTAGCATTTTTTGTGAGAACTGTCGCCGAGGAGAGTGTTTGTCCTTTGTGGTCCACTACCACCACAGTCATGGCATTGTTGTCGCGATAGTTATAAAGAAAACGCTTTCATATAAAATGGTGCTTTGTTGGCTGATCTCCTACGTTGGGTGAGACGACAACGACTATGGCGATGATTGCTTTTAACCCTGTGCACTTTTGCGAGTACCACGGGGATACACAAGAGAATGTAGACGCCCTCACCTCCTCCGCCTTCCCCATCCCTGACTTGAACTTGAGTCACCCCTTCTAAGTAATAATAATAATAATAATAATAATAATAATAATAATAATAATAATAATAATAATAATAATAATAATAATACAGTTAAACCTGGATGTAACGAACCTCCATGTAACGAATTCCTGGATTTAACAAATTTTTTCCAATCCCCAACTCCATCTCCATAGAAGTCCATGTATTTGTGACCTCCACGTAACGAAGGTGTTGCGGTAATCGACCTGAATGTAACGAATTCGCGGCACTGATCATTTATGATTTTGAGCCGTAACACTACTAAAAATTTGTAAATACAACGCGCAAGTTCTATATAATAGGGGAAAAAATATGGGGCAAGATGGCGGGTAGAACGCATACGATTGCAGCAAGCAAGTGCGTGCCATCCATGCGAGCATCGATGTTTTGTGACGTCTGGTGGCGCTGCCGTGCTGAACGGGCGAGCGCACTCTGGTTAGGCTGGTCCGGTAGGTGTTCTGTTGTTAGGCGTAGCGCATTCTCAGGTCTTGGATGCGAGGTCTTGGATGCGCTGGACGTGCTGCGCCGTCACGTCGGCTCGCAGGATGATGCGGAAGCTTTGGAGGAGTTCGTTTCTCTGGACCGCCGCGTTGCGCCGTCTTTGACGCGAAACACACAGGCGAAAATAACGCAGTTTTTTTGTGTTAAATAAACATTTGAGGTAAGTTGCGCTAAATCGGCATCTGCCGCATGTTTTTTTTGGTGTTCGTGATGATTTCCCTGGTGTTTACTTGAAAACTGCATGTAACGAAAACCTGGATGTAACGAAAATTTGCGAACTTTTTTCAATTTCGTTACATCCAGGTTTAACTGTAATAATAATAATAATAAGAAGAAGAAGAAGAAGAAGAAGAAGGTGCCAATAACGATGTTTTGGATTCAGTTTCTTGGCCAACATCTTGCGGCAACGACGGCGGCAATAATCATGGTTTGAATTTAGCTTCGTGGCCAACTCTCTTACGTCGGCACAGAGCAATGGCGATGACCCTTTCACGCGGACAACTATACAATCACGAGGGGTGCTGCTGATTCGACTAATCACCGTCATCATCATGATCTTAATCGGCATTATCATCACCCTATTTTATCTCCAGTGCAGGATGAATGCCTGCCACACAACTTCAAGTCCAGCCAAACTCCAAGTGGGCTCACCGGCCACGTAGTCTGCGTAGTTACGCATACTGGCCAATGTATAAATGCCGCCACTACTACCGCAACTCCAATCAACGTCCAATCAAGAAACAGCTGTTGCCCTTGCCCCCACTTCGCGCCTGAACCAGTCACTATTCTCACAGGTTCACAGACAGCCTGCCAAAACTAGCAGATTGGTCCATGTCTCTATCAGGCCTACTCATCCTCGACGACCCGTGAAATCCGCATCGTCAGGTATCGTGGACACGCTCCCATTCCGGCAATGAAGCAGCTCACGCCGCGGCCCGGGATTTGGTTCCCCGAGCCCTTGCCGACGGTGGCCAATCTCTACCTCCCAAGATAAACTTCGTCCACTTAGTGGCTATTACAGACATTCTCGCGCATTACAGGCAAACTCGCCGCAGCCTCCCACCACCACACTGGCGCCGCTCTCGAGAGCAAGCTACAACTTGGCGGCGGCTCCAAACGAATACCTACTCCCATCCCATTGGCCTCCAGTTCATCTTCCCCACGCAACAACATCCCCTCTGTGCTTAGTGCCCTCAGCCGGTCACGCTTTTACCATATAGCAGGGGTCGGCAGCTTTTTAAGGTGAAGGGCCGAGCTACATGAAGCCGGCACGGCGGAGGGCTGGACGGCAAATCGGGAAGGGGGGCGGAGGTGGGCTTCGTAGGCAAAGGGAAAAAAATCAGCGAATTGACAGTAATATTTGACAATAATTGACAATAATCTGGCTAAGTGTGAAGATGGGTGGACAACGCCAACTGGATGTGATGAGTTCTCTGTTCTTTTCTTTCGTCCAACCCCATTTGAAGTCAAAACTAGCGTGTCGGCCTCCAGAATGGAAGTGACAGGGGGAGCGGTAGGGGCTCTGATGACGTACTGGGGGCCACATAATACTGCCCCGCGGGCTGCATGCGGCCCGCGGGCTGCAGGTTGCCGAGCCCGGCCATATAGTATGGTCGTGCCAACGCACTCTAGACTTTCCCCCACTTTCCCAAACCCACCTTCGAGCAGTGAACAGCTTCCCTGGCCAGCCCAGACCAGGATACCCAGCTCAACCTGAGTAACCGAGCAAGGACAGCCAGTCGAAGTCAAGGAATCCCGGACTGGGGATGCCTTTCACGGGGAGAGCCTCATAACATCAGCCGTTGCTCGAGGGATAAATGTTTAATGTTTATTCTCTCTCTCTCTCTCTCTCTCTCTCTCTCTCTCTCTCTCTCTCTCTCTCTCTCTCTCTCTCTCTCTCTCTCTCTCTCTCTCTCTCTCTCTCTCAATTTGAGCCTTGTATCATGCGTGGGTTTGCTCCCTTATGCAAGACGCTAGCTTCCTGTCTCCGAGCCCTATTTCTGCTAATTTTTTTAACGGCTCGCTCGGCCAACCTAAACAAGAGTGTCATGCTGAAATTGTGCGCAAGCGTGTCGGCAATGTATTCGGGTTGAAATAACCCGCCTCACGTTGACACAGACAACGATGCAAGTATGGTCACAGGTGATAGTGATCGAAACCGAAAGATTATAGCCAAAACAGACGGGAATACGGCTACTCTCAATACAGATATAATGGCACAAAAAACGGCGAGCAGGCACTCAAACCGTTTTACTGTTGTATATAAACCAGCTCTGTCGTAAGCACACCATGATTAATCGGCGCCTCTTACAATTACGGCGAGTGCCGATGCTGCTGATTCCAGAAAAGCGTAGGTTATGAAAGCGCCAATAGGTGTCTTGTCCTTATCAGTGTCATGATGCATACCTGCTTACCTCATCTGGAATGTCCGTGACCATGTTATTTGTAATAATAAACTATTGTAAATGTTATAAAAGCGCTACTTTTGGTCATTTCCCTTCTAAACCAACGTAACTGATTAATCGATCAATTAACCGTATAAACGCAGCCGATTAGTCGGGTTAAAAATTTTAACCGACGCCCTGCCCTAGTCACTATCGGTTGTGTATACTCCGGCTCGCACCCGAGGGTTGCCCGGCAAGCCGCTCATTACCTAGCCCGCGAATTGACTTGCCGTGGCACGGATGTTCGTGTGCTATAGTAACGTTGTTACCCTTTGAAATATAATTTACCCAATTTTTCTTCGGAAGCGTGCAAAATCGCAAATGACAAACACTCGTGTTTTTCTTTCCCCCATTCGTTTCGTCTGTGGCCCGGTTAATCACATTCTCTGTCGTGGGCTCGCTTAGCTCCGCTGTCGAACCAGGTTCGCACCATGGCTTGGCGGTACTTTGCAAGGAAGAGTGGCAGCGCTCTTCTAATCATGAATACAAGCGGTAATGCATTTTGCTGTAGCAAAGGAAAAAAACGACCCATTAAAACAGCGTCAAAGAGTAGTGCGCTGTCTCAGAAGGTGGGGCTTAAGTGGGGGGAACGCTGTAGAATTAAATCGAGAAACAGAAATTTCGGTGCACACAAGTTCCCCGTTTTACTCCCTTGGGGGTGTAATTTTCAAAAATCCAGCATTCTTAAGCCCAAAGATTACAGCGCATAAACAGAGGAACAGAGACCTTACTGAACTCTCGGGAGATTTTATTGTGCTGAGACACAATTTAGCCATGCCATCTAACCAAAGGCTATTATCGGGGCATGCGTAAACTTTTCAACTTCCTTCTGAGAGCGTGATAGAAGTCATGTAGACGCATGTCTGCACAAGTGTTAAAATTCGTTCCGACTCTTTGATTTCAGCAGTCAACGTATCTGACACCTCTTAAGAACGGATGTAGATTCCAAGTTAGCCGAAGTGTCTTTGCAATTCAAACAATGCCTTGCAAAGAAACCTTCAGAGGCCTGTCTATCCTCTCACCGTAAATGCATCTCCTGGTGTGGACTATAGGGGCACTCTTGCGATTCTCGGAGAACTTCGATACACGACGCCTTTCGCGAATTCAAGAAAAGGCCGCCGGTGTTTTCAACAGATGGCCTCCAAGCTACTTGAACGCAATGAAATTGAATTAAATCGATAGATCCACTGTTGTATTTGTCGTGCGGGATGTGGTGTTGGGGGGGTGGGGGGAGAAAGATGATGAAGTTAGGTGGCAAGGGCGGCTAAAAAATGTGTTTCAACGATACAAGCAAGCACGTACGCGAGAAGACCCAACGCCATGCTACCGTTCGGAGCACATTCCACTTTTATTTCTTCTGATTAAGCACGAGCGCGAGCCCAACCCAGCGCACTTCTTTCCCATCTTCTTCCATGTGACCACGCACGCGCCCTTTCCCGCGATCGAGAATCAACCCATTTATTTGCCTCCCATAAACGGACACTAACGGGAACTTGTCAAACTTCTGTTTTTGTTCGCATTGCATAGGCTGGCTGAAATAAACACATTTGCATCATTTACCCGGTCGGTAAAGGAGTATTTATTTTTGTAAAGCCTGAAAGAACAAATTATACCGCGCGCAGTTTGCGGCGGCCGCAACGGTTAACATCGGTGGCGCGTAAGTGCAATGTGATCTGACGATGTCCAATATTGGAATTCAAACTAGTTTCGGTTTTGTTTTCGTGCAACAACAGCTGGCATGCGACGTTATTGGCATAGGCACGCCATACTTCTGTCATGTTTCAGCCTTTAGAATTGATCAGATAAGCCTGCCAGCGCAGCCTAGAATCGTAATACTCACTAGCCGAGGCATACGCTCAAAGTAAACGCCCTCCGCGTCATCGAACGCGCTCAACTGCGAGGCACTTCTCCCCCGCCTTTGGAACTGTGTCATCAGAGGGTGTTCGCTCCAGACTGACAGTCGGCTGATTCGGCGCTGTGCCCGCAAGCTGTCGGAGCTTATGTCAACACCACGACAAAGAGAACTCACCAGCGCGGCAGGGTCAGTCTGCATGTGGTCTGTGAACTAGCTCGGGGAGCAATGAAGGTTGCAGCGGCAAATGGTGAAGGAAGTATACAAAATATTACATAATATAAAACTGTCAACCCCAAAAAATAAGTGGTATCGTGGATTCAAGCGTGCCCTCTGCGATGCACTACATCCAATGATCTAGACAACTCGGCCACAACCCCCTTTTCTCATTGGGTCAAGGGCGCTGCAGCTGGTCAGTACGTGCTTGATGTTACTTAGTGTGACTAGATAAGTGCAAGTGCGTGCACTAGGAGCAACGCCAGCCATTTCAGTGGTTATCAGTGTTGCGAGATCCCCAATTCTATGGTCTCGCCGCTAACTTCGACCGGGTCGTTTGTTAACAAGACTGCCGAAGATGCAGAAAACCAGCATCTCCGGACACACGTCTGCAGCTGAAATGCTGCTGCACGCAGTTATCTTTGATTCGCGTTTGGAAAAGGGCGTCAGTCGGGCGCAGCCGCAGAGAGGGATGACAAGCTAAGTCTACCAGACTTTCGACTAAAACGCATAAACAGCAAAATGGTGGCGCCCATGAACCGCAGCGTAAGCAAATGTCACGTAATGCGAACTGAGCCATGATCATGACGGCGGAACAGTATACCACGCGCTCGCGCGTTGTAAAGCGCGCAAAAGGGGTGAGGGAAAGAACCTACATGGCGGTACGTGAGCGTGCGCTGCGCCGCGCGCTCACACGCCATTTTGGCAGGGCCATCCAGTCAAAATGGCCCGAATTTACTTTTTTAAATGTCGCGGTAGTTACCAGGCTAAATACTCGTAATTAAGTACACAACAGCGGCCAGTTTTCACCTCAGAGCAGAACTAAAGCTCTAATGTTGCCCTGCTACTGAAATACGGCAGCCTCGACGCGTCATTACGCACACACAGCAACGAGAGGAAAGTCAGCCTCCGGCTGACGATGTTCGGTCGCAGGTTCGTTTATTCCTTGATAACTGCAGCGGCAGCTCTGACATGGGCAACTGAATGTTCCCAGTAAACCTTTCAGCTTACGAATAAACTACGCGGATTGATCACGATGAAGAGGTGAGAGCAAACTCAGCAGCAGCGACGTTGCTTGCTGCGGCCGCCAACTGCATGCTTTGGAGTCACCCCAGCAGCAGCCGTATTGGTTATGGGACGCAGGTGTGTGTCAGGCAGCAGCTATGACTGGTCCGGGCCGGTAAGTGACGTGGCATGCCTCTTTGCTTTTGTTTTCGCGTTGTTCGGACGGGAATTTTGTAGTTCTGGCAACATTGGATATACGTAATTGTGATCAAAGCGGGATGTCTTGTGGACGTACGCAATATCGATTCTTGACGACACCGGGATACCTACGGTGAGTAATGCGGTTTGCTGGGCACTCAACGAGCCCAATGAACATTACCCTCGAAAACTCTTTCCGCACTTTCTACTGCACAGGAACATCCTGTTCAGTCACTACTTGGTCTTCTCAAGGCGGTTCGTATACGTACTGCACGTGCAGTTGGGTAGCGGCCTTCCCTCCTTTACCGCTGTTTCCTCATCCAAAGCGGGGGCGGTATTCTCGTAACTGTCCCTTTCGAAAAGGTCCCTTTTGCGTCCCTTCCTCCTGACGTACTTCCGGTTAAGCAGTGAGCGTTGGCAGTAGGTTTGCCGCGCTTGCGTTACGTCACTTCCGGTTGTTTGCTTTTAGCCAGTCAGGGCTTGTCAAAAGGGACACTTTTGAAAGGCACGCAAAAGGGACAAAACTCGAGAATACCGCCCCAGAATACACCGCCCCACGTCAGAGACCTCCTACGACCCTCCGAAGGCACGGCTGTGTCCCGGCTGACGATGTCAGGCCCGTGCCTCCCGCTCCAGTTTTCTGGGCGATTCTCTGTACTTTACAACTGGTTCTTGTACCTCACGCATTCAATGAAGCACGAAAATATAAGGCTTTCCCGCTAATAAAGACTTGATCAAGGAAAGATCCAGACAAAAATATATTCCGCCATTTCTCTTGGGTCCTCGCTTCTGTGTAATTCGCCTGCGTCGATTATCAGCTGGCACGAATTTTACAATAAACCAAATTAACAATCGCCGCTCTGAAATGGCAGGCGAGGTGGGGATGGCTGCTTCGGTATACAATCCCAGGTTTAGGAAGTACGCATAGTGCCTAGTTCTCTCAAATTCCCTCAAGGTTACCGTAGTAGTTATACTTATGCGTTGGCAAGCAACCGATTCGCTACTATTCTCGCCGCACTGCCCCAATTTGAGCTCAGGAAAAGCATTTCTTTTCTATTTAAATGTTGAGGAATGTATTGCCGTTAGCGGGGGATCCCACAGCACATTAACTGAATCTTGGCCTCACTTTACGCCCTGTCTGAAACTCCCGCTTGCGTGCTCAAACTGACCACATCCAAATGTTTCCCCGGCCTGTTGACATCTGAATGAACCTTATGGGTACTTTAGCGCACTGAACAAGCTTTACGGGTATAACGTCTCAACTTCCCCTAAAGCTTCGGCAAGCGACTCATGCCGCTCAGCAAAACATGACAAACATGCAATATAATTTATGGCAGTAAAACCACAACCCCTACTCGCGGCGTGGCGCAACGGCAGCTTCGGCACAACACCCACATAAGAGGCCCCCGCACGTAATAACAAACATAACGCTTGTAGATCAATTCGTGTTTCCGTTTGTCGCTTTCGAGGTTGTAAACGAATGCTACCAGCGGCAAAGCGAAATCGGATTGCTGGAAATATGTTCACTGAGCTTAAGTAAGTCGCACTCTCTGTTTAAGTAGTAGTCTGCATTCTTCGTAGCCACGTTGACGGCGCTGATGGCGGCGCCCATTGGAACCGTCCCTCATGCGAATGCTCTAGTGGTCTTCTCACAACGTATAGGAGGAAAAAAATGAGGGAAACTTCGGAGAGTAAAGGCGAAGTGAGGCAGTAACCCTGCAAACTCCGGCTGCGCAAGTGCGCACGATACCATGCAAGAATTTTCCGGCATTTTTATACTCGGGTACAAACTAAGAACGGCAATAGCTCATGTTGTGTATCAATCCGCCGAAGCGACCACCCGGATGTCAACTCTTGCGCGCATTTTGAAACGAGATTGCGCTAATTGCGCAACATCGCCTCCCTTTTCGCAACTAGATTTTTTTTGTCGTTGCTGCTAAAGTTGATAATCAGATTAAGTACGAGAAATTACGGAAAATATTAGTGTCGCGTTCTAAATACTCGTAGTAAGGGACGCTTTGCTCCACGCGGAGTAACAGCCGGCTACGGCGATGAGGCGCCGGGACAACTCCAGTTGTAGTTCTTAAGATGTCCCCGAGTATAGTGAGAAAACCGCTGCTTTCAGGCCGGGTGTGGTGATTACCCGAAATGTTTGCAGCTATGTATCAGGCTCATTGCCATTAACTTGCGATTGCGAAATTTCTGTTCCTATTCCGTATTCATTTATTACACCGCGCAGGAATTCCCAAATGTTCCAAGATAGCGGTTAAGCAGTGTGGTGCCTAGTTGAATTTGGACCTGCAACGGCGTATGAAATATAATGCGTACAATTAGCGAAACGGGAAGCATTTGATTGCGCCAAGGTGCTGGAGTCGTTAGGAATAATAACTCAGTCATTGTACCCGCATAAATCCTTGCCTGAAACCTCTTCCCCATATATAGGCATTACCGACCAGCATACGAATTCTTACGGAAACTTTCCCGTTAAGTTTTCTCAGCACAGCGGAAACAATTTGGTGCAATGGACTCGGCTGTCGCGAGATTTGCAGCCAGCGGTCTTCGTTCTTCATGCTGCAAAGCAGTTCGGCGGCAGTCCCTTGGTCCCTTGTATGCCCGAGATCTTGAATATGGCCCCGGCGTCAGGCTGGCTGTGAAGCTGGTCGCGGGTCAGACCGATGAACCCAGAAGTCACGAAGAGGTCCTCGTATCGTGGGCCACCGAAGCAGAGAGAGGTCACGTGCTGGGTCGGGATCTTGATTTTTTGCACGACCGCACCTGGAGGGCATGAAACAATATCTTTCGAAGCTTGAAGAACATAGTTTTATAAGTGCTTTGGTCACCGCGGAAAAGGGCGATTACTGGATTTCTGTGCGAATGGTTTGGACACCACACGGACAGAGAGTTTTAGGAGTGGCACACACGCTTCGCGGTAACCCTTACCTACTGACACCATCATTGTATTTTGTCAAGGAGTGTATAACGATTGACAGACTTTTTCGTGAATAACACTTTATGTGCTCTGCACTTCCTTCTTGGCCATCGTTTACTGCGAGCGAATAAATACAATACTAACAGCTTAAAACAACCAATAGAACATTGCAAAGCCGGTATACCCAGCTAAAACCACCACAGAATCTGTTCTAATACACACAATATTGATAAGGATCCGCGGAATGTTAAGGTAACTTTTTTGGATTCAAATGATCGAATAAGCATTACAGATTCTGAAGAAAATACGCCCTAAAAGTGTGCCCTCATCATGGTTAGCAGAACTTCCTCCCGAAACTGTATTCTAATGTCAATGTGCGAGCGCCGACCGACCCTCATTTAGAAATACGCTATTTTGTCTGTTTCCTCGTTCGCATCCCATACTTCCGCAGGCCGTTCGGCTGGACGTTTCAACGCGACTCAAAGGTACGCCTACTGGTGGTCATTCGACGCTTACAGAAGAAAAAGAACCGATAAGTTTGCTCTTGCAAGCGGGTAAACCAGCCCTAGCAGTGGTCTCAGTACCGAAACGCTAACGCCGAGTGCGTCCGCAAATTCGCTAGTGCGAAAAACGCTCATTTCAATGTTACTCTTTTCTCTTATCTACGAAACCATCCACGAAAATTTTGGTCAATTGTGAGCGGTAAAAAAAAAAACAGTACAATGCACACTGCGGCAGTCTCTGTTCTGAATAACGAATGTTGCAAAAATGTTGCATTTTGTTTAGGGTTTCCACAGAGTTCTGCCTTCTATTACAAATATTACTAGGCATCATTTTTGTCATGAATCGTATAGTAGCGGACTGTGAAGGAGTCACAAAATAAACTAAAATCTTGAAACATCTTTTTGAGCGGGGTCTGATGGCCTAAATTCCAATTTAGAAAGGTACCGACTTGTACGCATCACAATTCTTTTCTAAGTTTTTTTCACCAGTCTATGTTCACGCTTGCCAGGCGGTTGGAAGCAGCGGAAGGTGGTTCGCATTCGTCAATCAGTTAACCCTAATTCCCCAGAGAACTGCCGTCCCATTTCATTTACAAGCACTCTTTGTAAAATTTAGAGTGCGTTGTGAGTTCACATTTAATAGTTCTCTAGATGAACATTGTAATAACGGCTTTAGAAAGACCTGATACAAAGTGCACCTTCTGTCCTTTACTGTAGACCTGCAGGTCGCTTGCTAACTTGTTTGCTAACACTGATCTAGCTTGTTACACTGATTGCACTTTTATTGATATCGCAAAAGCCTTTCATACGGCATTTCACGATTTACTAATCTTGAAGCTTAGCAAACGATTTGGTGAAAGATGTCCTTTGTAACAAAAAACATCGGATAAATGCTATGGCAGCTTATCTCCCTCCTCTACTGTAACGTCTGCAGTACAGAGGGCCGCAAACGTCTGCGGGATCTGCAGTGCGTGGCGGAGCAGCGCAAAACTAGAGTTCATGTATATCTCCCGTAGGGCAGCTATATACATTAACTCTAGCGCAAAACTGCATTGCTGCGCCATCTGCGGCAACAAACCGCCGGATCGAGGCTCACGAGACTTGCGCGCCAGGCGCGCTTTGCGCATGCCTGTGCATTTTTGTTATCATCCGTGTCTGGTCATTCCAATCCTCATGACGTGCTTTCGATATTCGCGGGAACCGCTGTGGCGCCGCGTGACCATCGCCACGGGTCTGACTTTCTTCACTGGTGCAACACAAGACGTTGCTCGCAACCGCCTTACGCGCGAGGATCAATGTTGCCAGAATATACCTCAATCTACCAAGTGATATTCTGGACGAACATTAAGATTGTAGGGCTGTTATAGGCTAGGTGCTGACCAAAACTGTGTGCGTCGACAGGGTGTGCAGAAAAACGTCGCGTCGGCACAAAGCCAACTTTCTGGTAAATGCTCTCTTGCTCTCAATCTAATCTAGATATTTTGGCGAAAACATCGTGCTAAATTTGGCCGATAGGAAGAAAAAAATGGCAAAAGTCGGAAAAATTATGTAAAATTAGCCGATGGGACGACAAAAAAGGCGATGAATTACGGACTAAAAACTTCACATCCCTTCTGCCAGCTTCCGCATAAATGTAGGGAATCTGGGAACTCGTACATGCATGGCAAATACCCCAGTTCGTACGCAAAATGTTTCGTGTGGTGACGAGAAGGTGCACCGGTTGTAAATGAAGGAAAACACACTTGAGCTTAGTTGAAAATAAATAAAAAAATAAGTGCCCTTTTCTTTTGTGGAAAGGATAACCAGCGGAGCTGCGTGTAGTCCAAGTAACAAACGCCTTGTTTTTATTTTGAGATTAAGATTACTTCCTAGATAATTAGCTGAGTAACGCTTGGGTGGACTAGAGTTTTATTCTATTTATTTGATTGATTGCGGGGTTTAACGCGCCGACGCAACGCAGGCGATGAGGCGCGCCGTAGTGGAGGGCTCCGGATTAATTTTGACCACCTGGGGATCTTTAACGTGCGCCGAAATCTCGTACACACGGGCGTTTTTGCTTTTCGCCTCCACCAGAAAAGCGTCCTCCCCGGCCGGGAACCGAAACCGCGTCCTCGTGCTCAGCAGCGCAACGCCTTAGCCACTGAGCCACCGCGGCGTGTAGAGAGAGTTTTATTCTAGCGGACAAACATGGGGCCGCCCATTTTCCCCTTAACGAAGCCTTGAGAGGCGACGGCAATTACACAATATTTACAACTACACCGTGAACTGCGTAATTATATAAAATGTCAAGAAAACTCAGCAGAACGCTAGAAGTAGTCTTCATATTTAATTGTCACTCATCATCATCATCATCATCAGCCTATCTACGCCCACTGCAGGGCAAATGCCTCTCCCATTATTCTCCAATTTCCTCGGTCCTGTGTCAACTGTGACCAATTTATCCCCGCAAACTTCTTGATCTCATCTGCCCATCTAACTTTCTGCCGCCCCCTGCAACGCTTGCCTTCTCTAGGGATCCACTCTGTTACCCTTAATGACCAGCGGTTATCTTGCCTTCGCATTACATGCCCTGCCCACGTCCATTTCTTCTTCTTAATTTCTACTAATATGTCTTTAACACCAGTTTGCTCTCTGACCCACTCCGCTCTCTTCTTGTCCCTTAATGTTACACCTATCATTTTCCGCTCCATTGCCCGCTGAGTCGTTCTCAATTTAAATTGAACCCTCTTAGTAAGCCTCCAAGTTTCTGCCCCGTAGGTGAGTACCGGTAAGGTGCAGCTGTTATACACTTTCTTCTTCAGCGACAATGGTAGGCTGCTATTCATTATCTGAGAATATCTGCCATATGCACCCCACCCCATTCTGATCCTTCTAATTATCTCTGCCTCATGGTTGGGATCTGAGGTCACAACTTGGCCTAAGTAGATATATTCGCTTACCACTTGCACTGCCTCGCCACCTATCTCAAACTGCTGTGCTGTCCCGAGGTTATTGATCATTACTTTAGTTTTCTGCATATTAATTTTCAGGCCCACGGTTCTACTCTGTTGGCCCAGTGCGGAAAGCATGCTTTGCAATTCGTCCCCCGAGTTACTTAGCAAGGCAACGTCATCAGCAAATCTGAGGTTACTGAGGTATTCTCCATTAACCCTTACTCCCACCTGTTCCCAATCCAACGTTCTGAATACTTCTTGTAAGCATGCTGTGAATAACATTGGAGAGATTGTGTCTCCTTGTCTGACACCCTTCCTTATAGGTATTTTACTGCTCTCCTTATGGAGGATGATGGTAGCTGTGGACCCATTGTAGATATCCTCTAGTATTCTTACATAATGCTCATCTACCCCCCGGTTCTGTAATGCCTGAATACTGCTGAGGTTTCGACCGAGTCAAATGCTTTCTCATAATCTATGAAGGCTATATATAGGGGTTCAGTATACTCAGCGCACTTCTCTATCACCCGATTGATCGTGTGGATATGGTCCATTGTTGAATAACCTTTACGGAACCCTGCTTGTTCTTTAGGTTGACTGAAATCTAAGGTTGCAAAGATTCGGTTAGCGATTACCTTGGTAAATACCTTGTAGACGACTGACAGTAAGCTGATCGGCCTGTAATTTTTCAAGTCCTTCATGTCGCCTTTCTTATGGATTAGGATGATGTTCGCGTTCTTCCAAGATTCCGGTACCATTGCGGTCATTAGGCATTGCGTATACAGGTTTGCCAGTTTTTCAAGTACAATTTCTCCGCCATCCTTCAAGAGGTCAGCTGTTATCTGATCCTCACCTGGTGCTTTGCCCCCTTTCATTTCTTTCAAAGCCTTCCTTACTTCTTCGGTCGTTACTGGTGGGATGTCTATCTCCTCTGAACTACTGTCTCGTTCGGCATTATCCTGTATGTCCCGGCTACTGTACAGATCCCTATAGAACTCCTCAGCCACTGTGACTATTTGATCCCTATTTGTGATGACATTGCCTTGCTTACCCTTAAGTGCATACATCTGATTTTTCCCCACGCCAAGACGTCTCTTCACTGCTTTCAGCCTACCTCCGTTCTTTACAGCGTATTCGATCCTCTCCATATTATACTTCCGTATGTCAGCTGTCTTACGCTTATTGATTAACTTCGAGAGCTCGGCTAGTTCTATTCTGTCAGCTGCGGTGGAGATTCTCATGGTTTGCCGTTTCCTCATTAGATCTTTCGTCTCCTGTGAAAGTTTACCAGTATCCTGTCTAGCCATAGTGCCCCCGACTTCTATTGCACACTCCGTGATGATGCGTGTAAGGTTGTCGCTGGCTTCCTGTGTTGTAAGCTCGCCTTCCTCGTTAAGGGCGGAATATCGGTTCTGCAGCGCGATCCTGAATTCTTCTACTTTACGTCTTACTGTTAGTTCGTTTATCGGCTTCTTTCGTACAAGCTTGTTGCGGTCCCTCCTCAAATCTAGCCTAATTCGAGATCTTACCATGCGGTGGTCACTACACCTTGCCCTTCCTAGCACTTCCACATCCTGCACGACGCCAGGGTTATCGCATAATATGAAGTCTATTTCATTTTTGTGCTCCCCATTCGGGCTCCTCCAGGTCCACTTCCGACTCTCCCGTTTACAGAAGAAGGTATTCATTATGCGGAGGTTATTCCGTTCTGCAAACTCAACTAGTAGGTCCCCCCTGCTATTTCTACAGCCCAGACCATAGTTCCCAACTGCCTTGTCTCCAGCCTGATTCTTGCCTAAGTACTTTAGCATTGAAGTCCCCCATAACTACGGTATACTGTGTTTTTACTTTAGCCATTGCCCATTCCACATCTTCATAGAAGCGTTCGACTACTTGGTCGTCGTAGCTGGATGTGGGCGCGTAGCCCTGTACCACCTTGAGCTTGTACCTCTTATTGAGCCTAATTACAAGACCTGCTGCCCGTTCGTTAATGCTATAGTATTCGTCTATGTTGCCAGCTATGCTTTTATTGACTAGAAATCCCACTCCCAGTTCTCTTCTGTCCTCTAGACCACGGTAACATAGGACGTGTCCACTTTTCAGCACCGTAAAGGCTTCGCCTGCCCTCCTAACCTCGCTAAGCCCTATTACATCCCATTTAATGCCCTCTAGTTCCTCGAACAACACCTCGAGACTCGCTTCGCTAGATAAGGTTCGCGCGTTAAACGTTGCCAGGTTCAGATTCCATTGGCGGCCTGTCCGGATCCAGGGATTCTTAGCACCCTCTGCTGCGTCACAGGTCTGACCGCCGCCGTGGTCAGTTGCTTCGCAGCCGCTGGGGACTGAGGGCCGGGGGTTAGTTGGCGTATTCATGGGAGGTTGTGGCCGTTACTACACCAGGGTGGCCAATCCTGCTCTGGTGAGGGAGTGCATTACCGGCAATGGTCGCCGGGGTCAGGCCGCACCCCAAGCCCCTTTGTGCAATTCCATCAATACGCGGATTTTTTTTTTAATCCGGTGGGAATTGTCCGGCACCGGGATTCGAACCATGGACCTTCTGCACGCGAGGCGGGTGTTCTACCTCTACGCCATCGCTGCATCAACCTATGAACTATAATTGTCACTATGAACTAAAAAAAAAAAACTTGACCTAATGTTCCATATCGAAAAACTTCAAAGCGCACAAATAGACGGGGTCAAAGAGGAGGGACACACACACGCGCTTAGTTGAAAATAAGTCCCCGTCTATTTCCCCGTCTATGTCCCCGTCTATTTGTGCGCTTTGAAGTTTTTCGATATCACGCACCAACTAGCCCAACTTGCGGTATTGCTAATGTTCGAGTCGATTTTGCAGCCAAATGGGATGAGGCAGTTTTGATAAAACAAGGATTACAGCCGTTTTCTATTACCATACGCCCTCCGTAGACGGCGATGTATTCTTTTCGTAACGTCTAGAACTTCACTGTAAACTAAGGGAATATGCCAAGTAGATTAAGAACGCGGAGTTACGCCAGACTCCACTTACAGGCCAATTTTAGCATTATTTCCCCAAAAAATATCTACATTAGATTGAGAGCCAGAGAGCATTCACAAGAAAGTTGGCTTTGCCGCAATAATGAATTTTGCTGACGCTACTTATTTCTGCGCACCCTGTCGACGCAAACAGTTTTCGTCAGTACCTAGCCTATAAGAGCCCTAGAATCTTAATGTTCGACTAGAATAGCACTTGGTAGATTGAGCTATATTCAGACAACCTTGACCCCCCCCCCCGCGAAAGGCGGATGCGAGCAACGTCTTGTGTTGGACCAGTGAAGAAAGGCAGACCCGCGGCGATGGTCACGCCGAGCCACAGCGGTTGCCGCAAATATGGAAAGCCCGTCACGAGGAAGCGAGTGACCAGAGAAGGATGATAACAACAACAACAACAACAACAACAACAACAACAACAAAGAAAAAAAAAACAGGCATGCGCAAAGCGCGCCTGGCGCGCAAGTTCCGTGACCCTCAAACCACCAAGGTCTGTTGTGGCAAAAGGCTCAGCAATGCACTTTTGCGCCGCTCCGCCACGCACTGCAGATCCCGCAGAGTTTTGCGGCCGGCTCTACATCAACAGTCAGGGTGGTAGCGTTGCTCTTTCGTTCATTAAATATCGTCCTGGTTGCATCAGGTACTCTACCGTGAAGCTATTCGCTGACGACTGCGCATTGTATCCAAAACCTAATTACTAGTTTGGCAGGTTCAGACCGATCTTGACAATCTGTCCTGTTGGCGTACGAAATGGCTCATGCACTTAATGTTAAAAAATCGTAAGACAGCGAATTCGCTCTGTGGTAATATTGCAACACTGGTACGCATGAGCATAGCGGTGCTTGTATAGCATTTGCAGGTTTATAGAAGTGCATGGGTCTTCATATCACAAATAATCTCTCTCAAGAAATCGATGTTGACTATATCGCCAACAATTGTAATCGCATGCTAGGATATTTAAGTCATAATTTTTATCTTCTTCCTTCCTAGTTTGAACTCTTAAGAAAACCTCGGTGCGTCGAGAACTAGAATACTCATGCACACTCTTGAATGGTTCCAAATCACCCTCATCCTCGCCCCGAATCAATTCGACACCAGGCCTTTCGTTTTGTATTATCTAACTCCCCCCGCCATTCTAGTGTAACTGCCATGACGAAGACACTTAACTTACCTCACCCCTCATTGCGGCGTAAATGTTCATGGCTTTCACTTTCTTCCCAAAATATTTCACCTCAGCCACAACTTAAAAAAAAAACCCTTTTCGGAATTGTTATTCATATTCCGTCTAGTTTAGAATAATGGTTTGAAAGTTTGTGTGTCGTTTAGTTGGGCTAATTTGTATCTTGACTGACTCATTCCCTGAACTGAACAAGCAGGAAATAGAACCACCCTCTCGCCGCCATTGACTCCATGGCGGAAACATTTAACTTAATGCCATTCTTGACGCATGATGGGCTTGAACTCCATTGCTTTACATTTTGTGGTTGTTGTTAAACCCCACTCCTTCCTGTAATGCCCTAGTGTCCTGAATGTAAATAAATGATATAAAATGAAGTTAACTAAAGTCAGTGCATTGTTTTATTAATAATAACAGTGGTCTTTATTTCATTTGTAAGTAGATCTGAGGCTGCAAAAGAAAAAGCTGCTCTTGACAGCTTGACTAGCTCCCGCCACATGCTTGCATAGATCGCATACACTAACACATGAACAACAAGAATATGCGATAGCAAAGGGTCTAGGATTTTGGCTGTTTCACAGGTAAGAATCGGTGAAGGGATTAGAAATATTACAATATACTGGATTAGGAAATTCCCTAAGCAATCATGCAAACGAAAGTACATAATAATACACATTGGAGTACATCAGTAAAAGAATTATGCATATTAGCGCCCATTATCATTGGGCATCTTGAAAAATACAGTACACTTGCACACAGTAAGGCAAGCGACAACTTTAATCAAACAAAAAATATCGCGGGAACTATGAATTACATACACAATCTAGATAATGACAACCATGAAGATTACAAGAACAATTCGTATATATTCCTTTGCAGTAAGCTTATAGAATTTTATACCTTTCTCGTGGAAGCCATTCAAAATTGCGGCATACTTGTTCGGAACATTTCATCTCAATAATTGGTTCTACTTAGACCCACCTCCCAATACTACAGCCAGAGTCCTTCAATGGCTTTCTGGTCATGAAACTTCGCCGCCACGCTATGGTAGACCACGCTATGGGAGAGCTTCGTACGCTGCCACGCCCCGGCGCTGGTGTTGATTGGAGGGCAACCGGGGGCTTCGTCAGAGCGGGTTTGCGAGGGAATAGACCAGTGAGTAAGATAAAACAGACGCTCGCCGCCTTATCAGCAGTGCACTTTCGCTTTACGTGTCGTGGGCCGCTCAAATGGACTTATCATTTTGTGAGTGGCGAAAAAATTTGGTGCGAACGGGCATGCTGCTACTGCGTTCCTGCCTGCCGGTCTGGGTTCAGAGCAGCGGCGGCCGCGCGTTGCCCTCCGATCTGCGGTGGCGGCCCTCGCGGTAGCCTTTGTCCCCGTACGAAACTTGGCCGGGAGTTTCATGACCAGAGAAGCATTGAAGGACTCTGCTACAGCCAACATGTTTCATGTACAGGTCCGAGCTGAAGTAAACGGAGCACGGGAGCGGTGGGCCGAATTGCATCACTGCGCCACGTAGGAGCGCGAACGGGAACCAAGAAGCGGCGCTTAGCGGGTAAGCTCGCACTGTCAGTGCCTCCTTTATACAGGAGGCACTGGCACTGTCCCCACCACCCTATCTTATATGCTTTATCACCGCTATGCTGGTGCGTCAGACCGGGCGTGACGGTTTTCAAAGGGCAGCGCTGGGCGTTCCGGAGGCGCTGGTTACGTTGCCTCTCGCAGCCGGCAGTAGTGACCGAATCAGCCGCTTCTGGGTTCGCACAAACTACGCGCTCTGCAAAACATGGCTTGTTGCGTTCAGCCAAGGGCAATTATGAGTTTTGTTCAGGGGCGGCATAGTATTGCCTGTTTTCCTGGTTTACATCGGTGTGCCTATGCGATGCAAGACATTATAAGGCAGCTGCAAAATATGCCTCAAGAATATAGAAATCATCCCAAGAGTTATGTCGTGCATCGCATAGGCACACAGCTGTAAACCAGGAAAACAGACAATACCATGCCGCCTCTGAACATCACTCATAATTGCCCTTGGCTGAACGCAACAAGCCACGTTTTGCAGCGTGCGTACTTTGTGCGAACCTAGAAGCGGCGGACTCGGTCCCTACTGCCCGCTGCGAGGGGCAACATAAGCCGGATTGCCCAGCGCTGTCCTTTGACAACTGTCACGCCCCGTCTGACGCGCTAGCAGAGCGGCGATTAAGCATATCTGATTGGGTGGCGGGGGCTGTGCGAGCATACCCGCTGAACGGTCTCCTTGCTTCCCGTTGGCGCTCCTACCCGGCGCAGCGATGCGATTCGGCCATTGTTCCCGTGCTCCGTTAACTTCTGCGTCGACCTGTACATGTTTAATAATGTCCAAATTACCCAAGCTGAATAGTTGGCTGAAATTCCCCTTCCTTTCCATATTGAAGCCTCTGCACAAATGGTACGTCTAGAGATTGCCTATACCAACTAAACGGAACGATTCATTAGCGTATCTACTTAAAAATCCGATGGAACGTTAGCAGCAATCGTAATTATTTCATTTTACACAAAGAATGCCTAGCAATAGCTGCCATTTGGCTTGGGTGGTGTTATTCAAGCTGAGGCCTCTCAGGGGAAAATTTCTGGAACGAGGTTTCAAATTTCTAATGACCATATCAGTGATCAGCAGAGAGTGGATACTTAGCAGCTGCTTAGTCTACGTATTGTACGCCTCCCCTGTGTCCCAAAAGCTCTTGACATGTTGAAACAAGCTTTAACGAGTGTTGTAGGGGAGTTTTAGCATTAGTTTACCGTTAATTGCAGCGATTACATGAGAAGGGCGGGGAAACGTAGACCTAATAAGCTTGTAGGGTCAGATGATTTGTCATCGCGTTGATACTACGTGGATAGCGAAAACCATCAATCCATTAGTCATAAAGCGCGTCCTTTTTGATCGAAAACAAGGACACTTCAGGCGAAATCGCGGTAGCTGTGGCGATCTGGCCAGGAATCATCCTGCATCCTATGACAGTGTTACGCCTTCAGTTGAAACTGATGTGCGCCCCACCCCACGTCACCCGGTGGCGTGTCGAGAACAAAAGTTCGGAACCCCTACTTTTCACTGCTACTTCAGCAGATGGCGACACTGGTTTTGATGCTCCTAGTGTCTGCGTGCATGGCTCACATAAATGGGAAATCCAATATATACCCTCGCGTCCTACCTGTAGTGGGGTCTATTTTGACCACGTGGCCTCCATCGTAGCAGGCGATCCAAACTTTATCTGTCTGGTCAATTGTGATTCCGTCCGGATAGCCGAGCTCCTCAAAGCTGGATTGGTTGAAATTTGCAACAACCTTCTGATTGCCTGCAGAGGAATCATGCAGAGCAATCGAAGATCACTCAGAGAGTTTGCGTCTGCTTATTGTAAAAGGCACTCTGCAACATTTTTACCATCTTCTTTTCTAAATCTGGAATGCCTTCAGGACACGGTCAGCAAACCCATACATCACAAAGTATACCTCACAAAACATTACTGCTCTGCACCGATAAGTAAACTCCAAAACTTGTTCAAAAGATTATTCTCCTTCCTCACTTCCGCCATGCTCGAGCGCTAAAACTGCGTCATTCGAGCGATGTCGCGACTTTTGGCCAGCTTCCTTTCAAATTCATCCATGAACGCATTAGAAATTCACTTCAAAGAAATTCGCATGTAAACGCAAGCAGAAAATGGAAGATGTACCAGCGGCAGCGAGCTAATCACGCAGTGCCGCTTGGTGCTAATGATTATTGTAGCTATCACAATGCTTGTAGGCTTGAGGGAAAAAGCTGAGGCGTTTATCAGCCGCTGCAGGGACTCTTTACTCAATTTTTAGACGATAAGTAATTGCTTTCTTGTCGTAGACCAACTAGGCTTCAATTACTCCTTCGTCGCATCCTCGCGTTTTTGCCGTAACTTATGACATTCACAATGGGTTAACCTGACAAATAAATCTTGCGTGTCAAAAAAAAAAGCTGTTTTTTAGTCGGCCAGGAAGGATTTTACGAAGTGAAACAAGTGTAAAGCGGGTTTGTCGGTTAGTTTGGGAATTACTAGTAAGTGGCATGACTTGATTGCTAGCACTGAAAACAACCGGAAGGCGCCTTGGCACAGGGGTTCTTATGCACAGGTGCGCAGAAGCACTATGTTGGTTCTATCACTCAGGAGTCGCGGACGTCATTACCTGGTAGGCGCGGGGGGTGCAGTGAATTGATTGATTGATTGATTGATTGATTGATTGATTGATTGATTGATTGATTGATTGATTGATTGATTGATTGATTGATTGATTGATTGATTGCTTGATTGATAATGGGGCTTAACGCGCCGATGCTGCACAGGGTATGAGGCGTGCCGTAGTGGATGGCTCGGAATTAGATTTGGCCTCCTCGGACTCTTGAACGCGGGTCCAAATCTCGACAAACAAGCTTTTTTTGCTATTTGCCATTATTAGAAAAGCGGCCCCCACGGCCGGCAATTGCACCGGCGTCCTTCGGCTCAGCAGGGAGGGGGGGGGGGGCGGAACTGTTTTGTCCTGGATAAAGCAGAAATATAAAAGCCGGTGGGTGCGATATTTTGGAGTACTTTAGGAACCTAAGGCGGTGATTGAAATTAGAAGGCTTTGAATTGAATATAGCGCATTTGAATATAGCGCATTGAATTTCAGACCCAGCTTCACGCACAAATTAGCGAGAATAGTGCAAGCGATGGGCATTACTCTACAACTCAAAGTCCAAGACTGTTTCTAAGCTACTATTGGGCTAGTATGGGTTATTGCTCACGAGAGCAAATGTGGCCACGTGTTTAGACCGGGCCGTTTGAAACAATTCCGAGCTGCGTTTTCTGGAATAAAGCTTTAGCGCCGAGGATAGTGTAGCAAGCAACGGTGTCATGTCATGGCACTTACTAACATCTCCTTTGGCCAGATCAAAGTCATAAATGTACAGCTTTCTTGGGCCCGAGTCGACGAAGAACATCTTTTTGTTGTCTGCGGTCCATGCAATGCCGTTCGGCACTGTGATGCGCTCCACGTGCTTGCGTATGTGCTTCTTCTCGATGCTGTACATGGACCCTTGCTCGGATGTGACCTCCATTGGCTTCTTTTCGATGGCCATTGTACCTGCGCGTCAGAGTTGCAATGGGTCAAAAATGTGCCGTCACGGCCCTCAACAGCACCTCAAGCTTAAAACTTCTGTTTCGAGGCACTGGCACAATGAATGAGTCGCGCTTTCAGCTGGGTAGTCCTTTTCGCATAATTCGACGCTACGTGTACGTCAGTCACGCGAGTTTCATATGGGCCGTCCCGCTCCAGAGCCTCATGCGGCTACGACGCAATGACTACGAGCGGGAGGCCCAGCAACTGCTCATTAGGTCCTTGTAGCCTCTCCATAATGGATAACCTGATGTAGTTCGGTAAACCGTATGATTGCACATGTGCACACAGACGGATATCTCTTGTGCTCATGCGGAGAGATACCCTCTCGCGTACCAGACGCCGTACCAACGCCGGTTCTCCAGCTTTCTATAACTTTCTAAGTATGTAGCAGCTTCAATAGCAGCTTCTTGCGTAGTGGCGTTTGCGAGGCCGGACAGCTCACCGCATGCGTTAGCATTTGCACTATAGGCAAAGGAAGAGCTAGCGCCTGTGTTACAAGCACGTAACCCGGAGGAGCCTTAGAGGATCCATGTCCGGGAGGTATGGCTGAAAGCTACCATAGTCTGCCCTCCGTGAGGCCCTAAACGACCGTTACATCGAATAGACTCTGAGCCCTGCAAGGTAGTTAATAGTTATGTAGCAATCTGGACGACGTGGCGCTAACAAGTACGTAAACGGCGCTATCAATGGCCGACGAGTGCATGCGACAAAAATGCCGATCTGTTCAATGAGCATTTCTAAAGATTCATACTAAGTTGTGGCAACCTGATTGGACTAAGCATTATCTCCACCTGGGTAGAGGATTTTGAGCCGAAAGTTTTAACTGCACTGACAGGCATAACGCGAAAAGCATAAATAGACAGGAGATTATACACAGCAAAAAAAAAAAAACACAGCGAAAGCGCAGGAGAAATTTTGTAAAAGCTGTCTTTTTGGGCAGCGCATGGCAACTTAAAGGAGAAACGCCCGCCGACCAGTGGTCTTTTTATGAAAATACAGGAATTGCGTCACAAAAAGTTCTGTGTTCATTCAAGGAGCCTCTCTTTACAAATTGTGATAAACTAGTCTAAAATACGGTCAGAAAAGAGTCCCGGTAACACTGACTCTTACGCATGGTGACTAGTAGAAAACAAAGGGAGTCACAGAACAAGGTCGTGTTTTGTGGAACCACTAACCGACTCTGTGAGCGGGACAACTCTGCGGAAGAGAGGACAAGCACGAGGAGCGAAAGAAGAAAAAGTGGCTCCAATCCACGCGGCGTAGGTGGTTGGAAAGCAAAGCTTTAAACGACACTCACAACAATTGCCTATGCGACGTCACTTGAATTCACACACGTGGCTCTACAAGGTGCGAAACCATAGATTTTGCCAGCCGTTACCTGGAATTTGCGGGGCGGCGTTCCGTCGCCCCGCAAATTCCACGGCGTCGGCCACGGCCGGGCTAGGGCGGCGGACGCCGCCGCTGTAGGCCGGCCGTGAGTCAGGAAAAAGAAAACGGAGAGGAGCGTCTTTAGAAGGGTGAAAAAGCGGAACTAGCCATCCTGCTGTGCTAGCTTGGGGCTACACCACCACGCGACACAAGCGCAGACACCGAAACAATTCGGCATGGGAGCTTGGTGATTCCCATTTATACCGATTTAAACTAGTTAGCTTAGTAAGTTTTAGAATTGGGAGAAAGCTGAGGAAACTTTTATAAGCGCTTTTTAGCAGAACCAGTTGCTACTTTCGCCTTTTGTAATACCTCTTAAAACACAAACGAATTGGTATTCACCCCTTCATAAAACAGAGTCCCATTAGTGGCAAGCAGTTCTCTAAAGGTAGCCTTTCTCTAGCTGCCAGATGTCTGTAGGTGGTTTGTACATTTTGTTTTCCCGCCCTGCAAACCAATCCTTAACGTATGTTTGCCGTACGACAACTTAATTCCGTCGGGTGCGGGTTACCCTGGAGAGGCTGTCGAACAATTTAATGAAGCCGTGCGAAGGCAGCGCGCAATGAACCCGAAGCGGTGCCAAACAGGCTCAAAACAACCGTCGCTAAAGCAAACAACAAAGCCGTACCGTCGACGCCGCCGCCGGCGAGCAGGCACTTCCGCGCCCTCCGCCCCTCCCCGCCCTCCTCCCCCCCCCCCACCGCCCCGCCGCGCTCGGAGTTTGTATAGCAAGCTCCAACGGGATCCTGAAATGAGGAATCCGACCACGTGCTCCCTTTTTTTTTTTCAAAATAAAGTTTACTCTCTCTCTCTCCCGCACGCCACAAAAGAACCGTTGGCTGGTAGAGGTAGAAAGCTTTGCTTTAAGATGTGAGTGTAAAAGGCAGCGGCGAATTTTGGCGTCCAAGCTGGCGGGCGTTTTGTACAAGTGCAATACGGGTATACATTGGCGGAATATAATTTTGCTCGTAGCAATGCTTTGATCCTGCCCACACACCCGCCTAAATTCGCTAGTAAGCAATGATTTGTCGGCTGTGCACGCCACTACGCTCTTTTCAGGACGGAGGGTGGTGGGTGTTGTATACTCTTTCATCGGGTCCTGCTGGGGAAGAAGGCGAAAAGTAACGGCTGCCTAAAGCTGACGGACCAACATCTTTTCGATTGAGGAATACCTTCCGCAACTTTTTTCTCGCGTGTCGCCGTGCTTGTTCAAATTAGAGCGTAACGATGTAACTCGATCGTTGCATCGCCCCTCTAGCAGTGCGCAAGAGCAGCAATTCCGTCACCAATAAGGCCCGAATATGGATGTCATCCAGCGGGTCTTCATAGAAGTCGACGAACACAGCATCACCACGACTACTATGAAACACGCCGTGTTACCCCTTATAGTGGATTTTTCATGTTCAACGTGTGTTCCCGACCTGGTTGCCTTCACTCTCTTAGCAGTTTGCGAAGGTAAATTTGTAGGGAATAAGCTTTGCCTGTTTTTAATAATGTTTGTTTTAACCAGGTTCCGATCGTTTCGGTACGGTGGCAGTGGTTAAAAATATATTCCGAAGATAAGTGTCGTTATCACCGCAAGCAATGACCGGCGACGGTGGCCATACCCAACTTTGCCATTCGTTGGGCTCGTAAGCCACCCTTACGGAGCGCCTACAAGCGTGGTGCCCCAGTTACAGTGTAAACGCCGGAGCCGTTAAAGAGGTTTCAGGCGATTAGTGTTCCCTTCGCTGGAAAAACATTCTGTTTTCCGGCAAGAATGACGGCGCTTCCGAGCACAAAATACAAGGTGTTCATACAAATGTAAGCTTTCCATGTGAGCCATTGCCGAGCTTCATGTAAAAAAAAAAGCTACTAGATGTAAAGCGAAAGTCGACAAATTTCCGCACGTTCGAATGAAGGAAAATGCTAGAAAAAAAATTCGTGCCCTTTCACTCTGTGACGAAGGATGACCTGAGAAGCTGAACGCAGTCCACAGATTGCACGAAACAAAACCAGTTTGTTTGTAATTGGCGATTGAGAGTACTTCCCAGCCAATTAGCTGAATTAAACATGGGATGACCAGAGCTTTATTATAGCTGACAAACACGGAGCTACCTGTTTTCCTCCCGCGTCACAGGCACCTTTGTGTAACCCGCCAACCCAAACCGCGCGACCACGGAGGACACCATGCAGGTCGTATTGGGCCTTTTGACGTCCACGTTTAAATCTTCCGCCGGCACAACGAGCATGTCATCAGTAAGGGGATAAAACCTTTAGCTGCGCCGGTACCCCGCTCCCTTCCACCAGAACGCTCTGCTGAAAAGATTCCTATGTGGAGTGACTTCGACGCATCGACCTTAGGAACAACCAATACTGGGGGTCCAGCTCATAAGTGGCGGAAAACTACTCAAAGATAGAATAGCTCGACCGTTTCCTGATTGTTGGTCCGCAATGCTTCATGCGAGCAGGAGGTGACACTGCAGGCGAACTAACATCGTCGATCGGAAACGAGTGGCGCGACACAGCCTCTCTAAACGTAGAAATTCAAGCACGTGAAAGTGAAGCGTCCGTTTAACCACGAGAAATGGAAACCATCTTCGTGGCATTGATACATACGCAACTGGAAAACACTGAGGCAGCTTGCAGAAAGGAACGTCGGGGGCGAATAGGTATAGAAATAAAGATCACGGACCAGGAGATTTAGGCTGCATCCCGAATACCAATCACCCATGCTCGAACGATAACTAACTTTATTGCCTCATTCGTAAGAAACTCCGATACAAGCAAAGCAGCATGCCCCGTCCTAGCCAAGAAGGTGGCCAGAAGGCGACATCGCGCTTCGAAACATCGGTGGAGGATGACGATGAAGTTGAAGACATCTGCTACCTCGCGTCTTCTAAGAATTGACATCGGGCTGCTCACCTACGGCAATACCTGGAATAACCTGTTCTGCACCCCTGCTGTTCCCCACCACTAGTTTCACCGTCGTGGGTGGGAGTACGTCGCGGATTCATGGAAGAGGAGGAAGACGACCAAGGCGGCTAGCGGCCTACTATCACCATGATCGCAGAGGGGAAAGAGGCGCATAAAACGGTCCGGCTGCGCCACGGACTCGCGTCCGCGTCCCGTTTCAAGATACTATGGTATTATAGAACGAAAGAGACACAGACTTCGGGACAAACCTAGTAAACAGAATAAGACTGCCAAACTAAAGAGGAGTCGCAGAGTTTGTGGACATTCGCCTTAACTACGAACCGATTCCATCGGGCGGAAGGGCGTCCCCTTTTAGAACGCGAGTTCAAACACGTAAGCTTCAGTCGAGGCAAGTGCAATCCCTACCAAGATGGTGTGGGAGACGAGCTACACGCAAGACAGGCCGCTTTTCCTTCCCTGCAATACCACAGAGGGGCGTTGTACCTTCATCGCCAATACAAAACAAGCCTGTCATTAGAAAGCAGCATCGCACTTCAAAGGTTCGATGGAAAATTAAGCTGCTGACGGACGGCTACCGAACTGCTAGACAGATTGGAACCAGGCTGCTAAATTGACTATCATTTTTTTTTCTGTGATGTTTTTCCTCCTCAAGCCTTTTATATCCATACATGCATCACTATCGGGGCGGGAGGATGTTGCGGAAAAGGAGAAGACGGTGCGCAAGAGTGTGCCGTCTGAGAGGAGGATTAAACGAGGGTTGTAAGCAAATCCATCGGCACGGGTACTGTTCTTCAACACTGATCAAGCGATCACTTCTTGAGACGCAGCAGCTAGTCGCCGTGACCGAGAAAACTGCAGTTCGCGCTGCGCACAAATTTCTTGTTAGGGAGTATCGTGATCGTCAGTGATTTACTATGCGAGCAGTCGCACACCCACCTACGAGCGAAGCGAAGCTGGCGCGTTTCGGGATTAAACTTAGTCTAACTGAAGGAGCGTGCCGTCCCTTTTTTGCATTTTTTTGGCACGCTGGCTCTCATTAACGCCGGCAGTGATGGGCAGGTCGATGTCTATAAAGTCAGTCGTGGCTTCGATTTAATTTAGACCCAGTTGCAGGAGCTTAAGGTGTAACATCGTGGAAGCCTTCCAGCCATCGCTGGCCTCCCGAAGTATACAAATATTGAAAAGTCATACAAATACGTCCAACTCCCGTCCCTTACGGAAATCATACCAATTCGCCAGGAAGGCCACGACATCTGAAGAGCATTCCCTCCCGCCGGCTGTGCACTACCTGCACTTCACCTATCATTACACCACGACATCCCATCATGGGACGTCTTCATCGTCGTCAACCCGAGGCTATTCCCCTCAAGGGTTGAGAAACTTCCCCATACTGAGGAATGCAGACGCGCGGCCCAAATTACTGAGCGGAACGCCCGTATCGAGGTTCATGCCGATGCCATTTCGGAGCCAACCTCGAATATTGCCGGATTAGCGGTCATTCCATCTACATTCCGTGCCACCTGCCGACAGGAGTACGCAACAGCGTTTTGGAGTACCGACGTCCAACTTGAAGCAATGATAATCGCTGTCCACCAACTCGGATTTAATGACTAATCTTCCTACCAGCCTCATGCAGCTTTCTTCACAGGCAACCAGCAGGCCGTCCCCGCACTAGGCCGGCCGCATTATCAGGATTTCAAATGCGCCTCCATCGAGATGCTTGCCAGGAGGCTACGTAACACTAAAGGAATTCAAATTTGGGTGCACCGGGTTCCACGTCTCTGCGCTAACTTCATTGAAGAGACGGCGCACGCCCTCGCGCACCGCTCCCACCGACGTAAGTTTCCCCCCCTTGAAGCCCGTGCCATCTATAAGAAGTGCGCTAGAGATCTACTACGCAGCCAAATACCCACTACCGACTACATTTACCTCAAGGATTTCCCCGCGGCCTCCAGGTTTCAGCGCCACCCCAGGCTCAACTGGGGTGGCGCTGACAGTAGATATGTTTTGCAAATAGTGCTATTAGATTCACAACAAAGGGCGACCAGCCATTCCCATCACTGTAAATACCGCTAGAAGTCACCCGTGCTGTACAGGAGCCAAACCAAGCATTTATCATATACTCTGGACGTGCATGGGACTGCAAGCAGAACAGACCTCTAGACAAACCAGTAGCGCCACATTTTTGCAGGACGCATTATCCATCCGCAGCCACAGCCAAGCAACTGTTCGCCTCATTGTGGGACTTCACTCTGGCCCCCGGCGTCCATTTGGGCATGTGTAACCTGGTTTTGACTTGAAACTTTGACCCCACCCTACCCCACCCACTTCCCCGTAGGCCCAGTCGATATTGTTAAATAAAATGATTGCTAAAAAGGGACACGGACGGAGTGAGGACAGACACACACGGCGGTATCAGAAGATGATGCTTGGCAAAAGCCCTTGGCCTTGTTTTTACAGGCCGAACTCGGCCTTTATCTGTTAGGGATCCTTTTCTTGTTAGAAACTCTGACGCCGTAATTGAGTTTTTGAAATGTGACCCGGACCGGCGTCTCCAAGCGTTTTCAATTGACATTAAGGATTTGTATTATTCCCTACCCCATGACAGCGTACTCTCCTGTATAGAGCAAAATATTGACGAGTTCGGGGTTCTGTCCTTTCAGAACGAGGTCGGTATGTCCAGCAGTCACTTTTTAGAGCTTTTACAGTTTTACCTGAAGTCCACTTTTATTACATTGGACAGTGAATGCTACTTGCAAAACACTGGTGTTTGTATCGGTTCTTGCATAGCTCCCATTCTTAGTGACCTGTTTTTAGCCTCTTTAGACCATGAAACTTTAAACCAGACGCAGGGTAGCTCTGTGTGTAAAGCTTTCAGATATGTGGATGATTTTTTAATTTTTATTGACTGCCCTTCTGACCTGTTTGCTGTGGAGGCCTTATCAACGTTTCGACAGTGCTTAACTCCCCTTCATGTTACCCACGAGTTGCCGGTGGAAGGGTCAATCCGGTTTCTTGATCTTCGCCTCATCTTCAGTAACAGCCATACATGCTGGTCCTATGAGCTGCGAGCCAAGAAGCCACTTTTGCCATATACGCCAGCCCATTCTAAGCTCGTAAAGCGCGCCGTCGTCAGTCTGTGCTTTAGAAATGCTCTAAGAAAGTCTGCTGCCACTCCATGGGCACAAGCTTTGAACAACAAAGCGATCGTCTGTTTTCAGCAAATTGCGCCGTGTGTGTCTGTCCTCACTCCGTCCGTGTCCCTTTTTAGCGCAATCATTTTTTTTAACAATGGAGTACCAACGTGCCCAGGACGCTACCCTTATTAAGTTCCAGTCGATATCTTTGTGTTAATAAAGTTTCTTTATTAATTCATTGTTTTCCGGGGCGATTATTTTTGCCACCATTCGTGTTCACGCCTCTGCCGCCGATGACTGTCACATTTCGGGTTTGACAAGACACACGAGGCAATGGCCTTATCAACCGTGACTCACCCCCAAAAATCTCCTGCTCCTTCGTGTTCAACCGCGCCACACGACAGCGAATTTTGGCGCCCGTAATGACACCCGGGCACGTAATCGGCTTGAGGAAGGGAACCATGTCAATATTTAAGAACCAGCCTCAGTATCCCTCCAATTCGCGTGACCAACACACTCAGCAGCCTGCGGAACACTGAACGGCGAGCGCGCATCGTTGGTGAACAGTGGGCATGCGAACGCTGCCTTACTTTGCCGTCGACGCTGCATATCGAGCAACGCGTGCACACCGTCACTGAGTAAACCAGAGTCATTTGAAAAGAATCGAAGTATTCTGGTAAAACCATCTTTACCTCAATTCTGCGACCTCGTGAACGGTGGAGCCGCTCGCGATAAGCTTTCGCTGAAGTGCGCGCTTGAATTTTCCACCAGATGACAGGACGCCATGCCTCCCCACGTTACGCCCCGCGTTAGACATCACTGCCGAAACCGAGAAGTAGGCTAATACAAATACCTACGTACCAGCATGACCCATGCACCGCCTCAACGAAACGAAGAATGCCAGATACGGCGTGCAGTTTAAAATTGAACGCGCGTCTTTCACGTACCGGTCCAGAGCCTTCCGGCGGCGTCGCATTTGGCGTCGTTGAGTCGCGTGCCGGCGTTCTCCGCCTCCACCATGGCGATGAGATCTTCGTGCTTCTTTTTCATGTCGGTCACCTTCACGTAGTGGTTGTGCCCGATGACGATTTTGTGGTGCTGCGTCGCCAGCGGGATCGCGAACGGAATTTTTCCCTCTGCGTCCCGGAGACGAGAAAAACGAACAGGTGCTCAACGCGCCAGCCGGTCTTCGTACTCCCCCTTACCGTTGCAATAATTACAGCGATAAGTGGAGGATTACTTAAGTTGGAAATGAGAAAACAGTGCTCCTTGCAGCTGTGGGTGGCACGAGAAGGGACGTGGCCTTATAAAGATGCCCAATGCACTGGTGTGATTGACCACGTAACGAATTGCCAAAAGCCAGTTTTAGAATTCCGTCTGTTCCGTCTTTTGTGTTCGTATCGTCTTTACCGGAACCCGCCTGCGTCCGCGCACGAGGCCACGGCGAGGAGGATACCCCCCCAGCACCGAATGCGCGGGCATTGCGAAGGCCGGCAAGCGGAACTAATGCACCCTACACGAACGAATGCGCAAGTGCCCAGTCGGGTCCCGGTCAGCACGGCAAGCACGGAAAGGAGAGAACAGAGAGAGTGCTAGAAATCTCTAATAATGCGGTAAGAGCAAACCACCGCGTTTGAAATATGAATGAGCGTGGCGCTACTGGCAAAAAAAAATTCTGCTGTTTTCCAAACTGAAACTGAAAAAAATTGCCCCGTATCTGGTCCTTTCGTTGCAAAGGTCGACTAAAGACGGAGTCCATTGGCACCCCTGCCAAGTAAATGATCCCTTCTCTTTCCCGCTCACCCCTCAGGCTGTTCTCCCGTCTCGTTGCTCCCAAGGTAATACGCTAGACATTTGCTCAAGTCAATTTAAAGTGACCGCGTTCCACTGCTCCAAGTTGGCTGCCTCGATGCCAGCGCTGCCGTACGGCGGAGACGCGCGTTAATCGAGGCACCCTACAACGTTTATAGAACCACGTTGCTCTACACAACGAGCGTTTCAAGCGGAATGCTGAACCTTGTAAGTGGAACCTTTCGTTGCTGTTTCCGTTTTATTTCTTCAATGCCGCCAGTACCTATAGTAGCGCGGGCAACATAGGCGAACACTCTCGGGAGAAGCGCGAGATCTGCGGGAACGGTTCCTATTCTGCGTCGCAGTCCATCCGGAACTTGTTTCAGCGAGTCTCCGCTAGCTGTAACATAACATGCTAAAGAACGGCTTCAAAGGCTTGTAGCTTGCCTTGTATGCTTATTTGATTTACTACTTTGCCGTCGTAATTTCAAAAGTACCAGGTACTGATTTGAACCAAATTTGGACAAAGAAAAATTCCAGAGCTGTTGGCCTTAAGCACACATTCCTGAGCACTTTGTGAAGAGCACGCTCTGCTTTGCGAAACAGTTGGCACACATGCTTCTTCGCGTATGTCTGCGGACACACGCTACCTGCATCCTGCATCCTCGGGACCTGTATCCGTAATAGTTTAAGAGTTCAATTCTACGAATTACGTTCCTTACACTTTGTCAACTCGTTAGAATGTCGTGATAATTCGAGTAAGGGTTGCGGGAAAAAAGAAGAGAGGATTCAACCGGGAATAACTAACTCCATTCTCCGTATAAAACGTGGCTTAGTCAAAGGCAATGCATGAACCGAACTTGGGCATTGCTTTCCCTCCCGTATGTCAGCTCGGTTTCTGTTAACCAAAATAGGTGTAATCAAGGTGTCGGCTATACAGTACAAAGCCTACGTTATTTTACCGCGCCCAATGCGAGTACTCTGATTACTGCAACAGCTACCACGGCTCACCGAAGTGAATCGTGTCGATGTCCTCGTGCGTCTCGGGGTCCAGGCGGCTCACGCATCCCGCGTAGCAATCGACGTAGAGCAGCGCCTGCGCCTTCTCGTCCCAGTGCGGCCCCTCTCCGACCTGGCAGCGCCGCTTAGAAGCGACGCGAACCCGTAATCCAGGCGTGGACGACGACTTCATCGTTTCGCGGCTCCCCAGAGTGGCTGCGGCTGGGCAGTGTGGAGACACTAGGCTTTCACTAACGCCCTCGGTTTCGCCACGTCCGCTGCGACCCCCACCGCACTCCGAGCGAGGTCGCCAGCTGCCTATTCTTAGCCTCGGGGCTTCAGAGGGTCAGCGCGACCATGACGGAGGCCCAGCCGACCCCTCTGGGACCACCGGCTCGAAACGCGGACGAACCTGCCTTCTGTTTTCTCGTCTTCGAAGATGGTGGTAAATTGTTAGAACATGCTCACTTACAGATTATAGCTAGACGCACTGTTGGGACTTGGTGAATTTTGCAGTCTTAAAAGGCAATGAAAGGGACAAAATATTATCAATCGCTCGAATGGTGGAGAGGTCTGATTTTTCGCTGAAGTGCCGTATAGCCTCAAGCAGACACCATAGACAGCTTGGGCTTGGTGGCTTGGATTACGCCAATCGGTCACACTCGGTTGGCTGATAATCCGCAATTTTTAGACGGGTTGTATTCAGTATTGAACAAAAGGGAGGGCAGTTCCACAGTCTGTGTACAGTATCATTATTAAAGCAGCAACGGGAGCACTCCGGATGGCCTAAAGCACCGTACACTGTGGCGCGAAAATATGGTGTCCCGATTGAGCGAGCCCAAATCTTGAGGATGATAGTGTGTCATTTCCTGAGCCAGTGGGGAGGATCGCCTGCCGATGTGCACACCTATAACCGCACGTAGCTAGGTTTTCCGCATAGTTTTAAAATGGTCTTAAAGTTATGGACTTAAAATACAGTCAGGTCACCGTGCTTAGTTCTTGTGGTCGTTGTTATCTTCGAGGAAAGGCGAGTAGTTTCTGCTCCAGCGCGTTGTAGGGCCTAGTGGTCCGTCGCTTGCCGTGACTTGGTTAATAGGGTGCGATATTCCGTTCCCAAATACGTCAACCCGTGCGGCGTATAGGCGTTTCCCAGGTAGCGCAGCCAATTGACACATGGCGCCATCTAGGGGCACGTTTTAATATGTCACGTGTTTCTGATAGTTTATTTAAACCTGTTGGATACACTGGTTTATATTTTGGACGGCTCAGGCTGCCCCACCAGAAGAGCAGAACGTATTGGAAACACTCACAAATCTTGAACAATTTTAACGGTTTTCTCTGAGCCCGGTGTCGGCTAGAACTTTAAGCAGTGAAGGGTTTCTGTTTCTTAATGTTTGTGTTTTGTCAGAGTATTGAAATAAAGAGAAAACTTCTTAGTGTAGTCATTCCGTTTTTGTGGATTGTGCAGACGGGTTGGTAGGTTGGCATCCAGAGAGCCCTGTACTTTTTAGTTATCAGTTATACTTGAGGGGCAATATTTTTTTATCACCAGTGCAATATATGTATGATGCGTTTGTTTATTATTAATTGGGTTTTGGGTGGCTTATTTACGTTTAGGAAAGTTTTAGCTACTGTATTTCTACGTTGGTGTGGGTTTTGCATTCATTACATCCGTCCCGACTACTTTTATTAAACATTTTTTTACACTGTGGTTGTTTTCGTGTCGCGTGGGTTTTCGTTCACATTTCTTTAAACGTGGGTGTGTTGTCCACTTTAGGGTGGTTTCTGCTCTCCATTTGGCCCAGCAAATGGCTGCCTCAGCTCGCAGAGGTAAGCATATTTGTAGGCTATTTTTTACAATTGTGTTTACTGGGTAATTATTGCTTGTTTTGCTGTCGCTTATTTTAGTTCCGATGGCTGTTTAGGTGGGTTCCTACTGTCACCCATAGCTTGCTCGGACGACGGGTGGCTGTGCTCACTACGACAGATAAGTGTGTGTGGTCTGAATCTTCAGGTGCTATGCAAAATTATAATTAAACGTGTTGATCTGCGGACCCACGTCTAAAACTGAACGAAAAGACATCATACCGCTGTTACTTTCGTAAATATTGCGAAGAATTGAGCCAACGCAACATTTTTACAGTAAGAATTACCATTCTAAGAAAAAAACATATCCAGTGCAGGGGCCTGAACCCGGGGTGTTTGTTCCATAATCCTGTATTCTGGTCATACCTACATACCGGAAGCAGTGGACTCCTATTAGCTGTTGCATAAAGGAATAGAGGGAGTGTTCCAAGCGATGCAGTAGATGACGGTGTTTGGACAGAGGAAATGCCGAACTTGTACCCACAAAGGATGGGAATGTCGCTGCTTTGGTCTGCCAGATTCGGTCTGCAAGTTTAAAGCGAAGCTCCTGGTCCCTTAGTAGTCTTGTTACACACACACACACACGGCTAGTCTCGGTAGGAACGAAGAGTCCATTACAGTTAATAATCCCCAGAGCACCACATAACCCCAATGTGGCTACGAGTCCGGTATTTCCTGTGTGAACTTGCGCCATCTGCTGGCTCGCTTTCAGCAGTCCTGCTATTCTTTTGAGGAACTGTTACAATGAGGCTGGCGTTCCGCATTTTGCCCTCGTGGTCAAGTTTCGGGTTCCAAACCTTCGCCCTTGGTTCTAGCCCCAGCGCTTTTAATATTTTCTGCCTTTTCTCTAAAAATATATTTAGGTCAATTATGCTCTCCGTTTGCCCTTTGGTGCTAAATATCGTTATCCGCAGGTGTGTTCGTGAGTCTTAATCCAAAGTTGCCCATATCTTAGGCCTTTCGATATACTTTCAGGTCTGATAACGTTAAGGGGTACCCACGGATGAAAGTGGAATGAGTCTCAGGTGACTTTGCACGTCCCAAACAAGGCCTGAAACCCACGTATACCTTATGGTATATCTAACCCAATCCACTCCATTAAAATATCATCTCGGCTGGCAGCGATGAGATAAATTTAAACATTTAAAAATATCATCGCAGTGTCCAGTAATTGTTTCTACTTTATATTTAACCATTCTTTCAACACAGGAACCTTATTTGATGACGGGAAGCCAAAGAAAATATTCCCCATTTTAAAAGCAGGCAAGGGCGAAATTCAAGCTGGAATTTTGCTTGTTTGCGAATATTTGTTGAATTTGCCCAGGAGAATTTCCAGGTACCTGTCTTCCAAATTAAATAACATACTGAATTTAATCAAGGCCGGGACCACTTTTTTTCAGACTCTCATTGAGTGGGGCCCTCAGCTCGTGCATTTGTATGACGCATCCAACATGGCGTTGGGATGTCCGGTATAAGGAGGTTGAAGAGTTCATCGGGCTGTTCTAGATAGAGGGATGTTAGCTCAGCAAAGAAGTCTTGCTGCGGGCCGGTATACTCGTTTAAAATTGTGGCCATATTCCGATCTGTGACCGCCCTACGTGAGTTAGGATCGACAAGGTACTTCAGGAGGTTTCGTGTTTTGCGGAGACCAAGACTTCATTTAATTTGTTCGCAGAAATTGTGCTATTAATCGCATTGTAGTTTGCTTGCATGGTCATCCACTAGCCTCATGATGTAACGTATCCTTATTCTATGTCGGGCGTTCTTCTTGTGTTTTTTTTCATCTTTTAATTGTCTACGCGTCCTCCATAGGCGGATCAGCCGCAATTCGGCTTCCGGTAGACACGCAGGTGAAGGTAGAGGCGGGAGACAAACAGGATGCTTTTAGTGATGGCTAGCGAGCGGAAGGAGCTTCGTAAAGAGCTGGCCTGGGCCTTGATCAAGTGGTGACAACAGCGGCCGCGTAGTTGAGCCAAAAGTTGATGAGAAGAGCGGCACAAGGTCGAAGAATGCTTTCGTCTTCACATTCCTGAAAATTTCTAGGCTTCCCCTTTAATTGCTTTTCCTGACCCTCTTCATGAAATTTCGGCAAAAATGTGGCGAACGTGAGTTGCGTGCTAGCGTGTAGAGTTTTAAAAAGTCTGTGATTCGACGGCTTGGATGGGCCAACCACGTAATAGTTCGGAACCGAGCATACCTCCTTTTTAAAGTATTCACCAAATACGACATTGTAGGCATCGGCTATTCTGTCTCTTTTGGTAACACCTTGCTGATTGATTGATTGTGGGGTTTAACGCGCCGACGCAACGCAGGCGATGAGGCACGCCGTAGTGGAGGGCTCCGGATTAATTTTGACCACCTGGGGATCTTTATCGTGCGCCGAAATCTCGTACACACGGGCGTTTTTGCTTTTCGCCTCCATCAGAAAAGCGGCCGCCGCGGCCGCGAATCGAACCCGCGACCTCGTGCTCAGCAGCGCAACGCCTTAGCCACTGAGCCACCGCGGCGGGTGGTAACACCTTGCAATGCGTCAGGGTACACATACATAATATATTCCCGCATCGATGCGGTCAATCCCCATGGCGTCTTGGCCCACCATCAATGACGCTGACGACTTGGAGAATATGTGGGGGCACAACCTGAGCAAGCTCTGTAATGGCCGCTTAGTAGATCATGTAGATAGATCGCTTCACCCCATCTCATCATTCGTCTCATCTCTGTCATGCCGCCGCGTAACAATATATGATACGGTCACAGATTTTTGTGGAAAACACCGCCAGTTTTCAGGTGTAATTTATTGATTGGCAGAACTGATTGCTTGGTTCGGTCCACACCATCGTATTAGCAACACCCGATGCAGGAGCATTGCATTCTGTGCAGCAGCAGCAGTCCATTTTGCCCACGACGGGTGTGCGAGTCTCTATCACTTCTGTTGTTGAGGAGGAACGACTATGGAGAATTGCCGTAGTAAAGGAGCTCACGCCTAACGTAAGGCTTTGAGCTTTTACGGCGTCCACCGGCACCCGCTGCTTGGAACACGTTGAGTGCAATGAGTAGTTTAAGTGGGCAGTACTTTGGCGGACGCTACTGTGGTTTGGCGACGGCGGCGGCATTGTAACCGAGCGAATGATTGTAACCAAGGTTGTAACCGAGCGTTGTAACCGAACGAAAGAAAACGACGGAAGAGAGTGGCGCGAACTTGTGAGGCAGAAGGCAGTTTCCGAGCCCGCGCCAGTCCCGTGTGTGAAAACCGCCCTCGGCTTCCAGTGGCGCCCGAGAAAGGAAACGCAAAACCAGCAACCCATGAAAGCAAGCCTTTTCTTCATCCAAGTTCACAAGAAGCACAGAAGCCCAGCACGCACTGCGTTCTGTAAGGTCATCGGTCCTTCGGGTCCTTCGTGGTCATCCTCATTGCCTGGCTCATCCCAAGCAGGTGATATTTGCATGGGAGGTTCGAACACGATACACAAACACATTCTAGGCGGCGCCGACGCGCAGCGAGATAACGGCAGAGTATCGCGCGCACCGTGCGCTCGCTTATCCCTGGCCTATCCCCCGCGTGGGTATGCGTCTTTAGACGAGAAGAAGAAAAAGAAGAAGAAGAAGGCTTTATTTTTCAGCAGACGTTGTCAAAATTCCTGCTGAAGGGGCAGGAGCTGAAGGCATTGAGTGCCTGACGAGGGCTCCTGACCCTCTGGAGTTCACAACAGAGGAGTTCACAGCAGAAGACGTGTTCAAATCAAATATACGTGCTTAGCAATAAGATCCAGCAATACAGAGAGAAAAAAATAAGTAAATTAGGAAAAATACAAAAATCGCACATTTCCAATAATGAGAATCCCAAGTTACACAATATGCATAAAACTTTTTTCTGCATTGCCTGTTAACAGCAGATACAATAGAACACGACATATTTCGTTACTGATTGTTCCTTATGTATATGAAAAAATCACGTCTTCACACGTACAATTCAGTTTAAATTCCTTAGAATGAGACACGCCTAGTGATTGTCATATCGCACTTTCTTTTCTATAAACATCACCTTGGTTGCACTCTTAAATATGGTTGCACTAGTGTTAAATTTTAAATTATCCCCTAGGATGTTCAAGACACGGGGTACTTGATATGTGGCCGATTGTTTGCCGTAATTAGTCCTAGTTTTAGGTGTACGTCTTATCGGACGCCGTACACAGTAATGACGGTTTTCTGCGTCACCATCTATGTATCACTTATTTTTGTTTACATTCTAGAAAAGTATAAAGTAATGCAGCTGGTCAGCTCTAAGTACTGAGTGTTTTGAAAACAAAGGTGAAGTTCTCAGGTCTTGGAATTTGCCTTGAAAATTTTCGAAACACCGTAATATCTTTTTTTTGCAGGACAACAAGCTTATTGTAATTATTTCGTGAGGTTGTTCCCCACACCAAGATTCCGTACGTTAGTTTTGAATAGAATAAAGAATAATACATGTTTCTTTTTAGCCATAGCGGTACTAAGTGTGATATTTTATACAGGCATCCAACTGCTCGTTCCAGAGCCGTAACTAAATGATTTACGTGTAATGACCAGTTTAACTGTTCTTGGAACCAAACACCAAGGAACATTTGCTCATGTACCCGTGCAGTAACATGACCTTCGTATTTGAGAGTATACAGTAGATTCCAGAAATGTTAAACAGTTTGATGAGAAAAAAATATTCGTGTGATCTGCATACATAATAATATCAGAAGAACCTAGTATGTTAACAATATCATTTATGTACACAATAAATAATAACGGGCCAAGTATGGATCCTTGTGGGACACCTTGTTTCAATTTCATTTCGGCAGATAATATGTCATTGATGCCAACTACTTGATATCGATCATGCAAGTAGTTTTCCAGAATTTGTAATGCGATCCCACGAATTCCGCAGCTAGATAATTTTTTTAACAGCACATCAAAATGTATTGAATCGAATGCCTTTTGAATATCTAAGAAAAGACCGAGTGTGTATTTTATGTTTTCAATATTTACGATTATCTTTTCCTTGATATATGCCAGAGTTTGCTCAGTTCACCTATGCTTTTGGAAGCCGTATTGGTTGGTTGCTATTATTTGATGCTTGTCGAAGAAAGAAGTGAGTCGCTCATGGATTACGCCTTCGAATATTTTAGATAGAGTTGGAAGCACCGATATAGTACGATAGTTCGACAGGTTGTTACGTTCACCACCTTTGAATATAGCCGTGACTTTGGCCAGTTTTAACTGCCTGGGAAAAATGCCTGTTGTCAAGGTGAGGTTAATAATGAAGGATAAAACTTCGCATATCAATGGTGATATCAGTTTTAACTCTGCGGGCCCTATTTCATCAATGCCAGATGCTACATTGGTTTCAAGCTTGCGGATTAATTTTGCAACCTCAGCTGCGTCTGTTGGTCGCACAAAGATGGACTCAGGCACACCGGGGCCATCTGTTAACGCGTTGTCTAAGCTAATGCTAGGTCTTCCGTACGAGCCCGCATTTATAAAGTGGGCGTTGAAAGCATCGGCTAATCTCTTTCCTGCAAGAGCTTCATCGTTTACTGTTAATTATTGTATAAATCCACTACTTGTACTTTTGCCAGTCAGAGCGTTCACTACCTCCCAGATTTTGCGTTGGTTATCGTAGATCCTTTCAAAGGTCTTTTGGTAATAATCTTTCTTTGCCTTTTTCAGGTACGACGTCAGCGTATTTCTGTATTTTTTGTACTTCAAAAATGCTGCAGGTTCTCGTGAACGTACAAAGTCATGAAATAACATATTTTTAGATTTAATTCTCTCGTAAAGAATAGTGGTTATCCATGGCTTTCGGCAACTTTTAATGGTCCGGTAAGAGAGCCTCTGTAAAGGGAAAGCTGCATTGTAGCTTGTACACTAGAAACCGAGAAACATATCATATGCATCATCAGGATCGGTTTAGTTATAAACGCAGCTCCAGTCATACGCTTCTACTAATCTACAAAAGTGTTCCTGGGCCTGAGTATTCTTGGGCCTTTTAGTTTAGTTCGCCTCCGCTGAAGGGGCGGAGGCGAATTTTTCTCATCGTCAGTCGGTACCCGTGATACGAGCGTTCACCTGGTGGTCTGATTGGTCCTGTACGGACGAAATTCTTGTTTAAACCGAGAGCAAACTGCGGAATATGAAGTAGCCACGTCTGCAGCAGCTAATCGAACGAGCTAAGACGGCGGGTTGCTCCAGTGGCGGCCTAGACTGAGGGCTCCACCTCCAGCACTTTTGCGAGCACAAAAAAGTTGTGCTCACTCACTGCCCCTGGAATGTTTCAGACGTTAAACATAACCTTAAGTTTTGATGTTTGACCACGCTAACACGTATGATGTACAAAAAGTTCGACATAGCTTACTCGTAGTTACACTCAACGTTAGGGCTACCTTACGTTATACCAGAGTCCGTCAATGCTCCTGTGGTCATGGAACTCCCGCCCAAGTTTCGTTTGGGGAGAAAGGCTACCGCGACGGGCGCCACCGCAGACCGGAGGGCACGGGGCTGCTGCCGCAGCTCCGTGCGTGAGGCTGCGCGCTGCCGAAACTGCACCCGCCTTTAGCGGCGGTTTCGTGATTGTAACGCCTCTTTGGTAATTATACCCTCAGTTGTTGCTACGAAACGAAGCCGGCAGGAAAGCCTTATAATTTCATTTCTTGCGGGGAATTCGTGTGTGGCAGAACCCGCGCTAAAAACTGTCAACTGACGTCCCGGTTTCATTGTGGGAAATTTCTCAGATGTCCCAACGCGTGGGAGACTTTAGGGGGAGTTGGGTTCCGAGAGGGTGTAAATTCTTTACTGACCCTTGACGGCGCTTTTCATTGCCTTGCCCAGGTGCAGCTTTCACCCTTGGAAATATATTTCACAGCACGGTCATCGAAGCTCTGGAAACGGCGATGTTCGCTTCTTTCCTTCCAGGAAAAATTTACGCGAGCCGAAAGCTTAAATGAGTTGGCCGTAATATCCGAGGTTCAAGACATTTCTTTTAACTTGCAATGAAGTGGATGTAGCTATACACAAGTGCAGGGCGCACACATTTCTCCACCCTCCCAAATACCAGCTGTAAGGAGTTTACTATTGGCAAAGGCAGCCTCAAACCTGCTTACAATTACAGTTTTCGCTCAGCGTCTCAAGGATTTTGTTCACATGGTCGCGGTGCAGCGTAATCCAAGCGATGAAGAGGCACCCTCTCCGAAAATTTTATCTCGAGATGGCATCAAAACTAAAGGCAGGGTGACGATCGGTCCTATAACAAGTTCTTCGGTGTTGAGTGGGCTTGTGACGAGTGGGCTGGTTCCAATATGTCGTGAATGACATGCGGAACTAATTTCTGACCCCTGCAGGGATTGAACGCCGTGCGTAAAGCAGGGGGGACATATCGACGCGCTGCAAAAGGAACAGTTTGCACAGGTGGACAATTGTTTATGTCCAGCTCCCTTCGGACTCATCTTCAATTCTTTCCTTTGACGCATCATTGAGGGGCAGTGCGCTGTCACAGCGCGTTTTTTTCAAAACGCTGAAGGCATTGGCATTGTTGAACATGAAAAACAGAGATTACTCTCGCGAGGGCCTCTGATGTATGATGGAAACAAGTTAGTTGTAGAATTCAAGTTTATAATGAGACTGGCAGTTCGATTATTTTTAATATATCTCGGTTTTGTAGATGCCTCGTTGCGTGTGAGTTCATGGAAACTCCTTCACAGTGAACATTTATATATATATATATATTGTAGTGCGAAAGACGAGCAAGTGGCGCGCAGCCACCATGTGAGCACTACCGAGCAACTGATAAGCTACGCGGCCACAACAACCGTCAGCAATGTCATTGTGATTGGCGTACGCCACTCAAGGAGATTGACCACTTGAATTGTGCAGATGACGACGAGGCAGCACGGTGAGCCACCGCAGCGGCATCGCCATCGGCGTGAAGCTTGTGAAGTGCTCGAGATATACTGCCGGCTGGAACACTTATCCGCTTGCCACTTCTGAGTGCCCCTCCTACTCTCCGCTTTCAATGCAATAAACCCGCATTACATTTTGGTGGAGTGTGCGGATTCCATCCTCGCCCTGCTCGCTAGCTTCACCCCGTGTACCCGCTAGCCTGGAGCTTCGGAGTCGCACCCTGCTTTCTACCGTTGGGTCCACCATGACTAGTGACGCCCGAAACACGACATCGCCTTCGCCACCGGCTGTCATCTACTCCGGGGTGATCCGTGAGCGTGAGCCGGCGATGTTCACTGGCGCAGATGACCAGGACGTCGAAGATTGGCTTTCGGCCTATGAGAGGGTGAGCGCACACAATAAGTGGGACGATGCCATGAAGCTAAATAACGTTGGTTTCTCTTTGAGGGGACTTGCCGAAAAATGGTATCTCAACCACCCAGAGGATCGCGCAACGTGGACCGCATTCAAAACGAACTTTTCGGCAGTATTTGACCGGCCTGCGGTTCGCAAGCTTCGCGCGGAGCAGTGTTTGAGAGAGCGAGCTCAAAAGGCCGGCGAGAACTTTACCAGCTACATCGAGGATGGGGTCGACCTTTGCAGGCGCGTGGATCCTTCCATGCCTGAGCAAGACACCATCAAACACATACTCAAGGGAATAGATGAGGACGCGTTCCAGATGCTTCTGGCGAAAAACCCTCAGAGCGTCCGAGACGTCATCAGCTTGTTGCAGAGTTATGACGAGTTGCGCAGGCAGCGTCGCCTCACTCGTCGCCGCCCTGTGGAGCGTGAGGAGCCGCTCTGTGGGCTGGCACTCGACGAAAACCCGTCGCTACTTAGCCGCATCAAGGAGTTTGTTCGTGAAGAGGTGGCTCGGCAGATCTCTCTCCTGCCTTGTACATCTCTGCCATCGTCGCCGGTACCAGATCCTTGCTTGTCGTCGCCACTCCGTCGAATTATTAGGGAAGAAGTCGCTGAAGTCTTACCGACAACGCCAGCTGTCCCCCAGACGTTGCCTGTAGCGGCGCCTCTATACGCTGAAATGGCGGCACGGCAGGCTCCGCCCACCGCTTACGTGCCCTTACGCCGCCCGCAGCCGCCGCCTTATCTTCCTCCAGCTTCCTCGGCACCGCTTCACAGCAACCCATGGCGCACGCCCGATAACCGGCCGATTTGTTATTTCTGTGGAGTTCCTGGTCACGTAGCGCGCTATTGCCGCCGTCGAGTCGCGCCGTCCGGAGACGCTTACCAAAGACCAGTCTTTGCTGCTAGCGTGTATACTCCTCCACGTTCGTCCAGCAATGCCGCTGCTGAGCCGCCATATCTCTCGCCTTCTCGCGAAGCACCCGATACCCGTCGGTCGTCCTCCCCTCGTCGCCGTTCCACTTCGCCGCTGCGCCGTCGTCCGAATGCCCAGGAGGAAAACTGATCGCCGCAGTTCCGGAGGCAAGAACTGCGGCGCCGTCGAAATACCAAAGCCCTGGCCTGTCTGTTACGAACGTGATTGAAGTAGTTATCGATGGAATCACCACATACGCCCTTGTAGACACGGGAGCAGCCATCTCTGTTATATCCGACAAACTTTGCCGCAAATTACGAAAAGTGACGACCTCAATATCCGGTTTCTGTCTCCGCACAGCTACGGCGCATCACGTCGAGCCTTCAGCCGTTTGCACAAGCCGTGTCTTTGTGCAAAACGCGATGTATGTAGTCGAGTTCGTCGTTCTTTCCTCGTGCTCCCACGACATTATCTTGGGGTGGGACTTCCTGTCGCGTCACCACGCTGTTATTGACTGTGCCCGCGCCGAGATCTCCTTATTTCCGCTGTGTGGTACTGAAGTGCACAAGGTAACCACTACATTCAAGCTGTGCGCCGCAGAAGACTCCACAATCCCTCCAGCCTCTGCAGTTATCGTGCCGGTTATCTGTGATATGGTGTCTGACGCAACTGTTGTGTTTACCCCCTCTAATCTGTTTATGCGTCGCCAGGGCGCCCCTCTCCCCTACGCCATTCTTGAAATCGAAAATGGCGCTAGCATGATCTCCATCTGCAATACCTCCTCTTCACCCTTAACCGTGCATCGTGGCGAGTCCCTTGGACGCGTCGAAGCTATTGACGCTCGCCTCATAAACGACCTCCCGGATGCATCCCACGTTCTGTCGCTCAGCTCGCTAAGCCCGCCTCTTCCCCGTGCATCTGATTCGGCCGCCTTCGTTCCCTCCGTAGACGACAACCTCGACCCTGTCCAGCGCAACCACCTGCTTACCCTTCTTCACCGTTTCCGATCTACCTTCGACTGCCAGCAAACTTCCTTGGGCCGCACGCAGACCGTCACACATCACATTGACACCGGCTCTCATCCACCTTTGAGGCAGCGACCATACCGCGTTTCAGCCAAAGAGCGATCCGTGATCGAAACGCACGTTGATGAAATGCTTCAGCGTGGTGTCATTAGGCCTTCTAACAGCCCGTGGGCTTCACCGGTCGTTCTTGTTGGCAAGAAAGATGGGTCTGTTCGTTTTTGTGTCGATTATCGACGACTGAACAAGATCACCCGGAAAGACGTTTACCCGTTTCCACGCATCGACGACGCATTAGATTATCTTCAAGGCGCCGAGTTCTTCTCTTCCTTAGACCTCCGCTCGGGTTACTGGCAGGTGCCGATGGCAGACGACGACCGCCCCAAGACCGCGTTCGTGACCCCCGACGGGTTATACGAATTCAACGTGATGCCGTTCGGGTTATGTAATGCGCCTGCCACTTTTGAGCGCATGATGGACGACATTCTGCATGGCCTCAAGTGGAAAACTTGCTTATGCTACTTGGATGACATCGTGGTATTTGCGCCCGATTTTGACACCCACCTCAGTCGCCTGGAACAAGTGCTGCAGTGCCTTACCGACGCTGGGCTACAGCTGAATGTTAAAAAGTGTCATTTTGCTGCCCGCAAACTGACAATTTTAGGTCATGTTGTTTCAAAGGACGGCATTCTTCCCGACCCTGCTAAACTTCGAGCTGTTGCCGCCTTCCCGAAACCGACTACCGTGAAAGCCCTGCGCAGTTTTGTCGGACTCTGCTCCTACTTCCGACGCTTCGTGCCCAACTTTGCGTCCGTCATTGCGCCTCTAACGAAGTTACTGAGCGGAAGTCATGACCTGTCTACCTGGTCACCTGCTTGCGATGAAGCCTTCGTAACCCTACGCCGCTTACTTACGTCACCTCCCATTTTGCGTCATTTTGATCCCTCCGCGCCCACCGAGATCCATACCGACGCCAGCGGCTTAGGTCTGGGAGCAGTGCTTGCCCAAAGGAAGGCGGGATTCGACGAGTACGTCGTCGCATACGCGAGCCGCACTCTTACAAAGGCGGAATGTAATTACTCTGTTACAGAGAAAGAGTGTTTGGCCATCGTGTGGGCTATTTCAAAGTTCCGGCCTTACCTCTACGGTCGAACTTTTGATGTAGTCACAGATCACCATGCCCTTTGTTGGCTATCGTCGCTGAAGGATCCCTCCGGTCGCCTTGCACGCTGGGCCCTTCGCCTTCAGGAATATGACATCCGAGTGATATATCGGTCTGGACGCAAGCACAGCGACGCAGATGCTTTATCTCGCTCCCCTTTATCCACTGATTCGTCCGAAATTACGGCCATTGATTGCATACAGGCATCTGAGCCACTTGAGGACATGGCAGGGCAGCAACGCAAGGACCCTTGGATATCTTCCATTTTTGACCTGATTTCGAACCCTACGGAACGTAGTGCCTCGCGGGCACTGCGACGTCAGGCCGTGCATTTTTCCATTCGTGACGGGCTTCTGTATCGCAGGAATTACCTCCCCGAAGGCCGCAAGTGGTTGTTGGTGATCCCTCGCCACCTACGCTCTACAATCTGTGCTAACTTCCACACGAATGCGCAATTCGCCCATGCAGGAGTCTTTAAGACGTACCAGCGGTTGCGGCTGCGCTACTTTTGGCGAGGAATGTATTCCTTTGTAACGAAGTTCATCAAATCATGCCGAGAATGCCAACGTCGCAAGTCTCCGCCGCAGTCACAAACCGCCCCGTTACAGCCTTTGCCCTGCCCCGCGCGCCCTTTCGACCGAGTCGGGATAGACTTATACGGCCCTCTGCCCCTGACTGCGGCCGGCAACCGGTGGGTTATCGTCGCCGTGGATCACCTTACGCGATACGCTGAGACTGCTGCCCTACCGGCTGCCACAGCGCGCGAAGTTGCTACCTTCATTTTGCACCATTTCATCCTGCGTCATGGAGCACCACGAGAACTTCTAAGTGACCGGGGCCGTGTCTTTTTGTCAGAAGTGGTCGAGGCTCTCCTGAAAGAATGCAACGTCACCCACCGCAGCACTACAGCCTACCATCCCCAGACTAATGGATTGACGGAGAGATTTAACCGCACCCTCGGCGACATGCTCGCTAAGTGCGTGTCTTCGGACCACTCCGATTGGGACGCGATTCTCCCCTTTGTGACTTACGCGTACAACACTGCGACGCAGACTACTACAGGGTTCTCGCCGTACTTCCTCCTCTATGGCCGTGAAGCATCCTGCCCTCTCGACACCATTCTACCCTACCGACCCGACGCATCCGAATACACGCCTGTTTCTCAGCTCTGCAGCCACGCTGAGGAGTGCCGTCAGCTTGCTCGCAATTTTACTTCCGAGGACCAATTCCACCAAAAACATCGGCGTGATGGTGACAACCCACAAGTGGTTTTTTCTCCCGGCTCTCTCGTATGGCTTTGGGTACCAGCCACTACCCCTGGACTTTCTAGCAAGCTCCTTTCCAAGTTCCATGGGCCGTACCGCGTACTCGAACGAACCTCCGCCGTTAATTACGTTGTGGAGCCGTTCACACCATCGTCTGATCTACGCTGCCGCGGCCGCGAAACGGTACACGTGCATCGCCTCAAGCCGTACTACGACCCTTCCGTCGTGACGTGCCCTTAGGTCGCCTGGGTGGCTCCCTTCCCGGTGGGGGGTAATTGTAGTGCGAAAGACGAGCAAGTGGCGCGCAGCCACCATGCGAGCACTACCGAGCAACTGATAAGCTACGCGGCCACAACAACCGTCAGCAATGTCATTGTGATTGGCGTACGCCACTCAAGGAGATTGACCACTTGAATTGTGCAGATGACGACGAGGCAGCACGGTGAGCCACCGCAGCGGCATCGCCATCGGCGTGAAGCTTGTGAAGTGTTCGAGATATACTGCCGGCTGGAACACTTATCCGCTTGCCACTTCTGAGTGCCCCTCCTACTCTCCGCTTTCAAGGCAATAAACCCGCATGACAATATATATATATATATATATATATATATATATAGGGAGTAGTAGAACTTTGAAGATGGTAGAGAACACAAGAGAAGAAAAACTTCGAACAAGGTAAAAGCACGATTGTGGCCTACGTTTCAGCAAAGAGAACTTGCTTTCCTCAGGACGTTTCAGCAAAGAGAACTTGCTTTCCTCAGGGCAAGCCCTGAGGAAAGCAAGTTCTCTTTGCTGAAACGTAGGCCACAATCGTGCTTTTACCTTGTTCGAAGTTTTTCTTCTCTTATATATATATATATATATATATATATATATATATATATATATATATATATATATATATATATATATATATATATATATATATATATATATATATACCTAACATAAATACCCCAGAAAGTGAATGGGAAAATCGCCCCGCCGGTAGCGTAGTGGTTATCGCACCAGACCGGTATTCTGGAGGTCGTGGGTTCGGATCCCACCTGGCGGGCATTTTTTTTTCTTCACTTTCTTTCTTTCTTTCCAAATTCTTAATCTGTTTCAATGATCTACCACATCCTCCCCTTTGCTTTCCGAGGTTTTCTCGACTGCCAACCCTTATTTCTGTGTTATTTTCAACGAGCCCCTCATTTCCTATTCTGATTCGCTATATATATATATATATATATATATATATATATATATATATATATATATATATATATATATATATATATATATATATATATATATATTTACATAATTATTGTACGTATGATATTAACATAGTTGACATAGTTAAAGGCGTATGATGATGAGGACTTTGGTATAGCGAGGTTATTTACGGACTATTAATCCTCGGAAACGAACGCCATCCGGGTGATTAAAAAAAAAAAAAAAAAAAAAAACGTCGGCACAACAGAAACGCGGTGGTTTTAAAAGCTCCTTCTAAAGTCTGGCAATGTTCCTGATTACAAAGCAACCAACACGTCTCCTCCCCCACCCGCCAAGGGAAACAACAAAGAAAGAGAAGCCAATTTCGAAAAAATAAAGACACCTCCATAGCAGCTCTCACTGGCTCGGCTTCACCTTTACTGGCTGAGCATTATGAGTGAACCGATTATTATTTTTGCGAGTAAAAAAAAAATGCCGGAGGCACTTCAAAAAAATTTTTTTCCGCTGTTGTGCCCACAAAATGCAACGTCGATCCTACAATTGCAGCAGTTGTTCGGTTACCGAGGAGGGTGCTCTCTAGAATGCCTGCGCAAACATTGGCGCGCTATTTATCTCCATTTACGACACATTCGCCAAGTCGGTGTGAAATTGTTTTTCTACATACGTAGACACGCAGCAAATAAAAGCTCAATTCGCTAACTTTTTCAGTGGAATGGTACGCTTCCGTCTCGCGCGAAGCTCGGCGTCAGGGGGAGAGCGAAATAGCAACGCTTTGTCGCCATTCCCTCTGTAGCCATATCGGCAGGCAGCAACGCACTAACATCCTGACCGTTGATACAAAATGTTTCGGAGCTTACAAAATGCCAAGTCCATTTTAGCAGCACAAGACAGGTAAAGTGAGCGCGCACTGCATATCACGACGAGCGTCCGTTCCCTGCCGAGCGCCTTCCGACCGCTTCTCCGGCTGCCCTTCGATCAGCGCCAGCGCCGCGGTGCAGCCTCCTCGGGCAGCGCACGAAGCTGTCCCATAGCGTTAGGGCGGTGTTTTATGACCACAAAAGTATTAAAGGGTTCTGGTTATACCTAACAAGAGCCGTACCACATAGCCCCAGATGTGTAATGGCCGACGTTTAGCTCCGAATATTTGCGCGCAGTGTCTCGAGTGCGGTCCCATGCCGCTCTAGCAGAGCTCTGCAGACATGGATAGAGTGCCGTACGACGACATTCACTTTGTTGATACTAGGCGGGCATAGCACGAAACGTTTCGTCTGTGGTGTCGTTTGGCAATAAATAAAAGCTGTTGGTGTGTAGAGCTTCCGTCTTACGTGGCTGACACAATGACGGTGGTTCGAGTGCGTCTTTAATTTCTGTACAAATTCAGTTTCAATTATAATTTCTAGCTTAGGTTACTTCTGAGTTTTTGAAATCATTGCTTCCGGTTCCTATGGTTGTGTCATGTTAGGTTGCGTTACGTTACGACCAGAGAAGGAAGTAGGGCCAGACGCGGCATTTCGTATGGGAAACGTTGTGTACGTCCCTTTAGTGACGTGCTTATAGTACCGTCTTACGGCACTCTAGTCACGGTATTTCTGTTCCGTATCAGTCCCAGTGCTCACAGAGGGCGATATACCGGCAGGGTAGCACAAACCAATATAGGTGTATTGGCCAACGCATTCCTCGGGATTCTCAGCTTCGTGCGAGTCCCAAAACTCCGCAATGCGTTCAAAATTGACTTAGCGCATGTATTCGCCAATGCTGGGTCCAGATACCAGTATCGTGTTCAGATGAATATGTGTAACCGACATGGATTGTATGCGTGTATACACGGTTCAAGCCCGTCGAATGTAACTGCCATCATCGGGCCGATCTGGCAACCCGAGAAGCATAACGTGGCAGCGACGCCGACGGCAAGCTCCAATGCCGCGCCGATTCGGCGTTGATTGTAAAAGACAGGGCCCGCGACGTCGACCGCGAGAGGCGGCGTCCACACACCGACGACAATGCGCCGAGAAAAAGAATAATGTAAAATGTGTTGCGAGTGTATTGGTACTGCCGTACCGCCGCGTCACCGATACAGCTTCGCTAGTCCCCCAACCACCCTCACATAGTCAATGGCCGGTGAATTTTTTAATTTCCTTTCTTTACAGCACGGCGCCACGGCCTACTCAGAGGGCGGCCTCTTTGCGGGGCGTGCCGAGCTCGACGTCCTGGCGTTTCATGCCTTCGGGCACTCCTTCCTTCGTGTCCTTTTGCTGCCTTGGCGCGCCCGCCGAACCCCAGAGCAGCTTGTCCAGGCGGCCCAGGGGCGCCTCACATGCCAGGAACAGGCAGAGTGCAAGCAGGCAGCTCCACACGAACACCACCATGGACCATGAGACCTTTAGCAGGGTGAAAAACAGACTTTAGAAGAGACCTTTTCAGGGTGCCTCAAGAGATTTTGAGCTAATATTTGATCCCCGGCGTACCAATTCTGCAACTGTGTCTTACAGATCACTACTGGTGAAACAAAGCGGTTCTGTGTTTTTACCACATCGCACTTATTTCCATCAGTCTAACATTACATCTAGATGTTTTTATACAAAGAGATGAATGGGAAACTATAAAGCAATCTAACGGATGAATGTAACCAAAGCGAGGTGATGGAAATCGTCGAACAGCGTCATACCAAGCAGCGGTACCTAGAGCCACGTTTCACGGCGTCTGCATGCAGCAGTTGTTCGGTCTTTTTCCTCAACATCATCGAACGGCTATTGGAATTAACACAAGTAATTGGGCCAACAGCCAAGGGTCCTGTTCCCGCTGTTGAAAGTCGACGGGGCGGAGTCGGCGAGAGATACAACCCCCCGATTTGGATGTGCAGGAATAGGCCACGTCACAGGCCACCGAATAAGCCACATCGGCGTAGTTTGCGTAACCGTGGATTGGGGGCCTTTCTTAAAAATGGTTTCCCCACTTCTAGACACCATTGTTCAACCTAGATGCAGGGGCTACATTTTGTATCGGTTAAATCCGATTGAATGTTTACTGAGCGTAGTCAAGTACAAGTTCATTTAATAGTCTGGGATACGTAAGTGTGTTGTTAAAATGTATTGTAAGGTAAAATTCTTTTTAATCAAGTAGTCGCCTTGGAAAAGGGCTGTAACTAGCTTTATGGCGCCGGGGGGTCAACTCCTAGCAGTTTAACGGTTGTTGAGAATACATTACAATGCCAGATGCCTTACCCTGACAAAAAGCTGTTAACTAAAATAAAAAGGTACACATTCCAATAACGCGGACAATAAGCAATTTTCGCACAAAATATAACCTTGATCGCAACCGTTTTACAGAATTTTTTTTTTTTTTGGGGGGGGGGGGGGCAAATTATACTTGTACACTTAGCTTCGCACACATCCTAAGGCAATAATACATTGTAGAGAATTCGTATGCGAGAGCATACAATGCATACAACTTTATGTATTCAACATTGTGTGTACTGTTATAATGCATGGTTATGCATTGTGAAGATTTTATTTTATACGCCGTTGTGTCCTGCACTCGTGCGTTCAACGCCAATATTTCTATTTCATTTCATTTCATTTTCTTGCTTTAAAGACTCCATTGAAGGGGTATTACATAACGGGTGGGCATAGTTAGAAAAAATTGCGAGCCATATTTTATTACAGTGCACGGTAATCTAGTATGCTGTACGAAAAAAGAATGAAGACTAAAAAGTGACGGTGTGCGCACGCGAGCGCGCACCTTGTTTCGGGTGACCGGTGCGAATGGAGACGCGATCCGGGGGGAGAATGTACGGTGACTTGCTGAGTGAGCTGTAAAAGAACTTGTTGAAAACATAAAGACTAGCATAGCGGGGACGGAATGCAAGCAATGACAAGTCGGATTCTCTTTTCAGTGTCGATATGCTGTCGTATTGTAGCTTGTATCTCGATGCTGAAGCGATTCGAGTTGATCGATGAGGTATACCCTTGATGCGAGTTCCAAATGGGGGATACGTATACAATTTTGACCTAACCACAGAGTGATGGGCTAGTACTTTTAGATTTGGAGGGGCGTGGCGTAAACAGCGTAGTAAAAACCCCACTGTATTGTTAGCAGAGGAAATGATGTTCGCGATATGCGCTGCCCATGTTAAATTACTACAAAGGGTTATATTTGTAGAAAGGAACTAGTTCTAGGTTGGTGCCAGAAATTTGCTCCGAGAAAGAAACGGGATTCCTACGGCAGTGGAAGGGGACGGTCTTGCATCAGTTAGGCTTTAGTTTCATTAGCCAAAGGTCGCACCATTCTTGCACACTTCCCAAGTCACTTTGTACAGACGTGTTACGAGAAGCGCTGGCAATTTTACGATAAATTACGCAGTCGTCTGGAAACATACGGGTGTTAAAAGATTTACGCGTTGCTAGGTCATTAATGTAAATCAGAAGCAGAAGTGGACCGTGGGCAGACCCTTAAGGAACACCTCAAGTTACGGGGATATACAGTAAGATATTTTAATCGTTGATAAAGACTGATGGTGAGGAGTTACTTAATAATTCTTCAATCCATGCTAAGATATCGTCATTCAGATGTACCTAAGCAAGTTTTAATAGTAGGCGCTGACGAGGAACTGCGTCAAAAGCTTTTGCTAAGTTTATGAAGATGGCGTCAGTCCGGAAGTTAGGGTCAATGTTTACATGCCGGTCGTGAACAAACATAGCTAGCTGCTTATCGCACAAAAAACGTTTCCTCAAGCCACGCTGCGCCGAATGAAAAAAAAATCCTCAGAGTCAAGAAAGTCTATGGTATGCGTGTAGATTATATGTTCAAGGATTTTTCAGGGTATACGCTGGCAAATCAAATGAGCCGATAATTTAATTGGGAGTGTTTGTTACCCGAGTTCGTGTTCAGCAGCCTGTTTTTCTTCCCCATTCCTTTATTCAGCAACCTCTACGGAGTCCACTTTGCCCATGTATGTAGATATCTCGCGTCGTTTATAATTATCCATTATATGTTGTGTAATGTTTGTTTCTCTTTTCTCTCTCCAACTTTGCTCCTGAGGTAGCCAAGCGTAGCAGTATGCCACTTAAACTACTTTTAGTAGTTAAATGGTATCCCCGAAACAGGAAGAGTTTATTACAGTTTATCCATTTTATTCAAGCCGTATCCCGTGTGCATGTAGACATGTAGATATAATAAAGGAATCTGCAGCAGGCAACAGGCTCTTTACGTATTGTCTGCTACTACAACCCAAAGCACCACGCACACAGCTTTTATCACACCCACTGCATGGCACTGCATTGTTTTGGGCGTTGAGCCCATTCTCTTCAAGTTATCTTGCAAAGATTCCAAACATAATGCAAGTGAAGCGACAATTACCACGGTTGATTGATTTTCTTTGTTAGTAATACACGTTTTGTTCTGTAAATTTGGAGTGCAGTAAATAGTGAGGAAGGGTGGGAGGAAGTGAAAAGGTATTTAAGGACAGAACAGTAAAGGAGGGCCGTGATCACTGCACGGCCAGCTGAGAAAATGAGGCAGGCAGCGGATATACGCGGTGCCCTGTTTGCAGACTGGGCCTTCGCGCCGCAGCCGTCTTGTTTGCATTGGTATTTCGACATAATCACAGCTTCTAGGAATAACCCAAATAGAATATTCATTTTCATAGTACTTGAACATCACCAGCTACCGTTGAGGCCCGACGGCTCTAGTTGGCTTTGTGGGTTCCCTAAGTTTTCACCATAGAGCCCAGTACGTAGATGCATCCGAGGGAGAGAGAGCTGCACGTACGAAGTTGAAGACGTTGATGTAGTTCCTCTCACGCCTGGCATTCATCCAGATGTAGTAGAATGGAATGTGCACGAGATACACGCCGAACGACAGCCGACTGAGCACCGCCAGAGGAGCGGCCGACAGTACCCTGTGTATGACACCTGCGATTGAGGCAAGGGGTTTACCTGTTGGCCTACGTCACATCGTCACCAATAAAACTACAACACACCATGCATGTGCGTAGTCGTGCTTGTCCTTAACGTGAGAACTAAACATCTAAACCGAAGCTGTGAGTCTTCAGTCATTTGTGTTTTTCTCCCACATCGTTACATACCGCTACGCCACCAAATACCCGCACATCAGAATTTGAAAACACTCGTATTTATGGACACAAGGTCTCGTGCTACCTTTTGTGCTGTACCGACGTTAACAGGTTCCTTCAGTTTGCCGTGCACGGAATATAATTTTGCTCGGTGCGTATCAGGCGAACTTGGGCCCTTGAACCCCACTACATCATAATTTTCGTCGTGTGACCTTCATGTATAAATATTTAAAAAAAGGTCGAGTACAAAACCCACATCAGCGAAGTCATCCCACGATTCAAGCGATTAAAAATTAAGAGGGCACTTGCCCAAACTTGTTTTAGATAACGGCAATTTCGTGTTGACAGAAAAAATATTTACAACACATCCAAGAGCACACATTCTGGCGAAAAATGGGGTTTAGATCGGAGCTAATTTCTAAAGCTAGCAGCTCAAAAAAGTTATATATGCGAAAACATGAGAACTGCTTCTTGAAGCGAAAACATAATGAAAAGTGTCAAAAAATAATCTAAATCAGTTAGTGCCTTTCCACTCTGTGAATAAAAGTGACCTGCGTAGTGGCACGCCCTCCACGGACTGCACGAAACAAAACACGTTTGTTTGTAATCTACGGATGAGCTCACTTCCCAGCCAATTACCTGAATGCAACTGGGAAAGACCCGAACTTTATCCTAGCGGAGAAACATAGAGCTGTCTCTTTCCCTCCCGCGTCGTAGGCATCTTAGTGTTTGTGTAACACGCCAGCCCAATCCACTCTACCACTGAGGAAACCGCACCAGTCTCATTGGGGTGTTTGACAGCCACGTTGAAACCTTACGCCAACATAACAAACATGTCATCAGTAAGGGCATGGAACCTTTACCTGCGAGTGCCCGACCCCTCCCCCACGCGAAACCCGTGCACGCATACACCGGCAACCAGTCATGAGCGGGTGCTTAGAAGTGAAAGACACGGTCTAACATATCGCTCTGAGAGCTCTGAACAAGTGATATTGGCCCACGTCGGCGTTCCAACCGGGCCAGGTGCTGTTCAACCGGGAGGGACTTGCAGCTACTGGACCAGCTGCAACTCGACCAGGCAGCAATGGCGGCGGGAGCTGCTTTCCGTTGTTTTGGCGCCCCATCACGCTTTTGCTCTGGCCGATACTTCTTAAGTTTCCGCTCTTCCTCCTTCAAGCGAATGAAATGCGTCCGTCCCATTGTGTGTTAACATTTCGAAGGCCTCGACCTTTACTCTAGCGGACACACACGTGGGTGCGCTTTCCCTGTCCAGTCGTAGGCATCTTATTGTCTGTGCAACGCACCAACCCAGACCCAAAACGCTCGATGGCGGAGGACAGCCGATAGGGCGCATCGAGCCATGACTCTTACGTTTAAATCTCCCACCTGCACAACGGATATGGCATCGGTAGCGGTATTAAGCCCTGCTGTGTGTGCATGCCCCCTCCCTTCACCGCCAAGCCGTGCACGCTTAAGCCGGCAACCGGGGATGGGCGTGTATTTACGCGGGGAATACACCGGCGGAGGGCGAGAAAAAGACTTTGTGGCCAGACTAAGATCTATTATTATCCTGACGCCAGAAGAACTATAACCAGCTGGTCAACGAGGGCCGACGACGCGACAATGCCACTAGGAATGGCTTGCAAGCTAAAAAAGAATTATGTGAAATATGTGTTCACGCCGCCGTTCCAAAGGGGAAGATGCTTTCAACCGGCATGGACCCGCAGCTAGGCGGCGAAATAGAATTTGAGGCGACAACGGCCGCGGCTACATTCTCGGCGGCGGCGGTGCGGTGGCGGCGGCTTTGGGGCATTTTTGCACCCATTCGCGTGTTGTTGATTTTGCGCAATCATCTGATAACGGTGCTAGGGCCGCTGCCAGTCGACGGCGCAACTTGTGGAAGAGGCATCGGTGGTGGCGAGGGGAATAACCGTTGTAAAAAAGGGGCCGGCCGTTCCGAGGAGGAGCACCGGAGGGGTGCCAAGTAACTCGGCTTCACCGGAATGAAAGCTGGGGGAGTCAGACATATACTGCTTCGCAGTAAAAGGCCTTTAACGCATGTTTTGAGTTTGGAAATGTTCGCTGGTTCATCAATGTTCCCTCAGCACTTATATAGACAGTCACAACAATATGGGCACTCCAAAGTTTAAAGCAAGCATTCATACTCCCCAAATTACCAAACACTCTGCCTTTTCTTTTGACGTTGTAAATATAGCAATACAGGTGCGCTGCCACATCCATCCTGTTCTGTTGAAGAGCGCTCATGTTCTGATTTCTGTAGAAGCTGGATAGCTACGCAGCGAGTGCCAATTCATCTACGCACCACCCCCGTTCACCTGACACTGTGACACAACTAATTCGGCAAGCCAGTCTCCAAAAATATGCCAGAACCCTGCAATAATTCCCCTTAATCTCAGCTAAAGGCTGAGCGTGTGGGCAGATATTACTGAGAGAAAAACGTCATATCTGTAAAAGATGTGTTTATTTTAGTGTTATTTGTAGTAGGTACCATTAAGCGTAGCAAATGGCATTTGCACCGAACCATAAACTTTTGTTTTGTGCGAGTACACATATCTACAGATGGTCACGCGCCCACAGAACATCCCCCACCCGTAAAGGGTGTACTGGCCAACGTTTGGCCTGTTGTGGGTCTCAATACACGCGAGTCACAATACTTACACGCAGTCACAATACCCCCAGAGGAGTAGACCCGGAGGCGCTTTTAGCCAACGCTTTCCCAAGGGTTTTAAAGCAAAGCTTTACTACTTTCGTACAGCGATTGCGTGGAGGATGCGCAAGGTGACCTTTTGACCGGAAAGACACCCCCGGCGACGCACCCCTCGAAGCAAATCGCGTGATCCGCAGGTCGCTGCCGCCGCTGCGGCCGAGGCAGCCGACCACCCCCGAAGCCTCCCATGCATGCGGCGCTGGGTCGTTTCGGGTACCGTGACTCGTCTCGCGCCCGGCCACGATGAACGGTGCGTTCGCCATGAATGAACGCCGCGTTCGCCCGACCTCCTTCTGTGAGCGTTGCACGCAACCGAATGAATTTGATATGTGGTCGGCAATACAGCTAAATCAAACGTTAACCAAGCGCAACCAAGACTCAACCAGGCTAAACCAAGCTTTTGCTTTGCATATCCAAGGTTAACTGAGCTAAGCCGCAGCCATTTTTTTTCCTTTCGCTCTAGTTCGTCACACACCCCAATCCGCTAAGCACTCTAAAATAAACGTCAAGTACCTTACGCAAAAGTCTAAGCACCTATAAGCTTTGCGGGCCCTCTGCGGAGCGTGGCCCATGCTTGTTATCACCATTCTTTTGCTTTTGCTTCTTTTTCTTCTCTCGGATAGAATGACTCGCTGCATAGTCGACTTTCCAACGCCAAGAATGGAAGTCAACGCATGGAACAGAACGCATGGACATGGAATAGAGTGCACTTGCCTGCTTCCCTAATTGCAAAGTTTGTTTTAGCCAAATGAAACGGGCCATCTTGCCCTACGTACACCCTGCGGCAAAGAAAAGGCCGGCCACACGTGCGCGTGGCAAAATGCATCGCAGCGCCATTTGACGTTGCCCTTTGTGTTCGAGACGTGGATGTGCGTGTCCGCATGCGTCCAACCACGCTCGTTATCCTGTATTTTTCTCCACTTCAAGCGGAAGAGCTGATCACATTCAGCGTTTGGGGATAGGGGTATAGGGGTCTCTGTCATTGCTAACATGCCTCGCTCGCACACGCTTCGGCGGCACAAGGTGAGGGTGAAGTGTGCGTTGCTCGCTCTGCTTCAACACGACAGATTATATACCTTGCCTGCCTCGGTGGTGAACTTGTGCCACAATATTTCATCCCGTCTTTGTATTTTATTTTAATAAAGTGCAATAAGAGCTAATCTTGCGCACGTAATAAAACAGGTTCAGTTGGGGAACAACCCGAGAAATAAACTGTGCGGTCATGGGTATGACAAAAAGAACAAAAATAACAAGTTTCCATTTGCGTTCAATTGGTTGACACAGACACATGGTAAAATGTACTTTTTAGACCGTCAAACAAATGATATCACCTGTAAAACTAAGGTATAAAAATTTCGTTTCAATGCGTCTTTAGTCAGAGCCAGGCAGACAGAGCAAAGCCCGTTTCACCTTCGCCGTCCGCCGTCGAAGCGTGTGCCAGCGAGATGTGTTGAGCACAAAACGTGGTCCCTAGCGCCTGGCCCTCAATGCTATCAGCTTTCTCGCTTGAAGCCAAGGAAAAGACAGGGCAGTTTGGGGGGGTTGCGCGCGCACACATAGAGTCGGTGTCTCGACGCCAGAAGTGAACGTCAGATGGCGGGGCGATGCATTTTGACGTAAGGTCCCTGAAAGAACTAAGGTAGCGCCAACTGCTCCCTCCTTCTCCGCTGCCCTCCTCTTTTTTCTCTCCCCTCACCCGCGGCGCCGCCGTCCCTTTAACTCCGCGGCGGAGCCGCCATATTTGTTGGCCACTTGAGAGCAGACGCCCTCGCTACGCTTCAGGGCGCTCGCTGCACTTTGCTCTTGTTTTCGCCCCGAAATCGCTCTTTGGTAGCATTTATAGGATTTCTAGAGCCCCGTTTTACCAACACGCACTGAGTGATAGTGTTTTGTTTTATATTTTTGTCTACAAGGGGATATTTGCGGGGCGGATGCCGCTGGCGCATACGCACAGCGCGGTTTTTGTTTACGTGTGCGGCATTCTGTAACACCTCAGGATAGCTCGTGAATGCGAAAGGATCGAGCGTGGACATTTCAAACTGCTCTGTTACGGTAGTTCCGTTCTTGCATTCGCGTGACTGTGGTCGTGCAATCACTGCACAGAGGTCTTGCGCACGGTTCGCGGCAGTATACAGTGCGCTTCATTCGCAAATGCCGTAGTTCGAGCGCTGCGCTGGCGTCCTTGCACTCGCCTTTCTTGCGATAATTGTGTATCCTCAGCGGCGTTCACTCTGCGCCCGCTTTTACTAACGACCTACAGCCTACCTAATTCCGCGCAGTTTAGAGTGCTTTGCCGTTTTTGTAGAAATGTTTCCTTCACCTTCATGTCGTTATAGGCTGCTGTGAGTAGACTAAAAACATACACATGCTGTTGTGCGTGTGTGCACGTACAGCGACGTGAAAAGCCCCTGCTTCCCCGACTTCGCAGCCGGATACACTAAACTACACTCGCGGCCGTACGTTCATGTGCGAACCTAGTGAAAAACGCAGACTTGTAATTCTGGGAATACGCGCCAGAGAAGACTGCGATCAATCGATCGGGTAAACTGAAATTACAGATTTGTGGCCTCTTATTTCTCATACGAACCAGAGATCGAGTCCCTCTAGGTACAAATTATGTAACTAGTTACTGCAGTTAATTAATCATGCAATACGTTTTTTCACCGGGCGCGGTCGTTTACAGCCGTTATTAATGGAGGCGCCTGGACAGAATTGTTTTGTGCTGGGATATATTCTGGCAGATTTGTACATTGCACTAACACAGGGATACACCCGAAAGAAATTCGAAAGAGGACCAATGTCACGATGATTATCAAGAGAAAACAATAAATCACAAAAATGAATTGGTGCCAGCAAATAGATATTTTATTGGAACAAACGTCCGTAATGACGTCGTGCAGGTGGCTTGTGCTGCTGACGTGGCTTCCCGTGAGAAAAAATGTTGGGAGTGGCATTTGGGTTTAGTTTTTTTAACGCCAAGCTTCTCCAATATCCGTTGCTCAAATTGATCCGTGAAATAATCCTATTGAGAAGGGAAAAAAAAATGTCGCCACCGAGTTTGAGATGCGCCACAAACACTCCGCAAATATAGGCAATAATGCATTGCAGAAGGGAGTTGGTGACTGTTCTACCGTAGCATGGTCAAATTCGTGTTCGCGCATCTGCTCAGTGCCGCGTCCGCTCAACTCGCTACACTAAACCCGTTTAGCAAGCGCTTTGCTGGACAAAAATACGTCTGCTGAAAATAATATAGTCGTCCAGTGTGTTTTGGTTCAAATCGCAATGACTGGATACGCTGCGCCATTGACTACTAAGATGAAGTAAGCGCGCACACTGCAAATGTACGGCATCACGTGTAATGCAAACGTAAGTCGTAATTAACGTTCCTCTGTGCATACACGGAAGAAAGGGCGTACAGCCGTTACGGTGCGAATATGCATTTGAAGTGCTCATTCAAACGTGCGCGAATTTAATAAAGCGATAACAGAAATTGCGCATCAAACGTACGTGAACGGCGCGGTCACTATATTAGCTGACCTTAAATTGTTTTACCTAGCCGCAATTTTTTTTTTCTCGCAACAGCCTCAATTTGCGCCGCACCGACCAAGCCCATATTACGCAGCAAATCACTCCGATGTCATAACAACGGGATTATAATACCACCCGGGTAGCTAACACACAAAACATGACTTCACGCCAAAAAGAGCGTACACGCACTCGGAACGCACACGATACATGGTCAGACGCAAGCTGCCGTCGGCCAAAACAAGCATGAATTCAGGTGAACAATTCTCGCGTCACGAAAACCTTACGACAACTGACTGAACATGCTACGCCGCTGATATTGATGCTGGAAGTTAAGCGCGCACATGACAAATACACGGCCTCTTATCCAAACCAAAGCTTACGACGGGACGAACTCGGCGCTGCGCGCAATGCCTACTCAGAACAAAGCGTGGACGACGGTCGCGAAGGGAATACGCATTTCTTCGTAAGTGACCGCTCAAGCTCGCGCAGAATTTAACAGAGCAAGAACAAGCATTCAGAAACTTACCTCGCAAAAGAGTGATGGTAGCGTCGGCCTGAAGTATGCCCGTTCAAATCTATGCAACCAAACTTTTCTCCTTTCTGCGTCGCGTTTCCCGGACGGAATAACGAAGTCTTGTGCCCTGCCTGACGATATTCGCGCTGCCTAAGGCACAACACATCGACACCGAGAAGCAACCTAAAACGACACCGGTGCGACATTTTTTCGAAAAACGAGCAGCTAATTCTTACTTTGCTCTTAGCTGGCGCCTACGATAAAGCCGGTACTGAAGCACGGTGGCGACGGTGGCTCGGAAGCCAGCAATGGCGTCGCAGCGGCGGCGTTGCGCAATGTCCCAGCCGGCGAGGCATCGGCGAGGCGACCCGGCGGCGGAGCAAAAAAAACAAAACCACGTGACTTTTCCCTTGGCCAATGGCGCGCGGCGTTCGCCGGCGAAAAAGAAAATGGCAAAAAACGAAGTAAGAGAGGAGCGCGGGCGAGGGCGAAAGGCGGCGAGATCTAAAGATGGCGCTACCTTAGTAATTTTAGGGACCTTATTTTGACGAGCGCTCGCGTGCCCCGGCTTATTTTTCCGCAGGCTGTACTTGTCTCAAACACACGTTTTGTATCGAAGGCCATGATCTAATAACTAGGTCCATCTTTATCCATTTCCGTTAGCGTTCATTCCTTGTCTCCTTTATTATATAGAGTCGGCACATAGCCGACCTCGCATTGGCAGCCGAAAACAATAAGTAACAGAACATGCTTTGGTACTCGCCTGATTGCTTCTTCATTAATAACCACGCAAAACACCCGTACAGGGCTCAGTACAAGTTTCCAACACCACCGGATTTTTAGATAGCTACCTGCCCAGGCTCGCCGATTCCGCCCGCCGAATGAGTTTTTGCTTGCTTCGATATATATTATGTTTTGTTTCTGCGATGGTTTTGATCTTCATATATCAAGCGTCGTCTGTTATTTGTATCGCCAGCCGTAGATGCTATTTCGTCTTTTTCTCAGTGCGTTGCACTTATTAAGGTAGGAAGGATGATACAGTACATGAAAGGCAGGGAGGCTAAACAGAGAAGAGTCCACTTGGCTACTCTACACATGGGAAGTGGGACAGGATGGATTGAAAGAGAAAAAAAGGGTACATAAAAGATGGGGAGTTGAGCTTGAGGAAGTAGAAAAGAAAGCGTAAATTTAACTACAAAAACAAAACGATGGGCGGTTAATAAAGCCTAGAACAGAACAATATGGTACAGTCTTCGTCAAAATTTTGTGGGCCACGGCGACCGTGGCCGGAGCAGGCGCGCGGCCGAGCAGGGGCGCTCCGCTTGCCGTCGTCGGCTGGTTACGCGGCTAAAGAGAGTGAGTGGAACTTTCGCGCTTCCTTTCGTAGTATGGCTGGCGCGATATGTGCAGCGTGGCCGGTTTCTCAGAGCAGGTGCACTTCGCTTCAGCGCAGGCACTTCGCGCAGCACTTGTCGCGCCGGACACACTACAAAAGCAAGAGCAAAAGTTCCCCTCGCTCTCTTTAGCCGTGCAACCAGTCGACAGCGCTAAGCGCAGCGCCCCTGCTCGGCCGCGCGCCTGCTCCAGCCACGGTCGCCGTGGCCCACAAAATTTTGACAAAGACTGTACATGGTGTCCCTACAATCATTCAGACAAGCCTGCGGCCTATAAAAACCGAAGTAATGCATTTGTGGCCTTTTGGGACTGCGATGACCAACGCCTGTGACATAAAACCGTTTGCGCAGTTAATGGATGGTTGCCGAGCTACCGGAGTGCGCTTCGCAGGTGCTATCTCTGCGATGCAAACCGGGCACAGTGACACAAGAAGTGTTCGATTGCTTCATCCGTGGCACGCACGTCACAAGCATGGCTCTCAGTCGTGCCGATAGTGAACGGGTAAGCTTCGGTGCAAACGACTTCTATCCACTGGCGACGCAGTAGGGTGGCATCTGCGCGTGGCACATTGATGGGTAAGTGGCGCTGTTGGTCGGGGTCCAGCGAGTACAACCAGGAGTTTAAAAATTCCGGCATATTATAAAAAGAAAGCGTGATTTTGCGGGCGATGGAGCGTAGTGGCCTTTAATCGTCATGGCCCCATAACGGGATGCAAGCCGATTGGGCACTTTCATGGGCATAATGGGCATAATGGGCAGCTTTGTCTGCACATTCATTCTTAGAAATGCCACAGTGGCTTGGGAGCCATTAAAAAATTGTGGTGGATCCCTCTTTCAGAGGAATCGGCAAAACACGAAAGTGAAAGGGGCCTTCACAGGAGCAGTTGAATGTTAAAGGAACCTCTTTCTTGTGCGAAGGGTCCGCGAGCCTTACCCCGCCAGACGAAGTGACGCTGACACGCAAGAAACACAAAACAAGGAAGGGTGCCTCAATTCACACGCGTCCCTCGTACACGAAGGCACTGGCATCGAGCCGCCAACTGTCGGCGCTCATTAGCTTCTCATGGTGCGCTACTTTGCTTCGCCTGTCCTAGACGGCGCGTACCATCTGAATCAGTGATAGGGCGTAAGGACATAAAGCGCGTTCGTAGGGTTGCTGACAGCTCGGTTCGTAGCACAGGGGAAAGAGCGCTACGTACCTCCCGTTGCGGCCAGAGATTGGTGGGTTCGAAACCTGGCGCCGCCGCGCCAATTGCCCTCTTCCTAGCGATGTCACTTCGGTGACAGATATCACGTCACCAAGATTTTGTTTACCCGGGCATAAAACACTTTCGTGGTAAAATAACATTATATCTATCCCTGCCTCGGATGTGACGCTACTCACGGTTCTCGGCCGCAAGCTGTTCGTACGGGCCGCGGCGACAAGCAGACAGCATGCACTGAAGAGCTGGCGTAGAGCTGCATAGCACAGCCCATATATTTGGGGTAATTCTTGCTTGATATTGTTAGGATGAAAATAAGGCGTATTTGCGATATTCCCACAATCTGCGATGGTGGCATGTAGCAGCGCATAAAAAACTAACAGTTCGCAAGCTGGCTGATCAACCTTCTCCTCTTCTTTCTCGAACCGAGCACCGTCCAGTGCCTCTCGTCGTCTTGGTCGTTTGCCTGTATTTGGAGCGTCACGTAACAATATAAAGGAGACCCTCGCGAATAGCTGTGTGTTCAGATGCGGTTGACGTCGTTAAGTTGGACAGTTTGAAATAAATGTCTAGATATATAGCTGGCACTACTCCAGTTCCCGCAGAACTGAAGATCGTTACCGGGCCACCAGCATATACATGAATCCGGTCTCTGTCGTTTTGATGCAAAAAGTGCATAGAAAGCTGTTGAAAACCATGTGCTCGCATATCGCTTTCTTGGGTATTCGCGGGATAGTAAGGTGCATATCTGGCTTCGAGAGGCAGCACAGAGCTGATGGTGGTCGTGCCGCAGGTGAGAAGAGGCTTTCACGCTGAGTGGCGACTACCTTAGAAAAGGATGCCCGTGGTCTCGTTGAACGCAGGGATGCAAGGTGGTAATGAGGCATACGAGCGAGATGTTTAAAGTGAGCCCGGAGTGCATTCTCTGCCAAGTAATTTTTTATCGGATGTTCTCTTGCGGTGCAAATGCATGGCGCTACGCGGTAGACCAAGACACACCCGGATACGCTGGGCTTCTATCGCCTGGACTCTGCGTAGGTTGGTTTTGGACGTGTTGGACAGAATGCGCAGGCAGTAACGTACAACACGGAAAAACGGCGCATTCTAAAGATGTAGCATCGAGCGAATGAAAACGCCCCACATCTTTTCGGCCAGAAATTTGAAAGGCTGGACAATTCAAGTAGGCCGTTTTAGGGGATAAAATTTTGCTGAGTATTATAAGTCCCGATCGATGATAATAACAACAAAGCGATGAATGTTTATGTAAGAAATGAGGTGTCCATTTAAGGAGATCTATATTGCGACATTTTTGTTCGTGTATATGCCACCATTGCGCACTGATGTGGTGTTGTTTTGAGACCTTGTTGACGCAAGAATGCCCATATGCGGGTCGCGACTTTCTGAAGGCGTGCCCGAACCTAAGGACAAACGTTTCCAAGATGAAAATGTCAACAGCATATACAGAGATATGCACAGGGATTAGTATAGCTTCTTTAAGCCCGATAAACTTGAGGCTGAACAGTGCCGGCCAAAGAACACCCCCTTGAGGGACGCCACGGGAAACATACTGCTACGAGGTTGTGCCGTCGGTGGTCTCAACAAAAAGGGATCGCCCATATAGAAACTTTGAACCCATCTGTACGTTTGGCGACCCGTCCCCGCATTCTACAGGTTATTCAGAACGGCGTCATGTAGTACGCTGTCGTGCGCCCTTTCTATATCGAGAAATAGCGCTGCAGATAGACGTTTGACCGATTTCTTGTGCTGCAACGATGTCACAAGGTCAATAACAAGGTCGATGGATTAAAGTCCACGTCGGAATCCAGCCATAGCTTTTAAGTAAATATTATGGTGCTGAAGATACGGACGAAAACCATTATTTCAATTATTTTCTATGCAGCTTGCTAGGGCTGTAGGGAGTTATTACGCCAGGTCCAGTGGAGACTTGCCTGGTTTGAATACCGGAGCCAGATAGTTATATTTCCATTTTTCAGGGACCGTGCCATCTTGCCAAGACTGGTTCACACGACAAAGAAGGGCGTGACCGAATTCTACACCTACGTGGCACAGGGCGGCGTACGGGACACCCTCTGGTCCTGGTGAAGATGTACGTTGACACAGAGATAGTGCATCATCGAATTCTCCCATTGAAAACAGGAGGTCCATGCGCCAGTCCCATGGTGTTGAAACAACGCGTATCTCGTCTTACCTCGGCAAAGCTGGGACACGGGTGATTCTGAGGTAAAATTCATTCGTGTTATTTGCCGATTCCCCCAGTGCGATGTACGCACTCTCGGAGATGAAGATTTGAAAATCTTGAATGTATTGCTTTTTGAAGACGAAATAGTCACTTGCCTAAGTTGGCGAAAGTAGGCAACCCAGCCGGCGTCCACGTAATGCGCACCCGGACATCACTGAGAAAAGCGTCTACACCAGCCCGCAGTTCCCTGGCGCGTTCTTAGCATCTCCATGTTTCAGAGCATGCGCACATCCGAAAAAATAAAACATATAGAAACGTTCCCGCACACTGTCCAAGGATTTGAATGATAAAAAAATAAACACAAAGAAGCACTCAGAGTGCGCCGTTCCATATTTGCGCATAGTCTATAAGGAATTAGTAAAATCCCCAAACCCTCGGCTATCGGAAACAGCGGTACACGCGAAGCTTGTCGGGTTATCAGCACGTCGAAGCGGTTGATTGACCCACCGTTGTCTTTGTCCGTGAGCAATCCTAGCCCTATCGTGCGCGTCGGCCCGCTGTGGTCGTTTGGCATCTGGACCAGCTCGCCGAACCCCTTCAGCGGCCCTCCGTTGTCCTATCACCTGCTTCTACAATTTCGAAACTCAGAAGTAGCTCGCCGAACATACCCAAGTACACGGGCCCACTTCAATTGCCGTTCTTTCAGGGTTGCCTACTCTTTGACAGAGTGGTACACGCACGGTCTACCCATGGCGCAGTCGGCCTGGAACTTGTTGCCGATAAACACGCGTGGAGCAAGCAAACCTCCATTTCCCTTCTCGATAGGGAGAAGGTGCCTGAATGGGGCGACCCGTGACGCCCCTTGTGGGAACGGCCGCCAGCGGCGGGCCAGGAGAGCCCGCTGCAGGCCGGGAGAGATGGGAGAAGGGTGGGGAGGAAGAGGGTTAGGGGGAACCTTGAGAATGCCAAGAGCACAAGTCAGCCAATTCAAGCTTTGTTATAAGAAGGAAACACTCAGGGCATGGTCCATTTCTAATAAAGCAAAGCGTTAAGTTTATGTACGTACGAAGCGGGATGCCTTATCATACCCAGGCCAAAAGATCTTCGTACATCATTACCCGTAATTTTACAGGCGAACGCCGCCTTTTGCTGACAGGGGCAGGCAGGTAGGCCATTAAAACTGGAGCAGTGGGCTGCATTTTAGCGGTGCGCTTAATTTTGAAAAATTCCTTTGTATAATGTTTTCCTTGGGTGTACGCGGGTGTACATCACAGGCCCACAACACTGCTGTCCTGCGATAACTGATCACCACCTGCTCTAAGACAGAGTGCCAATCGAGGTTTCGCGTACTGATGTAGCGAGGTATACGTGTGCGTGCAATTAAAGGCCACTTTATTGGCCACTGACACCCATACAAGCGTGCCAAAGCGAAGGAAGGTTTTAGTGTAAAGTTTGCTGACCAGGCCATGCTTGCCTAAGTTGCTACAACTGAACAGTGCTTCTGCGGTGCCGTTTCCATGACACACAAGCTGCCTCCATGCATTAGTTATCCTCAAGGTGTTCGAGAATAGGTGCAAAATATTTACCCTTATCTGTGTGGTGTAGCTGCTGGAGTCATGTGTCGTTAAAACACGACCATTTTACAACATTGTTGGGTGCCTGTGTGTACTGTGTATGCATCTTTTCTTTGATTTAAATGGAGACTTCAACAAGGCAGCAAGCCCAGATCATAAAAGTGCGGCAATCTTTAAAAAGCCAGAATCATTTATTATCTTATTTTGCTGAAGCCCTCTGTGCAGATGAACACGTTACTGCGCTGGGTGTGGTTTATGAGATAAAGGTATACTTTTGCACTCCTTCTTCATGATCGATGTGTGCGTGTGTGACCGACGACGTGGGGCAGAACGCCATCGGTCCCACAAAAAACGCTTTCGCTTTAAAGTTTTTCCTGGTCCCGTTTTCACGAAAGCTGTATACATTTCCTTTCTAGCCGTCGGCTACATTTCATGAGGATAAAAAATTTTCCTTCGCACGTATACACTCTGACCCGCCGCGGTGGCTCAGTGGCTAAGGCGTTGTGCTGCTGAGCACGAGGGCGCGGGTTAGATTCCCGGCCGCGGCGGCCGCTTTTCTGATTCAGGCAAAAAGCAAAACCGCCCGTGTGTACGAGATTTCGGCGCAGGTTAAAGATCCCCAGGTGGTCAAAATTAATCCGGAGCCCTGCGTTGCGTCGGCGCGTTAAACTCTACAATCAATAAAATCACGTATACAGTCTGTATTACTTTTATTTGGAGCACATTTATTTCTTTTGTGCTCATTACCCAGCCTTCCTTGGTTTCTGGTAGCGTGACGTTATTCTTTTGTCCTCTTTCTTCGTCACGTGAGACAATATTGCTGGCGGCAGAAGTTTCCGGGGAGGGGGGGGGGAGGGGGCGTCCTTGTGTGATAGCGTCAGTTGCAGGCATAGATGGGGACGCTGTGTGCCGAGCATGCGACCACTAACTGTTTGTAGAATGAACGTCAGTGCACAGGCGCGGCACCTCCTGAAATCGCGTAGCCTGTCTTTATTCCGCGCCGTAGTATTATTGTCCTCCTTTGTAAAGTCCATTTGCTGCCGGGCCAGGCCGGCCCTCACATCTGGCTGCCTCAGTAGTGGATTCAGGTTTGCGGCTCTTACGTATTTCCGCGGACGCTTGATGAGCGGGCAACAGCGGACCGCTAGGAGCCTGGGAAAAATTGGAAGCAATCCTAGCGACGCTATCGCGTTAAAAGCCATACACGTGTGTATCCTCCCTATTGTGCAGGGCCATCCACTTTAGGGGCGAGCACGGCGGAGCGGGGCCGCGCTCCGCAGAGCGCCCGCGCACAAGCCGTGGCCGCGTACCGAAGCTAAGCGGAGCAGGCGCACAGGGGCTTGGAGGCGGGGCTTCGGGTCATCTGCTAAAGCGCGGGAGGGCTCCGTGCTTGCTTTGCTGTGAAGCACGCCTAACTGTCGGCATGCTTAGCGCGCCGCCACCGCGTTGCGAGAAAGCGCACTTTACTCACTCCGGCACGTTGTGTAGTTTCTGCGTACAACTGAGTGCTTGCTCTTTTCGGTGCCATGATCCCAGTTAAATGTACTTATTGTTGCAAACATTTCAGGACTGGCTTAGCTTTGTTTAATCAGAGTCGCTGTAGAGGAGGGCTCCGTGTAAGTTTGACCAAGGGGATATACCTAATCTATACTGGCATGACGCAGCACATGGGTGTCCGTGCATTTCGCCTCCAAGGAATTTTGGCCATTGCGGCTGATTTTCGATCCCGCGACTTCGGCCTCGATGTCTGCCGGCATTTTTCATATATATGAATATCGCGCATCGTCGAGATGGTTCAAGCAGTCGCCCAGCCAGTGGATCATGCACCAAGCTCAATCGTCCTACTCTCCGGTGAGTCTTAGACTGGTCCCACTCTAGTATATAATGCATACACCATTGGTTGCGCTACCTACATGACTAGTTATTGGGAGACCGCGGCCACTCCCTTTGTTGCCACTTGATGTGTATCCTCCTTTCTGGTACGGCCCGCACTTCCTCGCAATAAGCCTACGTGAGTAGTGAAGTTGTCGTCACCGGTTCCATGCTACACAATTGTGAAACAGCTTCATTGTTCTTGAGGTCCACAACTTCTGCATTCGTTTCTTTACCATCCTGTAAGGCGTGGCCTAGCCAAACGCCATGAACTGAAAAATCATCAATATGTTCAATACGTTTTCAATGTGCTTAATAGTGCGAGCAAAGCCTTACATATAAACAAACACTTGCATTGTGGACTGAACATATTTTAATTTGTTTTCATATTTACGATATTTGTTTTTGATTTCCATGAGTTCGCTGATCCCATTCGAAGTCACATCGAGCAATCCGCGAGTGTTTTCGAGCAAGTAACAAGTAACACTCCGTCTTAGCAAGTAACACTCCGATCAGAAAATTTTGGGGAAGCTTGCGCTCACGCACAAGACTTGAATGGCCAAGCTGTTGTGGGTGAGCATTGCCGGAAACAGTTAAGTTTGAATATCATTGCTTCTTTGCATAGTTGCGCTGGTAGCAATCGCCGGCATATGCTACGAACAGGTCGTCGCCTTCTTCGCGGCGAGTGGTGGATGGGAAGTCATCGTCAGCATTGTTGACTTGTTGTCATCGACTCGGGGCAGCGGCGGCGGAATCTGCAAGTCGTCTCGGGAAGGAGTGGCGCACTCGTAGCTATGCCTCCAACTATCCATAATGGCTTCCAGAGAATGTACCTGCCGCGGGGACCTCTCCCTAGCAGGGTGTCTTTTCATTTTTAGGATTATAGATCTTTACCATTAGCGCTGGAGTTTTTTTACATGCGCGGTAGTGGTTGACGGCAGCGTTGGAGGTTTTTTCGCCAAAGCCGGTGCGCGAGCCGGGGACTCGGCGGTTTCCGCGAGGCACGTGCTCACGTGCGCTCGAAATTACTTGGCTCCTCAAGGTTTTTGCCAGTTTTTTTTTATTTTCACTAATTGCAATGCGCATGCCGTGGACGCTCGGCGGTCGCCGCGAGGCGCGCGCCCACGAGCGCTCGGGATCCGGGATCTGGTTATCCGGGGCCTTTTTTTACAGCTTCTCCGTAGAAACAGTCATTTTCCCGCGTTAAACCCTATAACTCCAGCCAAACGAGTCATTTAATGACTTAAAAAACACATGCATTTAACTGGGACCATGGACCTCAAAAGAGAAAGCGCTCAGTTGCCGTACGCAGAAACTACACAACGAGCCGCAGTGAGTGAAGTGCTTTTTCCCGCAACGCGGTCGCGGTGCGCTAAGACGCTACAAGAATGCCTAGAGTAATACCTCTGTCAAACGTGCCTATTTAAGTGCACTTAAGCGCAGTGCACTCGGGCTCCCCGAATGACGTTCTGGCCGCGCGCTGCTAAACGACAAAACAAAGTGCTTTTGGCCATGATGCCAGTGACGATAGCCGGCGTAAATATTACACAAGATTAGTTGAAATTCCCCCTATTTATCACGTGAGAAACAATGTAGACATTTTGTTGTGTTTGTATTGTTCGCAATCGCCATCGGCACCTCGCGGAAGTCCACAAAAAAAAACGGAGTCGAGACAGCAACTGAACCCCGCCGCTGATAGCTTCACTGTTATTCACTGCGCAGCGAATCGCAGCAGCATTATAATTTGGGTGAAATTATCTGAAAGCGTGGAATATATCATAGAAGGTTGAAACGGGAGCACAACCACAGAGCCGCAAGAAGCCACCTATGAAATCGCCACAGCGAACAGCCGCCATGAATCATAACCCCACCAGGCGGCGTTGGCACATGGTTGAGAGCGGCGTTATTTTCTTGTTTTTCGACGCCGCTTCTCTTTTTGTGAAAATAATTGAACAGAATATAATAATTAACTTCTAACATTACTTATTATTATCTACACGCTCGCTATTTTAGGTTATTTTTCCCGTTTTTTGACCCCTGCGGCCGAGACAACTCACTCGGTGAGCCGGCCCGGGTAAAGTGTGTTTCGGGAACACACTCAAGTTAAACTGCGTTCGGTGGTAAGTGTCATTAGGGTTTGCCGCTTAGCTGCGCCTGAATGATATTTCAGCCGAGTGCACTCTGTGGAAGTGAACTTAAATACGCACGTTTGACAGGGGTATTATACCCCTGTCAAACGAGGCTATTTAAGTGCCCTTCCAAAAATGCACTCGGCTAAAACGGCATTCAGGAGTAGTAAACGGCAAACGCGAATGACACTTACCACCGAACGCAGTTTAAGCTGAGTGTGTTCCCCAAACACACTTTATCCGGGCCGGCTCACCGACTGAGTAATCTCGTGAACGTAAGTCCGAAAATCGGGAAAAATACCATAAAACCGCGACCGTTTAGATTATAATAAGTATGTTAATAGTTAGCTTTAGGTATATCGCTTATTTACTTTTACAAAAAACAGAAACAGCGCCGAAAAACAAGCAAATAACCACTCTACAAACGACGTGCCAGCTCCGCCTGGTGGGGTTTTGCCGGTTTTGCTCCAGGCCGTTTTCTGCGGCGTTCTCGTAGGTGGTTTCTTGTGGCCCTGTGATTGTATTCGCGATTTCTGCTTTTCTGTTATATTCTACGCTTTCAGATAATTTCCCCCAAACTATAATGCTGCTGCTATTCGCTGCAATAACAGCAAAGACATCAGCGCCGGTGTTCTATCGCCGTCACGCCTCCGTTTTTTGTGCACTTCTGCGAGGAACCGAGTGCGATTTTTAACTATGCAAACACAACGAAATGTTTACATTGTTTCCGACGTGATAAAGAGGGGGAATTCCAAGTAATCTTGCGTAATATTAACGCCGGCTATCGTCACTGGCATCACGGCCAAGAGCACCTTATTTCGTCGTCTCGCAGCGCACAGCCAAAGTGTCATTCGGGGAGCCCGAGTGCTGTCTGCGTAAGCGCACCTAAATAGGCACGTTTGACAGGGGTATTAGGCGTGCTTCACAGCAAAGCAAGTACGGTACGCTCCCGCGCTAGCAGACGATACGAAGCCCCGCCTCCAATCCCTTATGCGCCTGCGCCGCTTAACTTCGATGCGCAGTCATGCCTTGTGTGCTCGCGCTCCGCGGAGCCTGGCCACGCTGGCCCGTGTTCGCACCAAAAGTGGACGGCTCTCTACATGCCCAAAGTTCCCGTGGGATCTGAAGGCCCCAGAGCAGGACTGACACTACCATTTGATGACAGTGCCACGGCTGGTAAAGTAGCTGAAATCGGCCGTCATGACTCCACGCTGCCACCAAGCTATAATAAGGGGTTATGTGCCCTGTATCAAGGTCAAGAAATCAAAAATGAATTTTATCATCACTTGTATGTTTCAGCGCAACTGCAAATAAGAACACAAGTATATTGCGCTGTTTCTCCTTCAGTCCCATGTCCACGAACACTTACTTGCCTGACCCCACATATCTATCCGGCTTCTTCATCGCATATTCCCATGCCAGACTCTATCTTACCCAAGCCGTACCCATATATGCACACATGATACATGCCAAGGTTCGGTTTCTGCGTTTTCAGCCTATAATTAAAGAACACAGCGCGTGTGATATCGCATACTTAGGGAATTATTGCATCCGTATAGCTGTATTTTAACAACTCTCCCCGCCGTTGTATCTCGTTGAGGTGATAGTATGTATTTTTTGAGTGTTCAGTTTGGGGCAACAATAGTTTAGGGTGGGAGTCGACAGGATCTCCTCTTTGCGCAATTCCGTTTTGATATTATGATATCTTGTTCTGGTATGAAAAATACGTGCCCGCCCCCCTGTATCATCCTTCTCTTTTCTTCTGTCTCGGGCCTGTTTATTATTTCGAACCATGCTGCTCGCACTGGTTCGGATAATTTTCTTCTCGAATTATGTCTGCATCACCGCAAACTGTTCTTTAGGGTATCTTGGCCGTAATTTCTCTCATGCCCCATCCTCCCTTAGGTTAACACTTTATCATACACTAATTCGCTCTAAACTACAGTATGACTCGTCAGTCTGGAACCCTGCACAACAAAACCTAATTTGTTTTCTAGAATCTGTAACAAACCACTCAGCTCGATTTCTACTTTCCGACTACTCCCGTACCTACAGTGCTTCACTAATGAAAAATAACCTGGTTCTACCAAGTTTACACAATCGCCGAAAAATTTCACGTATTTCTTTGTTTCAGAAAATCTTTTTCCATAACCCTTCTATGAGACGCCACCGTTTCTCACGGCCCACGTACATCTCATCCCGCATCGAACATCAGTTCAACGTTGCCATTCCATCTGGCCGGACAAACGCAGTCTCCAAATCATTTCTCCCGAAAACGTCTGAGGAATGGAACCATCTTCCCCACCAATTGTGCCCAATGAAGATATTGCATCATTCAAAACTGCACTTTATTTATATGTACTGCAGTAACCTGGTTTCGATCTGGAAATTGTTTTCCCCGATTCATGTCTCCCCAAAACATCTGATGAATGGAACCATTTTCCCCACGACATTGTGTCCATTGAAGACCCTGCATCATTCAAAAATACACTTTGTTATTATGTCTGCAGTAACTTCGTTTCGGAAAATTGTTTTGTGTTCACTTACTGCCTGTACTTCTATACTGTTACCTCTTTCATGCACTCTACCCACCCCCTCAGTAACGTCGTAAAGGCCCTGAGGGTCATTCGATAATAAATAAATAAATAAATAAGTAAATAAATAAATAAATAAATAAATAAATGAATAAATAAATAAATAAATAAATAAATAAATAAATAAATAAATAAATAAATAAATAAATACCAACTAACCTTGATATGCATGATAGAACTTCGAACAGCGCATCAGCAAAAGACGGCGGACAGGAAACACTGGACACCATCTGACCGCCCCGTTTTCCTGTTGTGCTCTTTGAGGTACAATCATGGATATCAACCAACCGGGCCAGCTCACCATTCTGCTGCAGCCCTGATATTATCGGCCATGTGAGCCCTCACTATTTGTACTTGAGCACACACAGGAAGAACATTACATTGTTCTGGCCTTGGGCACAGTATTTTCTTGTAACGAAGCAGTGTTTTCTGGAAAGGCAAAGTGCACCACTCACCACCCCTTCCACAGGCGCAGAGAAACGTGAGCCCACCAAGGGCACTTGCCCAGATGATACGATCACAGAAGCCTACGGCCATCTTCGCGGAATCGCTGTGCTGCTTACTACCGGTCGTCCAGTCATACCGGTAGAACACGCAGGTTGCGCCGCACACAAGGGCTGCCACCCACACTGCCACCTGCTTACCCTGTGAAGCAAGTTTGCATGTGACGAGATGCACCAATTTTAATTCCGCAAATACAACTTTGTGAGTCCTAAAATTCTTTAATTGGTGCGATGGTCTTCACGTCCGTGCTGCTTTCTGACGCAGCACTCGAGCTCGTGAGAATTGAAAGCAACGTTCGGGTCACACATACAGCAGAAGCAAGTGTATGTAATGCAAACGCAGCTACCCTTTCTGCAGCGACCGTCTCCTCAAAGTCTAGCTCTCCACTCTGGCACACCCATTTGTTCTGAGAGTTTAATCCCTCTTAGTGATTTGTAACGTTGCACTTACTTGGTAAAACAACTAGGTATTTATCACTAAATTTTGGCGCATTGAATACAAATCGCCGGCTCCTTGTGCTAACAGCCGCTCTGTTACGCAGATAAGGCAGGTCGTGTGAAAAGAAATATAAATTCTTAGTAAATTCTTCCACGCAGCAATTTCAGCCCTACTAATCTTAAATAGTGAAACACGGATGGGGGTGTTTGTTTAGGTGCTTTTTGGGAGAACAGTAAGGTAGAGACAACTAAGTCTAAAATAAATGTGCCAGTCTATAATAAAGAGAAGCTTGCTCTGTGTCACTGATCGTGTAATTGGCGTCAAAAACGCGCTACAGCAAAGCCAGCTTTCTCAGGCGATGATGATGATGATGATGATCGCGGTTGAACTGAAACAGAGAAACTCTTCCAGTAGCCGAAATCGAACGTGGGTCCCTTGCGTTATGAAGCCGATATCTATCCAATTGCACCATGCTACGAAATTTTTTATTTGTCTCAATGGTCTAGAATTCACACAGCTCTAAAAAAACGTGTGTTCAAAACGAAAAAAAAAAATTCGGTCGGTTTATTTTCTTATTACATCGTAATCCTACGAGTATTTATGCGCTCAATGGGAGCCCTCTATCAGCAGTCTAAAAGCATTCACACTTCGCGGTCGAAGCTGTGTGAATTTAGGGAGGGGTGCATAGACAATTAGGAAAATCATTCCCCCTTTCGTCTAACAACGACTACAGTTGGACGCGAAGCTTTCGTCTTTTGAAGTCAAATGGCCAAGGGCGAAAGACAAAGCTGCTGCGATGAGAAGGCTAAGTCTAAGCTCAACAAGTCAAAGTCCAAATCATCGGCGAGTGAAAGTCCAAACTTTGGCGGCAACCAAGGAATCCCTCACGAGAAAGCTTCGCGTTAACCATCGTCGTCGTTACGCGGAGGGTGCATGATTTTTTCTGGATGCACGTTCATATAAACACGCTAATTTAGCCAGAGTACTTTAGAAAACATGATGCTTCACTCCTAACGTGAAATCTCCAGCTTACCTTCGAAATCTTCTCTTTCTTGTAGTTCTGCACCGCAAAGAAAGTGATGCTGCCGCCGAAATAGCAAGCAGCATGATAGGTGGGAAGCATGTAGACGTCAGTCAGCATGTATATGTAGTCCCTGTATATAAAAAGATCAAGGTAAGAGAGAACCGAGAAACACTAAAAAAAGATGGACCTCATCCCACAGGGCGAAAGTGGATGTCCAGCGCTGCTGTTTTAAATCACTGCATATGCTGATGGGAAAGCGTATGAAATGTTCCTCCTTGTCTCTGCGGGCTTGTCCCTTGCACTCGGCTTCTCTGGCGGCAAATTCTGAGTCCTGACGTATGCGCTCTTCGTCTTGGGCGAGAACTGCTGGGCCCTCCCTAGCCTGACACATGCACTAGGCCTCGAAAGACGTCAACCTCCCTCCCCTTTTGAGAGCAGCTGCAAATCTTATCTCTACCAGAACACATTCGGAGGGGGGGGGGTTCCATTCTTTACCGGCACCATGGGATCCATCATGAGGTTTGGATGCCTGTTTTGTGGCTTTTTGTTTACACGAATACTGAGCTCTACTCTGCACGCCTGATTAACCTGACGCGTGCACTTGACGGCTTGGGTGAGAATTGCTGGTCCTGCTTAGGTTTTTTGTTTACGGCACGAAATTTTTCAGCCAACGAGAGGCTAACAGCTTTGGTGTAAAAGACGAGATTGTATACTCGCGGCAGCATTTGGGAACTGAGAACGTCTCGTTTTCGTCTACATTTTAGCCACCTAGGAAAACCACAAGAGGTTACAAGTGACCAGAACGGCGTTCGTAACCTGGAGCACGAGTCGCGATGTCAGAGTATCGGTCTAGTGGAAATTAGTGGATCAAAACGCGTGCACAAAAACGCCTGAAAAAATGTTTTCGCAAATGAATAGTAATTGCCTTGGAGACAACAGTGCATATACAAGAAATTGTAGGGCTGAACAAACTTCGTTAAAAGGTTTAGACGGGTACATACGTTGTCGTTTCATACAGTATCCATCAAAAATATGAATGCTGGAAAACTTGGTATTTCAGTTAAACTGCCTGTTGCTCCACATGTGTTCTCCTTCCCCGTCAGTGGAGCTATCAATAGATCCCATAATTGAGGACACCTAAATAACATGGATTTGGTTCAAGGAGCGTCAGTGTCATGAATATTGGGCCGGACCGCGTGCAGAGCAATGAGCCGGACTACTGTCTACACAAACACACGCGTTATATTCAACAGGCAATCCAAACGGGTAGGTATTGAAAGGGGAAAGCCGATATTCACAAGATCGCAGAGGACTGGCGAGGAACCCGTCCACTACAGTCCGCTGGGGCTGGCACGATGGATGGAGCGGGGACATGTCGGTGACTTCGGTGAGTCGACGCGTGGTAACAGTCTGTCCGCAGAGGTGACGAGACGTGTGAGCCTAGATACTTCAACCCGGCGAAGAACGTGGCGGTGCCAATGTTTAGCGGCGGGAGGAGTTAGCTTGGGCTCGAAACTAGGCCTCGCTGCCCGCGCTCTGCGTCGCCGGCACACCGCTCACTCTTGTGCCGGAGCCCGGTTTCTCCCGGCGGAGTCCAGGGCTGTCGTCGGGCCTACACCGCGACGAACGGAAACTTCGAAGGAAGCGCCGGCGACGGACCTCGGGCCTACCCCGCGAGGGCGCCGTCCTGCTGTCGTCTCTCCCGAACTACCGTCTCTCCCGAATTACATCGAGAACAAAGAAGATTGTTCTAGGCTGTTCACGTTAGTTCGGAATGCTCTGCCTATCAGAACATATAACACATGCGGCATAGAGAGAAAGAATGGAACTCGCGCTTCCCTTGGCACACATATAACACAGACCGGCGCAGCCGGGCGGTAAAAGTGAAACATAAATAATAAGCAAACCCAATGCATGGTGCGCGGAAATATTAGCAATATATTTCACTGACGTTTTCAGTATTACTGGGCAGTACGAGCTGGCATTGGCTGAAACATCTTTATTTGCACACTAAAAATTTCTGCAAGGAGTGCTGTAGAAACAAACTCTTCGCAGTTGTCCGCAACAGTGGGGATCTTGGGGATATCTTCCCTCGTCCAGCACAAGCATTTGTCAGTGCTGCACTGGCCGCACAGTTTTGATGGGACCGAGGTTTTATTCGATAACAAATAAGTGCTCATCAAGCGAATAAGCCGTGTTGGGCGTTGGCGTGCCTAACCGCGAAGCGGTGTCGTGAGAATGTACCTTTGAAACACGTACCTTTATATACCACAAGCCTAAACTCGTCTAAGGAAAAGTGGGCGTCCGCGCAAATTTAAAGCAGATCAAGTGAGATGGCAGAAAAAACCAAAGCGAGAAAACATACATGCAGAAAAATTTACTATCCTCGTCAACTCTCCCAATACCTAACGGTAGGTGTAGGCAATGGCGCCACTTGTAGGACGCAGATGAATACGGAACGAAAGTGTGAGGCAGAAGCGAATGGTAAAGTAAAGCGTTTGAAGCGATCCGAGTACGAAACCCTCCGAGAATACGGGTCGGAAGCAAACTATCTCAGGCGTTCAGCTGAATGTGAATGCTTTTGCCCTAGAACCTTCTTGTTCATATGACACCTCCCGTTTCCTTAAAATCGGGCATTTTCTCGTTTTCTGTAGCTTGACTTGTGTGTCGTAGACGGGGGACAGAGCGTGGAGTAGCCGTGTCTTTTCATCTATGCTCCTTCACGCGGCCTTTTATCACCAGGAGAAACGTCGGTAACAACCATGCACCATTTCGTACTCTGGAATTCGCAAAGGGGTTTGTAAAGAAAACTGCGTATTACCTGCAACAAATTGCAAGAAAAGTACCTCATTTTTCCGCTTACCACCGCGAATGTACAACACATTAACTCTCGGTGTGAACTCTTACGATCTTACGCCTTTTCTGCCTAACTGCAGTACATACAATTGCGGTCTGTAAACTACCGTATACTTTCTTTAAAAGAGAACTTTTTATGTTCAGTAATCCATTTCAGGGCTGTTCTGCTCTAGTGGCTACTTCGATTGTAATGCACTGAGTAGTTTTTAATTAAGCCTGACAGCACACGTTTTACGGGTACTTGTGAACATCTACAGAATGAAATTTACGGTACGGTACGTACGTGTATTCGTGTTCAAGGTAACCATGTGAAGGTGCTGAACCTTCAATGGGCTGACTACACGAAGACGACAGAAAGAGGACAAGACAATGCGCACCTTCTCCCACTGTCTCGTCTTCGTGCAGTCTGCACATTGAACGTTCAGTATGATTTACCAACCTGCCCAAACCTAAACCATGTGAAGGTAGCCCGAAGCAACACAGGTTTGTCGTTTCAGCATATACAATATTCCACAACGTGACCCTCACTCTATCTACTTGGTTTAATTTACTGAAACGGTTCGTATGATCTGTAAAAATGTGGACCATCTGGACTAACATTGCGCCACCACCTTTTTAAACAACGCCAAAAAGTTACTTTAACTTTGCACGCATTATATTTCAATCAAACTTTGCTGGTCAAGCACGCAACAGAAAACCCGAAAGACGCCCACCACCAGTTTTCCTACCACCTACCGAAATGGAGTGACGTAATGCAACGTCTGAGCACGGCAAGACCTGCTTCTAACGTTAAGTACATTTGTTGAAAAAATGCGTCGCTTCAGCTTCGCTGGTCATCCACTTTCGCAGAATGGAATGGCTTAGGGTTTTCTAATAAAAATAGTTGGGCTTGAAATTGTTACCTTTGCCGGGCCATAACTTACGACGTTGGCATCGAAATCAGTGACTCTCAAGGCGACAGAGGTAGACCAGAGGACACTTTTTAGCAGTTGCCCGAACGAATCGCGCGTGTGAAAAACGAACCAGTGGTGGCACTAAGTATGTACAGGAAGTTCCAAGATTGTGCCAGTCTTGAACGAAATGGCGCCACATTCGCCATAAGCGCCTGCATATTCATCCAATTACCCAGGGGGCAACCACTCTCCTCCCATATTGGCTTTTGCCTTTCGTACTCGTTGGAGATTTGTTGCATGGTCAGCGCCAACATTTGTTACGCCCTCTGTTTTGCCACAAAATAATATAAGGGCGATGCAAAAATAAAATAAAAATCTGAGGACCCGTACGTGCATTTAATGAGATATGAATGCGAAACTATTAGTGTCCAGTTGAACGTTACTGAGGCCTCTACACATTTTTGCGCTTCGAATAAGTGCGGCTACTGCGCCGCTGTGCTGGGTCAGCGGGATCTGGGTTTGATAGTCCACGGAACATGGCACTGACAGCCGCAGCTGCAACTGCAGCCGCAGCCGCAGCTACAGCTGCATGGCACAAGAAGACCCTACTGCCTGTTGAGATTAATCGCTTTCAGCATTCTCAGCACTGCTCTAGCGAAGAGCGGCAAATAAGTTCACAGCTTTCTAATTTGCACACCATGCACTAATACACCAGCTCGAGCAAAATAAGAGCAAGCTATCCCAAGCGACCTCTGTGCCGTCCCATACAAAAACGCCGGACCACGGCTTTCTCACCCAATGTGCCATTTATTGCTTGCACATGAACATTTACCAGCCTTTAGTACCCTTTTCACGCTGTTCGCCCCTGAGCACCACCTTTTATACACCTTTTGGACGGAAGCCACTTTTGCAACGCGCGAAGCTCAATGTCGAATGAAGCTCGAGGTAACGTTTACTTACTCAGCTGCACCAAAAAATAAAAGTACGCTCCATCACGAAATTAACGGGCCCCTGAGAAATCGGTAGCCAAAAAAGCCGCCATGGCCAACATATGCTCTGCATTTAAAACACGCATACTCACTCCATTTTGTCCGGGTATTGAACGATTACGGGCATATGCCGGGTCCCGTACATTTGCCAGGCAGTGAAGGAGGAAGATGCCAGGGAAAGCAATATTAGAGCACCGATGACAAAACGTCTCCTGCAGAAAAAAAGATTAGGTTATGCGACGGAGGGTTTAATGCATATTTGGACGAAAAGAAGAGGCATGTACATTAAAGCCATGACTGAGCAACATAGCATTTACACCTCCAGATGAACTTAATGAGCGTGTAACGTCGTTTGCGCTCTCAATGCCGATTTCAAGTCCGAATAAGGGGCCTAATTATTAGAGTCAATTGTCGTAAACAGGTAGATTGTTATTTCGTGAATACAAATTTTGTACTCGCCGCAGTCCATCCATGCAGAATAAGCCAGAATAGTGAAAATACATACTGCCCCCCCCCCCCTACATCCTTTCGCACTGGGATTTTTTGAGTCACAAAGTGTGAACATCGAAACGAAATTAGGTGAAACTGCGTCAGGATTCTGACAAAGACCCAGAAATCACATAGATGCACCTAGCAAGTCCTCCCATACGCATGTTCTTGAAAACCTACAGTCACTTATAAGGAAATAATATTATGAACAGGTACGTTTAATTATTTGGGAACTTGTGAAAAAACGAGAGGAAAACGTGTTCTTCGACGTGATCCTGTCGTCACCAGTGCTCCTACGCTCACGGTTCGACTGGCAAACAGAGAAAGCTTGCGCTCCCGGCGCCAAGTTCAAGCTTCTGCCTGCAGCCGCTTCTAGATCGTGCTAACGGGTCACTCTTTGCAACTTGTGAAAGCACGCGTTATTGATTGAAGGGGAGTGTGAAGGAAGTCAAATGGCGATGCAACAAAACAGAAGACACAAAATTTCAATGTCTATGCCCTAACACCAACAATTTCTTATCATAAGGACAAATCACAGGAAGTTTTATACCCAAACGACGGGCAAATAAAAACACCAGAAAGCACCAAAAGTACGGTTTCATCGCTATCAACCAGCCTTTTACGCTCATGCTTCTTCCCGAATCTAGTCAGTCCCATTTGGGACAATGTCGTAATTTACGTCATTGAGTCGCCGGAGCAGGCGTTGAGGTACCAATTACCGGTGCAGCAACTTTTCGGAGGCCCCTCGGTGGTGGATTGAAGTCCATATGCAAAGATGATCCCCTGTGCGGCACTGTATATCTCTTCGACATAGGTTATAACGTGTAGCACGGGAAGTGTGCTGTCGCTGCATGTGAAATCGGGCTAACTGGTGGGCTTCTTCTGCGCGTTGGCTGAAATCTCGGCTTCTTGGCTTAGTCCGCCAGTTTTGCATGACAACATCGCGTCCAGCATGGTTCGAGCCTCACGACCGTAAACGCGACAAAAAGGAGTGTACTGGGTTTCTTGTTTAGCGGTATTACACGCGAACGTGACTTATAATAATGTTTCAACCCGTGATTTCTGCTGCATGCCTACCTAGATGGAGATCATGTCGCCTATGGTCCTATTCAGTAATTCACCTGACCCGTTCGTGGGTGAGTGATAGGCCGCTGCCTTGTGATGGGATTTGTTTCCTTGTCCGTGTTCACCACAGATGGGGAAACAGATTGTAGGATAACGTGATGTAAATACAGAATTGTTACCTCGGAAGCAGTTCTGTTAGGAATTCCTTTAGTCACATCAGAACGTGTGAAATAGTCTATTGCCACCGCAATCCACTTATTGCCCGACGACGAGAGAGAGAAAGGCACCAGGAAGTCTAGGCCGACTTGCTCGAATGGTGTCGTTGGTGGTAATATAAACTGCAGGGATCCACTGGTCTAAAAGATGCCGTCTTCCGGCGCTGACACTGCCGACATGTTCTCACTTCGTCTTTGGCCCTGGGAGCGGGTTTAGGCCAGCAGAATTTCTGCCAGACTTTAGGCAAGGTTCGCGTAAATTCCAGGTGTGCAGACGTAGTTTTGTCGCGGCCCACAAAGAGAATCTCCTTGCAAAGATCGCTTGGTACCACAAGAAGATATAGCTTTCCGCTAGCCTCTGCGTACTTCCTGTAGACAGAATGAAGGCAAACCTCCTGCTGGGCCCACTGTAAACCGGGATTTTGGCCCTCGAGGTGGTACATTAGTGCTCCACCCTCTTCGTCAGCCCATTGCATTGTCGCCATACCTGACAAACTTGGAGCGCCAAGGAAGCCTGTGCCTTTTCGGGGTTACCTCCGGGTGGCTAGACAAGGCCGCGGGACTAGCTGTCCGCGACGCTGTGCTTCCGGCCTGACTTGTGAACAATCGTTTAATCGAAATATTGCAACAGTACGCTCAAGCACGCAATACGGCTCAGTGGGTCCCTCAGATTGGTTAACCAACAGAGGCAGTGATGATGAGTAATCACTTTAAATAGTTTTCCTGAAAGATATGCGCGGATTTTCGTAATAGCCCACACTACCACTAACCACACCTTATCCGTTGTAGAATAGTTCGACTCAGGATGTGATTGTATGCTGGTTACGAAGGCGATCACTCTTTCGGTAGCTTCTCGCCAAAGGACGAAAACGGCACCTTGTCGGATGTTGCTGGCACACGTGTCAAGCTGTTTGCGCAGCCTCGTCAAAATATGCGAGCACAGGGCCTGACTGGAAGCGCTGCCGCAACTCGTCGGAGGCTTTCAAATGGATCCCTTGCCAGATAAACTGGACGTGATCCTTGTTCAGCCACGTAAGGGACGGTAGTACGCCCAAAGCCAAAGGAAACGTCGTGCGCTTTTCTTTATCTCTACGAGCGGGAAACCAGGCGACGCCGGCCGTCTTTTCAAAGTCAGGCTGAACTCTCTTGGCACTGATTACATGTCCAGGAAGCTTCAGCTAGCTCGGTAAGGCCAAAGTGACATTTCTTGGTTTCAACCACGACAACTTAAACAGACTTCCTGATGTACTTGGCTGATGGGCTCTTCAATTGTTGCCGAAAGCGAAACAAAGTCGTCTAAGAACACAAGGCTCGTTTGTCACGTCAAGCCGGTAAGTTCTTTCTTGGGAATGCGATTGGTGCGGAATACATGCCGAAGGGTACACTTCAAATTAGACTATCCGCATTGAATTCTCACGGTCCCTTCCGTCAACTTGTAACTGCCAGTAGCCGCTTCTCAAGTAGAACGAAAAGTACTTATCCCGCCGAAGCCTGTATAGTCATCTATGCGTGGCAACGGACAAAAGTCGTTTTGTTGCTCTACTATTCAGTTTCCTATATTCAACGCAGAAGCGCAGAGTTCTATTCTTTTACTTTGTGGGAAGCGCTTCTTTTAATTTGTGGGAACCGCAAGATACCCTCTGGGCTAGAGGGTCTTACTCGGGTCCCCTCGCTGCTAGCTCCCATTCCTCTCCCCCCTTGCCTGCCGTGCGGCCAACCGGGCCGCAAGACTTCGAGAGTTCGCCGCCCGAGGGATGGCGCTGGTGGACACGGAGAGCGGTGATTGGTGGTGCCGTGCGGAGGCACGCGCGCGGGACTCGGACTGGGGCCGCTGGGGGTTTTGCTGGTGTGTGCGTGTGTATGCCTGGACGGGCGACAGCGAGGTGGAGGATGTAATTAAAGAGTTATTTCACGCAACCGCAGTGTGCCTCATTTCTTGGCATGCCGTAAAGAGCAGGCCCACAACTTTACTAGAATAACAGGTTCCGACCAAGGGCTGTTTAGTGGTTGGGTGACGTCGTTGTCGAGCACGGTTTCCACTAGGGTTTGATCAGGTTTTCGCGCTTTGCGTGACACGCGGCATAGCGGTTGCCGTATGGGTGCCGAGTTTTCTTTCGTTATCAATTTCGGTCCGGCGTACTCTATATGAACAAGCAAAGCATGCTTCAAATTACTGCAGCAGTTCTAGAAGCTTAATCGTTTGTTCTTTTGAAAATTTTTAATTCATGTCTAGATTTTCGGTCAAGTTGGTATTTTTGGCTTTCAAAGCACATATTTCCGTAAACGTATGATATTCTACGATATCTGTATTTGTTTGAACGTAAGCTATGCGAGTACACCCAAATATATGACGGTCCTTACAGCTGAAGTTTGTGACGAGCACGTGGCTTCGTCTACCGCACACTCCCAGCGTCATTAGGCGAGACAGGTTGGCAATCACCAATACTTCACCATTGGGCATTCCGTGGTACCAGCACGCCTTACGAGCACGCTTGATCGCGCAGGTATGCTGACGCCGTCGTCTGTGATATGTAGCATTCACATACGATCATAATCACTTCCTGCGGTAACTAATTCTGTGAAGCAGGTAATTTCACGATTTCGAGAGCCGATGACAGGACCACGCTCACGATGAAAGGCCGTACCGAGGATTACATCTCGAGAACGCTCCCAGAGAACCAGAAAGCTCGCGACGAAGGTTGACCCCTGAATTCTATTCCAGCCGATACATATTTCGATCGGCGTGGCCATGTGCCCTCCATCTGTACAACTTTGTGCCCTTGTAAATGACGTGGCCACCTTTTTCAACACGTTCGCAATTTCCCCCCTAAGGATGGAGTCGTCTGCTCCGGTGGTAAGGTCCGTCCATGCTCCGGCCGTCGACATGGATGGAAATGTCAAACAACGCGTTTCACACATCATCCTTCGCCGTCATCGTTACGTCTTGCGTAGACACGTTTAGCGGAAGAAGCTATCGATGGTTGCTTTGGCACTCAGCTACCTCGCTTTCAAATGTCCCCACATTTAGATTTGCCGACGAGGGTTTGGTGGCCGTACTCTGTCATAGCCGGGGTGGTTCGCCGGAGGCCGATGTGGCGATGGTGACCTGGATAGAGTAGTGCCACAGGATGGCTGGAGCCGTGCGCTGGCGTGCGAGGAACTTCTCGATGTCCTGCTCCGTTACCCCAGTCTGGGTCGAAGAGTGTTGACTCCGAAACCATGTAGCCAGAGTTCCAAATAGGCAAAAATAGCGCAAAGACCACGAACTAGAAAAAGAAGGTAGAAAGGACACGCGCTGAACAGGACAGCGCATGTCCTGTCTCACTTCTTTCCTTGTTCGTCGTCTTTGCGCTGATTTTTCCCATCACGAACAAGTACCAACTAGTCCATTTGACAGTCCTCCCAGTAGGGACACCGACTGTAGATGTGTCCCGCCTCAGCACAGTGATAACAGGGGGGGGGGGGGGCGTCGATCTTATGCTCCCCACACATCCGTCTTGCGTCGTCAGTCGGCGAAGCCACCGTACGCCGGGCCAGTATCATCGCACCGTATGGTGCTCCCTTTATAGGCGACGCCGCAACTGTTCCTGTTTGTATCAGTGATGCGGCGTATCTTAGCCGTAGAAGCTCAATCACCGCTAGGGAAGCGTCTGCGCGAGTCGGTAGAGCACTAAGGCTTGGTGCACATCATCCCGCACGCCGCTATACTGGAATAAAAGTCATGAAAATTGCGGCGTCTCCCCGTCAAAGGACCCCCTTCCAGCCAATGGTGTCGCTCTCTCAACGTGACGTCGCGGCCGACCTCCTTGCGCCTGCAGGTTGCGCTCGAAGCCAAGCTTTCCTGAGTGCGTACGCGCCGAAAAGTAGTCCCTCAGGACACATTCATGTTGAGCGCAGATAGAATCTTAGCTGAAATTCCTTATTTGCCCGTTGTAATGCAACGCGTGAAAGCGCTGATTTGTCAGCGGGAGCTGCAGTCAGTTTCAACTTTATTGCTCACTGTGAATTTCTGCTCTTCCGGGCTTTCTACCAACCGCTTGCTTATGCTTTTGCGCATTGCTGGATTCTTTTGCCGCCATAGAGCCAGAGACATTAGCATCTCAATGGGCTTTATCATCCTAGACTGAGAATTGTGGTGCGTCGCTATCGACTACACTTCGATATTAAAAGACAAACAAAAGCGGCTATGGCATCTGCAGCTGCGGACGGGAAATGATCCGGAACGCGGACGTTCCCTTGCGGCATCTTCACCCAGAGCGCGGAGTTGAAGAAGCGATCGCAACAGTGAGTGATCTTCTAGGAGTCAGCGAGACTTTGGTGATCGACGTGAAAACGAGATCAAAAAGAACCATGGAAATGTTCCGACGCCATCCTGAAAGCACTCGCAAAGAGCTGGCAAGACATGATGCACAGAAGTGTACGACGACTTCACGAAGTGCGTATGGTGGTCGCTCATGCATTGCTGTTCTGGCCACAGCAGTGAGATCCCGACAGTGAATTCGATTGCTGTGGATGTTTGCTCTAGTGGCGATATTACTTCTTCAAGCCATGGACTGTGGGTACATGCTGAATCACATCGGGTTCGATAATGAGAAGAGGGGCTGGAACTCGCTGCTAGTCGAGCGGGACGACATTGTCGCATGGCAGGAGGTACATCTAGTATCGAAGTATCGTATTGACGGTGCAACTAAAAGGGTAGGAAGTACTGTGCTGAGTCTCCGGCCCTACCATTGTGACCTCATGCCTATTCAAGTTATATGGGCACAGATTAAACGAGGTGTCGCAGCCAGAAATGCCAAATTTCATCTGACAGACGTGGAGGTGCTCATGAGAAAAGAAGGTGCCAAGCTAACAGCTGAACACTGGGAAAATGCTGTTCAGCATGTGATAGACATTGACTATCCTTGACTATTCTCCAGGGGAGACGCTGGAGGAAGTGCGCATGTTCAACCTATTATAATACATCTGACTGAACTCGACATGAACTTTGACCTTGACCTATCTGGTATCGAGCCCCTTGAAGATGTGTAAGGCTGCCACATATTCGCCAGTGCGGCCTTCGCCCTTTTCAGTTCTGGTGGATTGCAACATTTAGCTTAAAGGGACACTGAAGTGATTTGTAAACAATGCGGGATTACGAGCGCAAATTGTAGTCCGGAGTCTATAGGCCCTGTTTCGACCACTCTGAGCGCGTTTACGCGAATTTATTTGGTAGAATAATCAATTCGAAAATGCTGTCCTCCTCTCTGCACTCTCGCCCATTTTCTGTGTCGTTTTCGTGTGACGTCAGCAGGAGAGGAGCTGGCAATTGGCTGCGCTACTGCACGGCTCGATTACCTTCCACGACCGAGTCAGTCGGCCCAACGTTTAGTCCGCCGGCCGCCGACAGGGTCGTCGCAATTCGCTCGATCAGTTGAAACTAAGCCAAAACACGTTTGTGAATGGAAGAATGTGCCTTTCTTTACTTCGTTAGTTTGTACACTGTATCTAGCTCCAAGTCAAGGTCGCTTCACGCAATCGCTGCACAAGCGCACATGCGACGCTTCGCTGACTGGTACGGTAGTAGGAAAATATAAGGCCTCTTGAAGGGGGAGAAGAGTCAGCGAAGTGGATATATGTACTAAGGAAATAAAATCAACTGATATTTTTACCGTACAGCGTAAAACTAGGGTGCGGGAACCACTTTTTTGCGCTGAGCGAACAAGCACAGCGGTCAGCAGCACGACTGCGCATCTGCGAACGCTTTTCCGTCTAAGAAATGCAATTGCTAGACGTGAGCTATTGTGGAAACCCGGGGGACGTTTACTGCACGAGCGCAATACAACAAAAAGTCACCTAAACTGCTTGAAATACTAAAACTAAATAAAAGTGTACACTGGTTATACATTATATACCTTATATTTGCATCATCAGCATGGCTAGCTTTGTGGCCGAGCGGTCTTGAGCGCTAGGTATGTTAATCGCAAATGTTTTGCCTGTCACAAGTTCGAATCCCCGTGGGTGTATGCTTTTTTTTTATAAGTTAACTTTTTCGTTTTTCGCCGATGTTTTTTATACTGAGTTCACCTTTTTTTGGCCCACAACGTTCATTGCTCCACGAACTAGTCCACAGACCTAGCGCAGGCTGGCACTGGCGCGCTAGCGAGTTCTCGTTGGCGTGCTGTTGCCATAAGCACCGACTGCTTGCAGGCAGTGGGCACAGGCCAGAATCAGCAGACCCTTGGCCTGGTGCGAACACGCTTCTTACGATACAGGCATGAGTGAGGAAAGGTCCAAATATGGGGGAAAAGCGCATGTGTTTGAGCGTCTGCGGGGACGCGGAGGGCGTTCATGCACTGCGTAGCCCTCAGCTAGTGAATGCTGCGATTCCAAGCCGTCCTGGGTGGCTTATCTTATGCATTTTACAGCCGACAACATGGCAGAAGCGCGGTACTACGATTACTGGGATATTGAGAATGCCCATCCAACGACACCACCGGATGTCAAACATGTTGTTTTACAGAACCGAAACCGAAACCGAAACTTGTGTGATTGCTAACCTTGGGCATCGTCCAATCACGGTGCCCCCTCCTCCCAACGTCACAGCTTAGTTGGTGCGGCCGCCGCAAACCGCGCATGGTAGTTTTTCTTCTTTCGCGCTTTGTAAAATAATTACCGATTTGTCAACCGGGTAAACAATGAAAAGTGAGCTAATTTGAGCCAGTATACGCAGTGCAAGCAAAAACGGGAGCTTGACAAATTCACTTCAGTGTCCCTTTAAGTACCTACGTTTCCGTAGCTGCAGGAGCAAGCAACTCCTTCGGACAGCAGAGAAGACAAGACAAGCTTTTTGCGAGCTTCATTAATACTGTAACTTCTGGAGTTAACTGAGCAACCTGTGTGTGTGGTGCGTAGCTTGCTCAAGGTTGATTGCCTTGATATGTACCAATGACAACCACAAAAGGCAGTTGTAATGTTTGGTTTCTGCCTTGATTTGGCATTACTCAGTTGTGTGTGCCGTGTCGCTGACTCATCACTCATCTTCCACTATAACAGTGAGGTCGGTGGAAGCTCTTTCATCAATTTATTTATGATCTCCTTTGCTGTAGTGAACTGAACGGTTGGTTGTATGGTGCTGACTCAGGGTTGATTACCTTGATATGTAGTTACGGGAATCAGAAAAGGTAGTTGCAGTTCTTGGTTTCTGGTCTGATTTGAGGCACGTGTGGTGCAGGAATTGCGCGAAAAAAGTGATGCCTCGCAGGGTACTGTGTGGTAGATGTATCCATAAAGGGAAATAGTACATTTAGAGCTACAGAAAACCCGCGCTGTTCCAAACATTTTTTTAGAAGCAAGGTCACACGCTTGCACTGTGCGAGAATTTTTTTTGCGCCGCGGGGAGGATGACTATTCGCATGTATAGCTTGAGGTATGTGCAACACGAATCAAGCGAGTTCATAAATTCACTTCAAGCTGAATCACTTAATTAGTTTATCATCTATACGTTCATTGAAGGTCTAAAAGCATCGATGGGCAGGCAGGCCAGATAAGAATTTCCTGTTGGCACATTTTCATATTAAATTATCTGAGGTACTTCAGATGGTTTACGGTCGTTTTCAAAAGAAACGAGCCCCATCGGTTGGAGTTCTTATTCAACGCCGCCATTCTATGATATGTACAGCGGCTTTCATGTACGCATAACTTTACGAGGTGGATATATCGGGTATTTCTTACTGACCATTCGAGAAACGTATTAAAAAAGGTGTTCTATATTTACTGTTTATTCTTCCTCGGACTCGTATATTGTACACAGAAAGGTTGCGGGTGTATGAGTCATACTACTAAAGTCTTATTCCTAATCTGTGCACGTAGGGCATGTTTTGTTTTTGTTTTTCTCACAAAATATCGCGACGAAATACTGCTAAGCCTCAGGTTGCATGTACTCAGTTTGAATTTTTTGGAGTAAATAAATGTCAGTTCGTCACCTGTGGAAGCTGGACGCCACTTGGTCCCTCTTCACTCGTAATATTAACATTAAAAACCTTCCCGGTACATCCCCTCTACAAGCAGCAAAAATAAAACGGAATAATTTTTTACCCTAGCCCCAGCTGGTGAACAATCAGAGCTGGAAGGAACAGCTGGAAATCGGCCGAGATGTACCAGAGGTGAACACAGATACCCTGCGAAAGGAAATGTGGTGAGTGAGATTCAGGTCGACGGATTCCGGATTTAAGGAAGTGGTTCTGTTACGCCGCCCCCTCATCAGGCATGCCTGAAGACGTGTCGTTATTGTTGGGAATAACTGGAAGACACATGTGCAACGCCTTCCGCTATTGGCGCGAAGGATACGCAAGAATCGGGCTCGCTCGTCACAAGCCCCTAATGCGTGAGTTAAGGTATGTCACCACCTCTGCAAAGACGTTTTTTTTAAAATCCCATTCTTTTCTTCTTACATTTTGAGAACCCCTAAACATTCTAAAATGTCCTGTAGAAAGCATCACGTTCTTACCTTTGTTAGTTCAAAAGTTATAGCCAATTTTCCAACAGCTGGTGGATGGTTCTGAAACCGAAACTAATGTGGTGCAGTAACAGAAACTGATAACGCAGGGAATATCAGCAGTGTATATTAAAATATTTTTGTGTCTTTTAGGCTGACCAGTAAAAGATTATCAAAATACGATTTCTGAGTCTTCCTTTTTCCTCAACAATACTTGAAATTTCTGTAAGGGGGATGCGTGACCCCACAAACATCTGTGTTGTTTGCTTTGCGGGCGCTGTATGCTCGTTCTGTGAATGCTAGCACGCTCGTTACTTTTATAGTTATTATTCTTAGCATAAATAGTAATAACATAAGCTGGACCTTTTTATAAAAATGCGTAGTCAAGTTCAGGATAAAAGGCGACAAAAGCGAAAGTTTCATGATAATCGGTGCACAGTGAATCGAAGACCATGTGGACTTGAATGTATCGGATAGTGCTGCAAAGCTTGGGATCTTGGGCAAAAATTGTGAGGTGTCACTGCAAGAACCTTTACTGCAAGATAGTAAGATTATAGGTATGCAAACTTTATCATCTGTTTTTGCAGAACTGACTTAGGTTACCTAAGATGTCCACGTGGCCTGCCCGTTCTAGCTCTTGGTATATATGAGGCTTTGGGACGCTCTAAAGATGGCAAAAGAAGGGCAGCAGATATTTTAAGGGAAGGGGGCATCCAACTTGGCCACCACGTTCCTGTGGGATATTGTACGAGTGACCAATATCGAGTGAAGCAGGGTAAGTGCCAATCAATGGGTAGGACAAAACACCTCCGCAAGAAAATACGAATGGAAACAAAAGCCAAAAAAAATTGTGGCAGCTAGGGAGACCCCTGGCTATGAACGTAGTGATATTTAGCTTTACCGTAGAAGAATATCTGGCTTAAACATTGATCGAAAAACATTATTCTTGTTTTTCACAACACTTGATTTTTTGCACTATGGTTTTTTCGCTAACACTTGTAACTTCGAAATAAATCATTCTTTTTCAATGAAACTTCGCCCGCTTTTTTCTTTATTACAATTCTGTGCAATCAACTAGGATAAAAAAAACAGATTGTAAATTTTGATGTAATCATGATTAATTTCAAGAAATGCAGACAAAAACGACACATTTTTCTGTTTCCTTTGGTTTTTCCACGATAACTTGATTCCATATTATAGGATAGCAAAGATCCTAGTTAGCTGCACAGAACCATTACTTGGCCACCTCTGTACCAAATATTTCGAAATTCCTGCAATTCATTCGAGTTACGAGTGTTCGCGTAATGCCAAAGTTTGAGGTATTTTTTTTCAAAAAAGCATCCTTTACATTATTTTCATTATTTTTAAATTTTAAATATAAATAGACGATCTTTTATAACTTAGAAAAAAAGTAATAATTTGAAGAAACTGAAATTTTTTTTTAAAAATGTGGTGACATACCTTGACCGAATTGCGTTATTCAGCAAGGCGGTAGTTCATAATGACGACCTCAGGCCGGCGCAAAATACAGACGAAAGTAATGGGACGCATGATGGACGCAACGTTTGCCTTGTGTGCATTCACTTTCGTTTCTGATTTGTGGTGCGCTGTAGCTGTCAAATGCGGGAGCATCACTCACAAATTATCTGGCTCAGTTGGTGGAAAACCTTCCTCTTAGAGACGTGTAGCAAGATCCTGTCCTCGAAACTCTTATTAGGTGGAAACTGGTAGCGAGAGGAATTCCCATTGGCTGCCAATACCTTCCCTCCCCCAACCCACTTAGGAGAATTGGCCAGTGACACTGACAGCCAACGTCAGAAACTCACGGCCAGGTCTACCACTTCCATGTGTCCCCATATGGGGGCATCCCTAATGTTATGTTTTCAGGTTTTACGTCGTCAGCAGGTACCCTCATATTAACCTACAATACGTTTGACGTTGCTGGTACGTCTATCTCGTTACCTCAACCAAACATTTTGGCTCACAACGCACTCGCTCGGGTAGATCGGCCAGTGACAACAACAGCATTCATGGAAGCTTAAGCCCTATCCACCGATCATTATTGGCCTGCGGCACACTTCTGACATACCTACTGCAGGCCAAATGACGAGTATAGCGTACGTGAGCCTCGGCTCCAATCCACATATCCCCATTGCTGCTTGACGCCACCATGCGCAACTGCGTTTCTCTAGCTCTACACAACTGACACGCCTGGGGTGTACCAAACGATCAATCCATAAGATGATAAGCTGCATTCTGCAGCAAAAGCAATTTGCCACCTAGGGAATTACGGTAAATGACAAAAAATGGATTTCTTGTTGCATCAAAAGACTTTTATATAAAAAGTTACGGCATAAAAAAAGCCACGGTTCAATGACGTTGCCCGCGAAGGAGCCTGGTGTTCCCTAATCGAAGGCTAATTTATGGACCTTTCCAAAGCCAGTAGATAGATTCTCGCTCGCGCCAATTTAATTTCGTTTTGCTCCACATCCCGCGCCATCTACTGGATCCTTTTGTTACTCTTTTAATTTGGAACACCGCCACGAGAGGACGCCGCAAGCGGTTTTTGTATTTTTAGGACAAAACATTTTCTCAAGGAGTATGTTTTACTTGCTTTTGCAGAAATCAGCTAGCCACGTATTTTGGATTGTGGGGTTTAACGCGGCAGAGCTACATCTGGGCTATTATGCGCGCCATAGTGGAGGGCTCTGGATAATTTTAACCACCTGGGGATCCTTAACGTGCGCCTAAATGGAGACGCACAGACGTTTTCGCTTTGGCTCCATCAGAACAGCAGCCACTGCGGCCGCCACTGAACCCGCTACCTTGGGCCAACAAGCACAATGTCTTCGGCAGTTAGCCACCGAGCCATGTATTTTTAATTAAACGAACAATGAAAATATCCCATATGTATTGATAGCTTGCCACAAATATGCCTCATGTTTTTTTCTCAACAGTGTTGACAAGTACAAACATTGCCACCAGATGTGGCAGTTTCGAAATGATTTGCCTATGTAAACGTCTCGGTCAAGAATTCTTTGAACTTGCTTCACGTGTACTTCGCCCTTTCTCTCTCCCTCCCAAGGCTATGCCCTCACCACATAGATGCGCCCGCGTTACCACATCTCGTCCCATGAAAGCCTTGACCAGAAACAGCTTCGCTGTCAAGAGCATTCACAATTATCAGGGATCTAATCAACGTTGTCATATAGACAACACACCGCACGTCGAAACGGCGGAGGTCTAGTGGCGCCTGGTTTTAGCCCTGTTAATGAAAAGAACCTCAAAGTGTTGGAGTGTTTAAAGGCAGCCAGTAGATGGCTCTGTGTCTTTCAGGAAGTGCCGGTGTGTCACGGTTTAGAAAGGGCATGTCGCCAGTGATAAAAACCAACCCACAATCCTTACATACCCCCTCAGGGCCATTGCGCCGATACGATGACCGCAGCTGCCAAAGTTTCATGACCGTCTTTCAAAATCCCATTGTCAGAGAGGGCAAAATTCGTAATCTTTGAAAACTCAACAAGAAAAATTTCTCATGCATGGTGATGCCTTAAACGTAAGTTTAAATCCCCCAAAACTACTGAATGACCGCATATCAAGCGAAATGCAGTTCTAGAGAACGAATCGCAAATCTCTTTTTATTAGCCCTTGCGCTTCACCACCCCTGCGCCAGTAGTCAATACTGCCACTGATGCAGAGCGTCCATTGTTCCCGTGAGCGGTAATATGGAGCACTATAACTGCCGTGAATGTGCGTAGTGTCGTCATTTGCATAGTTACTCTGCCGGAATCGTCCTCATTGTGTAGTTGGTCTTTCAAAGGGCATCGCAAATCTCTCGCACGGTTGTTTCGACAGATAAAGGTCTATCTAATAAAAAACTCTCCGTTAATGATAGTTTATTTGCTTTTTGTATTTCAAAAAGCCAATAATGCTAATCTGTGGGTCACAACATGCATGCAAATGGCAATATGCGTGCAACAACTGGCATGCGCAGAGCATCGGCGTTTAAATCCCCTTAACGTTACACTGCGATGAGGACGCTGTTTTCAAACTAGAATCAATCCATTAGGGATATCTTCTAGGGCGATTCCAACACATGCGAAGTCAAAGAATAAGAGCCAAGTTATGCGTGAGAGGCGATCAGCATGAAACCCGCTTACATTTATCCTGCAAGCTGATGCATGTGTATACTAGAATATATATTACTTACAAGTTAAAACGTTGTTATGCCTTGTAAGGGAAATTATGAGCTTTTAAAGCACTCTCTGTTAGGTGCATCAATAAATAATTTTTGACGCCGACATGTGCAGCAACGTTCCAACCTCCTGGGACCCTCAGCGCCTGCGAACCAGCGGCCCCCGATGACATCAGAAAATGTAGGTGCTTCAGTTGCGCGTATGTCTCCCGTGTGTGGCCACAGGCTCTGCTGAGTGGTTGGTCGGTCGTGGGTGTCGCCTCCTAGTACGTTTTCGCGTGGAAGTGGTTAGCGTGAAAACTGCTTTTAGTAGTTGTGACAAATCTGTAAACATGCATCCAGTATCTACATACACGACCAGGATGTTCAGCCTTTATGTATGCAACTACTAACTATTAAGGCTGTACTAAGGCCTGTTTATATTCTCTTATAAATACTGACCAGGTTACCACAGCGTGGCCTAACCATTATAGAAAATTTACTTTCGACATTCACGAGAGCCGTTATTAGCCATCTAAAATCCTCCTCAATGCTCGTGGGTTAGGTGAAAATTTGAGGCAGGGATTGGGTTTGCTCACGCTCCCATACCATGTGGCACAGGGTTACGACCTTTTGAAAACAGAATGAGCAGGTGGCGCAGCAGCAGGCGGTGTACATGACCTGAAGTAGTGCCATGGAGATAGGAGTTCGTTTGCAGCCGGAGATAGGTGCGTTATAGGTGCGTGGTCACCTCGACTGTGGCTAGATACGGCTGCCCTGGCGGGAATTGTCCTAATTTGTGGCGGTATTGGGCGAGGAGGGACGAGAATGTTTTAAAAGGACTGGGCCTGGTAGTTCTTGAAGGGTAACTGACTTCGGACTCGTGAGGAACGGCTCGGTGTGTAGGAATGTGGGTAGCGGGCTGTGACACCTTTTTTTCCTCCAAATGACTCATGGCGTCCCGATCATGTGTGGTTCCGAAACCTGGCAAACGTTTTGTAGAACCGTGAGGGCCACGGGTGCAGGTCCAAGAGGGAGCATGCTTGCAAGGTTAAAATACCCTCAAGGCCATACTTGCCAAGAATACTCTGACATATTCGCGCGCTACCTAAGACAGCACCAACAATAACCAGCACCCAAAGCACTACAATCCAAAGCGGAAGTTACCACCTTCTGACAACTGCAAACGATATGTCACTCCCACAATAGCCTACTCCTTGCCATGTACCCACCGTCTATTTCCCCCTCTTCGGTTCAGGATGTTCCGAAACCTGATCACTTATTCCTTACCACTAATTCAGATCCGAGAAGTGGGGGACTGCTCACCAGCTCCGACCTCTCTTCCCATCTCAGAATAGTGGACAGCAGGCGAGGGTAACGTCTCAGGTACCAGGAAAGCATAATGGGATTTTCCCGCAGCTGTAAACGACACTCGACTAAACCACATCTCCCATAGGCGTTTCCTTACGTATGTGAGTTCGCGGTAGAAGTTGCGGATGTTGAGAAGAAAGCTCCACCAGTAGCTTCTCACGTCGTAGTAGAACTTGTCGTACACCCTGTCGGTTGTCGGACCGCGTACGAACAGCGGGAGTAGAGATATGCCACAGGCCATGAACACCATAGGAAGCAGGAGCCTGTAATAATGAGGCAAAACATATTTTCGGTGGAAGATGCGCTGCATTGCATAATAAACAGGTTATATTGAAACCAATGACGTCATTTCTACCGAAGCAAGACTGAAGATATTCGACGTGACAGCGTGAGACCGGCCGCTTATTTCAAAAAAGCAATTGGAGGCTCACATAAAATGCTCATTCAACACTAACCAGATTTTTTTTTCTGTTCAACAAGTGAAAGGAAATATTCACAAAAAAACCTGGGTCACCTTATTCGCGCTGAGACTTATTCATATGCGCAAAATGTGTTAAACGATAGGTACCACACCCTGCACGGGTCAGCTGTTGCATGAAATTAGTAGCGCAAGTGCCGTCATCCCGCCTTTGGAACTGTTGTAGCGCAGCTGTCGCTTGTGGTGGTCATGGAGCCAGCCTGAATTTTAAAGCAAAGCTTTACTACTTTCGTCTAGCGGTTCGGGGAGGATGCGCAAGTTAACCTTTTGACTGGAGACACACCCCCGGCGACACACCCCTAGAAGCGCATTTCGTGATTCGCCGGGCCCGCTGTCGGCGCTGTGCACAAGATCCTATTTTACGTCGTTCTGCTCACATACCCGAGGCGGCCAGGACGGGAGCGCCCGCTCAGCTGATCGGCAGCCAACCAAACCCGTAGCCTCCCACGCACGCGCCGCTGGGTCGTCTTGGGCTATGTGACTCATCTTGCGCCGCGTTCGCCAAGAATGAAAGCGAGGCCGGGCCTCCTTCTCGGAGCGTTGCACGGGACCGAACGGCTTTAAGCAGTGTCGGCAATACAGCTGCATCAAAGGTTAACTAAGCGAAACCAAGGCTCAACCAGACCAAGCCAAGTTTTTGCTTTGCATATCCAAAGTTAGCTAAGCTAGGCTGTGGCCTTTTTTTTCCTTTTCCTTTGGAGTTCCGTGGGCCCGTGGTGGTTTCATTCCTGCGGGTGGCGCGTGACAACCCTTGGAGTTTTTACTCATCTCGTCTTCTTGTACAGAGTTTTTAAGCATAAATGTGCACTATCACGGAAAGCGTGAACATTTGTCAGAAATGCACGGCTGAATTGAACCTGAAAAAGTGAGCGACTGCACTTTTATCGAGAATGACGTCCGAGATCTAGAGGCTCCGCTTGTAAAGCCCCATCACGTGCACATGTGGGAAGGCTGCAGACGCACTGCTGGAATGGCAGAGGAGCAGTTGCGGCGCTTTATAAACGCGGGACAAACAGGCATGCAGCCATTGAATTCTGGAACATGTAGGGGTAAAATAACAGAACAAGAAATAGCCCATTTGCTTTTTTGTGGGTCAGCTTTCCGCACAGGGAGCGAAAAGACGAATGGAGAACTCTCCGAGAATCAACAAGCTCCGACTCGAATCGACCTCTGTGGGGATAGAATACCCACATAGAAGGTCTGAATCTATACAAAGACTGCAATGGTTCTTTTGTACTATATATATGTACGGAAAACCAGCTCATAATAGTTAATACAAAAACAAGTTTTCGGACAACTCGTAGAGAAAGCCTCTACAGACACTTTTGCATAAACTATACTCTAGCCGTAAAAGTTGTACATGAAAGGTGGCGTCGAATGAAGATAGGCAAGAAGAGAACAACGGATGTTGCCGGAGGAACTAGTTTCAACAGTAAAGAGTTACAGACCATCAGTGATGTAAACAAATTCGAAAGAAACAAGTAACGCCGCAAAATGATTGGTTTTTACACAAAAAAAGACAAATCGAGCTTGGCAGCGAAACTAATGGCATAAAAAGGAAAGCGATAAGCTGGTGCAATAGGAAACAAAAAGGGCAACTGAACAGAAGAAATGGCATCGAGAAAACACAAAGAGACCAGGAAAGCAGCTACAGGATTCGAGTTGACCATGGCAATTTTGCACAGCTGATGCGAGAAACATTGCTAGTGCAGAAACGGGCGCAGGGAGAAATGAAACAGTACACCAACAATGAATGAAACGACGCTAGAATAACAAGGGCGCAGTAAGTTTTGGAACAATGTTAAGCCTCAGGCTTGAAGAACGATATTCATCAAAAATTCCCAGCGGAGGATGAATGGAAATATTCTTAAAATGAGTAGCTATTGTTGCATATTTACGAAGTTTACTGAGGTAAGGGAAGTGGTATCTCTAACTGACGCTAACTTGCTTTACTGGGAAAGAGCAGGAGAAAAGGTTATGAATCAACTGCAGTATTCCCCTGATGAAACACCCGTGCATCTGATAAACCTACCTGGATCGAGAGTTGCATGATTCATAAAGGCACTCCTTAATCTGATACGGATCATACAAGCGCCGCCAGGTTGGCGTTAGAATAGGATGATCCTATACTTTTGATCGCTAAGGCGATAAAGGCGGTGAGGATGCATGTAGACCCGTTACAGCAATATCAGTGATGTAATGAGTGTATTTCAGGAAACAAATAAAACGTTCGAACGTACATGCACGGAAATACGTTGTTCGCAGTACCCCAGGATCAAGTAGAGAAGCAGGAACTTAAAAATATGTTTCTGTTAACAGTGCATGTAAATTTTTATTGGATACATTGTACTATCATGGGCAGAATTTACATATATAAATCGGCCTTTCACGACGCACACAAAGAATAACTTCGAAACATTTCCAATGTATGGAACTTAGGTGACGAGTTTAAATCGTTGCGTCAAATGATTAAGCAGTATCTCAAGCGTAGGGGAGCACGTAAATGAGAAGGGCAGAACTGGGCACAATTGGTTAGCACCTGGAGAGGTTTGAAGAAGGGATGTTCTTTCATCCCAGTACAATCCATGCCCCCCATGGCAGATTAGAGAAACTCAGTTAGGGTACAACCTTAAAAAGTGGTAGAACAAAATAAGTACGAGAATACTATACAAATCCGATGTTATTCTTGAAGCTGATAACACAAAAAATGGGCAAATTCTAACAAATATTAGTGGACCGTAAGCCCCAAGCCTTCATCTTAAGTTAAACGCTGAAATGTCTTAAATATTTATTTCTAATCACAGCAGGATTGACACAGTGTTCATAAAGCACGACGGAAAACCCGCGATCAAGGTATAGAAAGTTTTGCCAGTCTGGGGCATGAAAGAAAGAGTATTGAAAAACCCGCAAGTAACAACTTTATGGTGAGCGAAAGTGAATCGCAGCTATAATAACACAACGTGCGGGTTCGAGCTAGTTGGTAATCCATTATAAGTTTGAAGCCCCAAATATTTAGCCAAGGCCGTGTTCAAATATTTATTCAGGGTCTTGTACAATCAGATAGGGAAGGTGGTTTCGGAGTGCTTGCTTACGCTAGGTTTTTTGCGAAAGCACACGAAGCTATTGAAAGACACAACCAATAGCACACGTAGTTATTGGTTGTGTCTTTCGTACCTGTGAAAATGTGTCGTTGCGTAAAATTAAACGTGAAGCAAAGGACATATGCAGCAAGCTCAACCTCGGCGTTCTAGTCAGATAGATAGTAGCGCAAAAATGGGCCTGGGAATGTTTTTAGCACTAATATTCATAATGTCGGCACGCCTGTTCAAGTATTTGTGTCTGAGAGGCAGAGATGGCAGAAATGTGTCGCCGGTTTGCTGCAGCGCAACTTGAAATCGTTGAGTGCAGATGACCCCTTCGGTACAAGAAATCCGGAGCAGGTGGTTGACTATCTGAGAGAGAATTCAGCAGTGGGGTTTAATGCCTTCTCTGGCGATGGTAAATACAATTAGTATTCCTTGCCGCATGACCTGATGCTAACCTGTGTTGAAGATGCCATTTTTGCGTTTGGTCAAGTACCGTTTCAGAAAGAATGTGGCATTTCTGTTCAAGATTTTTTGTATTTACTCGGGGTCTACCTAAAATAAACATACGGTCAGTGGGATGGTGGGGTGTACACCCAAAAACAAGGAGTATGTATAAGCTCATGCGTTGCCTCTGTTTTGAGCAGCCTTCTCATGGCACACGTTGATAGGTTAATTGCTGACAGACTAAAGGAGGCAGCGGTTGTAAAAGACTTTGGATATAATGACGAATTTGTTGTATTAGTTGGCAGTGGCGAAGAGGCGTTTTCCCTAGATGTGGCGCGAACGTTGGTGATTTCCGAAGATTGTCTTCAGCCCCTGGAGCTTACAGACGAGGTCACTAAGCAGTGCAGTCTGAAATTTTGGATCTGAGACTTCAGTTCTCAAGAAAACACGTCTGTTGGATGTAAGACTCCCGCAGTCAGAAGCCGGTACCGCCTTACAGTTCTGCTCACACAAAACTGGTGATACCAGCCATTGCCAGCAGCTGTCTCAACAGTGCTTTCTACAAAACACGTGAGCACCTTATGGACACCAGTTCCCATTTGCAAGTGTGTCACCTTAGGTTGGCTGATTACCCCGCAAACGTGATCGTAGCGGTGGCTGACACAATTCTCTCAAAGCAAAGACGAGCTGGTATTGGGCAACGTGACCAAGACAACCAGGCGACCCACAAACCTAACAAGGTTATGATTGTTCCCTACTTGCAAGAGGGTGGCATGTTGGGCTAGTTGGTGGTTTTCAGATGCAAAGGAAGGAACAGAGCACATTCTAACAAAGGACGACAGAGTAACACACCACAAGCGCTTGTGGTGTGTTACTATGTCGTCCTTTGTTAGAATGTGCGCTGTTCCTTCCTTTGCATCTACTTGCAAGGCATTTCACGCAATCTTAATGTTGGTGGAAGAGCCCGTGTCAAAGCTGTGATGTCTGCACCAGAAAAACTGTCACGGCTATGCACTGATACGTGCCCGCTTCAAAAAGAACATAAAAAAAATTCCCCGCATTTCCCCGAGGGGAAGAATGTGAAAGTGCGAATGCAGGAGTTGAATTTGCGCGGTTCGGTAATGTTCGCGAAAGAAAGATCACACACACACACACACACAACTACAAAGAAAGAAAGATGCATTTATTCACAGACACCTATTTGTGTTGTCGTTGTACTTGATTGCTAGAGCGGATCTCAGCTTTGAAATTTCGTGTCGGTACTCCTTTAAGCGGGTGCATTAGCCCTTCTCACGCCCGATTCCTGGCCAATCCCCCACGTGGGTATGTGCCATGCACAGACACCTATTTGTGTTGTCGTTGTACTTGATTGCTAGAGCGGATCTCAGCTTTGAAATTTCGTGTCAGTACTCCTTTAAGCGGGTGCATTAGCCCTTCTCACGCCCGATTCCTGGCCAATCCCCCACGTGGGTATGTGCCATGTCAGCGGCCAGGCAGCGCGCGCCCATCTCCCCCCGTTGCCAAGGAAGACGAGGAGATTCCTGGCCAATCCCCCACGTGGGTATGTGCCATGTCAGCGGCCAGGCAGCGCGCGCCCATCTCCCCCAGTTGCCAAGGAAGACGAGGAGCGCGCGCACCCGCTGCTGTTGCTATGCGGACGGCGGCGGACGCTTCAGGCTCGCTTAAGAAGTGCATTCGCACTTAAAAGTGTGGGGTTGATCACCAAAACCAGTACGTTGACTACTCTGCGGGAATCGTGTATAAGCTCCCATTGTCGTGTCATAGGGCTTACATTGGGCAAATGGGGCGGCGCCTTAATCAACGCCTCCGTGAATATGCCAATCGAGTGGGAAAAGGCACACATGGGAACTTACCTAGTCATTGCCACAATTGCAAGTGTTCGCCTCCGTTTAACGAATGTACGGTTGAGTTTCTTGACCCCGATCAGCGCTCACGGGAGATTGTCGAAACAGCTGAGATGCATTGTAGGGCGAAGATTGCATTAGAATGACCTCCGTATCTTTGACAGCGATAGAGTTGGCCTTACTGGGTGCCCGCATGACATAGGGAATGAGGGACATATGCGAGCCTCTACAGTGCGCTCATACGCTGTTTTATTACACTGCGCACACACGCTGTTTTAGTTTTCTTGTAGTTACTCCTGAATTTATATATGTCGTTGTCAAAATAAAATTGCACTTGGAAGTTAGGGCATTTCTCTGTCTTTTTTGAGCCCCGTTTAAATACTTGGCGCTTCAAACTTGTATTTATAATAACACATACAGTGGGTGAGGACCATAATAAGGACGAAGTAATACGAGAAATTGTGAAACCCGTAATGCCATCGGAGTTTACGTTTGCGAGTTTTGAGCCCACATTTAAGCGCAGAAGTAAACGAACCAATGGTTGGCCGTTCCGGCTTAGGTCGCGTCGTAAATCAACAGAAGATTCATTGTATCTTGATATGGGCTAAGAGTGGTCTAAAGCTTAATAGGTTTAAAAACAGGTTTAGTTATATTCACTTAGGTGGAGAAAAATGTCTTGAAGCACCTCTCCATTAAAAGCATGGACATGCAGAGGTCACGATAGAATGGAAGTATAACGGTGACACATCTGAAGAACATAGATGAAACAAAAGGCAATCAAAATATGGGAAAAGGCGGAAATTTAGACAAAGCGCCAAAAAAATGTAAAGAAATAATCAATTTCAAGGCATTATTTGTTAAGGGCAGAGAAATCAGATATCAGAAAAAAATTATTTATGATAGCTGTAAGGGCAATACCTTAATTTTAGATGCGACGCATCTCTTGCTTTCGGGTATGTCCCTCTGTTGTCGCGGCGTTGTCCGCATGCTCACTGCACATGCGCAACTCTCCTCCGTTCTTCTCTCCGACAGCTGTGCGCAACACTCACTCCGTCTCATTATCATAAGAACGGTTGCGCGTGTGTGCTTCGCTGCTCTGGGTGCGCGCATGTGTGCGCAGTTTCACTCCGTCTCATTATCATAACAACAGCTGCGCGTGTGCGCTTCGCTGCTCTGGGTGCGCGCATGCCACGGAACAAAACACGTTTGGTTATAATTTGCGATTGAGCATACTTCCTCGTCAATTAGAATTAATGAACACACGTGTATTGAAAGAAAAAAAATAGAGAGGGAGAGAAGTCCCTTTGACATGACCGGAGGCCTCGGTCAAGAGTCGGAAAAGGGATAGGAAGGAGTGGGGAGTAGAGGGCAAGAAAGGTGCCTAAAAGCAGTACTCAATGCCGGCTTCTCTGATGAAAATCAGCAGAGTGTTCAGCAGGTGATTTCTGTGATGTGGGGCTCCAAGTGGGTTAACCCAAAGTTCGTAGTCTGCCGGTCGTAGCGGGCCAAGTGTCTTTAGGCAGCATTCTCTAGGAACACTGAGTGCCGAATATTCCCACAGGAGGTGTCGAGCACTGCACAGGGCCCCGGTACCACATTTCTGGCAGTTCGGAGAGCTGTACGGGTTTCCACACCCGAAGAAATAGTGAGCCGTACTAGGCGTAAGGGCCGTGCCCGTTCTTATACGCCTTAGCCGCACTGTTGCCCATCGGCTGTATCCGGGCGGCAACGGATTGCGGTCTTCCGGAATTTCGTTGTGAAGGACGGCCTTCCGCTCGGCCTTCGCCAAAGCAGCACGGTCTTCTGTGTCGATGTCGGCTTCCGCATCTGAATCGGCGGGTTCTAAACAGTCTTGCTCAGGGTGAATACGAAGTTGCTCCCACGCAATTCTGTGTGCCTCTTCATTGCGTACAATCCCTTCATGTCCAGCGACCCATCGGATTTGGTATTGCAGGCCACTCTGTTGGCATTCCGCAATGAATTTCTTTATTCTTCGGACAGTGCGACTGGTAGTTTTGCATGAACCAAGGGCTCGAATTGCGTCCATTGAGTCTGTGTAAATTATTATCCGTTCGGGAGGGCCGAGGGTGGTCGGATGTTTGCCTGCATGTTCAGTCAAGGCAAGCTGGATGGCCCTTAGCTCGGCTTCTCGGCTGGAAATTTTGACAAAGCGCACGTGTGCATGTTCGCTTCGGTCTTTGAGGCTGTACCAGCAGAGTGAGACGCGGGCATGTTCAACTGCGGCGTCTGTGTAGACATGCCGGGTACCATTTGCTGTGGTATCGCTGTCTCCACTGGCTAGTTCTAGAAGGTGATCTTTAACCTTCCTTTTCCTTCGTCTTGGGTTGTCGTGACCGACATTCTTGGCAGTGGCTTGTTCAGTGTCACAATAATGTCGTCCCAAGGCGGAACTGGCAGCTCGTGCGGATGTCTGCCGGGAAGACGTTTTTTGCACCAAAAAAATTCGGGTTTTTTGAGAGCGAATGGTTTTCTAGAGCCGCGAACTGGTTAAAAGCCTGCGGCGCCTTCGCTAAAATGGGAGCCTGGCTTGTGAACCTCCTTGTTGGTTGTTTAGAAGCCCGGAAAATCTTATTGTAGGGCCTTACAGTCCACTACAGCCAGTGCCCGTAAAAAAAGCCGCACTAATATGTTAGCTGCCGTTTTAGGCCACTGCATGCCGTACAGAAGTACAAAAAAACTGGCTCCAATACAAGCTGTGAAGGTGCATGGTTGGAAAGAAAAGCTGTAAAGGAACAAACAGCTGCCTATGCTACGTCGCTTGAATTCGCACACGTGGATCTAGCAACAGTGAAACCAGAGATTCTGCCAGCCGCTACCTGGAATTCGCGGAGGCGGTGTTCCGAATGCAGCAGCGCCGGCCACGACCGGACTAGAGTGGTGGATGCCGCCGCTGTAGCCCGGCTGTGCGTCGGTTGAAAGAAAACGGAGAGGAGCATCTTTCGAAGGGTGAGACAGCCGAACCTAGCCATCCTGACGTGCTATCTCAGGGCTACACCACCACGCCACGTAAGCGGAGGCACCGAAACAATTGGGCATTTGATTTTAGTGACTCCCATTTATACCGATTTATATTAGTTAGTTTGGTCAGTTTTAGAATAGCGAGAAAGCGGAGGGAAGTGTTATAACCGCTATTTATCAGAAACCGTTGCTCCTTTCTCCGTTTGTAATAGCTGTTAAAACACAACCGAATTAGTATTCACCGATATAGAAAACGTAGTACCATTTGTGGCAAGGAGTGCGCAAAAGATAGCGTTTTCTAGCGGCCACATGTCTGTATGCGGTCTCTACATTTTGTTTTCCCACCGTGCAAACCAATCCTTAACGTATCTTCGGCGAACGACCACTTAATTCCGTTGAGTCCGGGTTACCTAGGAGGTGATTGATTGATTGATTGATTGATTGATTGATTGATTGATTGATTGTAGGGTTTAACGCGCCGCCGCAACGCAAGTGATGAGGCGCGCCTTAGAAGACAGCTCCGGATTAATTTTGCCCACATGGGGGTCTTACGTGCGCCGAAATCTCATACACACGGGCGTTTTTGCTTTCCGCCTCCACCAGAAAATCGGCCGCCGTTTCCCAGGAGGTGCGGTCGAACAAATTTATCAGGCCGTGCGAAGGAAGAGCGCAATGAACGCGAAGCTGCGCCAAGACAGGCTCAAAACAACCGTCGTTAAAGCAGAGGAAAAAGCTGACGGAATGGTCCCCCCGACACGCCCGCTGGGGTGAGCAGGCTCCCGCGCGCGGGGAAAGCTGGGTAATGGCCCCCATTCACTGCGCCATCTACTCTGCGCTTCGTGAGTGAAAAGCGCCCTCTCTCTCCTCAGCCACGTTGGGAGTTTCTTGTGGCGCACGCCACAACGATACTGGTGCCTGGTAGAGGCAGAAAGCGTTGCTTTAAAAACTAGTTGAAGGAAGTTGCTTTAGTAAGCGGAACTTGGTCTCACAGAGCGGTATTCCAAGCTCTCGCACACAATCATGTGCTGCTTGGCAGTGTAGCTGTCGTTTTAAAACCGCAATTAGCATTAGAGCATGCGTGCATACAAGAATGATTCATCGGCAAATAATAAGTGCAATTACGCAACGAAAATGCAACATCAGTGTAGACAATACTGTACAAGTTCACATAGCCCACGGATATTGCACAAAAACCATTATGAAACGGTTAATCAAACTCAGGAACAAAAGCAACGTAAATACCTGCAGTGGCGTAGGAGGGAATTAGAAAAAAAGCAAGAAAGCAGATGATAATCTGCCTCACAGGAACTGCTGAGCATCATCAAATTGATTTTTACGCAGCTGGTCGTGATATCAATGTAACAATATGACTCAAGCCGCGGCGCTACAGAAAAAAACGCTGCTGACAACTCTGCACACCTGTACCAACGTCGCAGTGCTATGATGAAGGTCGTCTTCACTCGACCCTGCGAGCTTTTGAGGCCACTCAGCCCGTGCGACAGCAGGTAACCACTGCAATAGAAAAAAATAAAAAATCAGAGAAAGGACACAAAAAAATAACTAGGGCTAAATTTTCAAAATATTTCTAAAAATAAAAGATATATACAGTGCCTATATACCATATGTGCTGATACGTAGACCCACCACCAGTTCTAACATCAGGAATTGAAATGTACAAGCGTGAAATGTTGATCCCTTAGATCACAAAATGTCCAAACTTGTTATTTTATAGCTAAGAATATGACTTCTTCGAGCCCGTTCGTAACAGCGGCGGTAAGGCGCAGGGCTACGAGCCATTTTGAAGAGGACACAAGTGCTCTCCCCCTAGTACTGCCAACTGCAGGTTTGTTGAGAAAACAGCAATTTTGTAAATAACCAAGCCTGCGGGCAGGTTTCGACATAATTTAATTTGTGTTGTAAATTGTCGAATTACAACCATGGTTTGTACAAAGGTGGTTCCCCTGAACACCACGCACATCTTCATGAAGCGCAGTTGCTTTAAATACCACCCAGCTGACATTGGTGGCAAAACACGAGCCTTCATCCACACTATTCAATCTCAAGGACCATTGCACAACTCTGCAGACGGCTTCAGATACCCTCCATCTTCCCTGTTTAACTTTGTTCCTGAGCGATTTACGTCGGTGAAAGTAAAGCATCCATAGTTAACCATGCCCGACACATAACAAAGATGACTAAACATAGAACCCATAAACACACCACATGGCCATCACATAGTGTCTTGTAGGCGGTTCGCTCACAGGTCCTCACAGGCAGTAACCGCCTTTTTCCTCCCTTATCCTGTACGTACGTCTCTTCGGAACTTCGGCTAAAGCAACGCACCTGAACGTGTTACCTCATTTATTGTTCTCCTTAGAACTTTGAATATTGCCCAGTACAGCCTAAAGTACCGACCCGCTCGTTCAAACAAACCGGTAGGTGCTCAACCATCGTTTCAGTTATTTATATCAGGACACGACACAGTCAGTAATTCGTCTGGATCTTCAGGTAATGGATATGCACCGAGTTATCGCCCTCGGCCACCCTTGACCTGCCGCCTCTTTGAGTGATTGCGAGTAATAATGCTCGCAATTTTGTGCCGGAACGATATTCAACCATTTCGCCGTGACTACCAATCAGGATTAAACACACAAGAGCACTGCTCCCGTCAAGCCGCGCATGAATGACTTTTCGTCTGCGCTCCTGCCATTTGTACTTATGAATGTAACATGAAGTTTGATCAATTGATTTATTCACATTTTGTGCCCGTCAGTCCTCTCCTGGCTTGCTAACTGGCCGTCAGATCAAATCATTCACTCAAGCCGTTCCGTATGGTGGCTGGATTGAAAAAAATGCAGCCGACACAGCGTAACCTGTGGCACCAAAATAAGGGGGAATGTTTTTATCCTTTTTCTAACATGAACGCTACATTAGAGCTCAACAAATGAAGGACACTTCGCACAACCATTTGGCAACGGCGTCTTTCTCGGATCGGCTCTGTTTTTGCAGCTTCGGCTGCTTCGCACACATTGAGTCACATGTTCAAGATTCGTCACACAAGTCGCATGTTGACGACTAGATTCGAAGCGCAAGTGGATAAGCTGAGAAAGGTGTACTTTCTGGTGATCCTAATGGTATCAACGTCCAAACATTTGCTTGGTCAGTCGGAGCCCTCTGGCGAACGCTCCCCTTGCAGAAAAGATCAGGGAAGTAAAAGGAAGGTAGCGTTGCTACTTTACTTAAACAACGTATCACATCGCCTGGAAAAGCTTGACTGATGCTGTGGCGTTGGTATTTTCTGTACACTACAAAACTAGTTAGGGAGGGTTTCTTGAAGATAAGTGGTGGTGAAGAAACGATGAAGAATGTGTCGTGAAGCACGAATACCCGTTAGTATAAGGCAGAGTTGGGCAAGTTGAAGATAATTCATGATTTAAATTATAACTGCACAACCAGACGGGAACAAGAAGGGCACAAACGAGCGCAGTTTCACAATAAATATGATATTGCAAAAACAGCAAATATAGGTGATGACAAGGACCTTCACGCAATACTCCACGTAAGGCAGCACGCAGTGAAATCTTTATAAGAAAAGGCCGTAACGGGGACGTTCATGTCTAAAAATTTCGGATTCCATGGCGCGGTTTTTTTTTTCAGCTGCATGCACTGCTTAGATAGTAGCACTCCTTACAGGTAAGAACGAGCGACAGCTCGCTCACGCATGAGCCGCCTAGCGTCGTAATATGGAAAGCTTCTATTAATTCCCTGTTTAACTCCCTCCTGTCTCTTGCTAAAACAACGGGATCCGCACACGCTGGTTCAAACGTACAGCCGCCCAAATCTTCAAATAGCGTCCGCGAACGGTGACTTATGTGAGCGTCAGCGCCATATGACGGAGACAAGTCGCAAACGGGTTGAGGCTACTCGCATGCTGAGAAAGCCCGCTCACATGGATCCATCGTCTGCTAGGCTGTTCCATCCTGAGAACGTCACCCTATATGAAAGCACTTCAAAGGCACTTGAAGCATGAGTGAGATAATGATTTTGCTTGTATTTTCTGTTCCGATGATTAATGTTGCAGAAGGGAATGGAGGAAATGATATTTAAAGATCGTCAAACACGCCCAGTCTTGCGATAAGCTGAAAAACATGTATTCGTTTGCTACTTCGGACGTGAAGGCTTTTTTTACCAGTAGAAAGGGCAGCTATCAACCCTATGCACTGAAACGGTGATCCTCAGAACATAAGAAACAAGCAAAACCATTCGCTCACTTATACTTCCCTTTAGTTTGCAGTGCGCTCATATGTGTAAGTTCTTAGTAAGAAACAGCCTAGCTGACAATGGGTCCAGCTGAGCACACATTCTGAGCGTGCGATTAGCCGCAGTCTGTTTTCGACTTGGCTTTGTCGCTCACGCTCAGAAACGTCACCGCTCGCAGGCGCTAGTTAAAGATTTGAGCGACTGTACCTTCACAGAATTCACGGCAGTGTTCGACAACTACGACGGCGAGTCACTACCGAGGTACAGCTCGTATTCCTGGAGTCTCTTGTTTACACAGCGCCCGCTTAGTCCTACATACTTCTTCCGACACGAAAGCGGCAACATATAAGCAACTGATGCTTTACATGGTAAGTAGAGCGAGCCGTGTTTTAATACATATCTGTATGGGTCATCAGCCTCGTTGCATACTGTTATGGACCGGACCTGGCAACACATCTTATATAGCTTATTTTCTGCCGTGAAAACCATCCTTATTCTATGGCCGGCCCCAGCGTTTTTTATACCATGCGACAGTTTTTGCACGTACGGTATAAGCGCAATGTTTTTCATTTTGTCGCCAGACTCATCACGTGACCGCAGTTTTTCTGTCTTTTCCTCGGGGACCAGATTTGTGCACACGGCTTCAATTGCATTTTTTTTATATTCAGACGCCATTAATTTGTCGACCTGGTGGTTAAACCTCTCCTGGATGCCGTGGGTGCAAGACTTGAAACACAGCGAACGCATCACATAGAAGGCTATGCCATTTTTAGTAATCTTAGATTGCGCCGAGGGGAAGCCAAGTAACGCCCTTGCTGCCCTGGGATGATAATGCCAACAGACGTGTCCATCCCCCAACGTCAGCTTAACGTCGAGAATATGCAATTCATTGTTATTCATTGCAGTCGACTCCCGTTAATATGAAGTCCACGGGGACCGAGAAACACTTCGAATTAACCAAACTTCCAAAAAGCAAAAACTAGAATAGCAGCTTCGTTATTAGTCCGCTACACATCTCCCCTGACTTGGTTCAGAATCTTGACCTTCGTCGACACGTCGAGCGTGCGGCACGTTTCCACGATAGCCGACACTTAGAGCTAAAATTGAAGCCTCTCCACCACACACATGGCTCATACGGCGCTGTGCTCAACAAAAGAGAGAAATGCGCACACTGGTGCGAGTCTCAACTTACCTGCCGCTTTCTCAACTATGCGCTGCCTCAGTTGCGATGTTCTGTACATGAGTACAGAACATGGCGATATTTTCACGCGTGAAATTCTTAAATTTCATCGACAAATTATGGTCACCACAACGCTATTTATTGGGATACGTTTCAAATAAGGTATATAGTGGGTTTTAGGTAATACTTATCAAGGAATGTCTTTCATTTAACTGCACGTAAGATTGCAGGACAAGCAAACCACTTCTAATTAACCGGAAATTTCAGTTACGTGACTTCGAATTATCCAGAGTCGACTGTAGTCCAATGGTAAACCTTAGCCTTAGGCCGTGTTCCCGGAACAATTTCAACACATCTTCCACTCTGCCCTCACGGCCACTTCCGTCTAGGATTCCCAGGTAGTTGTCTACATACCCATAGACTCTTCCTGCCACCATTTCCGCTATACAGAAAGCTACGTGACCGATAGGAAGGGGTGGGTGGCAGCGTCTGTATGTATGTAGACGGTTACCTGGTGCTTCTAGACAGACGGGGCTATAAGGGCAGAGTCGAGGATGGGTTGAAGGTTTTCTGAGAAAACGGGCTAGGAACATGTTCCGTGTTCTATTAGTTCAGCGTTCAACTAATGAGTAACACGGAATTTCATTTTCTGGACGTCGTGCTCGCGTTTGGGGTGGACAGGTCATTATCTTCCCAGGGCAGCGAAGGCGCTACTTCGCTTCGCCTCGTGACACTCTGACATAACTAAAAATAGCATAGCCTTCTCTGTGATCCGTTTGTCGTTGTTCCAGTCTTGCACCCACGGCGTCCAGAAGAGCTATAACCACCATGACTATAGGTTAACGGCGTCCGGTAGTCCGAAACCCACAATTGAAGCCGCGCGCACAAAACTGGTAAAGACTGGGAAGCTGCGGTCACGTGATGAGTCTTGCGACAAAAAGAAAAACATTGCGGTTATACCGTACATGCACAAACTGTTGCATGATCTAAAGAACGGTGGAGCCGGACACGGAATCAGGACGGTTTTCAAGGCCCCAAATATGCTATGTGAGATGTGGGGCCAGGTCCGGTCTATAATAGAGGGCAATGATGCTGATGATCGCTACACATACGTGGTAAAGCACGGCTTGCTCTACGTACCATGTGAAGCAGCAGTTGCTTATATGTTGCCTCGTATGTGTGCGAAGAAGTATGTAGAACACAGTGCTTGCTGTGTGAACAAGAGGCTCCGGGAACACGAGCTGTTCTCTGTTAGTGACTCGCCGTTGCAGTTGTCGAAACACAGCCGTGGATGCCGTGAAAGTACTCGCGAACCAGTGTTTGTGGATACCGTTATGTTTGCAATAGACCTGAGGGAGTGAAACAGGGAATAATAGAAGTGCGTGAGACACGTAAGGAGTACTCCTATTTAAGCAGAACATGCAGCTGAAAAGGAACCCCGCCATGATAACCAAAGTTTTCAGACATGAGCGTTTTCGTTCTCCCTTTTTCTTATCAGTATTTCTGTTCTTTCTACTAACTTACGTGCATTATCACGTGAAGCGCCTTGTAGGCACCTATATACGTACTGTTTTTTTTTTCAATAAAAGATTTAGTTTTGAAGTTGTGCTCGTTTGTACATTCTCTTTTCTCGTCCTGTAGCGCAGTGTTTGTATTTAGTGCTCCAACACCCGCATATTCCGCGCCAAAAAGGTGTCGTGTACAATCTTTTGTTGTCATGCCGGAAGCAGTACATGACGTAAAGCGGTCTCTACCTGACTATGAGAATGCGCAAGAATGCCTTAGAAATATCAACGTCCAATCTTATACTGCATTGCCAGACGTGCAATGCTGCCCACCATCATGTGGGGTCACGGCAGCAGAGTTTGTGCACACCTGCCGATACTAGCACGGGCTTTCGAAATCAGAAATTCAGAAGACACGGGCGTTGCGCCGCTGGAAATCGTACCGCAGTCCAACGAGAGAGTTCTTATACAAAAAGTGTAGAAGGGTCACGAGTGATGACAAAACAAAAGCGCATGCTAGAGACATGTCCTTCGCGCGTGTATTGCTTAGGAAGGATAAAAATACAAGACCGTTGATACACAGCTGATACAAATACATAGTTGATACAAAGCGCTGGTGCACTCTAGTTCATTCTGTTTCGCCATTTCAGCCATGAATACAGCACAACTAGCTTACTTTTCGGTACCAGATCATCTATTTACAGGAGCTTGCCTAAAGCCTTCTCAGAGGGTTTTCCGTCGCTTGTCGTGTGTCTCACTTTATGGCAACGTAAGTCACAAATTCGGAAATGGTTTTGGGGCTTTACCGGCGAGAATAACGAAGACATCTTGTTACACTTCATTCTTTAAAATCCAGCTTACTTTCTTTAGGTTATATCTAAGTAAACTCGCCGGAAGGACATTCCTAGTTTTTCAACGAACACATTTTGTTTGGGTTATAGCTGCGCGCCGGCATGAACGCTTCGCTCATTCGTTGCGCATCACAATAGCAAGCGTTTTCCAGAATTCTTTACGTCTATGGCGTTAGCAAACAAGGTGTTTTCGAACCACACCAGAGCTTAATTCTTAAGGTAAAGACATTTGCGGGAACGTTTTTTTGTTCCTTCCCAAACAATATCCCCACCCACTGCAACGTTTTCGAACCATTCTGTAAATCTTATGAGGTTGGCCCGTCGTACGATGGTTGCACATGGGCCTGCGGCAGAATGAGGGGTGGTGATCTTGCAACCTTGGTACTGGTGTCGGTTACGACGTCCGCGTTCACCAGTATTTCTGGCATTGGCCAAAACTACGATTTAAGACAATGCCATCAGCGGTGAGCACAACTTGGGCTCGTCTGGCAGTTCGCGGGGGATTATAGCACAGGCACCACATACCTTCACGCAGTGTCACGCAGCCGAAAATGAGACAAGCCTTTAACATCGAAGCTGTTGTTCATGATAATCATCATCATCAGCCTACTCAGGTCCACTGCAGGACGAAGGCCTTCCCCATTGACTCTCCAAGCGCTCCTGTCCTGCGCTGCTCGAGTCCACAGTTTACCGCCAAATTTCCTTATTTCATCCCACCATCGGATTAACCGACTTGCCCTGCTGCTAGACCGATCTCCTGGTATCCACTCTGTTACCCTAATTATCCACCGGTTGTCGATTTGTCTCACTACATGGCCAGCCCGCGTCCATTTATTTTTCTTTATTTGAACTATGATGTCTTCTACTCTAATTTGTTCGCTGATCCAGGTAGCACGTTTCTTGTACCTGTGTGCTATACCTAACATTATTCGCTCTATGGCCCGTTGAGCAGACCTAAGATTACTTTCTAGTTGTTTAGTAAGGCGCCAAGTTTCCGTTCCGTATGTCATAACCGGCAGTTTGCACTGATTGTACATTTTTATTTTGAATGACACAGGTATCTTCCTTTTCATTATTTGGCAGTACTTGCTGAATGTTCCCCAACTAATTCCTATTGTGCGCCGGATTTCTCTCTCGTGGCTGGGGTCAGCACTAAGCATTTGTCCGAGGTAGTTATGTTCTTTTACTTCTAGAGTTTCGTTTCACAAGCTGAAGAGGACTTTTTGGCGTGGTTATGCCTGATCACTTTATACTTAGTCATATTTATTTTTAGCCACACGACCGTGCTCTCTGATACCAGTTCCTCGGGCATTGTTTGCAGGTATTCCGCAGTGTCACTCAGTAAGGCTGTGTCATCCGCAAACCTCAAATGGCTCGAGTAATCCCCGTTTACCCTTAACCCTATGTTTTCCCAGTAAAGCTTTCGAAATACCCCCTCCAGAAATGCTGTGAATAGTTTTGGCGGGACGGTATCTCCCCGTCTCAGTCCTTTTCGGATCGGAAATTTATGGCTTTGCTTGTGGAGGTTATCCTGCCCGTGCATTCCTTATATATGTCTTCTAGTAGTATTACTTAGGTCTTTTTACCGCTTTTATCAGGGTTGCGGTGAGTACGAAATCAAACGCTTTCCCATAGCCTATAAAAGCCATGTAAAAGGGTTTTGTGTATTCTGCGAATTTTTCGATCTGTTGATTGACAACATGGATGTAACCCATGGTTGGGTACCCTTTGCTAAACCCAGCCTGCTATCTGTGTCGTTTGAAATCCAGGCTGTGACCTATGCGGCTAACTATAACTTTGGCGAGCAGCCTGTGAATAACTGAGAGTGATGGGTCTGTAATTTTTGAGGTCTTGGGATCTCCCTTTTTACGAATCATAATAGTAAGGGTGTTTTTGCAGCCTATGGGCACTTTCTCAGTCTTCAAGCATTCCGAAAATAGTAAAGTAAGCCTGTCCGGAACAATATCGCCTCCCTCCTTCAAAAGACCCACGGTGATGCCGTCGTTACCTGCAGATATTCCTCTTTTCATGTCTGTGAGAGCCTTTCTTACATCGTGTTTAGTTCTTAGTGCGACATCGCAAGTTGAGCTTGTACTATCCGTAGTTTCCCCTAGTCTAACGTCGCTGGCATACAGCCCGGTGTGGAATCGTTCTGAAACCTTTATTATTTCGTCCCAGTTGTGCGTAATGTTACCCTGCTTATATCTGAGTGCGTACATCCTGTATAGGCCGACCGCTAGCTTTCTCTCAGTTGCTTTCAAGCTTCCCCTATTGGCAGCGTTTCCTCTGTCAATACCATGTTACATGCAAGAATGTCGTTCGTTTTACATCTGTTAATGACTTTGGACAGCTCGACTAATTCAATCTATGTGCCCTACTTGACTCTTTCATGTTCTTGCGTTTGTCAATTTTTTCCTCCGTTTGCTTACTTTTCCAGTTTGCTGCCTACATGTTGCTTCTCCCACAGCTGCTAATGGGAACCTTTTCCAACTAGATGAGCACGTTTTTCCATGTTACCACACGTGAAATTTTGTTGCAACTTTCTACAGGGAGAAATAAAAATGCGGAAATTAGTCAATATTTCGTTGCCTCCAACAAAATCTTTTTTGGGAATCGTGTGCATACCTCATAAAAAAGAAGGTGTCAACGGAGAGGAAACCAGCCGTCGTGAGTGTCGAGTCAAAGCGATCCCCATAGGTCGGGTTATGCATGGCCCCGCCTGCAATGTAAGGCGGGCGGCGCTGAGGTGCTGCCGTCCAAGCACTGAGATTGGTGGCATTTCGGCACTTCTACACCACCCCAATGACACACCACTTATATGTGCTCAAGTTCCCAGTAAAGGCGGCTCATGCAATCAGTGAAAACATTTCTGGCGTAATATTTAGCTTCTCCAGCATGTAAAGCCCGAATAGACTTCAAGAACTCAGGTTTTCAATTCTCTTAGCGTGCGATAAATAAGCCCGTTGTTCATAAAATTTGCGACTTCGGAACTTGCACGGAACTATTTTTTTGTTGTGCTACCAAAATATTTGCGTTATTGCCGGATGTAGTTTTTGCTGCCATAATAACATCATCACGTGGCCTTTTCGTTTTATAATTCCCCCAGCTGGCCACATAAAGTCACGCCAGCCTCCTGTGGAATTGTATATGCGAAATAGACAGCAGCCTGGTGCACAATTTTGGACGGCAGCTGCTCACTATTCGATGTCCCATCCCAGCAAGACTTGAAGGGGCCACAAAGAGACAACGCAACTTTGTTCAATTTGAAAGAACTGTCTTTCACCAACTCTCCCAGCTCCACTCCAGCCACAAAATGTTTTTATCCACAACATACCCGAAATATTCGAGAAATTTCAAATTCCCCGCTACAGTGATGTATAGGAGTAGGAGTGGTGTATTATGGGAACCACTAAAAACATTGATATGAGTGAGTTAACTGAGCTAGAGGACCTGAACTATCGCTCTGTCATGCTTCTTGGCGCTGGCTTTGATCGGCGGCCGCCATTTGTACAAACAAGATTCTGTGGCGCCATGTAAAAATCGCGGGAAAGTTGTTGGGGAGTCGCCCCTGCTTGATATGGTTTCTTCAGCATCTTGATTATATGTTTGAAGTTTAAAAAATCCTTCCTTACCGATATATCGGCTACCTTAATATTGCTAAACCAAGCATAGCGAAGAAAAAACCTGCATGCGAACCACACTTGGATAATCGTGCGGGAACTTGGTGAAACACAGCGTCCAGCACCAAGTTGTACGCCTGCAGTCTGCTGGCCACCCAGAAGTGAGGGTTGCGTCCATATAAGCTTTCCTTACAAGAGAGCTCAAGGCTGGTGGAGAGTCACTGTATACGAAGAAAGCCTGTAACCGACATGTCAAGTCCATATTCCTTGCGTGTACCAACTCTCGCACGGTTTAAAGAAGGCCGTTTCAGCCGTTGGTGGGGCTCTGAACCAGCTTTAACACAGGTGCGCCGTTGTAAATGGGCACAGCAATCACAAGGCTTGCAAAGTGAACCACGCCACGCGTTTGCTTGAATGCTAAACTGTTGTTGTTTTTAGGATCCCTCTATTGTGGAGAAAATAATATGCTGGCCAAACTGGCCGGTGATTGCGGGAGCGTTGGCCAGTAGTAGAGGAGCTGGCTGGAGGTGTTCACTTCGCCGGCCATTGTAGGGGATGTCCTTGTAGCCCTGTCTACTAAAAGACAAGACTGCTTCGGCGGTTCCTAACCCAGCAAGACAAAGAAATCTTTAAAGCCCTTTCAATTAAAAAAAACAGTGTACTGCATTAGCACACCTTGCTTGGTACTCCAGAAAAACGAACGCAATTATCTCCCCGGTTCCGTGGTCTAGCGAAGAGGGTGTGATTTACTTACTCAATTGAAACGTGCTCCGTCTGCAACCGCAAAGGGGTACTTTCCACAAGTATGTGTGCGTCTTCATGCAATAGAATTCAGGGGAAGTCTAGCATTTTCCAGAGTTTATTTCGTCCTTCTTACTGTTTCGCTTGTAATCGTGTATTATGCTCATTAGCTACTAGGCCAACTTTCGGCACTAACCTTAATTTCCTCCCTAATATCGTGGGTTCATTGCATGACGTTTCATTTTTGCTGTATTTGTATAATTGTGGTCCCTTCTATGCAGTTCTTTCTGGCTAACTTCCCCTCCCTTTCGTTTTCTTCGAACTGTTGTATAATCAGCCCAAATAGACACAGGTCTAGCAGTGAACATCTAGCGGAAATCAGAAAGTAGCACCAGTGCCACGAGAGATCGCTATTTGTGAGAAATATCTGATAAATATGACCATAAACTTCCTAAATTCGACATCAGAAAGCGACAGAGCAGCACTTACAACTGTTGCAGGCGATCAAAAACGCAACTGGTCTATAGAAATGTGGTGCGAGTGCGAAATGCGTACCACTGGCGAAGGCGTACTCCACCGTAGAATGACCGTAGACTATGTGGAAGATGCTGATGGCGCGGATGCCGTGAAAGAAGCGCAGGGTATATGAGTCCGATGTCTTGTCGCTGGGTATGAACGCCAGGAGCCTCAGGTTGCTGGAGATGGAGAAGCTCTTCAGGACGCTCGCGCCAACTGGTTGCACGAGGTACCGAGACATACAGTGAGAAAAACACACCTTTGATAAAGCAGCATTGTTTGGCTTTTGCATAGTTTCCATCTTCATCTTTTCTAAGAACTGAGTTCCCTTCTTACTTCGGAGAGAGAATTTCGGAGAAAGATGTGTTGCGACTAAAAAATTCCTGATTTTACAACTGTACAAGAGAGAATTATTTATGCGTGCAATGACAAGTTCTTGGGACACTAGCAAACTACCCCACACAACCATTAAGTGCGCCAGAAATTACGCTTCTTGGCTGGCATCATTTGTGGAGGCATTCGGAAATGTAATCCATTTGTCCTGCGTCCATCCACAACGATTCGCGAACGTTGCATCACTACTGTGGCATTTGTTTTAAAGGTATTTAAAGTCGTGTGTGATGTTAGTTGTTTTTTGGATAAGGAGGGTTAAGTGTAACTGGTGGAGAAGAAGCAAGGCGGTTGGCGTCAGACAAGGACAACGTATATTTATGGGACAAACAAATAACAACATAGATAAATAAACATTAACCTAATTAAGTCAAGAGTGACGGTCCTACACAAAGAAGTCCTTCCCTTATTAAAACAGTTCACGTTCACTTATGAAGTCGATGGCTTCGGAGCTCTGGAGCGGTGCGCTGGCCCGGTGCCCTTGCGTCAGCGCTGTCCTTTGAAATGATGACGTGGCGCTGGTGCCCGCGCGCTCGTTGGTCACGGAAGAGCTCCACCATTCGGACCCTCTACGTTTTGCCAGTCTCGAAGATCACGAAGGAGGTGTGGCTCAAAGCGGAAGTGCCCTGGGCGTTGGCACCCAGCCGGTAACCTCCGAACACCCCGTTCCTTGTCACCGCCGAGCGGCTTGCCGACTCTGCTCCCTGCTCCCAAAAAAGACCTTACTTGCGGTCGCTGTACAGGCGTCGTGAGTCTCGGATGCCAGGAGGAGGATGTGGCGCGGCTCTGAGTCTCCTGGGCGTTCGCGTCCGGCAGAGAAGTCGCCGAGAGCCGCGTTCCTCCTGCCTCCAACTTGCCACCCCGCTTCCGCTTCTCCGCTTCCTCCTCATTCCTCCCGGCGTGCTGTTTACTTTCTGACCCCAGCACGAGCGCTTCGTTGTCTTCACTTCTTACGGGCCTCCAAAAAGCGCCTCCGCACAGCGTGTAAAGCGTATATATTCGGAGGAGAGACGGAGTAGGACGACATGGACAAGCGCTTGCCCGTTGCGACAATCTTCATCTTTTCTCCACGTTTTGCGCTTTTACTATCTGGAATGGAGCACCACCTCGCCCAAAAGTCCGCCTCAGTCGGCTTGGAAGCCTTTTATTGGTTGGCGTGCGCAACTACATCTGGCAATTCACTCACAGAAAGCCCACTGAAAACGTACCTCTAAAAATATTGCGACGTTCGCATCGAAAATAAAGTGATAGCGTATTCCAGCCAAGCTCTTTGACTGATGAAGTGCCATAAACCCACATGCACGCCCATTGCACGCCTTACATACTGTGTACGTGACACCATTGTGGGCAAGCCAGCCATTATGCACACAGGGTGCGCCGCTGCAAGAGATTTCATGTTTTTAGTGATGGAAATGTCTGCGCCTGCGTCTTCTGTATAGCAAAATAAATTCAATGCCAAGCATAACTTTCTAGCAAGTCCGTCAGGTTTTTTTGCGCTAATCGTTTCGCGTCACTACCTTTTCAAATGCTTTATTCGACGTCCACTACAAAGCGTTTTGCCGCCAACAACAGTGTGAACTGAGATATGTGGAAGCAAGATATTTCAATAGGAACAGCACTTGTGCCAGAGCAAAATAAATACGACATACTTGATGCCGATAATAAGTACACATGTCAGGATTACACCATATTTAGGTGCGGAGCACCTTAGGACAGCACAATGTCAGTCCGCGTCCGTGAGCATAGCATTTACAATTGCAAAAAATCACACAGGCCCCGGCAGGATTCCAGCCTGTGTCTGGTAGACCAGACAGAGTTAGTGTCAGTCGTCTTACCCATTGGGTCTTACCCATTGGGTCTTACCCATTGGGAGCGTGCGTTAGTACCCTATAGTCGAACAGCTTACTGCCTCGCCTGTAACGGTGCGGAGTCCTTAGGACCTCGCAATGTCTGTCCGGGTCCATCCGTGCGCACACCCCCGTCAAGCGAAATTCGATTTGAGCCGTGAGTTGCAGTCTCATTTAGGGAATAATGAATGTTCTATTCTCGGCTCAAATCGAATGACGGTAGGGGCGCAACTTGGATCTCATTTTGAGTCCCCGTACTCCGGACCCTCGCCATCATCCACGGAGTGGAGGTGCTGCAATTTTTTTATTTAAAAAAAATGGCCACCATCTTCCGCGAGGGGAACCCTGGGGTGATGCAAGGCATCTCACGGGGTTCAATTCGCGTTTCCGTTATGTTGGTTACCCAAATGTGTTGAAGTTTAGCGAACCTTAAATGATGCTCAATCGCACGTAGATTTCCAATTACGTAAAGACCGTCTTTATTTGGGCGATTTAGGTGGGTACCGCTGTGCCTTGAGTATGATTGCTTTGTGATCTGTAAAGTGCACAGTCAGGTGTTGTTGTAGTAAGAGTTCAATCTAGCAATTAGCAAAGACTAGGTCTATGCACGTCCCCCGTATGGTAGTGGACTCTTTGCAGGACACACATTGAAGTTGGTATCGCGATGACACTGGCTGGAGCTGGTTACGGTTGCGTCAGCCAACGCTGTAGCAGGCATGTTAGTGTCCATTTCAACTCATCGGAGTAGCAGTCGGAGAGAGAGAGAGAGAACAAACTTTATTGAGCATTCTAGAGCCGTTTAGGCGCTTGATGGGGTGGTGCCCTCTTCTCGGGCCCCATATGTTTCCAGGTACTCCTGTCCTCTGGTGATCAGCGCGATCTGTTCTTCCAGGGCAGGGCTAGACAACAAGGTCTCCCATCGCTCAGGGTTGATGTGAGGGGAGGGGGGGAGGGGGGGAGGGGCAAACTTGGGAAAATTGCACTCTCCTAATATGTGCTGGAGTGTGCCCAGTTGTCTGCAGTTGGGAAATTCTTTCTCATATCTATCCGGGTAGAACTTGTTTCGGAGGTAAGGGTGGGGGAACGACCCGGCTTGGATCTGTCTGTATATGACTTGCTGCGCTCTGCTTAGAGAATGGTGTGGTTCAGGATATCGCTTCCTCCCGTCTTTATAGTGATTGACTATGTCCCTGTAGCTCGTTATGGGTAGCTGTTCCTGCCCCTCTGCCCGGCTGATTAGTTCTCGGGCCTGTTGGTGGGCAAATTCATTGCCCTCCACCGAAGAGTGGGCTGGCACCCATATTAGCTCTATTTTGTGGCTTGGTGGTACTTTCCTTTGGAGGATTCTCACTGCCTTATAAGAAACCCATCCTTTTCTGAAGTTCCTATATGCTTTTTGGGAGTCCGTGACTATTTTTGTCGCTTTTGGTTGGGTCAAGGCTACGGCAATTGCTATTTCCTCAGCTTCCTCTGGGCTTGGTGTGATGACTGAGGCACACGTGATGAGCTCGTCCCTTCCTGTTATTGCAATCGTTGCTCTCATTGAGTGTTTCGGAAGTGAGGCGTCGGTGTACGTCACTCCTGTTTCTTTAATTAGAGACTCGTTTAGGGTCTTCGCTCTGGCCTGTCGTCTTCCTTCGTTTCTGTCCGGCTTCATGTTTTGAGGTAACGGTTTGCTATCCACCGTCTCGGCCCATGCGCGCGGTATAGGGCCTTTGTTTTGACGATAAGCTTCTTGCCATCCTATTTTATCTAGGACGGCTCTTCCCGCTTTTGTTTGGCTCAGTCGCACCCTTTGGTTTGATAGGTGCGCTTCGATCAGTTCGGAGACCGTATTATGCTTGGCCATTCCCAGTAGCTTCTCGGTGGATGAGTGTATCGGAATGCCCAGCGCGAGCTTCGTAGCTTTTCTAATAACTGTGTCCAGTTGGTCCCTTTCGTTTTTCAAAAGCTGGAGGTAGGGAGCTGAGTAGGTGATTCTCGAAATCACAAAGGCTTGGACAAGCCTGAGGGATTCCTCTTCTTTGAGTCCTCTTCTCTTATTTGTGATCCTTCTAATCATGTTCATGATTTATTCGGATGTGCTCTTGAGCTTTCTGAGTGCGGTTCGGGCTTTACCATTCTCCTGTATTATTAGGCCAAGGATCTTGACGTGAGTCGTCGGTGTGATGCTGCAGTCGTCTATAACTATGCTTATGTTTCTCTTGTCTGCCTTTTTGGGTCTTGGCTGCATCACTAATAGCTCTGATTTTTGCGGTGAGCAGCAGAGACCGCAGGTGCTTGCATATTCCTGGACTATGTCCGCTGCCCTTTGGAGTGTTTCCTCCATCCACCCTTCTGAGCCCGCTTGCGCTGTCCAGACCGTAATGTCGTCCGCATAAAAGGCGTGATCTATTCCTTCTATTTTCTCTAGTAATGCTGGTAGAGGTAGAAGCGCCAGGTTGAAAAGCAGCGGGGACAGAACAGACCCTTGCGGAGTTCCTCTGTCCCCTAGTGCTATAGGCTGTGACTTCTCCTCCCCAATCTTGATTATAGCAGTCCTATTGCTGAGGAAGTCTTTGACGTAACTGTAGATTCTTTCCCCGCAATTCGTGTTATTCAGACTGCGAAGAATGCTCTCGTGCGTCACATTGTCAAAGGCTCCCTTGAGGTCAAGGGTTAATATTGCCCTCGGGGTCTGGTTCTTGGCCTTTTTGATGACTAATTCATTTAGTTGCAGGAGGACATCCTGGGTGCCCAGGTGTTCCCTGAAACCGTACATGGACGACGGCATCCGATCGGTGGCATCAAGGTGTCTCTGCAGCCTTTTCAGGATCATGCGCTCGACCACTTTTCCCACACACGACGTCAGAGAAATGGGCCTCATGTTATCGACGTGTGGAGTCTTGCCTGGCTTCGGTATGAACCGTACCTCTGCTTCCTTCCATTCCTTGGGCAGTGACCCTTCGTTCCAGGCCTTGTTTATATATCCTAAGAGCTCACTTCGACTACCGTCGCTGAGATTCCTCAGCAGTTTGTAGGTAATGGCGTCCTTCCCTGGGGAGCTGGCTTGGTTGCTCTCATCGATCGCTGTTACCAACTCCAGATCGGTGAAGGGTTGGTCCAAGTCCGGGTTTTCCCTTCCCTCGTATCCGGGTATCGGTGCTCCCGACTTTTCCGTTTTCAAATACTTGTCTTTGAGCACCTCTATCAGGCGCTTGCTGTCTCCTTTAAAATTATTCAGCGTGCGTGCGAGATTTCGATCGATCGCACTTTTGGTGTTCAGAGGGTCAATGAGGTGCCGTAGGAGGCTCCATGTTTTCCTCGCAGACAGGGTTCCCTGGAGCCCGTCGCATATCCTTAACCAATTTTCTTTACAGAGCTGAGCTGCGTATTCTGCCGCCTGCCTATTGAGCTCGTGTATGCGCTTTCGTAGCTTTCTATTGCGCCTTTGCCGTTTCCATCTCTTGGTTAGCGCGTGTCTCGCCTCCCAGATGTGAGCCAGCTTGTTGTCCACATATGGGGTTTGTATTGTGGTGGCTATTTTCTGGGTATATTCCTCCACCCAGTTCAGGTGTTTTTTGGCCCAGTCTTGGTAGTTCCCAGTTCCCTGACCGTCTTCGTATTCAATCTCTGTTCTTCTTCTGAGGCGATCCCAGTCGGTGATCCTGGCCTGTCCTAGTTTTGCCCTGAAGTCTTGTCCCCTGATCTTCAAGGAGATGATGTCATGGTCTGATCCGAGGTTAGTGTCTAGATTAGCCCAGGTGACGTCCAAGTCTCCTATCAGAAGTGATAGGTCCGGCGTGGTGTCTCTGGCCGTGCTCGTGCCTATCCTGGTGGGGGTCTTCAGCTCGTTTAGTATTGTAGCGTTATGTTTTTCTATAGCGTTCATGAGGTGCTTGCCCCTTCTCGACTGGAATTTGTATCCCCACTGCGTGTGTGGGGCGTTAAAATCGCCTAATATCAGCGTCGGTCTAGCTTTTGCTGCTCGGATGCAATCCAGCATGGTGCCTTCGATGTCCACGTCCTTTTTAGACGGTCGGCAGTAGGCATTTAATATAAATATGTTTTTACTGCTGCCTATATCCCTGCTGTGAATTTCTACTAGCACGTGTTCGCACCCTCTTTGGGTTGTCATGTGTTGTGTTGCCGCTACGTTTTTTGTAACCAAGGTCGCCGTGCTCTTTTCACTTGGGTCCGTATACGTAACGTACCCCGCCAATTTGGGCCTCTCGTTGGTTTCTTGTAGTACTATAACATCTGGTTTCTGTTCCAGTGTTTCGATGTATAGATGAAGCTCGCTTAATTTGTTCTTTATACCCCTGCAATTCCATTGATAAATCGTTGTCAAGCTTTGTTTGTTTCTATTCTTCTTCATTGTCTTGAGGGGTGTTACCTTCTGCGGGATTAGTTCCATGGTGCGGTTTGCTGTGGAGCGCGGTCTTGTGTGACTTCCTCATTACTAGTGTCGTGTGTTTGAGCTTTGCATCGAAAGTCGACATTCTTGAGGACACTTGGTTATACTTGGCTTCTAAGTTATCTAGTCTTGACGTAAGGTTTCTCATTTGCTCGGTAAGAATTCCCACTTGATTGTTGGTCTCAGCCTGTTGATTTGAAATTTGAGACAGCATGTTCATGATGGTTTGCAGGGTAGGTTCTGGTTGCTGTGGTATAGTCGGATGCGTTGCTTGGGACGGAGCCGGTTCTATCCTGTCGGCCTCCATTGCCTCACCTTGCGGTAGTTCAGGGGAATGGGTGTCTCTCTTAGCTACCTTTCTCTTGGTACTATCCTCCGATTTCTCGGTTCTGTCGCGTGCCTCCATGCGCTCCATGAGCGCTTTAATCTGTTGGTTTTGTTGTGCTATAAGCTTCTTAAGCTCGGCATATTCCTTTCTAAGTTCAGAGCATTCTTTGCAATTGCTACTGAGAGGGGAGGGGGTGAGAGGGGGGAATTCTTTGTCGTTGCTGTGAGCGACAGAAGACCCAGTTGCCCAACCCACCTGTTTTCCCGCGATCCGCTTCGGCGTACTGCTCCTAGTCTTCGACCTCGAGCGGGACTAGCGCCTGCGAGCCTTGGTGTCGGCGCCTGGCGATGACGTCCTCGAACCTGGTCTCGAGGCACAGCTATTGCTCCGTCTTCTTTCTCTCCCCCTGGAGAGTGAGCGCCGGCTCTGGCGCTCTTGATGAGGGGGCGACGACTTCCGCGCAGCTGGCGTCTCCTCTCGATTTGGTGGTGTTCTGGAACTTTCTTCGTAGGCTGACCTTTGGCGCTCCCATCTTCGCTTACGCACGACGTATGGGGTCTTGTATCGGGCCTTGCATACTTTGTCTGCTGTGAGGTGGTCTCCTCCACATAGGCTGCACTTTGGCTTACAGTCGTGGTTGTGGTCTTCTCCCGGGTTCTGGATTCCGCAGCCGCGGCAGATACGGTTCGTCGGATTTGGGCAAACATCCATTCTGTGGCCCAAGCGGCCACATTGAAAGCACTTGTCAATTTGCTTTCTGTACAGTGAGCATTCCACCAGCAGGTTGCCGTACTTGACGTAATTTGGCACTTTCCAGCAGTCGGAGCAGTAGCAGCAAGAGCGACTGACGGAGCGACTGAGGAGCGCGCTGCAGATACCGCGGTATTATATCCGCTCTGCGAGAGAGAGTGATGAGAGAGAGATATGCATGCGCACTAACGCACAGCTGGCATGGCGAGGAGAACGTGCTAACGCAGCTGGCGGGCGAGGGGAAAGGAGGAGGGTTGCAGATGGACGCCGGATGGATGGAGGGACAGGCCGAGTGTAAGAGATGCCTTGAATCTAAAAATTTACGTGAGGTTGTTTTTGTGAGGAAGAGGAGAAGGTGCAAAACATACTAATAAAACCAAAAATACAACATTCCTAAAGACGACGTTGATAGGATGCGGCGTCCAACACAAAATACTCCACGTGTGTACGGCCCATTAGCGGAAGAATACAACACAAAAAGAAAACAAAATTGACCGTGTATCTGGTGGATTCGCTCCAAATTTCGGCGGAAGAGGATAACCTCCTGCCGCTCCTGCCACGTAACTGCCTCTTCTCTCTCTCCCACGCCCCCTCTCACGATGTTCCTCTGCTGTCTCCATCTTCCCATAATAAGCGCAGTCTAGGTTCCGAATTCAATTTTGCCGCGTTGAACTTGCTGCCGCTAGTCTAAACGTGAAGCCTCGCAGGGCACATTCGGCGTTGGCAAGCCTCACAGTGCTTTCACCAAACACGTTGTTCGTACTGCACGCTGGGTGTCCACTCGGACCATAGTCTTATCCCTATTGGCGATGTTGTGTAGCCGTTGCGCTGCCGTAGAGAATTCTCGGAAGACGGAAAGGCCGTTTCCGCCTCCGAAAATTCCTCAGGAATGTGTTGGCGGTTGTTCGTGGCGCGGCGCATTGCAATGCCGAAGCGTTGTTTCCATCTACTTATACTGGGTGTTCAAAATTTAGCTTCATCGTTTTGTTGAAATTAGGAACTTGTAGGGACGCGAAGAACACTTGTAAAAATAAGTTATGTGGACAGGGGAACCCAAAGTGAGATGATAAATATCGCCGTCAGCAGCGCAATTAACTAAAATTGAATAATTAACGGTTTGTTGACTCCGGGAAGTGGGTATATTTTGTATTGAAAAGTTCCCGTCAGCCGTGTTTCTACACCGTATCAGCTGGAAGAATTATTCTAGTGTGTGGGCGCTGCAAGACATCAGAATCAAAAAATAATTGTCATTTGCAGGATTACGCATGCAAGAGAGTTAGGATCGGCGTGAAGCTGCTCCTCGATGTGAGGCGGCTTCCGTCGAAGTTTGGCTTTCCCGTAGTTCTGCTGGAGCAAATTTTTGTAATTCTTTTCCCACTTCCGTACTGGTGACCGGACGATGCGAACTTGAAATGTCGCGACGTCTTCCCATTTCCTCGATGCCCTTGGACGACCTCGATTTTTTTGGCCAGTGTGTAGGAATGCCTGGTAGATCCGACACCACCGAAAAAAAAAACAAGAAATGGCGCGCAGAGATCCTATCTGGGGCTGCTAAGATCTGATTGGATTGTATTGGATTGGATTATAGACTGGCCGTGAAACGTCACTTTTCCCTGGGCATGGTGGATCTCGGGGCGCGGAGCGAAATGGAAGGGGGTTGGAGGGGGGGTCTTTCAGGCGCTTGTTCAAATGTTACGGTATTTGTACCTTTCCTTACAGCTGCAAGCCACGAGCCCAAGGTTGTAGCCCAAGCCCTTTTTGTATTTTATGTGAAATATTGTTTTAACGCATTTTTAGTTTGGCACCGAAAAATTTCCGCCCACACATATAAAGAACGCTCCCAGAATCAATTATGTATTGTAGTTTTTCTGAAATGTCCCTCACGTTTTCTGTTTGCTGAACAATGATGAGTATGAATAAAGTATATCACCAGATCACTGATTTTCCGTACGGGATATTTGCCCTTTGTTGGGATATGTTCAGCTGTAATTTCGGCCAAATGGGAAGAAGATAATCTTTAATAAATGCAGGGAATTTTAAGAACCTCGGATCAAAAAGTAAAAGTAATGTCAGTAAACCGGACCTCGCAGCATTTGTTATTTTGTTTCCTTTTTAAAAGTTATGCTACACTTCGTCGGATCTATGTTCAAATAACCGCAGTCATGCTCGGGCAAGAATAAAGCATCCCAGACCGCTTCCCATGCAATTTATAAAACAGGAGGGAGGATAAAAGAATACTTCATAAGAAAGATCTAGTAAAGCGTGAAACAGCAGCGGCTGAAGGACTGAGTGAAGCATGTTCGCAGTATTACTGCTCAATATACAAAAAACAGCTTCGGGTGGGTCTTAGTCCGCGCTCTGTCAACAAGAGATGGCGCCCGCAGTCCTGGCGCTGAGTAAAATTTACCTAAATTACCGAACAATGTCTCGTTCTTTTTCATATGGCCAGTTTTAATTAGAGATTTAGCAGACAAAGTAAGCATGCTGTTTGGTACAAAACTTGAAATGTATAGTCAAATGCCGCTGGGCGGCGATGCAGTGGAATTTAGTTGACGTTGAGCTCTGATTCCCTGAACGGCATCTGCGTCTGGAAGACTACGTACAGTAGCCATAGGTGGTGCGGGCTGACGCCCAAAACCGAACAGAAATCTACATAAAGATCTTTGAGCTACAAAACGAGAATGCAGGGACATTTGGAGGAAATTCTTGGGGTACTGGCGGGGTAAGATGCTACAAAATAGGGAATTCCTGAACCTAGAAATGGGAATTGTTCTTCCCAGTACGGAACATCACTTCACCAGATATACTTCACATCTCGTGATATGAGGCACAGCTGGAATGCAATTGCGAACGCGACAGAACGTCCTATTTCTTAAGACATTCATATCGGTATATTCCCCCAGAACCAGAACCAATTATGGAAAACAAGTGTTATCTAATCAAACCATTACAGTCCTGAACTATCTCATCAGATCGACTTTAATGTCTCCATTAAAAAAAATTACCAGTCAAATAAGGGATCTAGTCCTACGAAAGAACATTCGCTTTTCGTGAGTCCAAATTATCGTTTACATGTAGGGAGTTTTTGTCTTTTCCTTAGTATTTCTCTAAAGTTTTCTTCTTTTTTAAGAATCCCGATACTACAATTATGTAAATAAAACAATTGAGCAGCCATTTCTCTGCACAGGCTATGTAAGTCAGTTGCTACGTGGATCCTTTCGTATGCTTGTGATAGCTTTTAAATACAATCCTTGCGGCTTGTAACCCATTTTGTAAACCCTGCGTTCTATTTTTGCGTTATGTTGGAGAAGATTGCGCAGTTTGTTGCATTCCATTGCTATATTGTTTATCTAAGTGTAGTGTAGATGAGTGCACATAGGTCCGCAGGCCTACTCACGAGTGCACTCACACACCCCCTCACCACTCGTGTGAGTGGTGAGTGAGCCTCGCCATCGTTTTGGACTGGCGAGTGTGAGTTCGAATGAGTGTGAGCCATACGTGCAGTGAGCCCCACTCACCACTCGCGAGTGCGAGCGCCACTCGTGGTGAGCCCCACCACCCCTCGCGAGTGGGAAAGCCACTCGCGGGGAGCCCGCTTACGAGTGCGCTCGCGCTACTCGCGCCATTTGCGGGGCTTACCGCGGTGAGCGCCACTATTGCTCTTGTACTCGCTGTTCGCTATTCGTCACAGGAGCAGCGCACTGTGGTGGTTGTTAATGGCGGGATTGCTTTTAGCTTCGGAAATATGTCGCCACTGAGCTCCTGCTATGGGGCACCCTATAATTGGAGGGTTAATTTAGTGATATGATTTCGGTGGCCTTCTGATACCATATTGCACTAATACTGTTGGGTTTCATGATTCATGGATGGTCTGACGCACCCACTCGCGTGCGAGGGGAGACGACGAGTGGTGAGCGCGAGGACGAATGAGTACGAGTTCTGACGGCGAATGATCAGCATGAGTGCGAGTGATCACGGTGAGTGGTGAGTGTGAGCGCGAGTGGGTGCGAGTGGTGGAGGGTGCATAGTGAGCGTGAGTGCGAGTGAGTGCGAGTGGTGAGGGCGACCGGTGAGTGTGAGTGTGAGTAAGTGGGTGAGGAAATGTATATTTTTCTGTGTGAATGTGAGTGAGTGGCGGCCAGTTTTGCTGAGGTATGTGAGTGTATATTATAGCATAAGAGTTTCTTGCACATATTTTCAATACGCTGTAGATCTCCCAAAGTGGGAGCCTGCAGCTCCTTCAGGCTGTTTTTCCGTAGCATTTACCGCAGGCCTCCAGCATCATGCATGCTGTGATGAGAAATAAATGACTCTATTCTATTGAATTCTATTCTATTTTATTCTATTCTATTCTATTCTGCATATAATAGTTTGGACATTGTTTTGCCTATATAATCGTCCCGTTTCAGAGTTCTTTTAACTTCTTGCAGGGCGGCTGAGCCGAGAGATAGACAGTCGCACAGATAGACCGACATATAGACAGGCCCCCATTTTCGCCATTAAGTAGCTCAAGAAAGACTATCGTCAACCTCAAAAACACGCTAGCTCTCTCTCGCTGTCGCCCCGTACGTCGTCGATAACTACGTTGGGGCTGTTGGAACCACGCGTATCCGGCCAACTCAACCCGGTCGACGTTGTAATCGTGGCCACGTGGTCGATAGCCTCACCGCGAACAACTCCGCTTCTTGTGCGGCGGATTTTGATTTCGATGCGATGAGCCCAATGCTACCATTGAAAACCTGGTTCACAGCGTTCCTCTTGTAGGTGTCGTTGTAGCTCTTCACACCCGATCCTTCGAACATTGCAGACAACCACCTAAGTAGGCGGTAGAAGATGTTTTTAAAGACGCTAGTATTTCTTGGGCTACTTCAACGTGAAGATTTCCGTCTGTCTGACTTTCTGTCGGTCCCTCGAATTAGCCGCGCTGCCAAAAGTTGAGAGAATTCTTCGACGAGGCGTTTATAAATACAAAACATTTCCAAACTACCATATCTGGTGGCAGTATTCATACTTGTGAACACTGTTGAGCAAAAAGAAAACAATAAGCATATCTGATACAAAATATTAATAGATAAGTAATATTTGCAGTGCTATGCTAAGTGAAAATACATGGTTGCTTGATTTTTGTGATCAACTAAAAAATACGCCCCAAAAAACGTTTTGACCAGAAATAAGAAAAAGCGTTCCAACGGGAATGAATGAATGAATAGATGTGCTTTATTATAAAGGATTCAGAAAGCCCTTTGGGGAGCAGGAGGTAAGCATGGAGGGGATGAAGGCGATACCACTAAAGTTCATTGGGGGATAATAGGTCCTTTAGTGGGCGTCTTCGTTCTTGTGCGCCGCCTAAAGAAACATGGTCAGGCCCGCTCTATACTGCTTTATAGAGACCACTCTCCAGTGCGTATTGGTCTATTGCTCCGTGTAAGGGTACGTTACTCCGGAGTAGCTGTAAGTCCGCGTGAGCGTCAGATGGCAGTGGCTGTTTATCAGGCGGGGCGGCTCTGCCTTTGTCAAATGTCGGACAGTGCCAGAATAAATGGTACAGGTTAGGCGTTGTAGCCTGCCCACAAGAGATACACGTGGGTGCTAAATTGAGGGAAGTGGCACCGTTATACCATTTTCGGGTTACGTGGTACATGCAGCGTTTACGTATGTCTTGTTAATAAAAATTTCTTCTTGTTTTAAATGCAACATTGTCGCTTATTGGAAAACGCGCATATGGGGACACACATTTTTTCAAATTAGAGCTCGCCGTCGTTCTGCGGGAGGATCGGCAATCTTGACGACTGCCCTCCCGTATGCGCCAAGATCTCGCGAGCCGCACTTTCTTTTTTCCGCTCATAGGCAGAGGAAATTCTCCGCGTAAAACTCCTAAGCCGCAGTTCTATTTTTTTTTTCTCCGCCCTAGTTCGGAGTAAAAATATTTAACATCATTTTCACACCATCACTTGATTGTTGGGGTGTTTAGGCGTACAGTAACCGAACGAGTTTTCGGACCTGGAAGAGAACAAAAAATAGTCCAAATAATAGAGCAGTCCGAAAAATCCACGAGTCAATGCTCCTATCGGAAAACTGGCGGTTCCTCAGGAAAGTCTGCAATATACAGCAAGTGCAAATTTTTGGATTCCGAAAAAACGGTCGGCTACTGTATACTGTTTTATACACTCCGCAGTACGGAGTGAACGCTCTACTGCTGGATGATTTTCCGGTGCATTCACCAAATCAAATTCCCCATCCGGCTAGGTTTTGTCTACTGTGCGGTCACATGACCCGTCGCTACCGCAGAGACGTCAGACCGGTGTTTTTAACCCCCTCCGCAGCCACCCGATATATCTTATTCAGTCAGTGAAGGCGTCTGTGCACTGGCGTTCAGAGTTGATCACGGGCTCTTTTGTGTTTTTGGGACATAGGAGATGCGTAACATTCCCAGCAATGGGGAATATTAGGGAACCTACAGACGCGGGACAACGCCGACGCCAGTGTTCTCTCTCCATTGGATTCTTAATAATGCCTTTGGTTATATGCGTTGTTGCTGCCATCGCATAGCCACGCTGTCTAGCCGAGCTGCATGTTGCATTCACTTACCCTTCGCCTTTGTCTTGTCTGCGCTGTACAGGTCCACAAATGTGCCCGCAGCAATGAGCAGAAGGATGGCGACGAACATGATCCTGCAATGACCCAGGACACAGTAGCCATACGTACGTGCCAATCGCAGACGTAGGTGCCCTCGATGCAGATACCAAAACGTAAAAAGCGCCGTAATATACTTTTTATATTAACAAAATACGTATAACCTATAGTTTTCAAGCAGTAAGAGTCGAAGCAATTACGCATACATAAAGTTCGGCAAGTAGTTTATTTTGCATACAAACTAATAGTTCCATGAAACATTAGGGAACAACTGCCGCTGTGTAAGTTTTACAGTCACAAGTTTCGTCCGCCGATAAAAGCGTCTTGATCTAGCCAGATTTCAAGCATACCTAATATTTACAAACGCATCCTAGGATTCGTAGCTTCTTATACAACAAATGTGCATGTACTAAGGTCTGCGAAATTCTCGGCCAGGTATACTAGTACTTATTCCTATGTAAAACACGCCGCCTCAATTATCCCAAAATAAATTAGAATGCGCCAATGCACTCCGCACAGATGGTTGACCAGCGAGGCTGTAACGTGCGGTCTGTGTTTCCCCGTGTGTTACTTCTTATGGTTCATTTAAACATTTCAAAGCGAAGATTCTTATGGCTAGGCGGAAGCAAGATCCGGCGATCCTGTGTACGCGCAAAATTCCTTCGGCGCAACGCCTTGTGCATGCGCTTAAAAACCTCGTTCTAGGAGGAATAGAAGCAGGGTGAAGGGAGCGATACAGTCTCCCTCGCAGCATAGCGCATGGACAGCGAGCGACTGTGTGAAGCACAGCTGTAGGGGTAACGGCGGGCAGCCCCTGCGGCTGTGCGGGCGGAGCAGCGGAAACGGGACAATGGCAAACATCGGCAGCACGTTACTTCGAAGTGGGTAGGCCACACTTCACACGTACTCCTGAAGATCAGGCCGCCTACGATCAGCGACCGCGCAAGCAGAAGCAAGAACGAGTTCATCTACGCCTTGACGGAGCTGCAGCCTGGGCAGAACCACAGGCTTTAGCGAACCATAAGGAGTAACCCAGGGGTAAACTCAGGCCCCACGTTACAGCTTCTGTGGGCAATTATTGGTACGGAGCATATGGGCGCATTTTAAAGCGAAGATTTATATTGCTAGGCAAGAGGAAATTCCGGCAGTCCCCGCGTATGAAGACAACCCCTCCTGCGCAAGCCCTCCTGCGCTACCGCAACCACGCGTCCACCGGAGGCGAGCGCCGTGTACACTGCCAGCGCGTATCTGGCTCCGATAGTTTCTCTTTCTGCGTGTACGGGATGGGTTTCTCTTCAGTTCCGACGCCACGCGCGAGCGCTTCGGCCGCTTATCGGAGCCCCAGAGTTTAATACAATAATAAGTAGAGAGGAATCTGGTGCATCGATCGTGCGGATGATGGACGTGATGGGTAGGAGTGGATTCGGATTGGCCCTCGATGGCTTGAACGCGTGCTGACACATTACTGAGTGGAAATGTTGTATAACCAAGGTTGATAATTTACATATTTATTTATTTATATATTTATTTATTTATTTAAATACCTACATTTCCCCCCGAGGGCATAACAGTAGGGGGTAAAAACACACTTTCATACACGAAAGGCGCCAACAACAAGAAAAGAAAGGAATAAGGAATAACAACAAAGAAGGAAATAACAGACAAAAATATACAAACGCCTCCAATGAAATAACAATGCCCAGCATTCAAAGTAACCCACGTATGCAGAAACAGGCATACATCCCCGCATGAAAGAAAACAAGTAGGCAATAAACCGAAATGCACGCTAGGAAAAATAGCGTACAGATTTTAGCCTTGAAGATGATTGCGCAAAGCCACAACATGGAATTCGTTATCGTTTGCAAGTTGGATGATTTCCCGGGGAAGCTGGTTCCAGGATTTTATAGGGGTTGGGGGTAAAAATGAATTCTTAGAAAAAGTTGTACAAGCGGCCATTTCTCTTATCTTGAGCGTGTGGTCAAGCCGAAAGGAGATGTACATGGTGAGCACCAGATAGGCGATTTTGTTCAGTGGTACTCGATTGAAGTATATGTTCTCAAAAAAGTCACGCGAAAAATCGACGCTGCTTGTAGTAGCTGTACAAGGCTGGAGAAACAGCAGAGCTGGCGGCCCCATTTCAAATCTCAGGGTCAATCCCCCTGAGTGGGTATGGGCCATTATCCCAAAGATGAAGAAGAAGAAGAGGGCGACGATGACCCTTTCTTTGAATCATCCACCTAGGCAGTAATCTCATTGGAATTAACGACTGATGTTTGGCCGATCCCCTGATTGGGTGTGCGCCAATAATATCAAGGAACTACAACAACAACAACAACAACCCTTAGGGAAGGCAGCATTTGTTCGCCGACACTCTGGACCAAGTCCTCAATGAGTTCTACGTGTTCTTTCAGCATCAGTAAAACGTCAAAGGTTACGACCTGAGCGAACTGGAATGGGAGAAGACGAAGGTGGTGTTCAAGGACTTCCTGTCCATCTTTGACCCGATCATCCTGTCTACACCCAAGTGCTGCCACCCGCAGTTTTTCTACTTCTACCTCTGAAACTACGGGCCCGCCGTCGTTTGAGTGGCCTTCATCGACTACCTCTGGAAGAAGGGGCCGAACCCGACCACATCGAGCACCATCCGGCAGGCGTCTGCAGTCTACTTTAGGGCACCTTCCTGGCCAGGGCAAAGTTTGTGCCACTCAGCACTGTATGTGCCTCCCTATCGCTGTTCTGCCAGTGGGCGCACGCCTACGTGAGCTCCCTTGGGTGACGGGGGCGTTGGCTGCGAGCTCCAGCACCACCTTCTCCTACGTCTTCGCCTTCCACCACCGCAACATCGCCGAGGGGGACGAAGGGCTGGAGTACCTGCGGGGCCTGAACCTGGAGGTCCAGGTGATGTGCCCGCTGAAACCTTTGAAGGCGTGTCTGCCTGCGGTGGTGCAGCAGTTTGCTTCGATAGCGAGCCACCACCATGTGATCTACTGCTACACAGTCCTCGAGTGCAACCAGCGCTTCTGTTTGCCCACCGCAGCCACCTCTGGGGAAGCGGTAGGCCCTGGGCATGCTATCCTGGAAGCCCTCTTCCTCTTCGACGTCTACCTGCTCAAGCACACCGCAAAATGCCTCACGATTCCCCTATGCTTTCCTTGGCGTTATAGACTGCCGGCATTTTTTCTGTATTTCAACGAGGAGCCCCTCATTCCAAGCCACCCACCCTCCCCCACACACACACACACACACACACACACACACACACACACACACACACACACGCGCGCGCACGCACGCACGCACGCACGCACGCACGCACGCACACGCACACGCACACGCACACGCACACGCACACACACACACACACACACACACACACACACACACACATATATATATATATATATATATATATATCTGGCATGCTGGCGATGGGGCCGAAGGCGTGGTGAACACAAAGTAAGAAACCTCGGTAACAGCAACAACGGAGGGTTTATTTCGACGTTTCGACTTCGAGACAAGTCTTCTACGGGACTATTTTCTTCTTCTCCGACACTATATATATACCGGTTCGATGAGTTCAATTATCACTGCATTAGAAAAAAACATTCAGTAGTTTAAAACTACAGTCAAATCACAATACAAACAAAAATTCAAAATGCTGCTGTTCCCCAACGGCAGTGGCGCAATTGCGACGCAAACTTTAAACAATTACGAGATATTAGAAAAACTGCTGAAGCGGCGACGATTTGCCACCTACTTTCTCGTCCAGACTTTATGTTGCCCTAGCGACTATTAATAAAGCCACCGCCAAGACATCTGGCGATGGGATGGTGCTGGTGGCGCTGGTGCTGGTGGCGCTGGCTACCACCCCCAAGCACAGGAAAAAATTACATTGACATAAATACCCCTGAAAGTGGAGGGGAAAAATGGCCCCGGCGGTAGCGTAGTGGTTATCGCACCAGACCGCTTTTCTGGAGGTCGTGGGTTCGGATCCCACCTGGCGGGCATTTTTTCTCCACTTTCGTTCTTTCCAAATTCTTTATCTGTTCAATGACCTACCATATCCTCCCCTTTGCTTTCCGATGTTTTCTTGGCTGCCAAACTTTACTCCCTCATTTCATATCCTGATTCGCTATATATATATATATATATATATCTTCAGAGACAGAGCCCCAAAATGCTAAAGGACCACTTTTAATTAGGCTGCCGAGCGCAGGCCACCGAAAGACGGAGCTGCCCGGTGATGATGATGGTTATACACATATGGCAGTGGCGATGAATTTGGATGGGTAGAAGGAACAGAGGGATTGACCCGCCGTGTTCCACACTGCATATAACAATGATCATGGCGTTTCCACGCATAAATATCACAGCAGTACACTCCCTATGCCCACTATATAAATATGCGAACCATGTATGGGTTTGCTTATTTATTGTTTGTTTTTACTGTCGGGCCATGCCCGGCTGTGTTATCTCCGTTCCAAGCAAAGCGCGTCTTCCATTATTTATTTTGATGCCGCACGGGCTATCACATTCAGGTAAGCAGACTGTTTCGCCCTAACGTCGCTAGCCCAGAATAACCTTCTGTGATCTACAATGTTCTGGATGTGAATCGACGGTTCCAGAAACACTCGCGCGAAAGATAAAAGCCTGCAGAGCAGACGCCGCGGCATTCGATTTCACGACACTCGCCTGCGCAAGTCACTTTGTTGACTACTGCTTCGCCGCCTCTGTATTCTTTTGAGTTGTTAGGGGAGCACAAGTTGACTCCAATAAACTTGTTTCTCCTTCAAGACAACTGCGTCGTCCTTGTCTTCGTGACATCTGGTGGAGGTGCTGGGTACTCACCCTTTATGCTCCCTACGACATCTGGAAGCCGCCAAGCCAGTCCAACCAGAGAAAGCCGCCGACTGCAAGGATTGCTACCCGAGTTCGGTCTTATGCCAGAAGGGCCCAAGAGAAGAAACGCTGCAACCAACACCATGGTGCAAGAAACAACGTCGCCATTCGTCCTGCAGCAGCCCCGGGAACCGCCATCGTTCCGGGGAGCCCCCGCTGAAGACGCCGAAGAATGGTGGGAGAAGCTGGAGTGAGTCCTCATCTTCAACAGGTGGGACGACGAAGAAACTTGCCGGCATGTCTTCTTTTACTTAGAAGATGCTGCTAGAACTTGGTTCGAGAACCATGAGAGCTCTTTGACCGACTGGACTGAATTCAAAAGCGAGTTCCTTAAGACCTTCACTACCGTGGCGAGAAAAGAGCGAGCTGCGCTTTTGCTTGAAACTCGAACGCAGCACCCCAACGAAGGTGTCGTGGTCTTCGTTGATGAGATGAAGCGACTTTTTCGCCATGCGGACCCCAAAATGACCGAAGGAAAGAAGCTCAGGTTTCTAATGCGAGGAGTGAAGCAAGAGCTTTTTGCTTGTCTAGTCCGTAACCCGCCGAAGACGGTGGCGGAATTCGCGTCTGAGGCGGCCGCGATGGAGAAGACGCTAGAAATTCGAACAGGGCAGTACGACCGCCCTGTCAACGCACTGTTCTCGGAGACCATCGGTGCCGCAACTGTAAGCTCCGATACATTGCGCGAGACCATCCGAGCAGTGGTCAAGGAGGAGCTTGAAGCTTTTCCAACGACGCCGCAACCTCAAGTGCTTGCCCTGACTGACGTCATCCGAGAAGAGGTTCAACAGGCGCTGGGGACTTCTACGCCTTCAGAAGCACCACGTCAGCCCCAAGCGATGACCTACTCCGCAGCTCTTCGTCAACCGCGCCATGCTCCAACCCGTCGTCAAGAGGCCGAGCCATACCGCCGTCCAATGCCGCCCGCCCGACGCCCTGTAGAAAAATACCAGGCGCCAAGGAAGACCGACGTGTGGCTAACGCCCGATAATCGCCCGCTGTGCCACCACTGCGGAGCGGCCGACCACATCTACCGTCGGTGTCCCTACAAGAGGCTCGGTTTGCGAAGGATCTACGTCGACGCCCCACGCCCCCGATACGGCCAGCGCCCTGCTGCGATCGAAGAATACCTCTCCAACACCAACCGAGGACCAGCCAGCTTCAACCGTTCACCGTCGCCCTACCCCTATCAGTCACCGAACCGCCGGAGCACTGCTGACTTCTCACGTGGAAGGTTCCCCAGCCCACGCGGGGGAAACTAAAAGCAGCAACTTCTGGAGGTAAAGTTGCACGACCGCGGAAAAATGAAAACCCTCCAACGACGCAGCGACTCGCTGAATACCATGATTCACGACATGCCCTCAGCCCGACGACCCAATCTACCCTGAGGTGACTCCAGAACACGACAACAGCAAAACAGCGCGACGCGTACCCGATCTGACCGAGACGTCCGTTGAGAAGACGACGACAACGACGATGCACAGTGCCCGACCATCAACACGTACAAGCAGAGATACGACGCCCCGACGAACCCGGAACTCGAGGACGACTGCATCTGACGTCAAGGTGTCCATCGACGGCTTTGACGTAGTCGCCCTCGTAGACACGGGAGCTGACTATTCGGTAATGAGCGGACCATTTGCGTCTAAACTGACGAAAGTTATGACCAGATGGGACGGTCCGCACATACGCACAGCAGGAGGCCACCTCGTGACGCCAAGTGGAACGTGCACATCACGCGTCACTATAGCCGGCACAACTTACTCTGCGGCGTTCGTAATTTTGCCCAACTGCTCCCGCAACGTAATTCTAGGAATAGACTTTGTGACAGACAACGGCGCAATAATTGATCTATAGATCAAGTCGATAACTTTTGCCTCCGATCACTCCACGACGCCGCAGCAGAACCCCGAACACCGTGCTGCTGTTAGGATCGCCGACGATCACGTCACCCTGCCACCCTGCGCAAGCTTGATGATCACCGTCTACTGTGAAGGTCCTGCTCCTGAAGTCGACGCTATCGTGGAGAGGGATCAAAGGTTGCTTCTCGACCGGGGTGTGTCTGTCGCAAGTGCCCGGTAAGGAGCACCGGTCAATGCCAATTCTCGAAAAACTTGCAACTTTCGGCGGCTTACCGTGTTAACACCGGGCAGGTTGTCCGACGGAACAGCTGTTCTTTTAAGGCACTGTCTTTTCACTGCCGCGAATGATTGCAAAGCCTTTTGGGTCGGCTTTTCATGTCTGCGGCGTTTTCTGTGCTGTCATTATTTTCGTCTGAGATGTGCCTGAAACACTCTGCCCTGAGGTGTACTACAGACCGAGTCCTTAAACGTTCCCTCAAAATTGTACCTTTGATATTCAAAGCTTGCGTTGGGTTTGCGGCTGCCGAAAGCGATGCAGGCTTACGCCTCATGTGTATTTCGTAGATTTCCACTGCCCCACTGCGCATAATTTCGCCGTATATCAAAGGAATCTTGCCTGACCGACTAGTGCCCTATTGAAACTCATGTATTTTTGTCGTTTGTTTTCTCTCTATAGAAATTTGAACGTGCGCCCCCTAGAATAAGTGGCGCCACCTATAAGATGATCTCGTGGCCATATATAGTGGTGGCGAATCGCACCAGCGTGCAGCTTCATGTAGTCAGTTCCGTAGCCAAGCTTGGCCAAGGCTCGTCAAGCGTCAATATGGCGGTCCGCGCATGTTGCCCGGCCGGAATGGGGGAAAGAAAGCTCAGTAGAGCTTTCGGCTAGTGTGTGGAGTGTGGCCACCGGCTAGTGTGTGGAGTGTGGAAAAAGTGATGCAATTTTTTCACAGCCACCGTAGTAGGGTGGCTAGAATGGGAAGGTGTGATGTCCGCGGCGCCTTTCCCGCAGAGCGGGTGTTCCCCCGGCGCGTGCCTGCCGCTAGGGCAATACAGAGCGCTGTCGTCAGGGGCGCCGTCAGCGTTTCCGCGCGGGAAAGCCAGTCCAGCGGCAGCCTCTGTATCAGCGCCTGGGCGCGGACTATCGCTAATTGATTGTTCGGTTTAACGCGCCGACGCAACGGAGGCGATGAGGCACACCGTAGTGGAGGGCTCCGGATTAATTTTGACCACCTGGGGATTTTTAACGTGCGCCGAAATCTCGTACACACGGGTGTTTTTGCTTTTCGCCTCCATCAGAAAAGCGGCCGCAGCGGCGGAGAATCGAACCCGCGTTCTCGTGCTCAGCAGCGCAACGCCTTAGCCACTGAGCCACCGCGGCGGGCAGGACTAGTCGCTGTGTGTTTTGCTGCAGATTATTGCATGTTTCGTGTATAACTGCACTGCTGTGCGGTGGCGAATATGCCTTCTATGGTGCGATTTCAGATACAAACCTTGTTCCGAAAAAGAATTGATTGATTGATTGTGGGGTTTAACGCACCGACGCAACGCAGGCGATGAGGCGCGCGGTAGTGGAGGGCTCCGGATTAATTTTGACCACCTGGGGATCTTTATCGTGCGCCGAAATCTCGTACACACGGGCGTTTTTGCTTTTCGCCTCCATCAGAAAAGCGGCCGCCGCGGCCGGGAATCGAACCCGCGACCTCGTGCTCAGCAGCGCAACGCCTTAGCCACTGAGCCACCGCGGCGGGTCGTTCCGAAAAAGTGTCCCTCTTTTTTGCACCCGCGTGTCAAGACTTGATTTTGAAGTGGTCGCATGCTATTCCGAAGGCCGACAAGACGCTTCAGGACAATTGGGCTGTTTGCGCAAAGCACTTTGACGTGACATGATTAGTTCTAGCATGTCATACAGTTAACATCCGATCTAACGCAGTAACCGAAAAGCGCGTATTTCGTTAAATCGGGACTGTCATTTTACAAGCAGTCAATTTCATAAATTTATGTCTAAAGGGAGTCGCATCCCAGCAGCTACCAAATTGTGGCGGCTAGCTACGGCGCTCACTTGACGATAATTAAGCGATGCATTAAAAGTGCACGGGGAAATAAGCTGGGGCTTCTTGAAGTCATCGCACCCCAGCATTCACGCGAAACACAGCGCTTTCTGTTGTACCACCACCCCCTGAGCGGACCGTTCTTGGCTCTCATATCCTTGAACCACGTAAACAGGGCTTCCTCCAGTTTCTCGTGCAGGATATATGTGTCCTTGAGGTTATTTTTCTTCGACGCACTTCCACAAGAATTGGCATGAATGATGGCGTCATTTCCCTTCAAGATTGTGGGAAGCGTGCTGGTCAGGACGCCATGCACCACGGGATTGTTGAGTAATTTATCACGTAAAGTTCCGTGAAAACAAATGCCTCTTTTTTTTTCTGACGTGGCGCAATCATCTTCGCGGTGTTCTGTCCGAACACATTCGAAATTTCTCATTATTAGATATATCTGTTGCTCGAAATTCTTCGTTAAACCGGGAGGTGTCGGGGAATCTATTTCGTTAGTTTGAGTTCGTAAAAGCATTAATCAGAATTTGTTCGTTAGATCGAGTTTTGAATGTACTATTTTACGGCGGCTAAATCTAGTACGTGGTACAACTAAAAACAATGCTGCTACACATCTGAAGCGGCCGCACTTATTGTGTGCTACACATCGTTCATTTTTATTTGCAGTTTGATTACAAAACAACAAGAGCAATGGCAAAAAAAAAAAAGGCTTGCGTAACGTGAAAGAAGCAGCAGAACTGAACTGCATTCTGCTCCACGCAATAAAGTTTGCTCGGCTAGGAACATGTTGCATCTTTTTGTTTGGTTTTCGAACTACATTGGGAATGAAATGACTCCAGGGCGTTGAATTAGAACGTATGCCACAATTTCATGTTGATTTGGCTGGTGTAAACGAAGTTATCTACTTTCGTACGCAATTACGCCCACCACCAACAGCAACAAAAAAATACGAGTGGCAAGGATAAACATGCCGCGTGATCCTAGCAATTATATAGCACTCACCTCGAAGAAAAAAAATATTTCACATAAACCCTGTAAAAGCCCTGTACCACACATAAGCTCCCGCTCAGCGGCTTTAATGTGGCATTTCTCAAACGCCTGCTTGCTTTCTGGCAGCTTAAAACTCGGATGTATTTAGCCGTGTCGAAAACCCCATGTTAGCGGTAGCGCAACACAAGCCTTGCCTTGTCTAAGGAACTGCGGTATTAGCTACAATATCCAGAGCTCAGTACCGCGTCCCCGCCGAGTCGTGGCAGAGACGCGTAGCACGGAGAACGACCAGAACGGCCGCGCGAGCTGACGGCGCCCCTGACGACAGCGCCGCCGCGCGGCATTCACGCGAACGGGGGCCAGCTTTTCCTGGCCGGTCATCACACCTAGCCACCCTAACCGTAGGCTGACGGCAACCGCGTCCTAGCAACGGCGCCGAAGGCCGGCCCACTGAGGTACGACGTCACTGCGCAGCCCAGCCAGTAGCCAATGGTCGGCGGGCAAAGACGAAGCAGACGACAGTGGAGCGAGCGACGGCGGAGGAGGTAGCGCTTTCGCGCCAAATACAAGCAAAAAAGGGCGGCTGTCCAATATGGCGGTTTCGGCTGCTGAATAAGTGGCGTCAGGGCCTCTCCTTAGCATTTCCACAGCCGGACTCGACTCTCCTCCTCCCGCGCTCCCCTTACTGCCTTCGCATTGGGGCGTCTTGCTGCCTGCCGTCGCAAGTTGGGGGTGGCGCTGCTACCCCACTGTTGCTCCGCTGCCGCCAAGCGCGTTCACAGGCGCAGTGTGTGCGCTGCAGCGCCGGTTACAGCCACATGTCTGACAATTTGTGACGTGGAAAGTGCGAGGTTGCACGTTCTTCGATGAATATGCACTGTTGTCCAGTAAGCTGCCAGCATTTAACCTAGTAACGCTGGCCAGCACCCATAGCGGCGAAAAATATCGGTGGCGCCATGAAAAGATGTCCTGAAGATCTGCCGCAATGTGGAGAAATGGCTTCGTGTTCTGCAGGTTCAATTGAACGACCTAAAATCGCGACATTCACATAGTGACCGCTGTATGGCAATGATGTTGCCGTCAAATAAGCTAGCATTATTTGGTCAGTTGAAGCCTCATTGTTGAACTGCTATCCACACAAAATCGGATTTACGATTATTCAAGGAGAATTGCCAAGCTGTATATAAATATCCAGTCCTCACCAATTTTTTTGAGAAATCAACCACAAAAACTCGCACAACGGGGTAGGAACACTACAGCTCACAAGGAATATATGTTTTATATCTACAATGCAACTTAGTGCACATTGCCCGAAAATGCGAATGCACGCCTCTGTTTAATGAGACTGTAGGGATAGCAAAGCAGAAAAACCAGCTCGCAAGAGAAACCATTGGGACGTTTTAGATGGCTCGCCTTGGTCACACTGGCATAAGTATACCGACACTGGGTTTATCGGCCAAATAAATTGCGTATCTTGCCCCTGAATAATTCCAAACGGCCGCACCCTGCTTTATCTCCCTTGTTTTTTTTTTCTTTTTTGTGTGTGGTACCGGGTTTCACACAGTTGTCAGTTGTTGCCTAGTTTTATCTGTACGAAAGAACACGAGCTGTGTTCGCCTGACAGATGGTTATATATACGCTGCGGAATCTACTTTTTCGGTGATGTACGTATTTGTTGCGTAATATATGAGCGTTTTTACGAATGAATGCTGACTGATTGATCATGGGGTTAAATGCACTGACGCTACACAGGCGGTTAGGCGCACCGTAGTGGAAAGCTCCGGATTAATTTTGACCATCTGGGTATCTTAAACGTCCGCCGAAATTTCATACACACAGGCATTTTTGCTTTTAGCCTCCATCAGAAAAGCAGCCGCCGGGCCCGGGAATCCAACCCGCATTCCTGAGCTGCGAATAAATGCTAGTTGGAAGTAGGGCTTGTCTCTGTCGTCCTTTTTCGCCCTTGGTGTAATTTTTTTGCGTTTTACACTCCTACATTAGGCAGTTCTTGTGGGATGTGTTGCTTTTTTATTCAGCTATACTCATACGGGATATCCTTCTTTCCCAAAATTGTAAAAGGCTGGGCATGAAATAAAACGTTATGTGTCACGGTGCGCCTCATGTCCGGAATGTTGCAAGCAAATAGAGTACATACGCGAACAACTTTTGCTCTTATTTTATTGCGTAAACAAGTGCATTGCGTGTATATCGTTTATATACCAGAACCAAAAAAAATTCACAGAATATTCACGGGGTGAATGATGATGAGTGGGCGAAGCTCCTGAGCGGAAATCATCGGTAAAACCGTGACTCTTCAGTGAAAGTTCGCCCACTACATCTGTGTCCGAACGTAACGTCTAGAAAGTCTCGCTTAAACCGCGCGTCGGCACCTTGGGGCTGAGCTCGCCTGATGCGTTTTGTAGACGCCTCACGAGCTCTCACTGCATCGGGGTCTGCCTGCCGATACGCGCGCTTTCTCGCCGCTTCCCGTTCTCTGACGTTTTGGAGATCCTCTTCGCGCCGCAGCCGTGCCGCTTCGCGTACGGCAGGGTCCTCGCGCCGTTGCCGTGACGCTTGGGCCTCTCGTTCTCGAACGCTGGGATCTTGGCGGCGTCGTCGCGCAGCCAGACGACACGCTTCGGCCCCCCGCTCTCGTACGGCAGGATCTTGGCGGCGGCGTCGCGCAGCTTCACGGAGCGCTTCTGCCTCGCGGGCTCGCACATCTGCAGCCTTATCCATCGGGCGACTCCGAGCGCGCGCCAACAGCGAACGGATTTTATTACAACGCTCCCCGCCATCTAGTAAACAATCCAAGAACTAAACTAGAGGTAGCCACGCCATCTAGTAAACAATCCAAGCGCATCTTTTCATCATATTCAAGTACCGCCATCTAGTAAACAATCCAAGAACTAAACTAGAGGTAGCCACGCCATCTAGTAAACAATCCAAGAACTAAACTAGAGGTGGCTACATACATACGTCGAGGATGGACAGACCCACGCCCTAAGGAGCTTCGCCCATAAAAAATCTGGACCATATCAGTTACACCAAATTCCCCGTTTCATGCGGAAATGCCACCGCGAAAGCCCACTGGTTACGTTGTCGACGCTCAAGCTGCTTTGCTCTTGCCTTGCCGGAGACACGGCGACGCGGACCTTGCGGTGAGGTGGTTCTGCCCTCGTGCGGTGCGGTCAGCCCCCCCCCCAACTACGCGTCAGAAAAATCCCATGCGCCGAACCCGTTTTGCGAAGGCCGTTAGGGGATCGCGGGAGGAGGAGACTCGAGTCCGGCTGTGGCTTTTCTTTCCTCCATGCTGGGCGAGTTCGGAGCAGTATATTATCTTTGGTTCGGAGTGTCAGATTGCGACGCATGATCCGGGAACGTACTCTGAACCACGACGTAACAGTGAGGATTTAATACATCGGACTTTACGTTACCTGCACGGGGTTAGACAAAAACAACGTAGTAGCCGCGAAAACGCGACACTGAGGAACGTAAGAGTGGGATTCTACTGTATATCACTTCTTTGCTTAGATAAAACATAAATAAAGCATGCATTTTGGTTATCCACTTTTTACTACATGGCGCTAGCTGTCTAGCAAGCAAGACGTTTGTTGAATTGCGCTACGTATAGAAGACAAATAGGACGGTAACAGTCCCAGTCCTATTACCGTCCTATTTGTCTTGTATACGGTGCGCAATTCAACATGAAATTGCAAGCAGGAGTTTTATTTTTTATTTCAGCACAGAAGTGATCTAGTTCGCTTATTTAAGATTTATATATCTCTAAAATAAGCAAACTACGGCGTTGTAAACATTGGTATGTATTTGTGAAGCTGCACGATGATTTTTAAAGGAGCCATGAAGAGAAAATACAAGTTTGGTTCATTCAAAAGATTGCCTCGTTAGAATCATAGTGACAACACTGTTAAGGAAAACTTGGCTCAAATAAGCAATATAATTACGAAAAAAAGGGAATGGTCATGGAATCCACTAGCTCATTTCCCGCAACAGAACCTATGATGTCATTCGAGCCAGCTCTGCGATTGGCGGATGCCGGCGGAAGCAAATGCAAATTAGGCAGAGCTTATAAGATTGCGAACGAGGTATTTGCGCCTAAATTTAGGGCACATTCTTTTTTTCTTTTTAAAGCAGCAAGAATCGTGGGACAAACCGTGGAAGTTACGAAATCATCGTAACCATAGAAGTACCGATGCGTACTGCTGTTGGTACTGCGCGCACTATGCTTGGTTTGGCTGCACAGGACTGCGGGGCTTTGGGTTTGTCTCAGACGACACTGGCCGATTGACGCAAGCAAGGGTGTTTTACGTGATCATATGTGTCGAGCGTGCACTATGTTTCACGAAGCGAGTAATTTCTCCCTGAAGAAAAACAAATCGAAGGAAGAAAACAGCTTGCCACAGTATGGTGGCACCATCTAGGTTGACTAACAGTGAACGAGGTTCCGCGCGGAAGGAGGACAGCAGTCTGTTTCTTTCCTCCATGAGCATGGAGGAAAGAAAAGGTATTCTTTCCTCCATGTCCATGAGTCTGGCCGTGCCGCAATCGGCTGCAGAGCGGTCGGTTCCTGTGATGTCATTGCAGACCACGGAAATGCAAGATTTAGCGGGAAAATCAAAATTCTAACTTAAATTGAATTATTTCTCAGTGAACAAAGCATCGTTTTCATCCGGACCAGCGCTGGGGGCACTATGAAACACGTAATCTTTCGAATAAAATAAACTTGTATTTTGTCTTCATGGCTCCTTTAAGTCCATGGGTCGTGAAGTAGTAAGTATGTTAACAGGTGAGTCTCCCTTAGCACGGAAAAAGTTGGCTTTCGCGCAAGGTGTTTCGCCGATATAAGCAGGTGCAGGTAGTTTTTGCGTGGCGACAACCAGTCAGTGCATCGCTGGCGGCTGTCATGGACAGACGACAACGAACGAAATCCTTCACGAGATCGGACTTAGATTCGACTCCGTCTGCGGAAGGAGAAAGATTCGCGTTTCAACCATCTTTGTCGTTAGACGAAGAGGCTTTGAAGGGACTTAATAAAAATATTAAGTAGACGCTTGCTGCAAATCCACCCCAGCTATCTTCTCCCGGGGGATCGCCTCCGGCAACTGGCCGCTGTCAACCTCTCATTGGCCGGCGGCTTGCGCTTGCTTGTGTTCGCACCTCGAGCACTATTCGCGGGTAGTGACCGACGGCAGAGCACGCCTTGGCGGCATTGTCGTCTGCTATGCTCGCGTTCAGATGAGAACTCATGTGTGTCACTCCGCCGAAGGGACGGACCCGGAAGTAAACGCAGGCGGGCGCTTTGAAAGGATATTGCGCTTTAATGCGTGGCATTGTGGTGGTGGCGGTACCAATGAGGTGGCTCAAACCCACTCAGGGGGATTGGCCAGGAAATGGGCTCCTTACCGAATGAAATTCTATAGCTTTTGTAGGGAAAGAGAAATGTTTAAATATTAGAATGGATTAGAATGGATGACTAGAGAAATAAAAGGGAGGAGATTATAGAAAGAAATAAAAAAGGTAAAAAAGAACACCATTGAATGAAAATAAGGAAGTAGGAATCACGAAGAGAGAACCCGCCGTGGTGGCTCAGTGGCTAAGACGTTGCGCTGCTGAGCACGACGTCGCGGGTTCGATTCCCTGCTGCGGCAGCCGCTTTTCTGATGGAGGCGAACAGCAAAACCGCCCGTGTGTACGAGATTTCGGCGCACGTTAAAGATGCCCAGGTGGTCAAAATTAATCCGGAGCCCTCCACTACGGCGCGCCTCATCGCCTGCGTTGCGTCGGCGCGTTACAATCAATCAATCAACGAAGAGAGGATGTGGTATATTGTCTACTTTTTCACACCTAGTTTCTTTTTTGTCGCTGCAGTAACTGACAATCAGATTACGTCCGACAAATCACGGAAACGACCGGTGCCTCGTTCGAAATACTCGCACTAAGGGACTCTTCGCGCCAAGCGGAAGAACGGCCCATGCGGCGACGAGGCGCAGGGGCGACTTCCATTGTCGTTCGTAAGTTGTATCCATAGAGTTTCATACTAATGTATACTAGAGGGCAAACTGTCGCTGCATACGCGTTCCATCGTGGGAGCGAAGTGGTGAGCGATAGTGGTTGTGAGCGAAGTACCCCGCCTAACTTTACTTGGCTACCCACATGGCTTTTTTTGTTACTTTAAACCAAAAAAAGCAACGAATGTAACATTTTTTACTTCAACCTGCATAGAGAAATTTTCAGAAATAAATCCGGACAGAGCTTTATTTTTATAATAAATTATTAAATTTATATAGTCTTTTATAATAATAGTGCTGCTTTTTTAAAGCCACAGGCAACTTTTCAGCCTGTTCATGAACCATGCCAAGAACAAGTGGAACGTGCTTTCCACGTATATGACGCAGTGCTCGCTGAAGCTGTTGTTTGATCTTTAATTCAAGAAGGGAATGCCGGATGCCAGTAGTATTAACGCTATGGCAGCTCGCCCAGATAAGGCGCCAGATTTTCCCCTAGTGTATGCGTGTGTGAAACTGTATGGTTGTACCAAGTGTAGTTACTTTTCTCGAGGTGTTTTTTTTTTCTTTCAGCGCGTCTTTTTCTTCTTCCTTGTGTGGCCTTCGCATCGTACGCCGGACGCTAAAGTATTTGAAAAGTAAAAGCTTACGCAAATCGCAGGTTTGCTTTATACAACTGTTGTACGGAAAGCCCATGGAACTAAGTGCATGCTTCAGTTTTCTCCTGAAGTCAGCATTATATTTGATTACATTTAAGAAGCCGAGTTCCTATGAGCTTAATACCGTAAGAAATATTTTGCAGTGACACTTGTTCGCTTGGTAAGTGTCAATGCGTTGTTTTAGCCCCAGAGCTGATTCTAGGGGACAAAAATAGCACAAGCAGAGAAAGATTCTTTATTAAAGCAAAAAACTTCCTCTTTCACCTAGTCAGTCCGCCGAGTTAGTACAGATGCGGCTCAGAAGTACGGCTTCTATGCTGGCTGGTTCTGGCCCGCTTCCGGGGGCAAAGCTGCGGCCGGATGCGCTGCTGCTGGTCTGTCAGCTGCTGCCTGCTGCGGGGAAGGAGGATAGGAGTGAGGTGGGCGAACTCTACTGGAATGAAGTGGCATGTTGAGGCTGCACATGTGCGCACGTGGTGCATGCGCCTCTGGGCCAGAGTCTTTGAACTGGTGCGAGTCCATCTCCACGGCAAACTGCACTACAACGTTTTTCTCTGGACGAGGCCTGAGGGCTGGCTTGGTGGCCATGGTGGCCATGGGGCAGCCAGCCTGGGTCCTATGGAACAGTCTGGCGGGGTTGACGTGCCCTCTCCCGCGACAGCCCGGGGTGGGGCACATAAGCGTGAGCAGCGGGGGTGTCGCCACAGCTGGTGTGGCCTTAACAGCTTTGGGGCACCCTGCCACACTTCGGTGGTACGCATACACGCCCGCGACATGTCCGAAACCGTCGCATCCCGGTGTTGGACAAAGGCGCTTCTTCGGCGCGCCACGTGACGGTCCTGGGGAGTGCGCCCCTGTGGCCCGCTGCACACCAGTGAGGTCGATCCTGATCGGTGCGTCGTCATCCCGGCGAGGCACCAGAAATCCTGCCACTGTTGCCCTCTGCTCACCAACGAGGTCGATCACGATCGGTGTTTCGTCATCCCGGCGACGAACCAGGAATGCACCGCCGTCTCCGCCGTTGTTCACGAGTTCCTCAGTAGCTTTACCTTTGTCACCCGTAACTGGTGGTTGCACGAGCACGGTCTTCTCAAGGCTAGCCATGCACGCAGGATCGGCGTTTGGAAAAGCTCCAACGGTTGTACTCCCAGTTGATTCGTGCGCTTCACGGTGCAGCCAGTTGGCGCCCTGCTGCTGCTCTTTGCACTGAATAGAAAGGTACGCTGTGCGTAAGGGCAGCAATGGAGGCCTCGCCACGCGGAATGGAACATAGGACTCCATAGCGACACGCCGCCTCTGCTGATAGGGGTTGGTAATGATGACGCAACCAAAAGTAGCGCATGAGGTTCACTGATGATGACGATGCATACGGTGCCGTAGGGCACGCACCGGGTAGGGAATGGTGGCCACGAGCGAAGTCGGCGAGTTCACTCGAAGGTGATATTCTAAAGCGGAAGACTTGTCTGCAGCACAAGGGGAAAAAACTGCCAAAATTGTCCGTTTAGAACGAAAGAGTGCCAAGACCAAAGCACAAAAATTCAGCGCCCTTCCACTCTGTGGAGATAGTAATGATGATGATGATGTCATTGGGGTTTTCGGCACGTAGGCACAAGGGGAGGAGGAGGGTGGCGAGCGCTAAAGCGTCAACTGGGCCCCTGTTTACAGGTTATACATATGTTTAATATTGTCGGGAGAGCCTCTGCTATAAACAAGAGCCACGAAAACGACGACGACAACCGCAGGTGTGTCTCCGTCGAGCGTGGAGGCGAGTTTCTGGAATGGCACGTGCTTGAGAACGCGTCAATGCGAGCTCACATTAACTACCTTCAGATGTCGAGTCCCCCAACTCAACTTTTATATGCACCGGGCTGGTCTAGGCTCCTCCTCCCGATGTGCTGTCTGCGGTGATCAGGAGACTTTAGAGCACTTCCTATTGCATTGCCGCAGTTTTTCAATGATGAGTTAACGTCATCTTGCCACGCCATTTCGACGAATTGGTCTGCCTGTTTCCATGCCCGTACTACTATCTTTTGGGGCCACATCAGTGGGATATTGTCACCGTGGGGTGGCTGCAGCCATTCATGCATACGTTTCCGAGACAAGGCGCCTGCCCTGTTAGCTGCGATTCTTGCATGTACTTTTTCCGGTTCAAAAAGCTCAGTTGTTCTATTCAAAACTCCACTTACAACTTTCAACCAATTCTATTTTCTCTCTTTCTGCGTAAAAATAGCGAGGTGTAAAATTTTCAGGTGTTTTAAGCGGGCGCATTAGCCCTTCTCACGCCCGATTCCTGGCCAATTCCCCACGTGGATATGAGCCAAGTCTCCAGGAACAAAAACAACAACAGCTGATTTTGGGTGAGCGGCGCTTCGCATGAGAGCACGTCTCTCGGTTGTTCTCTTCCTTTTATTAATAAAAGCCAAAGGTCGCCTGAATAAATGTCTGTTTGCTTTTGCCCCCAAAATCGGCTGTAGCAATTCCTGGAACGCAACAATATATTTTCGGAGAAGACATTGGGGACCTAAATGCGTGCATGAAGCAAAAGCCCTTTGTAATTTGCTATTCAGCATACTTCCTAATTAGCTGATTTAAACTTAAAAGGGCTAGGGTTTTCTTCAGAGGACAAGCATGAGGCAGTTCGATACTATCGTGCGTCATTACCTCCTTATTGTCAGTGTAACACGCCCACCCAAACCAATCACCCACCGAGGACAGCTGAGAGGTCGCACCGTCGCACCGTCACACCGAGCCGTGAGACGACCACTCTGAAAACTCCCACCAGGTGAACGGGCACGTCATCGTTGTTGCCACTGTCGTTTATTGGTGCGAAAGAAAATCAGAAGGAAAGGATTGAATTGAATGACATTTATTAAGGTGGGGGAGTCCATATGGCCGTAGTTGGGGAAGGGGAAGAAGGGAGGAGAGGGGGAGGTGATCACTCAATCGTTAGAGATGACTCGTCGAAGATAGATGATCAGTGATTTCTTTGGGAGGGGGATGGTAGACTCCATCTCACACTACCCTTGCCAGGCCACTTTTAATGGAAAACACACCTAGAGCATGCATAAAATTTGGGTCGTCGTACTGGGGGTCATCAGGGGTCGAATTGGGGGGCAGAGCACTGAGCGAAGAATCGCGAGAAGATGTGAAACTGCACAGCGCCATGTGAGGTGCTTGAGGTCTGAAAAAACATTCTGCTGGCAATGGGGACAGTACGGAGAGGCTGAAGAGTCCAAGTGAAACCATTTCTGCAGTGTGGAGGGTGTAAGGGCAGCATTAGCGATCGTCCTATTAACAAATACTCCTGCGGAACGTGGTCGGGTGGGGACACCATGCAGGTAGCCCGGCGGAGTCTTCTCAGCGAGCCGCTTTCTGCGATACAGTTTAGCATGATACAGTTGGAGGCGCGGATGTAGACCTGGATCAGGTGCGAACCGGGAGCAATCAAGGGAGGTGTAGTCTGAAGGCTCCCCCGCTCTGCATTATGAGCAACGTGATTCCCGACCCCCTGGGTCACATGCCCCGGAATCCAGGCTACGCGGACTTGCGTTCCGTTTCGGGCCAGTAGGTTTACCATGGCCTGGATGGGATGAACGGTAGGGTGATCAGAGTAAGCCCTATTGAATTCTTTGATGGCGGCGTGGGAACCAGTGAGGAGGCGGACCCTGGGTAATGGTGGTGCACGAGCCATGTAGGTCATGCGATCCAGGCATCCTAGGAGACCATGGATATCGGCTTGGAGAGGCGACGGGGCAATGGTAGCCATAGTAGTGACAACGCTAAGATCAGGGCGTTCTTCGCAGTGCCACGCTAAACCGATAGAGTTGTCTCTTAGGCTGGCGTGTGTAAATATGTCCACCTCATTTGGTAGCCTCTGGGTCATGCGTCGGTGGAGAGCGCGCAGACGTGGAACGACGCTAGCTCCAGGAATAGCCGACCGTTGCGAAGAAACCACGGTACCTCAAGACCAAGGGGGAGGGTGAGGGGATGGCTTTGGTTCGATTGGGTGCGTTTGAGAGACCCATGCAGTAATAGCAGCACCCTGGATAATGAGCGTGCGCCGGAGTTGATGGTGTTTTCGGGTCTCTTCAAGATTTTCTGGCAGGAGAGGCAGGGGAGCAGCTTTCTCTCAAGCGCAGATCGTAGTATGCCGTGGGAGTCCTGTGATCGTCCGCAGGGACGCAGGATTTAGAATTTGTAGTTGCTTCATGTGAGCTGGAGGGAGGTCATATGCAGGGACGCCATACAGAATTCGACCAAGTGCAACTGCTCGAGTGAGCGCGAGGCAAGCAGCCTGACTAGCTCCACCATGCTTATTAGACACCCTGGAGTTCAAATGCAGCATTGGTTTCCAGTTGCGTCTAAGTTGAGTGATCCAACGTGTGGCACTGTTGTGGCTGCCCAATGAGATTCCCAAGATGCGAACCTGGTCACACTTGGTTTGGATTGGAGTTCCGGCCAGGTAAATAACATGATGGAAGTGAGATGGCGGGTTATGTAGCCCATGAACGAGTAGAAACTCTAACCCAAGTGAAGGGAGGCTGTGGGCTAGACTAGCAGCCGCTGCTTGTAGTCCAATAGTCATACTTTCGACGTCTGGATAGCCAGCTGCCTCAGTCCCCACTGTGAGGTCATCAGCGTAGATTGCAAAATGTGATGTGGTATCGGTCTAACTTGCGTTGGGCCTCCTGCGAAGATGCTACCAGAGTAGGCTTTGCAACCACGTCGTCAGAGTTGCCACTGCCACCGCTGTCCGCCGCACGTACCCGCGCGACGATCACCTCTTTAGTGAGGCCCTCAGACGTTTCCAAAACATCGGCCCTAACGTCTGACCCGCGGAAAAACGGAGGTAGTTGAAGAGGCACCAAGTCAAATTCAAAGCAGCAGGCATGGGGATGGGGCCAAAGCAGTGGCATCCGTAGGAGTGTTCGGTAGAAAAACTGTTCCCCTCCACCTCCCGCTTCCTCGTAAGCGGCGCAGTAGACTCGTTTTCTGGGGGGTGGACGGGATGCGAGGCGCATTGCGGCGCATGATGTCGGCGTTGTTGGCGTGGAGAGACGGCGGCAGCTCGCATTTTTGGTGCTTGCTGTAACCGCATTCAATCGTTATATCCGATATCGCGGCACTGAAGCATTGTAATAAGCGGTTTATTTTCTCAAAGAAAGCATACAAAAGCGGACGGTGCCATAGCTGTTCATCGTTATATCCGATATATTGTTATAAACGGTATCGTTTTAAGTGGACTCGACTGTTCTGCATTATTTTTGTTTGAACTAGGAAAAATGAGGTCAGATTCAACCCATTCATTTTACTTCCGATCAACACTTCAGTAGCATTATGGCTGTGTTTCCCCATTTTAGAGGAATAAAGCAACTGATATAAAGAAAACTGATCAGAGTAGTCATATTCACCCATTGGTCAACTTGTTATTTGCGGAAGACATTAATATAATTGTGAGGTTTTTGAGCTTGTGTCTTTTAGCACAGTAAGGTTGTCATATTAATAATATTTCGTTATTGCCTTGCCTTAGCTGAGTCACAAACTCAGAGTTTTTGTTCCTGACGCTGCTTAATCACACATTAGTAATTTTACCCCATTTTCAAGCAAGTAACCACGCTGCTGGTACTGACAATGTTTGACATGTGATCGCCGTTGTCAAGGGTGTATTTCCGTTCTACCTGGTACATGCGAGCAATTAAAGCGGATCTAGCGAGTGTTTAGTCCAGTCTTAGAGTTCGCTATAAGTATGAGTTCATTGGTACATGCGAAGTCTTAACTGCAAAATGCTTCGTATTTCCAACTGTCCGCCTTTCAGGCTCCCGGGGATGGTAAATTGATGTGCTTCTTGAAAAATGTCCGTTTACTTCTTAGAAAGAGCCCCTCCCCCCCCCCCCCCTGACAAAATCTGCCTGCTTTTAGTTTGGACACTTCAGTGTCAACGGAAACGTACAGCTTCCTACTTTCGAGTACCTTCAAAGTGCTTACAAGCACAGGTAAGAACCTTCGCTTGTGCTGCACGGAAATACTTCCAAAGGGTCGTGCAACACAGCTCACTATTTCTTGCTGCCCCACATCATGACATGACCAGTATCCCTTACCCCCCCCCCCCCCCTCTGTACCCCTTCTGCAACTGCTGTTGATTGCAGCTATACAAGAGGAGATGGCTGTTGCTTGGGGAAGAGTTTCAGTGGCCTGGGAACTGCTTCTTGTGGAAGAACCCCGTATGCATAAACAGATCTGTTTTTGCCTGCACTGATTTCAGGTATGAGCCCCTGGACAGTCTCTTGCCACCTTCAGTTCCTACTTCCAAATACGCGCGAGCCACAGTCGACCGGGCCGACAATGTTGGACAAGATGCCCGGGCTCGCACTTGCTCATCGCAGCCCCCAAGAAGCGCTTGATGATTCCAGGCACCGAGACCTCCAGTTCTCACCTGGGACTCTTGTTCTTTGTGGTTCCGTCCCGCCTCGTAGGGCTCTCTGAAAAACTGCTGTTCCCTTACTCGGGACCCTACCGTCCCATACGTCAAGTGACCCGAGCCACATACGAAATATCTCCAGCCGTCCCTTCCACATCTTGCTACCATGGTCCTGGGAAAGTACACATTGTCCACGTTTTCCGCCTCAAGCCATACCGTCGCCCTCACACAGCTTTGCCATAGGGAGCACCGGGACGGCACCTTTTTTCGCGGGTGTTATGTCAAAGTGTGTGACAGCAGCTGAAGAATGGGAAGCTAATGCATAGACCCAAGTATTGGGGGCATGTGCTAAGGCTCCCCTAAAAAGACTGGGCACACTGGGTATCCGAGGGGCCGCTAGTAGAGGAAGAGCAGATTCGTGCTATGGGCACCACGGCCCTCGCTTCTTTCTAAATGCGTATGCGATATACACGTTCGTGTTCACATATTCCTTTCGGTAAGAATATTCTCAGCAAGGGATAAAACATATAACCTTAGCCAAAATCTCTTTCTTGATAAAGAACGAATAGAAATCGTTAGTGACTGTAACGCACTTGGCGTATACTTGCCCTCTCATTTGTCTTGGGATGCACATATTATCCACCTCACCAAGAAAATTCCGTGGTTGCCGGGGTGATCTCGCGCTATAGATGTTTCCCGCTAACGGCTAAGCTACAAATACGAGTACATTACGTCTTTTACTTTTCACACAAGTTTTTGCAGTTTAGTATATTTGAGAACGACGCACACTAACATACAAAAGCTTTTGGTTCTACAAAAGAATATGAGTTATGGTAAAAACACGGAATGTACGCAGGGCGCACATCACCTCTTTCAAAAATACAATAATGTCAGAATTCACCGTCCTAATGAATTCGGTCTACTTCAGAAAATGCTTTTTTGTCAACATTCCTGCGTTCCACCTCATCATCACAAGCTTGGCTTTCGCAACACTATAGTGAACACACAAAATCCGGCTTTATGGCGCAATCCTAATTTACGAACAGATTATAGGCGGCAGTCGTTATCTAAAATAAAAGGTTGTTGTACTTCCGCAGCCGCCACATTTCATTGGTGCGATTTCCCGTGCAAGCCGGGTCAACTTCCCCAGGGTTGTAGCCCCATACAAGGGCCGAGCGTCAGGCCGCGGAGTCGCTTGTACCTATTTTACCGGTAGGTGCCCGGCGCCACCAAGGCAGACGAATGCACATGGTGACTTTCACAGCCACAGTGGACACTGTGCTCGGTAACCACCTGTGGCAGGACATGCCGCCAGTCTTTTTTACCGCTCAGCAATGCGGTGTTGTGGAACGCCAGGGGGGCCCCGCCAGGTAAACAGGGGTTAGGGGCCCATCGCAAGGGTAAAGGCAGCTTTCGAGGCGTGAATTCCCCTTTCAAGGCTCCGCACTCGGCAGGGACGGTTGTCCATAAAATATACTGGCGGGTGTCCGGCGGTAAGCAGGTTCAAACCTGGTACCCCCCTCCCCCCCCCTCATACGAGGCGAGTGCTGTACCTTTGTGCCATCGTTGCGGTTTTGGGTAAATATACTCAATAAATGTACGCATGCTCAATACTCAATAAATACTCAATAAGCACAAAATACTCAGTAAATATACGCATACAAGAAAGAACTGCAGACCTGTTTCTCTCAAGTGGATTTAAATTGTAATTACATAATTTCTTTGTGCTGGTGCTGATGTTTTTGTTATGCTGTACTTGAAATTATACATTGCAATGTAGTTATCTGTCTCTGGCTAGTTTTTTATTCAAATGTAGCATTTATAATATTTTGTGAACCCCAGAAAGGGCTACGGTTATTGTTACTTATATTGTATGTGTATGCAGAATGTAGGTGCACTGTGTAAGGTGCACATTTTGGAAACTTGTGTACCTTATGATTTATGCCCCGGCAAAATAAGCTGTTGCATGCGAGCGCATGGCAAAATGCATCGCCTCGACATCTCACGTTGCACTTCTGGTGTCGAGACGTCCATGTGCGCGTGCGCGTCCAACCACGCTCGTTATCCTGTCTTTTTCTTTCACTTCAAGCAGCAAAGCTGATCACATTCACCGTTTGGCCATTTGGGTCACTTTTTGCCAACATGCCTCGCTCGCACATGTTTCGGTGCAAACGGTGGGGATGAAGTGTACGTTGCTCACTCTGCCCCGGTCCAATAGATAACTTGTCGTGCCCGCCTCCGTTACGATCTTGTGCCAAATATATATATGCTATCGCAACATTGTATGTTCTGCGTAAAATATGCAGTCGGTTGGTGGCTAAAAATGAGCACACGAAAACGCAAAGAAATCGAGGCGAGAAATAGAATATTTGAATAAAGTGTGACCAGACGTCACCTTCCACAAGTTCTAAAGCAGGTACTGACGAATAAAAAATGCGTCGACAGGTCGGCGTGATCGTAGGTTAAAGGGGCCCTGAAAGGCGTTTTGAGCACACTAAATGAACTAGCGCAATCGTTAGATTGGGTCGTCAACGTCATCTGTGCCAAGTATTACTCTTTTACGCGCAGCGGAAAGCTCACACTTTTGTTGCAAAGTTTGTCGCTTTTTTCTCACCCTTCCCTTCGTGTTTTTGGACGCCGCCATCTTCACATGTCTACGTCAACGATTCCCTGATGTTCGTCATGAGCTAGACACCCTGCTATTGGGCGACTTTTTCACGCACTTCCGGCAAAGAGATGAGTCGTCTGCTCAGCGTCGGCAAGCCGGCTGATCTGCCAGCGGAGTGCTTGGACATTTTACGACAAACGAAACAAGTGTAAACAAACGCTTAACCGTTTGTATTGAATGCAACACGGCCATAACACGACATGGATATTCTCTTACCTGAGTACGTTCCATAAAGAAAGCGTTGAAGCCCCGTGGCACTTCTTTCGTGCAATCGCAGAGAACGCCCTGAGCCGAATGCCCGGGTATGACGCACACATTTTATTCAACTTCAAAACAATCCAGAGATGCGTTTCGAACGAACACAACGTCACAGCATGCGTTGCAAGTCTGAACCGCGATTGACAGACGATGGGTTGCCTCCTCCTGCCCGCCATAAATTCCGCACTCACCTCGCGCGCGGTTTGCGGGGACGAACAGCAAGTCACTTAACTCTGGCGCACAAGCCGAGATGGCTTTTAGCCACGCACACTGCACATACCCTATGCGAGGTTGAGTCGTACGTCGCTCGAGAAAGATAATCCAGACCATGGGAAGCACTATCCACCCGCAGAAGCACAACGTCGCATTTCATCGCGAAACTAACGCGTCCACAACGCACACTTCATCACCTCCTGTATTTTTATAATGCCAAACGCATGTCGCACTTCCCAATGGGAGTGAGTGGTACGCCTGCAGTGCCCACATGTCTCGAGGTGGGGCCCCGAGCTGAACCGGGGTCACGGAACCGTAACTGACTTCTAGAGTGGTTTGTGCCTTGTTGCCAAGGCAACGCTGTTTGAGATTGTCAAAGAAATGGCGCTCGCTCCAGCGCAAGAAAGGTCAGAGCCGCGGCGGAGCATGTTTTGCCAACGTTGCCGCTCTCCACCACGCGTCGCCCCAAGCTGAACTGGTCACATGATTGAAGCATTTTGTGAACGGGTTCTGTATTGGTTTAAAATGTTTTTTTCACATGCCGCCGGCAGGAATTACCACCGCCGCAAAATAAGACCCGGCACCAGCGGGGCCACATATGACACGGCGCTTTTTGGATAAACAGTGCGCGCTGCATCAAAGAGAACGAGCGCACGATCCTCCCCGTGCGGCTGTGAGTTCACCGCCGATAGCAACTGCAGCAACGTACACCGCGAAAGGGCAAGGCCAGGCCGCCGCACACATGCGGCCAGATTTTTCGTTCGCTTTTCCAGCCTTCAGCGGAGTGCGGGATTCATGGTGTCAACAAAGCTTGCCCGTAGCAGACGGCAGTCTTAGCAGCGCAATAGCTGAAGTACGTCACCGCTGAGGAGCGCAGCATCATGGGAGGGAATGCTCGCGCGGCGTCAACAGCGGAGAGTAAGTTGAAAGGAGGAGGAAACGCGGCGCGACGATATTGCGCAGTTTTTTTTTTTACCCGCCGCGGTGGCTCAGTGGCTAAGGCGTTGCGCTGCTGAGCACGAGGTCGCGGGTTCGATTCCCGGCCGCGGCGGCCGCTTTTCTGATGGAGGTGAAAAGCAAAAACGCCCGTGTGTACGAGATTTCGGCGCACGATAAAGATCCCCAGGTGGTCAAAATTAATCCGGAGCCCTCCACTACGGCGCGCCTCATCGCCTGCGTTGCGTCGGCGCGTTAAACCCCACAATCAATCAATCAAATCAATCAGCGCGGTTTTTGATTTGCGATTTCTCAGCTAATACTCATCGCTTTAACAAAATTCTTGCGGGAGGAGATAGCTAATACATTGCTTTATTTGGTTACATGTACATCCATGCATCGGCGGAAGGTATGTCGGGACCCCTTTAAATAAAAAAGAGCAAAAACAGAGATAGATTGCTGAAAGCGTTAAATTGATTGACATAGACACAGACCGAAATTTTCGAGTTTAGACCGCCAAACAAACGCTATCTCCCTTAAAACTAAGATATCAAAATCTCGTTGCAATGCGTACTTTATCAGAGCCGCGTAGATAGAGCAAAGCAACCTTCACCCTCGCCGTTCTACGCAGAAGCGTGTGCCAGCGAGATTTATTGACCATAAAAAGTTACCCCTAACCCCAAGCACTCAATGCTTTCAGCTTTGCCGCTTGAAGCGAAAGAAAAGACAGGATAGTGCACAGGGGTTGTACACGCACGCGCACATCGTTGTCTCGACATCAGAAGTGCAACGTTAGATATTGCGGCAATGCCTTTTGCTACACGCTCGCGTGCCCCGGCTTTACCGGCGGGTGTACGTGGTACCTCGTAAAAGTTCATAGGTTATGCATTTTGTTTTACTTTGCATCAATAAGTCGGTAGACTTCCTCAGTTTTAGGTGCTTACATCTGTTGCCGTGTATGTGCTTTCTGTGGCTTTGTCAAGCTACTAAGGCAGCTTTTACCAGGGAAGCCACAATATGTTCTGGCATATAAACACCGATGATGATAATGGTGATGCTACTGACCTCGGTGGGACACAGCTTGGGACACAAAACTGTTGCTGCTGCCGAGGCAAACTCTCCCGCACAACATTAAAACTAAGGCGCTCACTTTGCAGCCACGACCAACTTGTGCTCGCTCGTAGGTGCACGCAGAGGTTGACGTTGAATTGCAGCATACGGGTGTCACACCGATCAGCGGAAGTCACTGTCTTCGAGTAAACAACGTGACACACACTACGTTATGGAAACACTCGCAGGCGCCTTGTACAGGAGAACGAATAGCATCGCGGTCACCCGGGCAAACATGGTGGAGTCGCGGCGTCCTGCGCTGCGCACTGCCCGTGCACTCAACGTCGCCTTAGCGGCGGGGCCGCGCAAGCTCTGGCACGGTGGTGACCGTCGGCGCAAGCACGGTTGCCGGCATTCGCTCTACGCTACTTATAAAATGTTACGTCCCAGGTGTAGACAGAGTAATCCTTATGGTTAAAAGTTAGCAGCTTGCTCAAAGTCTCCAGTAAATGAACTCTCTTTCTTATGTATCAACTGAGCGAGTGAGCGAAGCATTGCTATTAATTGAAAAAGTTAACTCTTTGCGCTATGTCCCGCTTCAACAAAAATGTGAACAGCGAATCCAATTATGGCAAGTGCTGTCCAGTGTTGGCAGGTGGATGAAACGGCCAAGTGATTATGCCGGTGGCTTGCGCATAGGCCACGGTGGTGTATTTTTACTCGTTCGGTTGTTCAGCCCTCCGACTTTGTTCGCAAACCGAATTTGCTCGTGCCGCCGCGGTGATACACTAAGCTATAATATGAATACACCACTGTTGCGTTCGATATTTGAGAGAAACTGCCAGCCCCGACACACTATGCGAGACTCTTGGCGTTGTAAAAGCGGGGATGCTATTTTCTTACAACGGGAATTTACATCAAGGTTCCAGCCCTGTCCCGCGGGCCAGTAAAGCTACTTGCATGACGGCTGTCATTTCAGCCGGATAACTGCGCTGACCCGCAAAATAATGGCCATAAATTCTTACATGGTAAAATGCTGGCATTTAGTTCTTTGCTTGTGCTACTTGTGCCTTGTGCTACTTTGCTTATGCTTTGCTTGTGCCATTGTGCTACTTGTAACTGGCGTTGTTGGACGTAATTAAATTGAAATTAGTCCGTTCTGTTGTGGGCAAGTGGCGTTGTCTGGAGGAGCCCTCTTAATTTGCCTGTGATTTACAAGCTAGTTGAAGCTTCCATCCATAAATATTTCTGAATCTACAAGCGCGAATTCAGAGGAACACTCACGTAAAGGCGATCTGCGTGGTCGTGAAGTCTGGTGGAAGCCCCGTCATGCAGTACTTCACCTCTACTTTGGCTGTGGTCTCGATCACTGGGCGGAAATAAGCCAGATGAGAGGCAGATGGTATCACGACTGCCGGAAAAAAAGCACGGTGTCGGTAACTTGGACTCACGCCAAAGAAACAGTTGGATGATATCAGAAATTGAAGGTGTTCGATGAAATGTCTCCCCCTTCCTTTCCAAAATGAATCCCCCCCCCCCCAGGTGCTGTGTGCAGAACCGCTGTGATGATTGTTTCGTTAGCTTTGTCGCTACTCATCTGCATCAATGATGTTCGTGATGGCAATTATGACGGTTTTAATGCCAAGATTTCTTTATCTATTCTCGCGGTTTTCATCAGGCTGCTGCTTCTGCTTGCAAGCTCGCCGGGTGCTCCGGGCAATTTCGTCCGGCACCAGTTAACGCTGACCTTCGTGTATCGCACCCGCCCGGCCGCGAAACCGACTTCCGGAGGAAAAGGGGTGGCCGCGGATGTTATACCAGGTAACGGTGATCTCCCCGTACCGCGCCCGTCGGGCGAAAGCACAGGGCAACCCCACGTCCGTTGGGTATCACGTTTGTGTGATTGCAGCTACTGGCGCCTCGCCAAGGACTACGAAACGTCGGACATTTCTCGTTAGGCTCGTATTGCCCAACGCTATCGCCAGTGCTCCCCGTACTGAAAAATCAGCAACACCACCAAGTACATGAAACTCGAAGAAAAATGCCACATGCAAATTCATTTTAACCCTGGTATACCCCACGAGAGCTTTGAGTTAGATCTATTTCCCCTTTTGCGCAGGATCCGCCAGCTTTTTTTACCTTCTGCCTGTCCCCAATCCGAGTAGGCGGCAGCGCAATGGTTGGGGTAAGTAGTTTGCCGCTTAGCTTATTTTTAGCGTTAACGACGCTGTCAGTCGGAGTTACGTTTTTTCTTTAGGTGATTTTCTCATCGTGAATATGGCTCGTAATGTTAATTCATTCAGTCAGCGTCTACTCCAACTTTTGTTGGTGTAACCCGCATCCGGGCTTTGTCGCCTGGTGGCCTTAAATGTACCACACGACTTTAAATGGAGCCACGTCAAGGCATGGGGCTTGCCGCGTAGCGCCCTGTGTGAGTCCCGCCCTTTTACAGCACCGCGCGTGGTGCCATCCTATTCTGCACTGACTCTTTATCAATCACCCGGCCATGTCGGGGTGCTAGATGCTGATGCTTCATTTCCGATATGGCTACGGGCAGAGTGCACTGTTGTTTTCGTATGGCAGTTGCTCACGTTATAACCCCCTGTGAAATGGAACTTATCTCTTCCCTTTTGGAGTGATTGGCGCACGCGAGGCAATAGCAGAGCTTTTCCAGTGACGTGGCTCTCTACAACTCGTAGTAGGCAGTCTCTCTGCAGATGATGCTGCACTAGAGCAGCAACAATAATATTATTTTCTGTACAACTCTATTATAGTATTACTTCATCTCTAAATGGTTCAGGACATTTTGTACCCCGTCTAGTAGTGTAGAACACGCCTGTTGAGTAACCTCTAGGCAGGCAACAAAAAAAGTTGCAGGTGACATCGACGTTTGGGTCTTAAGATGTATGACGTGGTAGCTTTACTTCCGCGTCGAGGGACCATTTTGGAACGAAGTTGCGTCATTTATCATGAATGCTTTCCAAGCAGGACGTTCAATCACTAGAGCAAGACTAAAAAAAGTTAATGATTTATTTGCCCTTTTTATTACATGGGGCGGGCGTAGGAAAAATGTCAGCATCTCCACTCCGTGCATAATGCCGAGAGTGCGGAGTATGGTAACTCGAAATGACATCCAAATCGCGCCCCGAGTGACATCCCATTTGCTCCCAGACCGTCATTCTATTTCAGCCATGAGTTGCACCTTGATTATTCCCTAAATAAAACTGCAACTCACGGCTCAACTCGAACTTCGCTTGATTTCCGCTTGATGGTAGTGTGTGCACGGATGGACGCTGACGGGCATTGGGAGGTCCTAAGGTACTCCGCACCGTTACAGGCGAGGGAGTAAGATGTTTGACTCTCGGGTACTTCCACGCGGCCGTAGCCCAATGGGTAGGGCGACCGTCACTAACTCAGTCTGATCTACCAGATACAGGATCGAATCCTGCCGGTGCCTGTGCGGTTTTTTGCGATTGTAAAAGCTATACGCGCGGACGCGGACGGACACTGTGCGGTCCTAAGGTACTCCGCACCTAAAAGCTGCCAAAGCAGCTTGACAGACCCACCTGCCCCTTGGGTACATGGCAGCAGTTGTTAATTAAACAGAAACATGAATTTGCAGGCAACTGCATGTTTTTGCAACGGTTTTTAATCAACGCGGCACAGGACAGGAAGAGACCATCTTGTGTGGCTGACGATGTGGGTGCGAAAAGTGGCGGCTGCGCCTAGTTGGTCTGTTCGAGCGAGAAGGCGAGGGTGTCAGTGTTTAAAAGTGTTTATTCACCAACATCATGGTCTTACTAAACACTTTGGTATTTATAAGACAGACACACGCACGTACACGCGCACGCGTACACGCACACGTACACACACGCACGCACACGCACACACACATACGCACACACACAAGCAGACGCACATGCCACGCGCAGACGTACGTACACACGCACACGCGCACGCACACACCCACTCGCATACACACGTACACCTACACCTACACAGACACACACACACACACACGCACACGCACACACACACGCAGAAGCGCACGCGCACACGCACGCGCACATGCACACGCACTCATACACACACATAGACATACACACGCAGACGCACACGCACGCACGCACACACACAAACACACGTACACACACACACGCGCACACACACACGCACATGCACACGAAAACACTCGCGCACGCACACGCACATGCACGCACGCACACACACACATTCACACGCACACACACACACGCACGCACGCACTCCCACGCACACACACCCACACAGACGCACGCACGCACACACACACGCGCGCGCGCACACACACGCGCGCACACACACACACACATGCGCACTCACACACTAACGCACACGCACACACACACAAGCACACCCACGCCGCACGCGCGCACACACACACGCACAAGCACACACGAGCTCGCGCACACGCACACACGTACACGTGCACACTCACACACGTACACGCACACACACACACACACACGCGCAAAAACGCGCGCACACACGCACATTCACACGCACATGCACACGCCCACACACCCACCCACGCACGCACACGCACGCACACACGGAGACACACGCGCGCAGACACACACATACACACATGCACAAGCGCACTTGCACACACAGGTACACACACATACGAACACGCACGTACACACGCACACGCACGCACGGTCACACATGCACGCACGCCCACACACACGCTCACGCTCACACACGCACGCGCACACACACGCGCTCGCGCACACGCACGCACACACACGCACGCACACGCAAGCACACACGCACACACATACACACAGAGAGGGAGAGAGAGAGGGGGAGACCTTTTTTGAGCAAGATGAGGAAAAGTTTGAAAAAGGGGGTAAAAAAATGGTAGGCACAAAGATCTGAACCCGAAGCACAGAGCCCCAATTACAGCTCACGCTGATGTAAAGGTGTCAAGCTGAGCAGAGCAGCCCGTCATGTACCGAGATAGTGTAATACGTACTCTTTCTGTTCCTCACCGATGTGAACATCCCCGGATATGACCAGTGCGCGCAGAAGAAAACGGGTGTTTCCCCATATTGAGCAGAGTTATATGTTAATGTCGAACGTTTTCTACGAAACATCTTTTCTTTACATTTGTGCGTATATGTAATGTTTTGTATCTTGTGCAGTTTGTAATTCTTGGATATTCAGATTCCAGTGTAGCACGGGGAACGATGGTGGTCCTAGGCGTTGTAGAAGGACATGCCATGAAATTTGTGCGCGCGTGTGTGTGTGTGTGACTGTGGAAGAGGGGGGTGAGAGTGGTAGTCAAGCTCAACGGGGAGCATGGTGTGAAAGATCACGTGGGCCTATGTAGGCCACATCTTTCCCTTCTAGACCCCTGTCATTGCGTCCAGATGTAATGATGATGATGATGATGGTTTTAGTTTATTGGCGCAAGGCCGACATGGGCAAAGAGCGCCAAACAAAAAGTTATTTGATGAGGAGGGAACACGAAATAAAATCAGTTAAAAACTATGAGCACGGCTGGTGTAAAGGGCCAGGGTGAAGAACAAGAGTGGTTAAAAGATAAATGAGGTGGTTGGTGTATAGGACCAGGAGTAAAACTATGGGTGGTATGAGATGAGTTGTAAGAAGTGAACTTCTGATAGGAACTTAAAGGTGGGCTGAACAGAAAATATGGCATCGTCCCCTAAGAAGTATGACGGGTGCGGTGGAATATGTCGTGTGTGTAGTTGGGGGAAGTGTTTGCGTAGTGTAATGTCGAGTGCCTTACATTGTATGAGGATATGGATCACGGATAGGGCCTCTCCGCACCTGCTGCACAGAGGTCTTGGAGATGCAGTGAGAAGGTGCGAGTGCGTTGCATGTGTGTGCCCTATCCGTGATCTGGCCAAGGCGACTTCAGAGTATCTATTGCGTGTGTCGGTGGTATGGTCCCAAGTGAGGTTTTATTATGTGTAACTTGTTGTCTGTTTGTTCACTCCAGTGTGTTTGCCATGTTTTGCGAAGTTGTTGTCTGATGTGTGGTTTCACGTCGGTGTAGGGTAATGTGGTTATGTCTACTGTATTCAAGAGTGTAGGAGCAGCAGCCATTCGGTCCGCTGCTTTGTTCCCGGCTATACCACAGTGGCCAGGGACCCAGGAAAGAACCAGTTCAAATTTGCGTACATACAGAGACATAGTACCCTTGACGATCAGATTGACAACGTGGTTTTTCGAAGGCATTGTTGACTACAGTGCCCGCAAAAAACTGAGGGAATCTGTATAGATAATGGGTTGTGGGATGTGGCTTTGAAGTATATGATTGACAACAAGAAGTAAACCGTAAGCCTCTGCCGTAAAGATACTAGTATGACTATTCAGAGTTCTAGTGACATTAAGGCCGGGCCCATGCGCCGCGCAGGACACAGAGGTGGCAGTTCTAGAAGCGTCCGTATAAAATTCAGAACACTCATACTTCTGATGCAAATACAAGAAATGCTGCAGAATTGCACATGTGGGAGCTCGGTTTTTATCTACATGTGTGAAAGATGTGTCGCATGATACAGGGCGGAGATGCCATGGTGCTATAAAATCCGTTAGAAAACTTTGGAGTGTATCTAAAAAGGAGACAGCAAGCTCTGACGCTTCCTCTCTAACTGTGTAAGAGAAGGGCGCAGAGAACGATGGTCGATTTAAAAGGAGTTCAGTCATGGACGTATCATGAAAAACTGATTTAAAAGGATGGTGAGGCATGGATGAAATTTTAAAAGCATAAAGGAGATCTGTGTATGCTCGCTGACGTTGTAGGTTCCATTTGTTGCACTCCACATAGAGGCTTTCGACCGGGCTAGTGCGGAAGGCGCCACACGCCAGGCGGAGCACGAGATGGAGCACTGGGTCCAGCATTTTGAGGGATGTTTTACTTGCTGACCCATTAACAACGCTACCATAGTCCAATCGTGCACCTATCAAGCTGGTAAAAACACGTAAAAGAAGTTGTTTGTCAGCGCCAAAAGAAATGTGCGAGAGAACCTTCAGGATAGTCATTGTCTTTAAGCATTTATGTTTTAGTTGTTTTATGTGTGGGATAAATGTGAGCTTTTCGTCGAAGACTATACCTAAAAACTTGTGTTCCTTTTTGACAGGAATCGAGACACCATTGAGTTGAATGTCTGGATCCGGCCGGATGCCACGCCTCTTGGAAAACAAAATACAAGTGCACTTCCCGGGATTAAATTTAAAACCATTGCTACTTGCCCAGCCAGCTAGCTTGTTAACACCCAGCTGGACCTGGCGCTCACAGACAGACAAGGTACAGGATTTAAAGGAGAGTTGAATGGCGTCTACATGGATTGAACAGGAAATCGACAGTGGCAGCGCCTTCCTAAGGGAATTCATTTTCACAATAAAAGGGTGCAACTTAAAACTCCACCTTGCGGCACTCCATTTTCCTGCACATGAACCCTAGAGAGTGCAGTTCCAACTCGCACATGAAAGGTTCTTTGAGACAAGTAGCTGGAAAGTGTGTTCATCATGTTACCTGACATGCCGAAGGACTTGAAGTCGCTTAGGATGCCATACCGCCCCGCGGTATCGTACGCTTTTTCCAGATCAAAGAATACCGTCATACAATATTGTTTGTGGAGGAAAGCATCCTTTATATAGGACTCGAGCGCGACGAGTTGGTCGTTGGTGGACCGACCCGCCCTGAAGCCTGCCTGGCAGCTCTCGATAAGACCATTGTACTCAAGAAAGTACACGAGTCTCCTGTTTATCGTCTTCTCGAGGAGCTTGCACAGGCAGCTTGTGAGGGCGATGGGCCGATAGCTAGCGGGAGAAGAAGGGGCCTTTCCTTCCCTCAGGAAAGCCACTACAATGGCCTCCCTCCAAGAGCGGGGAATGTGCCCCGAAAGCCATATTTTGTTATATAGATGTAGGAGTGTTTCAGGAGTGTCTGGGTGTAGGGGTTGTATCATGGTGTATGCGATTTCGTCTGCACCTGGAGCTGAAGGCTTACATGTGCTCAGAGCAACCTTCAGCTCATTAATTGAAAAAGGAGAACTGTAAGAAGTGTGCGACTTGTTGTTATCACGGAGGGACTTCTTTTCTACAGATGTTTTGTGTTTCATGAAAGTGTTTGAGGAGTGTGCTGAACTGGACACGTGTTCAAAGTGTTGTGCAAGTGTGTTAGCCTGGTCTTCCAGTGTGTCTCCTGTAGTACTAACGAGGGGCAGGGTGTGTGTCTGTTGTCCTTTTAGTTTTCGTATTCGTGTCCAGACTTTGTGTGTGTCAGTGTATGAGTTGATGGGAGTGAGGAAGGTGCGCCTCACGACGCACTCGCTTCCCAAAAGCCTTTGCTCGTTTAAACGAAATGAGGTTATCTGACGTGGGGTACCGGCGAAGGACACCCCACGCCTTGTTCTGGGCCTCTCGCGCCCGCCTGCAGTCCTCGTTCCACCAGGGTCTCCTTGGGGTTCGGGACCCACTGGAGGCCTGGGGAATGGACTTTTCGGCGGCGTCGAGGATGAGCGCCGTGACGAGTTGGGCGGCTTACTCCACGTGTAGGTGTTTTATGAATGTGTGGTGTAGTTGAGATGTTTGTGTGAATGTGCTCCAGTTTGCTTTTGATTCATTAAACCTTTTATGGGAAGATGGACTGCTCGGGTCTATACCTATATACGTTAATGAAGTGGGGAAACGGTCACTACCATATGGGTCTGTGCCCACAACCCCACTCAAGACATGGAAAGAGAACTGCGGAACCAATAGCCAAGTCATGACGCGAGTATGTATTGTGTCCTAAGCTATGGTATGTAGGCTGTTTTTTGTTGAAAAGGCATGCTCCGGAGGATGTAAGAAACTTCTCTATCAGGCGACCTCGGGCATCCGTTCTGGAGGAGCCCCAAAGAGATTTGTGCGCATTAAGGTCGCCTGTTAGTATGTATGGTTCGGGCAGCTGGTCAACCAGTGCCTCGAAATCAGAGCTCAGAAGTGCAAAATCAGGAGGAATGTAAATGGAGCATACCGTTATCAACCTAATTAATATTATCGTACGGATTGCTACAGCCTCAAGGACAGTGTTCAAAGTGACAGGGTGGCAGGCTAAGGATTTCCGGGCGACAATTGCCACACCTCCTGAAGAGTGTGTGCAGCCAACCCTGTCCTTTCTGAATACCATGTACCTATTTAAGAAATTTGTTTGTTTAGAATTGAGGTGGTTTTCCTGGAGACACATGATACTTGGCTGACTGGCATGTAGAATCTCATACACATCGTCAAGATTTTTAAGGAGGCCTCTGCAGTTCCATTGGATGATGTTTTCTGTTCCAATTATTTAAATTTAAGAATGACTAGAGTGCGTGTGTTCGTGTGTGTTCATGTGTCGTCTTTCGGGGCTGTTACTCTTGGAGTAGGCTTTTTAGGCCTTTCTACTGGCTTGGCCGTCGCAGGCCTCTCCTTGCGCTGCGTTGCAGGCAGGAACGGCGCGACGTCCATTTCGTCATCAGATGTCCTGGGGGTGCCCGTCGAACCGGGCCCCCCGGACTTGGTCCCCCTTCGGGAGCCCTTTGTTTGAGCTGCCACCGCCGCCGTCGTCGGGGACGCCAGAAGTGGCACGGGTGGTGCGGTGACGGTGGGAGCCGATGCGGGGCCCCCGATGTCCATCCCCTCGGCACCCTCCAACGCACTGGAGGACGGGGAGGCAGCGGCGGGGGCGGCCCCGGTCCCAACGGAAGAGGTTGGCACCCCAACCGCTGCTGCCTCAGCAAGTGGCGTGGTGGCGGGATGGGCTGCCTGAGGCAACCCAGGGGGGGGGGGGCGGGAGAGGGACCAGGCCAGACTCGCTGAACTGGGTCCCTGTGGAAACGAGGCGCATCTCCGTCCCCCGGCGAGCTGCGGCGTACCTCCCCAGGGGGAAAGAGGCGAACCTTTTCCGCTCCTCTGGGAAGGTGATGTTCTCAGTTACCTTGATGTTGATTATCTTTTTTTCAATTTGAAATTTTTCGCACTTGCGGGAGTAGGCTGCATGCGCCCCCCCGCAGTGCACACAAGAGAGGGTGTCGGATGGACAGTTGTCGCTCGGATGGTCTTGCGACGCGCATTTTGCACATGTCGTTCGGCCACGGCAAGAGTTTGTACCGTGCCCGAACCGCTCGCACTTAAAACAGCGTCACGGGTTCGGGATGTAGGGACGGATGGAGCAACGGATAAAACCTGCATTTATGTGTTGTGGAAGAACTGCGCAGTGAAAGGCAAGATAATGTGCTTGGTGGGAATCTCCTTGTCGTCTCTGCGGATAGTGATGCGTCTCACGGCAGTGACGCCCTGATCCTTCAAGCTGGCAAGGAGATCCGCATCCGTTTCGTTCAGGAGATCCGGCTTGGATATCACACCCTGCGAGCTGTTGAGGCTCCGATGGGGTGTGACCCTGATGTCTAGATCAGCCAGTCTAGTCTGAGCTAGAAGCTTCGTGGTCTGCTGCTTGTCATTTATTTCGATGAGGAGTTTACCAGACCTTTGTTTTTTGCAGTTATATGATTTTACCATTACGGCTTCAAGATATTTTGCGATCAAGAAGACTGACTGCGATACAAGAGGTTGGGTTGGATTGAGCGATTCCATCACAAGAAATTGAGAAAAAGTATCTGGTTCAGGAAATGTTAAAGATGGCAATGAAGGAAAAGATACGTCGGTGCGGCCCCTTTTCAGGGACCGATCAGGTTTGGGGGGGGGGGTTGTAAATAATATAGGGCATAGTATAAAAGCAGGGAGACTGGGGTACTTTCTTCTTTGACCTTACCCTGGTAGTCAAAGAGGTCCCGTAGCTCCCTGCCTGGTAGACAGGCAGGGAGCCCATCGGCCGGAGCTTGACCAAGGCTCCGACGGCCACCGTTTACGGCTTCTACCCTTCCATTTAAACACCTCGCCACGATTGGACACGGCTTATGTATGGGAGCTCGGGGTCCGTGGTGTCGCTGCTCACCGTCACCATGAATAATCAAGGTGCCCCGTGCGGGGGTCCAGATGTAATCGGATGTCATCTTTTATTGTTGGGTATTGTAGAACCTTTCTCATGCGTTGAGGTACTGAAGATTGATTGTTTGGGGGGTTTAACGGGCCGGCGCTTCACAGGCAATGAGGTGTGCCGTAGTGGGAGGCTCTCGGTTATTTTGACCACCTGGGGATCTTTAACGTGCGCCGGGACCTTAAGCGTGCGCCCATCAGAAAAGCTGCCGCTACCGTTGGGATCGAAAAGCGGCTGTTGTAATCAAACCCACGTTCTCCTGCTCAGGAGCAGAACGCTTCAGCCGCTGAGCACGAGGTCGCGGGTTCGATTCCCGGCCGCGGCGGCCGCTTTTCTGATGGAGGCGAAAAGCAAAAACGCCCGTGTGTACGAGATTTCGGCGCACGCTAAAGAACCCCAGGTGGTGAAAATTAATCCGGAGCCCTCCACTACGGCGCGCCTCATCGCCTGAGTTGCGTCGGCGCGTTAAACCCTCACAATCAATCAATCAAATCAAGAACGCTTCAGCCACTGAGCCACCGCGGCAGGTTAAATTGTAATTGTATGCTTTACGCTAGGTGATGAAGGGAATAATCTCCTTTTTGGGTGTGTGTAATGATCTATAAGCATGAATTCCATAGTTCCGCTAGGCGAATGGTCGAGAGGATGGCTCTGATTTCCGCTTTTGTCGATACTATGTGCAGGAGGGTAATAAAGTCAGAGTAATCGGCACGGTGGTCAACCACTACAATTGTTGGCGTCGTACTTTCGAACTTAAGGGAGTCAGCGTATACAAAGTTTTCATGGTTTTAGAAATTTCTTCGAAATAATTTGTTCCGGCCGGTCGCCTGACCTTCCGTAGGTTTGTATCTGTGTTGTTTGGTATGGAGAGAGTTTTTATAGAATGTCGCTCTATACGTGACATCTATCATGGCGTCCAGCCATCTTTTTTATAAGATGTGCCGATATATTATAAGGTGACGGGTCTTAATTTTGTTTTTTCTTTTGTGTTTCGTGAGTCGCGTCTCTGATTCCGTCAAAGATATTTATAAAACACAGTTAACGACCCTTGCAGTGGTCGTAAAAATTGGGAGGTTGTGGGCTACTATAAAATTAAGCTGCCGAGATAATGTTGTTTATTTTGCCTTCTTCCGTGCGGCCCCCTGTTCTTGCCCTTTACAGGCGTTTTACAATGTTGGCCAAATGGTCAAAGATTTTCGGTATTTTGGCCGTTTTGAGATAAGCTCAGCCACCTCTGTGTAGGGCCATGCCGAAGATTGTTGCGTGACTGTTTTCTGAGATCACATGCTCACCTATTCTGAGGTTCTGAAGCCATTCGTCGTTTGATGGAGAGTGTATGCCGCCGTGACAGGTCAGCGGAAAATTGTAAAACTTATTTTAATATTCGTGTAATTAGGCACCATATATTCTGTTTTATTTTCTAGTTGAACACATTTCAGTTTGTCTCTTGTTAGTTTGTTTGTTTGGCTCTAGGTTTTCATTGGTTTTTGATAGCCTAGCTTTAATGTTTTGCGCCCTTTTTTAGTGTGGAGACACAGTGCTGGCGCCATCACCATTTTCAGTAACCCTGGAGGCGCTTTGGAGCTGGTGTAAGTTGCGCGTGCGGGTGGCGACCATGTCGGCCGAGCATGCGTCTACAGACGGCGCGTAGAAAAAACTTCACTGCACTGGTACGGGGCGTGCTCAAACCGCGCATTTTTTTTCTGCACGGCTGTGGTGGCATTGTCCTCCTTTCCACAATCTAATTGCCGCCGCTTCGTATTCCGGATTCAGGCGAGCCCTTGCGCCTGGCTGCCTCAGTTGCAGTTTCCTGTTATCATGGATGAGGTAGTTGAGGTAGTTAAGCGGACCCTTCATGAGCACGGCTGATAGCGAACGGCTAGTAGCCACGGCAAAACTGAAAATGGCCTAATAACGGTGTCGCTTTAAAAACCTACGCGCGTTAGCGATGATTTGCCACTCCTCTTGAGTGCAGTCCGACGTCACGCACATTCCCCAGCGGAGGCCCATTTGTGTCCATTGTTCTTCTTGGTATTTCAGCAAACTGGGAGCCTGAAATCGCGCAAAAATGAAACACCGTCAATTTAAGCTTAAGCACTTTAACACGCTTAGCCCTAATGCCATACCCTCGGGCCTTTAAGGATGAAATAAATGAAATAAAAAATGAAAGTAGGCTCACCCCTCTCATCAGAAATTGATACATGAAGCAGTACTTTGACAGCCTACGCCAAGTCGAAGCAAGCAAGGCCCATCCAACATAGGGCATATCACGTTAACAACGCTAAAATTATTTTTTAAAGCGAAGCACTACATGCCTAATCCACCCAGCACTCTCACCCGTGCGTAACGTAAACACTGTGCGCAAGTGATACCCAACAACAAAAAGCAAACCAAGATGACCTGCCGGACATGTAAGAAAGTGTATGGGAACTCCACCAGCCCGGTAAACCTCCAAAACCACCCCAGCAAAAAAGAAGACATTGTCTAGCGGGCATGTTACAGTCTACTGGCACCACCAGCAGCACCCATAAAACGTCACCCCAATACCAATAATGTTGGCCGAGGTGGCCTGCTAGATGCATGTAGGCAAGCTTCGCGCACTGCAGCAGCCCGCTAAACCTGCAGGCACAAGAAAACCAAGATGGCCTTTCCGTATACGATAGAAGTTTTGTGGACTACACTACAATATAGCCTTGGGTCGACACTTCGGTGCCTGTTTGTCGGTGCCTCGTTCTCTTCTATACCGTTGTGTCCGGCTGTCCAGGTGACGTTAACTTTTTTCATGCTGGATGAGAGTATATTACGGAAGCGTTTAGATATTATGCCCGCAGCCAATAACCTAATCCCTTTTGGGGGTCTGCAATGACCTTAGCCCTAAGACGGCTAAAAAGGAGCTTCGAAGCCTCCTTGGGCTTTACCGAGAATACGTCAAGAACTACTACGAAGTGGCTGAACCGCTAACGTCCCTAAAAAGCGATGTGTAACGAACCCGATTCTTTGGGGCAGGGAAGCCGAACGAGCACTCGAGCATCTAAAGGAGTCCCGTTGTTCAGCCGAGGCGCTGAATACCCCTGATCCGCAATAGCCCTATTGGCTGTTTACTGACGCGTCTGAGGTTGGACCAGGAGTGTGTGTGGCGAAAAGAGAGAGGGCAGCGAGGAGACCATTGCGTTCGCCAGCCACCGTTTCACTCCGTCGCAAATTCGCCGGTCAACCGTCCAGCGTGAGGCATTTGTTACATTTGGGCGTTGCAAAAGTTAGATTTTTGTGTTGCTGGGGCAGAAGTCAATGTCATGTCTGAGCATAACCCTCTGTCTTACGTGACGACCTGTACGCCTCATGGGGCTAAATTGTCAAGGTGTGCGTTGGCCTTGCAACGGTACAAAGTCGTGGTCACCCACAGAAAGGGATCAAACAATGCAAACGCTGACGCGCTGTCCCGACTTCACAATGTTGCTTGGGGAGGTCACCTTTGAGTCGCTTTCTTGCCGTAACACCACCACGGCGCAAGTGAACGTTCCCATGCACTCGTCCTGTCTTTATTTACGGTCGCGCGCGCGTGTGTGTGGTGTTTGTGCGCGAGGCGATGCCTTGGTTACCCGATCCGTGCACCAAACTGAACTTCCAGTGCACAGAAAGTTAGCCGGAGCAGGGCTGAACTTTCCGAACGAACGTTATCGAGCTACGCTGTCCAGAAGATGTGCCCGCGTGCGCATATTGACGACGCAAACTTTCTTAGCGTTTTAGTTGGCCGCAAAATTGTCTGTGTTGATATCCTGTGTGTTATTTTTTCTTTTTTTCCCATAGTGCCAGGCTGATTATGTGAGTGTTTGCAGGTATAGTGTCATGGGTTAAATTCCCTTCTTGTTGTTCGTTGCGTTTACGCGCCACGCAGACACAGACCAAACTTCTATCTCACTCGCCTTTAGTGTTTTTAGGATTTTTGTGCTTTTGGTTTGCTAAAGTCTTCCGCCCCTTTGAAGGGCTAGGTTGTGTTTTGTAGCCTAATTGAGAGAGTGTTCGGATAAACCGAACTGCAGAACTGGCACAGGGCCCATTTGTGATTATACCTAGCTCCTAGAATTAGTGTTTCTCTTTTTTTTGTAGACGGGTAGATAAACCTAACGGCCCCTTTCAATTGTTTTCGTTTTGACTTAACCAAAACGTCAGTAACCCTCTTAAGGGGGGCAGCTTTAAGGTCCATTCGCGAGGTCAGTGGTCAGTGGTCTTGCGTGCGAAGGGATTCCGCCGCTGTGTCGGGAGGCGAAACATTCCCAGTACTAGGCTGTTGCCGGCGTCAATTCGCTGCGGCGCGTGCGGGAGACGGCTTGTGTGGGCGGGGAGAATGCCGCGAAATTACGTTCCTTCGCGAAGGCGACCGCCCTGCCAAGTCCCGAAGATTGTGCGTGTAGCGGACAAAGATGGGGCAATTGTTATCGTCTGACACCACAGCAGTGGCGGCTCTTGCCGTGAGATGCCCCTGTCGCGCACCACCACGGGAACGGTTACTCTTCGCCAGACTCCACCTTTCCCCCGACACTTTGACGTCGGTATGCATTCTCGCCGCCGCGTGCTTGCTCACCTGCGCTCAGGCTGTTGACCCTTTGGCGGTCGCCTAATTGATTATTCGACAAATGGCCGAGCGACAGCTGTCTGCGGGAATTTGGGCTCCCCCTTACTGATGTAGGAATGTTGGAGGGGCGTGCCCGAGAGAGAGTAATGCCGAGCTGTTATACGGCCGAACTAGGACGGTTAAATAGAGTTCTTGTCTGAGCTCTCAGCTGGGAAGTTCCGGTGCGACAAGGAGCCTCCACCGCTGAAGCTACGTTGGGATTTGTGCGACACCTAAACGACAGGTAGATTCGAGGACCGCGTTGGAAGTGAAGGGTACAGCTGTGTACCAGGCAACCAGACGGGTTCTGCGGTGGGAACAGACTCCCCGCCCGTCGTCACTCCAGTGGTTTGCGCGCGCCCGGAGGATAGGAGAGTTAGACAAAGCTTGAGGCGCTCAAGGGACTTATACGTACTTGGTGCTAGCGTCTACCTGAATTTCGAAGTTTTTCCTTTTGATTACTGATCTACCCAGTTACACTAATGTTAAGGGGGCAGTGACACGAAATTTCAAAGCTTAGATCGCGGGGAAAGGGATGGACAACACATGGGAGAAGAGACAAGGTGGCCAGCGCCCGTCGAGACCCTCCCGCTACCGACAGAGGTGAAAGCAGGCAGACGGGTACCGGTGAAGCGAGTGAGTATTCCGCGGGTGGCGCTGCGAGCCCTAAGAGCTGCCGACGCGAGGAAGAAAGCGCAGCGCGGCCTCCTGCCGTAGCGGCCAGCGGCGGAAACCGTAACCAAACCGCCCAGGACGGCTGGCAGGAGGTAGTGTCGCTTTCTAAACGTAAGAGAGCGGCACGAAGGCTTTGCAACGAGGGGGAAAAGCTTCCCCCACACCCCACAGCCCTCGGTACAGTCCTTTTTCGTCCGAAGGATCCGAGTGCAACGTTCGCGAAGCTGGCGCGCGACGCATTCGCTGGGCAGCTCACGGAGCAGCCTGGCGTGTTGGACGTGCGCGTGAATGCGCACCGTAACGTCGTGGCGGCGGACGCGGGCACCGAGGAGGCCATGGAGGTGCTCCTGGCCATTACCACCATCTGTGGCATCGACATGAGCCCGCGAAAGCCGTCGTCGCGCAGCACGGGCGTCATCGTGGTCGACGACATGGCGATCACGGCCGAGGTAGTTGCCACCAGCCTCGAAACGCCCGTGCCGGTGCAGTCAGCTGTTCGTAGGGGGACTGCAGTATACCTGCGCTTTTCAGCGACCACCCCCCTGCGGAGGTTGCCCTTCACAAGCTCCGACGGCCGGTGAGAGGGTGGCGACCGCGACCACTGCAGTTCGGCAGGTGTGGCAGGCTGGACCACGCCACCGCGAGCTACAATCGCTAGAGGAGGTGCTGGCGATGCGGGGTTCCCAGCTGAAGGCAGCGTGCAAGACCGCGAAGCCTTATTGCACCAACTGCGGGGGCCCCACGTCGTGCTCGACCACTCCTGCCCGCGCTGGCAGGTGGAGCGCCGTGTGCGTGCAGAACTAGCACGAGCCCCGGCGCCTGCCTCTCGCTTTGACGTCCGTGCGGCCCTGCGAGCAGCCACCCAACCCCAGCCGACGCCTGTCGCTCCCGCTACGATGCGCCAGTAGCCAGGCAGCAGTAGCGATACCGCTCGGACGCAGCAGACAGCCTAGCGACAGCCCACCAGCCAGGCAGCCCCGGCGCGGTCGAAGCGAGGTCAGAAGAGTCTGCGCAAGCAGCCGCCCTCGCGGGGACAGCCACACACCGAGCCCCCCCATGGCTAGGAGCCGCCGCACACAGCCCCTGGTGCCTACAGTGCTGCAGTGGAACGTCAATTCTCTGCGACCGCGTCGTCCGGAGCTGAGTGCGTTTCTGCTGCAGCACGAGCCCCATGTCGTGGCTCTACAGGAGAGTTATGTGCGAGTGGGTAGGGACGGCTAGGAGGGATTCGCCTGCCGGGCTACATCGGCTATCACAGCCCCACGGCGTGTGACAGTGCCCAGGGCTCGGTAGTGGTGCGTAGCGACCCGTCACACCCCCCAGGAACCTCGCGTGCCACACTGTTTGTGCGGAACGATGTGCAGCACGCAGAGCTGGATACCAGTGCGGTGACGCCAGTGGTGCAGGAGTGCGCGGCAGTGACGCTAAGACTCAGTGCGGGTGGTGCAGACATTACAGTGTGCAGTGTGTACGTGCGCCCTCGTCAGCCCTGGGACGCGTGCCTCCTGGATCGGCTGGTGTCCCTGTGCGCAGCCCGCCATCTCCTCTGTGGTGACTTCAACGCACACCACACTGTGTGGGCAGATGGCCGGATGGACGCTCGCGGAGAGCATCTGTGGGATGCCATGCTGCGCCTCAAGCTGTCTGTGTTGAACACTGGTGAGAGCACCTTCCGGCGTGGCAATTGCGCAGCCACCGCCATTGATCTCACCCTAGTGTCAGCCGGGGTTGAGGCCACCTGGAGGAGGGAGCCCAGCACCTGGGGCTCCGACCACTACCCGCTGCACAGCGCACCACCCGACAGGACAGCCAAGCGAGCCGCACTGCACCACGTCACCCACTGGGACCGGTTCCGGCGCTGCTTCGCCGAGCAGGACCTGGGGGAAGGAGTCCAGCTGTTCTGGGGCCTGCTTTGCTGCGCCAGGCATGCCACCCAGAGCTGCACAGTAGCTGAGGGGGCCACCACGCCGGACCTGAAGCTGCTGCAGCTGCGGGCGGTGCGCAACCGCGCGGAGAGGAACGCCCAGCGCTCGGGGGAGCGGGCGGACTGGACGGCGTACCGGCGTGTGGATGCGGCTTGCCGCCGTCACGCCAACCGCCTGAGCCGGCAGCGCTGGGCTGACCTATGCGTTAGCTCGGAGGCCGACCCACGCTGCCGCCGCCTCTGGGGCATCTTCAACTCCATCCTGATGCCCGAGAGAAACCGCAACCCCCTGGCTGCCATGGCCATCCGCAAGCAGGCCAGCTTTGCGGAGTTGGCCGAACTCTACGCTGCACACTTTCTGCCACAACACCAGGTGGAATCAGGGCCCGCTGCTGCTGTTGCTGGGACGGGGGAGGCGCATCACCCCCTCAACAATGCCCCCATCACAGAGACTGAGCTCCGCCGTGCCCTCCGCAGCTGCAAGCGTAAGTCGGCGCCAGGGGCACACGGCCTTACCTACCAGATGATGCGCAATCTGGATGAAGTGGGGTTCGGCCGGCTCCAGGCCGCCTACAACGTCATTTGGGAGACGGGGCAGCTGCCACCCGAGTGGCTGCTCACCATCCTGAGGCCCATCCTCAAGCCGGGGAGGGGCCTCGACGCGGTCACGGCATATCGCCCAGTGGCTCTCACCTCCTGCGGGTGCAAGCTGCTGGAGCGAGTGGCGCTGAGCAGGATGGAGGCCATCGTGGTGGAGGAGGAGGTGATCCTGGAGCAGTTCACTGGGTTTCGCAAGCACCGAGCGGCGACCGACTCCATCACTGACGTAGTGGCGGCCCTGGAGCACGCCCGTGGCACCAGGCAGGTGGCTGCCCTGGTGCTGCTCGACGTGAAGGGCGCTTTCGACAACCTGCAGCGCCTCGCCATCTCCTATGCCATGGAGGAGGCTGGCATTGCGGGGAAGCTGCGGGGCTTCGTCGAGGCATTCCTGATGGGCCGAACGGCACAGGTGCAGGTGGGGAACGTCTTGTCTGCACCTCGGCCAGTGGATGTCGGCACCCCACAGGGCTCCGTTATCAGCCCCTTCCTCTTCAAGCTGGGGATGGGAGCCCTGCCAGGCTGCCTACCCAGAGGGGTGCACAAGGTGCACATGTCGGTGTACGCCGACGACATTGCCCTGTGGGTGCTGGGACCGAAAGGAGACGGCAAGGCGGTCGTGCAACAGCTGCAGGCAGCCATGGATGCGGCGCGGTACAAGCTCGAAGGTGTTGGCCTGCAGCTGTCAGCTGCAAAGACAGAGGCCATGCTGGTACACCCGAGTGCAGCCGCCCGCGGACGGACGAGGAAACTCCAAATAGATGGCGCGGAGCTCGAGTGGAAGACCAGGGTGCGCTACCTGGGGCTCACCCTGGACCACAGGGTGGACTTCCGCCAGGCCGCCAATGAGCTCCGTGCCAGGGCACAGCTCGCCACCTCGGCTGTGCGGAAGATGGTCGCCCGAGACAAAGGCTGCTCCCAGCAGACAGCCCTGTGGCTGCACAGCGCCTCGGCAGTGGGACTACTACTGATGTACGCGCTGCCGCTGGCCACCCTGCGGAGACACAACTGGCGGCAGCTGGAGGGCGACCATCGGAAGGGCGTCCGCGCCTGCCTGGGCCTGCCCCGAAACTCGCAGTGCGACAGGACGCTGGCTGAGACAAGGGTGTGGACGCTGGAGATGACGGCCGAGCAGCGGGCCCTGGGCCACATCGACCGGCTGCGCCGAGCCGAGGGGGGAGGACCCCTGCTGCAGCGGCTGCGCACCCACCGGCACTCACGCATGGGGCGCATGCTGGTCCGGTACGAGCAGGTGGTAGGCACCATAGACATAGGGCCCTCCAGCCACCCTACAGACCTGGCGGCCGAGTTGCACCTTTCGATACCGGGCCTGCACAGCAAGCGGCGCACGCCCCAATGCGGGCTGCTGCAGCTGGCCCGGGCCGTCATCTGGAAAGACCTGGAGGGCCACACCCTGGCCTATTCGGATGGCTCTGCGCGGCAGCGGCAGGGCTCGGCTACAGGGGCCGCCGTGCTAGGAGAGGCCACCCGGCAGGCCCGGCTACACTACGCCGCATCCTCGGCCACGGCAGAGCTTGTGGGGGTCCAGCTGGGCCTCGACCTGCTGCTAGAGCTGGAGCCCGCACCCGAGCGCTGCGCCCTGCTGTGCGACTCCCGGGTGGCTCTGCTGCGCATCCGGGAGGGCGACCCGCACTCCCCTCTGGTTCGCGGCGTGCGCGAGAAGGCGGAGTGGCTGGCAGACAGGGGTGCCCGGCTGCGGCTGCAGTGGGTGCCCGGCCACATCGGGCTCGAGGGCAACGAACGGGCGGACGAGCTAGCCGCCGAGCCCCACGAGCTGACCCCCTCGGCCACGGATGCCCAGGCAGCGGCGGACGACGCCCGCCTGCTTATAAAGCGGCACGTGCGGGCACAGCACCCGGACCCACGGCTGGCCGCTGGAGAGGCCCCACGACTGGTGCGGGCTGCCCGGCTGCCCCGACAGCAGCGTTCGGCCATCCTGCGCTTCCGCGTGGGGGCTGTCTGGACGGAAACACGGAAACACGGAACGGAAACACCGCCTGTGGCTGGCCGACAGCCCTGCCTGTCAGCACTGCCGCGCACCTGTTCAGTCCCTGCCGCACCTGCTCTTCGAGTGCCCTGAGTACGCGGCAGGGAGGCCGGAACTGCTGGCAGCCCTGGGGGGAAGGGCTCGGCCGCTAGACGAGCTCCTATGGCCCCCGGGCAACACCAGGGAGAGGGACAGCGTCCATGGGGAGCTGGGTGGATACCTGGACGCCTCTGGGCTCCGCCTGGCGCTACACTCCCTGTGACTGTGGACCCAGTGACTGTGTGTCTAGACTTTTTTTTTTCTCCCTCTTGTGGACCAGACGTTGTGTGTGCGTGTGTGAGTGTGCGTTAACTTGTAAATATGCCCCTCTCTCCCCTGTCTTCTGTAAATATGTCACTGCTATCCTCTGTCTCTCCTCTCTATGAATATCTCACCCCTGCCCCAAATCCTACACCAGCAGGCGTTCCGGTGTCCACCCCTAGGTGTGACAATTTACGCCTGCTGGTGGTCTTTCCTTTCCTTTTCCTTGTCAATAAACTCATTAATTCATTCATTCTATGAAAAATGCTTCTTTTTATCAGGAGATATCCCTCTGAAGTTTGATGATGATGGTTGGATGTTTATGGCGCAAGGCCAATTCCCCCTGAGGTTTCAACAGTAACCGTTCAGCATAAGATATTTTAAATCTGCTTTTAATCTTTGCCCGCACGAGGAAGCCCAGAGCGGGCCGACATGACTTCAACTGCTCCTTGCCCCAAACTGCCGACGTCGGGGCTCCCGTGACGTTGCCGACGCGCCGGCTGCGGTTGGCGCGCGCTGCTGTACCGTGTGTATCACGTCAAGGTTTAGGGACTGCCGTCATGCTGCCCGGGCACCGGGGGATGGTGAGGGCTCCCCCGGTCTGGGCGCATGCCTGTGCTGGCTCGCGCGCGCGTCCAGACTGGCAGAGGCACGACAAGAACGGTGACGTCACTGGCGCCCTCGATTCGTGGCGTCTGCACTGCGTTCGTTTTGTCGAAACCGAAATTGACACGAATAAACGACGACGTAAATGATTATTTACGCTGCTGTCGACCGTATACTGTGCCATTCTATGATTAGTGGGCTAATAGGTACCCATACCCGTAGCAGCGAAAAAAACGTAACACGAAAATTTCTCGTCAGTACTCTTTTAATAGGTGTTCATAAATCCTTCGTTTCCCTCTAACAAATCTGAACACCTCGAGTTCGTCAACTCGGGTACCATCTCCGAAAACTTCAAAACCATCGCCCTGGGAGCCTCCTGCTAAATCAACCGGAGGCCGAGCGATACGGTTCCTGATCGCACCGGACTTCGGTGAAACGAACATCACAATCATTATTGTTACCCATTCTAGTGCCGGCGGCATCAGTTCGAGTAGAAACCAAGCTATGGTGGGTTTCTGGGTGAGGCATTGTTATACTGCGCCGTAGGCCATGGGTTCGATTCCGGGCAGGGGTGGCCGTTTTCCTGATGTATGCAGCAGAGAAAAATGTTGCGGTGCCGAGATCGCCGCGGACGTTTAGGATCATCAGGTGGTCTAAATTAACCCGGAGCCTTCTTATACGGCGTGCCTCATGTCCTCTGTGTGGCGTCGCCACGTAAATTACCCCAAAATTTAAAATTTTTTAATTTGCGTTTGAAAGGCACTTTGGTGCGATGGCGTCGTTTGTGGGGACGGATGGCGACTGTGTCTTCCGCGAATTATACCCCCGGCAAGGGGTAGAATCAGCTTTAAGAGTGCCCGCGCGACACATGCAAAAGATGCGTATCATTTCTCTCGTCTACGCCGTCGCATCATTGTCCTCACTTCCGTATTTGAGTTGCCGCTGCGCCATATTCATGATTAAGGCGACCCCTCGCGTCCGGCTGTTCCAGTCGTAGCTTCCGGGTGGCAGAGATGGTGTATTTTGGCGGCTGCTTGGTGAGCACGGCTGATAACGGACGGCTAGCAGCCACAGGAAAGTCGAAAAATGTGCCTAATAGCGCTATCGCCTCAAAAAAGGATACACACATTGGAATAACAGACACCGCGAAAGGAAGATTGCACAGCAATAAACGACGCGGGCATTATAAACCGAAAAACCAAAAAGATCATGGACAGATCAAATTCCAACATCATCATCATCAGCTTACTCAGGTCCACTACAGGACGACGGCCTCTCCCACTAACCTCCAACCCCTGTCCTGCGCTGCTCGAGTCCACAGTTTACCCCCGAATTTTGTGATTTCATCCCTCCATCAGAATAATGGCCTTCCCCTTCTTGTAGGCCCACTTCTTCGTATCCCCTCTGTTACCCTAATTGCCCGCAGGATGTCTGTTCGTCTCACTACATGGCCAGCCCAAGTCCATTTCTTTTTCTTTATGTGAACTATGATGTCTCCTACTCTAGTTTGTTCACATATCCAGGTCGCTCGCTTCCTGTCTCTGAGTGTTACCCCTAACATTATTCGTTCCATGGCTCGTTGAGCGGACGTAAGTTTGCTTCCCAGTTGTTTAGTACGGCACCAAGTTTCCGATCCGTATGCCATAACCGGCAGTATGCACTGGTTGTAGATTTTTCGTTTGAGTGACAGAGCTAGCTTACCTTACATAATCTTAGAGTGCTTGCCGAGTGCTCCCCAACCCACACCTTTTGGGCTGGATTTCTCTTTCGTGGCGGGGGTCAGCACTAAGCATTTGGCCGAGGTAGTTATGTTCTTTTACTTCTTGTAGTGTTTAGTTTCCTAGCTGAAAATGACTTTTTGGCATGGGTATTGCTTTATAATTATTCATGTTTATTTCTACCCCCACGGCCATGCTCCCTTATAGTAGTTCCTCAGCCATTGTTTGTAGGTGTTCTGCAGTCTCACTCAGCAAGAATATGTCATCCGCAAATCTCAAATGGCTCGAGTACCCCCGTTTATCCTTAATACTATGTTTTCCCAGTGAAGCTTTCGAAATACCTCTTCCAGACATGCTGTCAATAGTTTTGGCAAAATGGTGTTGCCCCGTCTGACTCCTTTTCGTATCGGACATATATCGCTTTGCTTGGAGGTTATCCTGCCCGTCCATTCCTTATATATGACTTCTAGTAGTCTTATGTAGGTCTCCTCTATTCCCTGGTATTTTAGTGCTTTTCGCTCGGCTGTTGTGAGTACGGAATCAAACGCTTTCTCATACTCTATAAATGCGATGTAAATGGGCTTGGTGTATTCTCCCGATTTTTCTATCATTTGATTGACAACATGAATGTGGTCCATGGTTGAGTACCCCTTCCTAAACCCAGCCTGCTGTCTCGGTTGTTGGAGATCCAGCCTGTCAACTATGCGGCTAACAATAACTTTGGTAAAACTCTTGTACACAACAGAGGGTGGGCTTATGGGTCTGTAATTCATGAGGTCCTTGGGATCTCCCTTTTTATGGGTCAGGATAATGTTGGCGTTTTTACAAGCTATGGGTACATTTTGAATCTTCAAGCAACCCGAAAATAGTACAGCAAGCTTTTCCAGTACAATATCTCCTACCTCCTTCAAAAGATCTACGGTTATGCCGTCGTCACCCGCAGCTTTTCCTATTTTCATGCCTTTGAGAGCCTTTCCAACTCCTCCTTCACTTACTAGTGGGAAACTGCAAGTTGAGCTTGTGCTCTCAGTAGCTTCCGGTGGTCTAACATCGCTAGCGTACAGATTGGTGTAGAATAATTCTGCTAGCTTACTTATCTCGCCCGAGTTGTGCTTAATGTTACCCCTTTCGTCTCTGTGTGCGTACATCCTGTATCGGCTGATGGCTAACATTATCGTAGCTGCTTTCAAGCTCCCCCTAATTGCAGCGTGTCCTAGATTGTTGCCATGTTATATGCATAGATGCCGTTCGTTTTACTTCTGTTAATCAGTTTTGGAAGTTCGACTAATTTAATCAGATACGCCATACTTGGCACTTTCATGTTCGTACGTTTGGCAATTAGTTCCTTCGTTTTCTTAGTTTTTGCAGTTTTTCACAACATGTTGCTTCTGCCACAGCTGCTGCTGATTCACTGATTGCCGATGTTAGGTTGTCATCTAGTGTTTTTACACTGACATCGTCCTGCTCGTCTAGAAGCGCGAATTTGTTTGGAAGAGGGATTTTAAACTCCGGCGATCTGCGTCCGACTGACTCCATGCGGGGTTTATTAGTTTGCACGAGTTTCCTCGTTTCTCTTTTCAGATTCAGCCTTACCTTGCTTCTAACCATCCTATGTTCGCTGCTCCGAATCTTACTTAGCATCTCTACGTCTCGCAGGATACCTGGGTTGTCACATAAACTGAAGTCAATTTCGTTTTTTGCTGTACCATCGGGACGTTTTCATGTCCAATTCCTATTCTTTCATTTGTAGAGGAATGTGTTCATCAACCTCAGGTAATTTGTCCCTGCAGATCCTACCAGTGTATCTCCTCGGCTGTCTATTTCAAAGTTTCCCACTGAACTCTCTCTCATTTGCTTCTTACCGACATTTGCGTTACATTCTCCCCGCACAATCGTGAACTGCGTTGTTGCTTTCTTCATTGCTGCCTCGACGATCTCGTAGAAGCTGTCTACGGCTTCGTCATCATAGCTGGTTGTTTGCGCATAGGTTAACCTGTACCGCTACTTTAACGTTTTCACAACAGCCGCGACTCTCTCGCTTTTCCGCGGCTCTGTTACCATTGCAAGGTGTGTGGGGCAATGTAATCATGGCTGCACGCTACGAAGATAAAAAACAACCAAAATATTTAATAACGTCTTCTCAGAGAACACAAAATCAGGAATCCACAGCATGGCTCTACTGTGAAGCTTCAGAGCCGGTATCACAATCTCCGAAATGCAAAAAAATCTTTAACGAATTAGGCCACACTGTAAAACGCATAACCAGGGGAACAGCAAGATTGAAATAGGAAATGTCATACTCATGCAGGAACCGATTATGAGCCGAAAAATGTACAACCTGCCTAACCACAAACTGACCGTCAACACAGAAAACCGAATAGACGCCTTCATCAGGACAGCATATAGGGCAGCCCTCAACCTCCAAATTTTCACGTTCGCCAAAAAACCCCGAAGTAGAGTATTTATATTACGTTTGTAGACATTAGGGAAGCAACGCTCCAAGCGCACAGGAAGCAGCTGTGAAAAAAAAAGTCAGGATGTCCTGTCGAATGCAAGGCACCCCCTTCCTCCCCTCTACCTCTTATGAGCAGTGGATGACCCGTTTCGCCAACCTGTACAGTAGATCTCAGAAAACCTTGCTGAAGCGGGTGGGGACGGCAAGCCGCAGTCTGCGTATCCCGGACAGAAGATTCCCTCCACCGGGCGAGTGGCCTCCAATCAGCACTTATGCTCATTAAAAATATTTGTTCTCTCTCTCTATCTTCTCGCCATCTCTTTCCTCAAACGTTCTCTGCGTTCGATCGCTCGCTTTATAACAGAACGACCGTAACGAGGTAAAAAATTGCGCCGAAATGGCTGGTGTATTTTTTACGGCACGACATGAGGCGTAGTACTATACAGTGCCGCAGGGTTCCTTCGGCCCCCCCCCCCCCCCGGGTAAAATTATATCAGTTAGAAACGATTTGTGCGCACCAAAGGTTTCCGTTTGTTTCGGATATTCATGCTTTTACCTTAGTGTGTAGGACGACACCAAAGAATCTTCATAAAAGGAAGTATACGTGCCCGTTGCCCTCCTTTCACGACCTACCCTTATCACAGTTAGCTTAACCTCATTCCTTTAACGTCAAGGTAAAAGGCAGGGAATTCATAAGAAACCTTTTCATTGGAACCACGAAAAGTACATTCCTGCCCTCTTTCCCTCTTTTCAAGACACCAACCTTGTGTTCTTCCATAGAAAACGAAAGTAGCATTCAAAAACGTCAGCAAAAATGAAGTTGTGCGGGAAGTCATGGCAGTATGTGCCTTCATTCCTTAGTGATATCTATATTCCTGTGGAAGGCGTTCAGTCATATCGGAGAACGCTTGGAGGGAAGTGCTGCCGCCGCAGGCCTTCATCGGAGCTATATTTCCTTTCGTGCAGGGTAATAAAGCGCGCTCGGTGTCTTATTTGTTTTAACATTGTTAGATTAAAGATACCTGACGCAGCGTTTTGCTGCAATATGTGATGACATCTGCGAAGTGAAGAAAGTATGAACCTGAGTAGGCGCTGAGTTGCTGCCGAAATGCCCGGTCTGCCCCGTCTGCCGGAAATGACCTGTTATGTCAGTCATAATCAAGGCCGGCTGAAGCCTATCGGCCAACCCAGCCCTAGCAGTGATGTAGCCCGATATATTTTTCAGGGGGTGTTGTACCCCACCGATAAAAAGAAAATTTCAAGACGGCAGCCTGCGCAATCCATATACATTATCGGTTTCCTATCTTATTCTCAGTTTTACCTTGAACTTTATAGATGAACTTTGTTAAAAGAATGGGCGAAAAGAAGGCCGAAAGGAGGGGGGGGATGCACCTCCTATAAAATTTCGGGAGTTGTTTTGACGCCAACCGACCGCCCCCAGGCTATCCACACTTGCCGCAGAGATCTAAGCCGAAATGGTGCGACGACTATTTTGGAAGCACTGAAAAGAGAATGAGCAGGAGTAATATCAGACACAATTTATTTAGCCTATTTCTGCTCACGGTAAATCGATACAACTGCAAAAATTGCATTTCTTGCTCATCCGTTCTCGTGACGTGTCCTTAATCATTTATGTTTCTGCGCACAAACAACACTTACGAGGGTCGCCCACAGTCTCCATCGGAGGGCCGCAACGGTGCGCATTTGTTTTTCAACTCCACAAATGCAGGGCTTCCAACTTATAATGGATGTAGAAATGCTGTCAGCGTGATTAGGCGACCCAATAATATCACACGCAAGCTTTATTTTAACCCACGTTGTAACTTAAGGCCCGATTTGTGTCACTGTGCGGTCGGGTAAATTTGTTTATTGCGCCAGTGCACAAATAAACCGCTGCGGTGTGCATGGCTGCGATTTCTGGCCCCGCAGGATTCCCGCCGTTTCCTCATTAAGCGACTGACCAGTGTCATGTGTCAGGGCACCGCCTGAGAGGAGATGCATCAAAACCTCCCAAAAAAGGGGACAAAATAAAACAAAGAAACTCCAGTTTGAACGCCGCGCCAGGAGCGCACCAATGAACGAACGCCACGCCGAAACTCCGAGCCATCATGGTAAAATATGGCAGTGCACTGATCAACTAATCAGAGAACGCCGTGCAGGAGGCCAGTGCGTGATGACCATATATTGACATGAAAAGGCAAGGAGCCAATGAGAGTGCGCCGCGATGAAGCCCAGAGGGGTTAAAAGCCGGGCGCACAAAGAGAAGGCGGAGGCAAGAAACCAGGAGGCGGGAGGAGAACGTGAGCTTCAAGGAACGAGCCAGGGCGACGCGGCCAGGCCACCGACTATGCCTAAAGAGGGCCTACTTCGCCTCGGCTGCGGCATCCTAGGTGCATCACGAACCTGTGACTTCGTGGCCCCAGCGGCGGCGATCGGACAAATGCGGCCAACGTCTACGCTACGTCGACCTTCGCTTCGACGGCTCCGAAAGGCTATGTTCGTGTCGAGACCTACCTAGGACCTCCAGCTGCAGGGGCTACCGGGGGGTAGCCAAAGAGGAAACGTGAGGAAGCGCGGAGCCCACGCCGTCGAAGGAAAGACCGAGCGCATCGAAGGCTGGTATCGAAGCAAGACGAGGGCGGCTACCATCGAGTCGCGGCCAGGCAAGGGTGCGACACGTAAGCGCCGACGACAGGTGTAGGCCAGTCCATTAGGGAAATAGTGGTAGGACACAACTAAGGAGTTGTGGTGGGAAATACATTAACTACGACTCGATGTAAGGAGTGTACATAAACTAATTGTGTAGAACTTTATTGTAGAAACTTTTGGGTTTTGCTTTGAATTGTATCTCGGGATATTTAGTTTGAGGTTTGATTGTTATCGGGTGTGTGCAATTGATTTATTAAGTGGTTTGCTTAAAGGGGTTTCCTAAGTGTGCATGAAAGGTATGTTTTGTCAAACACGTCAACGGCTTTCCTGCGTCCATCCATCTGAGCTGGTCAAGACAACACAACCACACGTTCGCGTGACAACCATCCGTTCTTTCTCCCATGCAACCTGATTCAAAGTCGGAAATAAAACTACTTCGACCGTGTCGGAATGGCGCAGTCGGATGGATGTCGGCTTCATAACGCGAGGGAGCTGAGTTCGATTACGACCACGGGAAGCGGTTTTTTCCTTGAGGTGCTTGGTGTGTACGGTGGGCTTTCCTGCAGTCTGTTATGTAGCAACATCGAAGACCATCAGCGATCCATGACAAATCTTTGCTTTAAAACCAATTGCGAATCCGCGCTTCTTGTGTCCTTTTAATATTCTGGCCCTGTCAAGTTCGTGTGCTGTTGCTTTCACAATAACATTCTCCATTAACCATTTTTTTGCGTTCTTGTCTATCTTGTTGGTCCCTTATCGGAATACACCTAGGGCAAAAGTGGATAGGAGTCGCAAGTGATTACGCGACGAGATACGCCATCGGCCATACTCTTCCTACCGGCTGTGCATCTGATGTTGCCGACTTCCTTCTGCGTAACGTCTTTCTCCATCACGGTACGCTTCTACAGCTCTTTACTGACCCGTACCCTATTTTTGTCGCGAGTTGTTAGGACATTCTTCTCGCGTGCACGGCACAATAGAAGGTCACGTTCGCTTATCACCAACTGGACAATGGCCTCAGAGAGAGACTGATATGTCTAAGGACCTCTCCAACGACCATCGCGATCGGGGAATGGCGTTAGGTTACGTCACATGTGCTTACAATACTCCTGTCGCGATGCTGCTATGGGGTCCCTATTTTGCTTGCTCTACACCCGAGAGCCGGCTCTGCCCCTCCACACCATTCTACTTTCCGTTCTCACTTCTCGTATTCCCTAGCAGTCATTGCAGGTGCCGGGCCAAGTTGCCCGCTTTATCCTCTCCCCAAAGCACATCTCCCAGAAGGCGCATATGACTCCCCGTATCGATACATCCAGTTTTCACCAGTTTCCCTAGCACCATTTTGTCTTCCCACCACCCTGTGGGGCTGTCTGACAAGGTCCTCTTTCCTTTTCCTGGACATTGCAGTGGTCCTTCATGGGACCGATGTCAGGTGCGAGATATCGGCCTCCAACGGCAATGAAAGTCGTTGAGGTTGCCCGCCTAAAACAATAGCATGATACCGACCGAGCGTTGCTATAACCATCACTACAACAGCGCTTCCAGCCGCGATGTTTCTTTTACAGCGTTGCAGCCGCAAAAGAAGAGCCCTTGGGCAATGGTTCATAGCCTATTACAGCATCCGGAAATGCGCTGGTTGATAGCCGACACAAGATCATGTTGGGCACGCTCACACTCTCAGTTGTAGCCCGGAGAGGCAAACAAAGATCTTGCGCTCATAGCCTGTGCAGTGCTCGTCATTTTGTGAATACCTCTTCTTTCCACCCCTTCCTCACCTTCAGAATATTCTTCCAGCCCTGTGCACAGCTACTTAACGAATCCCTTCCCCCGCTTCCCTTAACCGTCTCTTCCCACTACATCTATTGCATATATTTTATCCCTCTTCCTCCTCTCTTGTAATTACTCTCTGCTTCCCACATTACCTCTTTCCCTTTTCCCATATACGCTTGTCCTTCCCTCACCAGAAACCCAGCCGCCACCCGTAACGAGTGACCATGCTGCCCGATTACATTGCTGCCCTGACCTAGTGACAGGCAGACAGACAGACAGACAGACAGACAGACAGGCAGACAGACAGACAGGCAGACAGTGGGTCAAAAATGTTCATTGTTTAGTTCGCTCAGGAAAGACTATTGTTTCTAAAGTAGCAGCCTGCTTGATTTGAACCCCATCGGCTGATCATGCACAACTTCTCCCGGACATACACACGGAGCAGCGATTCCACCGGCACGTGTAGTTGCCATGTCTGTTATAATAAACTTTCTTTGTATTCTTTATCAACTATCTTTGTAAGAAGTTCTGTTAATGACTCCCCAGCCGCTAATGTCAACGTTCCAATTAATATTCTTGGAGTTACTTGCAGTCGTGTCTACAAAGCTAGTTTGTCAACACCAACTTCATAGCCTAGGGCCAGCCTGCATTTAATTCACGTTCTGACGGCAAGCTCCACAAAAGCTTGTGAGCACCACGGAACAACACTGCCTATGGAATACGGCATTTTTACTCCAGAAAGAATTACCCCACCTAAAAGGCGTTGTTATCTCTGCTTTTGCGAAAAAACCGGAAAACAATACTCGATCAGCCCTGTGTTGTTTTCTGACATGCGACCTGCAAGAATCTTCGTTCATACCTTTGGGTGTGTCATACTAAGCGGCCGCTCGAACAGATCGGAGAGGGAGGACTCGTTTGCCGTAATGATGAAGAGGCTGCAGTACTGGGCCCTGACAAGTTCGTCTGCCGAGTGGCGGTCCCGAACGACAGTCTGGAGACACTCGTCGAAGGAGCCCAACTCGGTGACAGTACCCGTAAACACTCCGCTGGGAAACTTGCCCGTGGAGTCCAGCACTGCGTTGAAGGAGTTGCTGTTTGATTATTCTTATTTTCAAAACGATGAGTATTCTTTTGTTCTTGCGAACCATTATGCGCTGCGACAATTTGTGGAACCGCATACGTAGGACCGCCCGTCCGCCCATCAAGGTTTCTAGCGCTGGTGTTACTTGCCAAGCCCCGAAGCCACATTATACGCATTTTCAACCTTAACAATGCGATTGAGAGTCGAAAGGTAGGATTTAGCGTATGATAATTCTTGGGAACGTGCAGCGCAAGAAAAAGACTTGAAGCTGCACCAATTTGTTCCACTAGCCGCTTTACTTCAAATCCGTGCTTTATTTATTTATTTATTTATTTGAATACCCTAAAGGCCCCGAGAGGCATTACATAAGGGGGGATACTATCCATACAATGCATACGTCAACACGCGCAAAAACGTCCGCACTGAGCGAACAGACAACTGGGCGAAAGATACATTCGTAAAAAAAAGGAAGGAAAAAAAAAGAAGAAGAAGCGACACGGAGTTACCACACAGCGCATTTCATACCCGCAGTACATTCCAATGCCAAGAAGTACACATGGCAGCCGAACATCAACGCTGCACTGGCACACAAGATACAACAGGGCACACAAGAAGTATCAGTCGGAACTTTCTACATTCAGAAATTTGCGCAGAGCAGATTGGAAGTTAGACGGGTCATCCACCGCTACAATCTCGCGGGGTAGCTCGTTCCACTCGCTTACGGATAGCACAAAAGGGGAATTTTGGTACTTTTTGGTTCTTGCGAATATGGGCGAGACTTTACAATCGTGGACAGTGCGATTGGACACATAATGGGCTGGAAAAATATGAGCACACGAAAAAGATGTAACACCATGATAAAGAGAGTGAAAAAAGGTCAAACGGAAGAATTTACGACGAGTGCTAAGGTCTGGAAGATTAAGAATCTGTTTTAATGCCGATACACTTTGGTATGGCGAGTACGAGCGCAGAATGAACCGGGCAGCCTTATTTTGAATGGACTCGATACAGTAGGACAGAATAGCTGTGTGAGGGTTCCAAATAATAGAAGCATAGTCAAGGGTTACTCGGTACTTCAAATCCTGCAGCTATCACCTTCAGCGGCCCTCAAGTTACACATTTTTATCAATGCCTCAAAGGCATACTCATCGTGTTGAGCCATACTCGACGTGACCACAAAACAATATCACTTAAAAACTTGAATAATGATGAGTAGTGTGCCCCGGCCCAAACAAAATAGTAATGCTTATGCTTCTGGCCCCTCATATTGACCTTGGTTTCGCCTGCGAACTAAATGATATAGAAGTTCTCTGAGCCAGCGAATATTACATATTCGCTGGCTGAACCAACCATCACCGATTACAAGAAATTCCGAAGCAAGAGTATTTGTTGATATTTGTGTCAAATTTCACCTTAGAAAACTGGTAAGCGAGCCAGCCGGCATTATTACAAAATCTGCAAACGTTTTTCATCTGATATTTAAAACAAATACAGAAAGTTTAATAGTTATAGCATGATTTCGTAAAATAGGGGATCGCAGAGTCGTTCACGATACATTTAATTTGTTTCCTTGTACCCGCCACATTTCCAGCACCATAATTCATATCTAGAACAATGGCGACTTTGTGCAATTAGAAACTAATTGCAAGATTTTTTTGTTCACGTTTCAATCTATGTTTCGTATTGACATCCTTTAACAATAACTTGCTATTATTTAAGTACAAAATAGTCCAGGTAACTAAAAATGTAACCCCAACACGAACTTCCGTGTCAATGATATAAACCCTCGCATTCAAAAAGTTTTAAATGAAAAAAACTAACACAGGAGCGTAGCTTGTGTACTGTGACACCAAGCGCAACACCTAAAACACGCATATTATTCTGCAGTTGGCAATGGATAACAGACGTTTTATCAAAATAACATCCCTACAGCCCCGGGAAGCTCGGCGTCATAACTTGCAACTGCCACGCCACCTCACTATTAAAGACGGCAATAATGAGGGAGTCTGTGAGGCTCGCAGCGCCACCCTTTTTTAACACAGCGTTATTAATTGTGCTTAGCGAAGAAGCTAGCTGATTCGCCGCTTCCTGCGCCACCAACTGCATTAACACTGATGGCCTCAGTCGAAGTCTTACGTTCCTGTTAGTAAAAGCTTAATTTTGTCTCTTGTCGACCAAATAAAACTTTCATCATCGGCTGGCGTAGACAACAGAACCTCCGATGTGTTAAGCAACACGAAACGAATTATGTCGGTGTATCTCTTAATGCTTTATGACCGTCTCGAGAAATAGAATTTTTAATATACGACTGGAAAGTTGGAAAGTTAACAAAAAAAACGCAAAATACTGGTCCAACCCCGTCGCAGACAAAATCGTGGAACCTGTAACATGCAGTACACTCTCTCATACATTTCCTGGACGCAAGAAAATTCTTTAATTCTGCCCGGCATGGCTTTCGTAGATGTTGTCCTTTAAACCCAAGCGCGCATATCTACTATTTGCAGGCTAATCTTGGAGTAACCTCCAGACTGACGCATTAGTACATTAGTACTAAAACATTTCGCAAAATTTGATACATGCGCCTGTTGCTAAAACATGCCGAAAAGAAACTGCAGGCTCACATTCTCAAATAGATTTCAGAGTTTCTCGCTCACCATTTTCACTACATCACTCTTAACAATAACCGTAATAGCTGCCTCTCAGTAAAAAATCGGCTGTCCTCAAGGGTGTGTCGTCAGACCCTTTTTGTTTCTAATATTAACGATGAACTAATCTATATCTCTTCTAATACCGGTACGTTTGCCAATGATTGCGTCATCTATTGCATGATTACTAAACCTTGCCATTAAACTGCAATATAAAATGATACTAACCATGTACAGGCGGCCACGGAATAAACCGGACCAAGCGAGCAGTGCACGAAAACTATGGGCGCTACACCTTCTGGCCCAGCGCCTGCTGTCGAGAGAGCAGAGGGCGCATGCGTGTCCCTCCCTATAGTTTGTGGATGTCAGTTTTCTTGATTTCGGCTGCAACACTTCATTTCTCTCGAATGCGACGCGCGGCGGCGCCTTGCGTGGCGCGCCTACCGAGTGGCGTGATGCTTGGAAGCAGCCGGCAGCGGGCGGCATGCGCTGATGCCGCGTAACTGTGCGTTCATCTAAGAATGTTTGTTCGGCGCTTTTTTATCATTTTATTGAATGGAACGCAAACTGGCGGGGAAAAAATGACATCAGAGGTAAGGCGGGGCCAGTACTACCTCGCCCTGAGTTTTCCAATAGTGCGAGCTGTGCCGAGATGTGCCACGACGACCCGGAAGACGGGTCCTCGTGCCACGCTTCCAAAAGTTCATCACGAGGGTCTGCGGGGATGAAAAAAGGTTATTTGTTCTCGTTCCGCTGCTGAAATTCTTCTTCACGAGGACGGAGTTTTTCAGCCTGAATGCTGGTAAGTTGCGTTTGAACGCTTTAGGTACGGCGACGTTGCGCCCTTCCAGGTAGTCGATCGTGGCGCGTAAGTCAGGGTCGGCACGCTCCTGGGCGGCAAGGCCGCTCTCCGTCACGACTCCGAAGAACGCGCTGTCTTCATCGGAGTCGTGTGGTGGTGGTTCGACGGGGGCGCGGGAAAGGCAATCGATGTCGGAGTGTTTCCTGCCGGATTTATACAGGATTCTAACGTCGAAGTCTTGCAGGCGCAAGCTCCACCGCACAAGACCGCCAGAGGGGTTCTTCAAATTGGCGAGCCAACACAGCGCATGGTGGTCTGTGACAACCTTGAACTGTCTACCATACATGTATGGGTGGCGAAATTTTGAAATGGCCCATATAATTGCGAGGCACTTTTTCTCGGAGTCTGAGTAGTTTTCCTGCTTCGATACACCATGGCTGGCACAGGCGATTACGTTTTCGCAACCGCTTTGCTTTTGGATGAGGACGGCACCAAATGCTATATCGCTGGCGTCAGTGTGCCTTTCCTTTTCGGCGTTTTCGTCGAAATGAGCGAGCACGTGAGGGTTTTGCAGGCGTTGTTGCAGCTCGCAGAATGCTTGCTCTCGGGCGCTTTCCCACCTGAAAGGGGTGCTATGTTTTGTCAAGCACGTGAGTGGCTCTGCAATACGTGCGAAGTTTGTGACGAAGTGCCGGTAGTATGCGCACAGTGCGAGAAATCTTCGCACGCCCTTCGTGTCTTTCCGTCTTAGAAATTTCGCTATGGCTGAAGATTTAGACGGGTCAGGCAGGACTCCCACGGCATTGACGATGTGGCCCAAACACTTGAGCTCCTCGTACGCGAAGCGGCACTTTTTAGGCTTCAGCGTTAACCCCTACATACGAATGGCCTCGAGTACAGACTTCAACCTTGCAAGGTGTTCGTCGAACGTCCGGGAGAATACCACAACGTCGTCGAGGTATACGAGGCAGGTGTGCCACTTTATACCAGCTAGCACGGTATCCATGGCTCTTTGTAACGGTGCTGGTGCCGTGCACAGCCCAAATGGCATCACCTTCAACTCGTATAGGCCGTCCGAGGTTATGAATGCAGTCGTCTCTCGGTCTGTCTTGTCCACTTCAATTTGCCAGTAGCCCGTCCTCAAGTCCATCGAAGAGAAGTACTTTGCGTGGCAGAGGTGGTCGAGGCCGTCGTCGATTCGTGGGAGGGGGTACACATCCTTTTTGGTGATTTTGTTCAGTCGGCGGTAGTCAACGAAGGACCTCAATTTGCCGTCTTTTTTCTTCACGAGTACGACCGGAGCAGCCCAGGGGCTTTTCGATGGCTGTATAATGTCGTCGCTGAGCATGTCTTCCACTTGTGTCTGGATGGCTTTCCGCTCGGGTGAAGACACGCGGTACGGTGACTGTCGGGTAGGTCATGCTCCATCTTCGGTTATAATTCGGTGCTTCGCTAGGGGTGTCTGACGTAATTTTGAGTTCGACGAAACACTCCCTGTATCGACGCAGCAAATCCAATAATTTGTCCCGATTTTCTGGCGGCAGCGCTGGGTTCACGTCGAAAGGATGCGGCACCTTGAAAGCATCTGCGCGTGCGCGTTTAAAGTTGGCTACCGCGATCACTTGACTTGTTTTTTGCGTTTCTTCGAGGAACGCAATTGCACCACCCTTGTTTAGATGCTGGTACTCCTCCGTGAAATTAGTGCCAAAACGTGGGATTTTGATTGCTTAAAGCGCGCAATGCCTCTTGTGACAGAGACACCGCGGTCGAGAAGCAAAGTTTGGTCACTCTCTACGATAGCGTCGATGTCAGAAGCAGCATCCTCACAGTAGACGGTGATCATCAAGCTTGCGCGGGGTGGCACGGTGACGTGATCGATGGCGATCCTTAGAGCAACACGATGTTCGGAGTTCGGTACCGACGTCGTGGAGTATCGGAGGAAAAGGTTATCGACCTTGTTTGCAGATCATTTATTGCACCGTTGTCGCTCAAAAAGTCCATTCAAAGAATTACATCGTGGGAGCAGTGAGGCAAAATGACGAACGCAGCAGAGTACGTGGTGCCGTCTATGGTGACGCGCGATGTGCACGTTCCGCTTGGTGTTACGAGATGGCCTCCTGCTGTGCGTATGTGCGGACCATCTCATCTTGTAGTAACTTTCTTCAGCTTGGACGCGAACGACTACGCCAAAGCCATCGATGGACAACTCGACGTCGGACGCCGCTTTCCTCGAGTTAGGTGTGCCGCGGAGCCTCGTATCTCGGCTTGTGCGTGTTGACGGTCCGGCACTATGCGTCGCCATTGTCGTCGTCTTCTCAGCGCCAGGCTCCGTCATTTCCGGTTTGCGTCGGTTCGTGTCGTCGGGCAGAGGGCATGTCGTGAATGATGGTCTTCAGCAAGTCGTTGCGTCGTTGGAGGGTTTTCATTTTTCCGCCGTCGTGAAACTTTACCTCCAGAAGTTGCTGCTTCTAGTTTCCCCTACGTGGGCTCGGGGAACTCCCACGCGTGAATTCTGCATTGCTTCGACGGCTTGGCGATCGCTATGGGTAGGGTGACGGAGAACCGTTGAAGCACGCTGGACCTCGGTTGGTGTTAAACAGGTAATCTTCAATTTCAGTAGGGCGCTGACCGTGCCGGTGGCGTGGAGCGTCGACGGAGAACCCTCGCAAACCGAGCCTCTTGTAGGGGCAGTGACGGTAGATGTGGTCGGCCTCTCCGCAGTGGTAACAAAGCGGACGATTATCTGGCGTTCGCAACACGTCGGTCTTCCTCGGGGCGGGGGGTTGTACCGCAGGTGGTCAGGCCGGCGACAGGGGACGACGGTATGGAGCCTCGGGACGATAGGGTGTAGGTGGGTGAGGTCGACGGACAGCAGCCGCGTAGGAAAATGGCTGGGGGCTCGCGGGGGGCGGCTGGCGTCGTTGAAGTTCCCAGCGCTTGCTGCACTTTTTCCCTAATGGCGTCGGTAAGGGAAGCGACATGGGGTTGCGGCGACGTTGGGAGAAGTTTCCACAGCTCCTCCCTCACTACTGCGCGGATAGTCTCGCGTAGGCTGTCTCCCGGGATCCGCATACTGTCGACGTAGTTCGCATTGGCCGCGTCAACAAAGCTGCGGTCATACTGCTTAGCACGCATTCCGAGGGCCTTCTCTATTGTGCTGGTTTTGGTCACTAACTCGGCGACGGTTTTTGGCGGATTGTAGACAAGTCCAGAAAACAGTTCTTCCCTCACACCGGGCATTAAGAAGCGCAACTTCTTTTCTTCCGCCATGCAAGGGTCAGAACGCCTCAAAAGCCTCTTCATCTCTTCGGCAAACACAACAACGCTTTCGTTGGGGTGTTGTTTCCGCTTTTGCAGCAAGACCTCGGCCCGCTCGTTTCGCACAACCGTGGTGAACATAACTAAAAATTGCGTTCTGAAATCGTTCCAAGATTCCAGGGAGCTTTCATGGTTTTCAAACCAGATCCGTGCTGAATCTTCAAGGTAGAAGAATACTTGAGTCACTGTCTCCGCGTCTTCCCATCGGTTAAACAGCCTGACTCGTTCGACTTGCTCCAATCAGTCTTCGGGATTCTCAGAAGGTCACCCATGGAATGGTGAGGGCTCCCTGGGTTGCTGAAGGACGAGGGCAGGATTGGTAGCGCTTGTCATGGTGCCTGCGTTGATCATGGTGGTTTTCACGACTTCTTCTTTCTTCACTTTATCCGGAAGTAGTCCAAACTCTGGCTGAAGACCTTGCTGTCGGCGGCTGACACGATTTGGGCTTGCTTGTCGGCTTAGGATGCATGCACCCCGCACCTCTACCAGATGTCACGAAGCCAAAGACGACGCAGTAGTCTTCAAGGAAAACAAGTTTATTGGAGCGAACTTGTGCTCCCCTAACAACTGAAAGAATAGAGGCTGCGAAGCTGCAGTTAACACTGTGACGTGCGAAGGCGAGCGTCGACGATTCGAATACCGCGGCGTCTGCTCTGCAGGCTTTTATCTTTTGGTGCGATTGTTTTTCGAACCGTCGATTTACATCCAGAACATTGTTGATCAAAGAAGATTATTCCAGGCCAGTGATGTTAGGGCGAAACGCTCTCCTTTTCCGAATGAGATAACCCGAGCGGCATAAAAATAAAGAATGGAACATGCGCTTCGCTCGGGACACAGATCACACACATCTGGGCGCAGCCGGACACTAAAACAAACCATAAATAAACAAACCCAATGCATTGTTCGCGGAAACATTCCTATAGGCGTCACCTAATCCTGTGACGTTTCATGACGGGGACATGCAAGAAGCTTCATGTCGTGAGCGAACAGACCTCTAAGGGATTTGCGGGCACGGCTCACACTACGCCACATTTCTCCCGCATGGATGTTTCTTCAGATATAAACTATAATATGCAGCTTCCACTGAGAGCGTCTGCACCATACTTACTTAATAAATCAAATGCCGCGTAAAACCGTGACTGCGCGTACCCGTAATCTTCAAATTCATAAACAATATTCATATCATCGCTTAAACACGTAACTAGCCCTAAAATCTTATCATGCCTCGGCGCATGGCCGACTTCTGTTCGCTTCACAAGTCACAAGTTTTCCCCTCATCTTCCTCCATCATGCACCATACATCATCCCACCAACGCTCATGCATCACCGGACTGCACATGCGTGTCCAATATGCCGTCCCTATGCTCGCACTAACAAGTTTTGTGCTTCTGTTTTCGTCGTACAGCAGTACAGACTGGCCGATGCTGTTACGGCACAGCTATCACGCATCTACCAAGCTTTCCAGAGAACGCTAGAGCGGGCATTTGTGTTTGAAGACCTGCGCTTTTTAACTTTAATTTTTTAGCTCACCCCTCAAGTAATACCCGTTACGTACGTCTCCTTCAAGAAACAGCTATCCTTGAATTATGTACTCGCAATCCCATATGCAATAAAAGCCCGAGGTTGGCTGAGAAGTTTCTGACTAGTTGATGCTATGGTTGCCTAATTTTTATTGACTGTCGCAATGAGCGCAACGCCCAGGTGGCCCAGTAAGTTTACCTTTTGCATCCTGTTTTATGTTTTTTGGGACTCCTTTTTTAAATCAGCGCCCTCATATATTCCGGATAAACTCGTGAAGCCTCCCACGGTTTTTTAAGACGAAGAACACTGCATTTGAACAAACATAAATGATAATATCTCGATTGCTGCAATACCTACTTCTGTACGGCGACAACTATGCAGAGCAAGCCGGTTAGCATCACTTCAAATGCGCCCAGGAAACTTACTGCGCAGAGCCCACGGCTCGAGGTCGGAAAGCCCACGAAGCATCTTGAGTAGACCAAATGAGCACTCGGTGGACACAGGTGCTTCGCGAAGGCGCTGTCTGACCCATGGCGGGACGTCGTCCACCAGGCCACCGGTAAAGCGCCGTACTATGGCGGCTAGATTTTCTGGCCGGGGGTCCGGGCTTGGCGCGACTGGGGAAGAGGCGCTGAAGTTTGCACTCACGGATACCGAGGCATCGACTGCTTCCACGCCGAAAAAGCCGACGAAAGATGGGTGTGCCAACAAAATGCACAACAGAGTCCACATTTTCATTCGGCCGTTGATATCTTGCAACTATTTCATTGACTTTCAGCAATATCAGCGTATTTAGAGGCTACTTCAAAAACAGGTGCTGTGAGAAGCATGTATGAGGACTTTCTCAACTGGTATTGGCTTGGGTGTCTGGTGATATAGGTTCTTCCGTCAGAATACGTTTCCTACTATTGTACCAACAGAACGTATACTGCAGATAACCTGATGTGGGAACAGCGGACTTCCTGCAGCAGGCGGACGCACCTTTGGTGAGAGCGAGAACTGCGTGACACGTGGTTTCCTTATTTGCCCAAAACGCTTCTCACATTGCTAGCGAAGTTTCATGGACATGTTTACTTCAATCTGAACTGAGAAGTCCGGCGCTCCATTGGAAACATCGAAAATACTTCATTGGAAGTTTGGTTTAGATCAGGGATAAGAACGACATTCAGAGTCGTAAAACAAGGATCAAGTCAATAGATGCAGTTTAACTGCTTAGAAGGCGGCACTCTGGAGTCGCCGCTTTACAGGATGTTCGTGAACGAAAAAAAATGCTCTTTCTAGGTGCTCTTGCACCACATTTCTAGAGCATTGCCGAAAAACATTATTACACTAATAACTTCTCGAGTGCCAGTACTCAGTGCAAAAACCTTTTCAAAGCCAATGCAACCAAATAAGAGCCACTGTAACACATACGTTTCGTAGTTACACAGAAAAGGAAGCTCCGGCAATTATCTGTGTGATTTATTCCCAGTCTTCCGTTTCGCCTGTTTATCCTAATCCGTTTTTTTTCTGCCGTTGTTATTTCCTTCTTAGTAGGCGTTGTACAGGATAGATTCTCTTCTCTGTTGCTGCGAAGCGGTCTTCGGACTTCGCTCGTTGATAGCGAGGCAAGTCCCTGCTCCGGCAGTTTTTTGTGCTACTACTACGGCCGAGCTGAGCGGGCGGGGAGGAACCAACTGGTTGTCTGGGGATTTGCGCTCTCATACAGCTTACCATGTGATCGGTCCCACCTTTCGGCTATCGGCTTTCCTTTTACCTGTGGGTGGGGAAACGGCTGCACGGTCACTTCATCACTGCCCGTGTCAGATTGTGTAAACAAACAATGTTAAATTATTTACTCTGAAGGTATGCCATTGTGTGTAAAGATGGCTTTAAAAATTCGAGTAGGTTTCAGACGTCGAATAAGCACCTAGGTTATGAGTGACGCTATAGTGAAGGGCTCCGGAATAATTTCGCCACCTGGGTATGTTCAAAATGCTTCGAAATTATGACAGACAGGTGTTTTCTTTTTCCACGACAACAGAAAAACAGCCGCTGCGCCCGGTAGGCAGCCATGTCCTTCCGCTGAGAAGCAAAACACCTTAGGCACTGAGCCAACACGGCGCAGAGCAGACTTTACCGCGTCAGCTGTTACGGCGACAGGCCCGAACTATTATACGCCTTTCAGTGGCAAGAACAATCTTGTTCGAGTCCTATTTGTCGAGGAAAAGAATTGGACAAGGACCCGCACATAATACCTGCTAGATATGTAGTTGTTTTTATTGTCGACGGAAGATTGATTGATTGATTGATTGATTGATTGATTGATTGATTGATTGATTGATTGATTGAATAAACTTTGTTCAAGACAGCAAGCGCGATGTTAGGGCGCCCGCCCGGTGAGAGGCGTCCTCAATCCAGGATGCCTTGGAGGTGACCTGCTCACGTTGCCCTCTGTACCAGCATGCGCTGGGTAGAGGGGTCGGATCTGGCCAGCAACTCCACCCACTGCTGTGTGGTGATGTTGGGGAGTGGCGGTTGGGTAGGGGTGTTGGGGCATTCTACGGTAATGTGGTGGAGAGTTCCTATGTTTGGACAAAAGTGACACGTGGCTGGGTATTGGGTAGGGAATATGGCGTGGTACAGTGTATTGTAGGGGTAGGTGTTTGTCTGCAGCTTGCGTAGTGTAACTGCGTCGGTCCTGATGAGAGTATGGTGAGGAGGTGAATATTTCTGTCATTGTAGCCTATAGTGGGCGAAGATATCTGTGTATGTGAGGAGTGGAGTGGACAGGGTTGGGGGCGGGGCGAAGGGGAGGGAGTTATTAGGGCAGTCGGTAAAGGCCAGGAGTACATGTTCGCGGCCCGCGGCATGCGCCGCTTCATTGCCTTCTGATCCCATGTAACCTTGAGTCCATACGATATAAGCCAGGGGCAGATGGAGTTTCTGACGTAAAATTCGCAGGGCTTGATGAGAGATGCGGTCGGTGAGATAGTTGCGGCAGGCTGATTGGGAGTCTGTTAGGATCGTGATATAATCTTCTGTGGTTTGTAACGCGAGGGCAATAGCGACTTCTTCCGCTGTGGTGGGCTGTGAGGTGCGAATCGTAACGGCGGTGAGTTCTTGTCCCTGGTGATTGGTGACGCTGGAAACAAAAGCTTGGGCATTGTATGCCCTAGCATCTTCTACAAAATATCAAGGTAAAAATACAATACTTTTGCCACCGGCTAAGTCCCTAAGAAGGCATAGCTACCACCACTGCATGGGGGTTAGTGGGAAGAAAACGCGAATATCACCCAGAATTTGCTCAGCCAACCACAAAATATCTTGCGAAATCTCGTATGTTCCTCCTCATAAATGTCGGCGCCGGCCTACAGTGAGTGTGTGGTGCTCTGTCCGTATGTAATATTTTAGGAGCCAAACACGGATGCACACTAGATTCAGAGTACGGTCACAGGTTTCTTGTGCTGAGCCCTGCTAGTGCTTGCATTTTTTGTTCTGGATTGATTTTTTAATTGCTTCGTGCATGTCATACAATTCACTAAAGGCCCCAGCGCATCTAGCAGCACGCGTTGCAGCAGCATACATTTCTGCTAATACCACGTAATGCAATGTACCCTTGAACTGTGCGGATATCTGGGACTCTGTAGGTATGTACTATTTCGCAAAATTAACATATCAACTGTCATGCATGGCTCTGGGCTTACAACTTGATGTACAATGAGTCCACAGTCCACACTCAGTTGCTCTTGACTAATGTATGGGAACTCAGCCGACATCAATGGCAACAGAACATACAACCGTTACCACCACCAATCCTCCACTTTTGGACGCCTTGGCTGCTGCCCCAGAAGCTCCGCATGACGATGGTGGCATGACAGTGAGCGGATGTACAGAGCTCACGCAGGTTTACGGGGTCCCGGAGTTCTGTGCTCGTCTTTGCGGCATAAGGTTTCTTCAGATAGACAGCCACTTTTTCATCGACGATGTGTTGAGCCAAGAAGTGCCTTGATACTTCTCAGCGATGCGACTACCAGACAGGCTCCTCGACCAGCTCTGGCTACCAACATCCGGACCACGTACATAAGAGAACCTAAAGGAGTCTGTTATCGAGATTTTTAGCCTCTACAGCAGCCTGTTTGAATCTCACAAATTTTGTTGTGGTGACACACTGATCAATTTCATGGCTGCGCTGCTTTCAAGGTCTACCCGCCGCGGTGGCTCAGTGGCTATGGCGCTGTGTTGCTGAGCACGAGGACGCGGGTTCCATTCCCGGCCGCAGCGGCCGCTTTTATGATGGAGGCTGAAAGCAAGAACGCCCGTGTGTACGACATTTCGGCGCACGTTCCCCCGGCTGGTCAAAATTAATCCAGCTGGTTCCCCCGGCTGGTCAAAAAGATCCCCGGCTGGTCAAAATTAATCCGGAGCCCTCCATTATGGCGCGCCTCTTCGCCTGCGTTGCGCCGGTGCGTTACACCCTTCAATCAATCAATTATCGAATTCAAGGTCTGCAGGCTCAGACGCGTCCACGTCGTGTGTTCATTGCAAACTTTGCAACAATGGACAGCCTCATTTCGACTGGAGGAACAAACCTCCGCTATGACTTGCAGCGCAACAGAGGTGACGGTTCACCTGGTGGCACTACGCGACATCATGGCACAGCCGTACAGCACGTCGCGTCTGCTGCACAGACCGTCCCAAGGGCCGATAGCCCAGCCCCTGGCAGCTGTTACACGTTACTGCCATCACCGAATGACGGCTGAGAAGTACCTTCTAGACAACTCTGTTCCCCGCATACTGCAGTGCTCTGTCTTGCGTCCAGTGGCACCCGTTCCAACTGACAACGACAGTCCAGAACTTCGTGAATCCAACTTACGGGCGAAGGATATCAAGCTGACCGAGACGATACTCACACCCCAGCTACGACGGCAAGATGGACGTGTGGATTGCCACGAGCACATGTAGCACGCCAGATGCATCTCCAGTCTTTAAAACCAGTCCATGTGCCTTTGGGGTGCCCTTTATAGGAAGGACTACACCAACATTAGAAGCCTACTAAAAGGCGTTGACGAAAGTGCTATCACAGGCTTCCACGCAACCCTGATGTGCATCACCAACTTGACAGCTGACTTCTACGGTACCAGGCTGCACGGTAGTGTTCGGTAGCCGCTGTCACACAGGCTTTTCTGGTAGACAAACATCAAGACGGGCGTACCTAGCTTATATGATGGGTATCAGACGCCTCTGTTGTTCGAGCATTGCTCGTATTTCGCATCATCTGCTATACCATCTCTCACTGCTTGTACGCTCGTTTCGCAGAGGACGACGCAGCTACAGTCCCCATTAATGCACAGTCAAACCGGCCCTTTAACCGTCCCTCTATAGCGCCACGCCTCATCTTGTCGCAGTCATTAAAGTTATGCCCCCCTGTCACCCCACCATTACTTAAATCAATCGCTCCACATCTCCCAAAGCGTCGGCGGCCGCACTACCAGCGTCAACTAGCAGGGCTTTTCCTGCAAAGTAGACGTTTCTCGGCCGCCCACCTGGAGGGTCGTACCATTTAGTCGATACCAGCCATTTGAACGCTGGCTGCCCAGAGCACTCTTCTAGACTGTATACACCTGCTGAAGTTATTACGCGGCGGCAGAACAGAGGCCCTGAACCATAACGTAGGCAAACGATGTATTTCCAGTGTATTTACATGGCGGCCATGTCAGAACCCACCACAGTACGCGCACACATAGCGCTTCTTCGACGTCGGAGGCTGGGGCCACAGAGCTACGTTCCACTCCTTTTCACCAAGGCGGGGGAGCCGACTGTCGGCGTTCTCGTCGCCCCCTCCCGCCAGATGACTTAGCAATAGTGGTCTCGGCAGCCTGGCTTTGGTCAATTGAAACGACAGGGTTGAGTGAGTGGGTATTGGAAGGTCAAGGGAGCGTGCAGCCGGTTCACAGAGTTTTGATGACCAGTTCCGTCCAATAGACCGCTGCCTGATGCAGAGGCAGGTGCGGACAGCTTGGGTGGCTACCGAAATTGTCTTGGAATTGGACCAAAATGCTGCGGAAAAAGCTGTGACCCTCCTCCACGGGGAACATGCCCCTGGCTGCCGACGCGAACGCTCCTGGTCACGCAAAAGCAGGTCCTCGCAGTGGGCTTATGGTGGCCTCGTCATGAACTGATACTAGGGGACGCTGTGGTCGGTGCCGAAAGCTTAGTGAGGATCTTTTAAGGTAAACGAGCAAAGTACACAGAGCGGCTAAACTCTCCGAGCTGAGTACCGGCTAGTAGGACCAGAACGACCTCCTTTGCTTAGTTTTGTGGCAGTCTGAAGACTCCTGTCCGGTACGTGTGGGGGAAGAGTTGGCGAAAGGAAGATATAAATCAGGTATTGCCGACCGAGACTATCCAGATTATTTAAAATAGTTCGCCAGACATACTACGGTGCCCGGAGACCGCGAAATGCCTTGATCAGCTCAGTACCCGGATTAGTAGGTCCTCGAACAATCGTTACTACCGCTAGTCGCGGTCCACTGGAGTGTTTGGGCTGTGGATCGAAGTGTCACGGGACAGTCCCAGCCTGCTACCCCTGATTGGTTTTCTCTGTCTTCGATGGTCGGAGCCCAGCAAGCAGCACCGGTGGATGAGAGGCAACCTCGCTGCAGGGGCCGAAAAAGTCTGAAGTTGCAGCATGATGCCCATCCACAGGGGAGAGATCAGGACGCAAAAGAAGTCAGACATTTGTGGATCAGAAGCCCCCTTTTCTTCCCAACTCCAACAGGCCCATCTCTCCTCCTTCGGATTCCCTTCAACCTAACCCCTTCCGGTACGTCCCAAAGGAGATCAAGCGAGTTTCCAGGGCCCGTAGTCTTGGCTGTGGTTCGCTGAGTAGCTCTCCCCGTTTATTTTATTTCCACACTTGGGTACTCAAAATTCCTCTTGACTTACGTCCGATTCATTTATTTTACATCTCGAATATCAACCGGTTATGCTTCGGTGGTTTACATTATTTTGCCTCAGTTGCTCAATGTTCTATTCACCAGTTCGTCTCATGACACGGGCCCCTTTTGAAAGCGACCGTCCCAGTCGATTCCGCATTAGCTAGATGATGTGATGAGAACAAAATAGATGAAAACTCGTCAGCAGTTTGTCCAAATAAAAGACAGTATAGATTGTTACTGTTAATTCCATATTTCCTCGGGGGAGTGTACTGGGCCCCTTTTTACTTTTATTATTTATAAATGACCGACCAAATCTTGCCACTCTTCCAGTAAGGTGGATTGCCAAAGACTGCGTTATTTATAGCAGAACCTTGGCTGAACATGACCAAGTTAACCTAAAAACAACATTAAAAAAGGACGAGTTTGCGGCTTCCCTGCCGCTCGTGCAATTCACTTTTATCTTTGTGACCACTCCTTCGTACTCCTGTGAGTATGCGGGACTGTGCATGACAGGACGAGCGCGTTGCACATGGCTGACGACTGTACATAGTTCACTCTCTATCCTCTTGACTTTTGTACTCGTTTAAACCTTTTTCTCTATCTGTATCTGCCAGTTCTTTTACAGTGATGCTTTTAAACATCCCCCTCGCGAGGGGCACGGTCAAATGCAGAGCATTTTCGGGTGGCGCACGACGTTAAGTAGGTTGGGTTACGTTAATGTTGCAGTTGTTGCTGTTGGTTGTTCGACAGCATCTGAAGAGAGCGCAGGCGATGACTGGATTGGAGCCCCGCACATATTCGATTTTATCTGGTTCGAAAGAAATTGACAGCGAGAGCGAACGCCGAGAACCGCCCCATCACGGCACGACCGCGCCACGACCACGTCACCACTACGTCACGATCACGCCACAACTGTTGTTGCTCCCGCGCCAAACTACGACGCATGCGCGCCCCACCTGTGGCTGAACACGATCCGAGCACGCAGAGAACACGCGAGGAGCAGCGGAGAGCAGGCGAGGAGGAGTGGGGGAGAGGGCGCACCTGGAATGGCTGTTGCGGACGCCGAGGCACGCCAACGCCGACAACGCCGGGTGACATCGTGAGTTAAAGAAATGCTCTGCATTTAATATACAGTGAAATCCTTGCCACCACAGATGACGAGGTTAGTTTCATTATTACTGGCCCCGTAGCAGCGTTGTGCACAAGGCAATCTCGAACCGGTGCGTGCTTGGAATCATGTCGGACCAGAGAGGGGGGACACGGTATGGTCGGCTGATCACATGTAGTTATCTGCTCGTCCCAGGTTCGGGCCATGAGGCGAGGGCATGGTAGAGTAATGGTACCGGTGGGGCTGAGACTCTTCGAAAGGGTTCACATACCTTTGATGATTGCGGCGATTCCAATGACGCGCGAAGCTGGAGCCATAATGCGGATTAACCCGCGCACTCCACCAAATGTGTTATGTGGCCACAGGACAGAGGACTCCATTCATGAGATATCAGAAAGATGCATTTACACTGTATCTACAAGGCAGCTATGACAGAGACCGCCCAGGCCATGCACACGTACCGAGCTGCTTCGTTTTCGGATGCTAGGACGAGAGAGCTACGCATCCGATTAAGGATTTTTTTGGCATTGAGAACAAGAAAGCCCAATGCGATGCAAATGAGATTAACTCAAGGCGAGACTAATGGCCTCTTGAAGCACAGCTTGGGCTGCTGCCATGCTACTTTTCAAAATTACCATTAAAGCAGGCGTTTTCAATGAACAAGTGCTTGCAAAGTAACTAGATAAGTGTCAAACGGCACGGCAGCACTGCCGTGATAATGTCGCCTTATGTGCCTCTGCTTGTGCAGGTATTGACTTAATGGATCTTCGCGGATGCAGCACCGCCCCCTGTCGTTGCCGAACAACGGAACGAGTAAGCCCCGATGCACAGTGGGCACAAACCTTCACGAAACGCATTCACCGAGCAGCTAGATCGCCTGTGGCAACATTGATGCTGTGCCACGTGGACTTTGTCGACTGCGTGCCCTTTTGCAGTACCATGACATCCTCCTTGCCTCCCCCACTCCCCCGGTAACAAGCCGCACGGAGCAGATAAAAGCGAGGGCCACCACCTCAATCTTCAATGGACACTCCAGCACCACCACGACAATATCGCCTTACGAGCCTCTGCTTGTGCAGTTTTGTGACGGAAAATGACGGCTTTTGTAGTAACGGTACCCGCTTGATTGTGCTTCCGTGAAAACATACTGTTCGGGGTTGCTTGAATGATTGATTGATTATGAGGTTTAACGCGCCGACACTACACAGGCGATGAGCCACGCCGTAGTAGAGGGCTCCAAATTAATTTTGAGCGCCTGGGGATCTTCAGTGTGCGCCGAAATCCCGAACACACGGGCGTTTCTGCTTTTCGTGTCCATCATATTTGTGCTTGAATGGCTGTGTTTCAATTGTAAGCCTGTTACTGAAATTATTCGGTGACGTACACTAAATCCCAGGGCCCGAGGTTGAAAAAATGCTGAAGGAAAAATTATTCAACCAGAGTAAATTACTAGCAAAAGTAATGCAATCCGGGCAAAGCTGACATCTACGGATGGCTGCATTTCTGGCATGCAGGTTAGGCTAGACTTTTGACAAACAACTTGAGGAACTAGGTAAAACTCAGAACCGGCTTGCAACACAATAGAATAAAGTGTTGGTCGCCATGATAGCGAATTCGCGGCGCTTGCCAGGCAGGTCGATGACCTGGAAAATCGTTCTAGACTCAACAATCTCATTGTACGCGGAGTCGAGGACGAAGAATCTAAGGACGAGGCAGTACTCTTAAGAAAGGTGAATGATGAAATCCTTGGCAAAGTACTCAGCTCAAAGTTGAGGTCCATTGAGAGAATGCGCCGTCTAGGAAAGAAAATACCTGAACGAGACCGACAGGTCATCTTGAAAGTAGCAGATTACAGGGACAAAATCAAAGTATTGAAAAATTGCTCTAAACTCAAGGGTACACAGCTCAATATCAGCGATGATTACACCAAATGAGTGGTTTAAACTGTGTATATTGGGGTTATTTATGGAGCGCCGAATTTTTCTCTAGATATAACCAGAGAGCTGAGAACTTTCCTGGATTCCAATTTTAGTATTCAAGATAATGTTGTATTATTAGGGGACTTCAACCGGCCAGGCGTTACTTGGCTATCCCAGTCTCCTAGAGCGGAACAAGTGGCAAGTGCTGAGCAGCTATTACTGCTTGTGTTCTGTGAGGTCTAACGTAAATTTTCACCGATTTTACTAGGATAGCGACTACAAGGTCATCTATCCTTGATTTGGTTTTCGTGTTACCTAGGCTGTTGCCGTTTCTCAGTGGTTGTGAAGTTGTGGAGGGCCTGTCAGTCCACATAATGGTAGTAACGCACCTACCAATGTCCCCAGACACCTCGGGTAAACGCACATTCAGCACTGTATTGAATTTTGCGGCTGCCGATGATGTGTCCACTTTGGACTGCCTTCGACTTTGATGAATTTATGGTCCTTTAGAAAATGGGCTGTAGCACCGACAGCAATGAGATGTTATGGCATTACTTTTCGAATGTTGCGGTGAAGTCCATAGACAGCTATGTAGCCAGGATTACAAAACGCGTTCGTAAAAACAAACACTGGATTACCAGGGAAATCATTCATGCAAAAACAAAAATCTTGTGCGAAAAATCGTTCCAATGAAAGAACAGCTCACATTACTTCAATGAGACACAAACTGAAACTTATGATCAAGCAATTCAGACATAGATTTTTTCATGTGACATAGACGAAGTATTTGAAAGAAGCCCCTTCGAAGTTGATTGATTGATTGATTGTAGGGTTTAACGCGCCGACGCAACGCAGGCGATGAGGCGCCCCGTAGTGGAGGGCTCCGGACTAATTTTGACCACCTGGGGATCTTTATCGTGCGCCGAAATCTCGTACACACGGGCGTTTTTGCTTTTCGCCTCCGTCAGAAAAGCGGCCGCCGCGGCCGGGAATCGAACCCGCGACCTCGTGCTCAGCAGCGCAACGCCTTAGCCACTGAGCCACCGCGGCGGGTGCCCCTTCGAAGTTCTTGTACTATATAACTCTCCCGGAAAGCTCCCAGAAGCTCTCTGAAATTACTCAACAACGTGTTGATGTTTTCAATTCCTTTTTTGCTTCTGTGTTTGCTAAAGACAATGGTATTTTTCTCGAGTTTTCTGCGTCATTACTTCAGCAGCCGATTGAGGATGTGGTTATTAGGGAAGAAGGCGCCCTAAATCTTTTACGTAATATAAATGCCAGAAAAATTCCCTGCCCTGATGGCATACAACCCACATTTCGGCACAGATACGCTGAATGAGCATTTGACTTCTTAACAAAAATATTTCAGTCGTCCCTGCGCAGTGGTCTTTCCCATGAGCGTAGAAGCAAGCGGGCTGAAATTACCCCTGTTCATGCTCTTTTGGACGAGCGCAACTACCGCCCTATTTAGCTTATCAGCACATGTTCAAAGTTACTCGAGCATATTGTAACGACACGAAGAGGAAGTGGCCATGGTCAGCCCATACCGACGAAGATGAAGACGGTTGGCGCGGGCCATTGCACGAGCTGCGATGGCCGAATTGTAAATAGGTTGCATCTCTTTTTTAATTAGATCGCTTCAGCACCGCCCATGGTTCATGTAATCCGTCCTGCCGCCACGTAATATTTTGGTGGAGGAGTGGGTTCATCCCCATCGGGGTCCTCCAGCTTCGCCCCGTCTAGATTCCTGAAGCGACCACCTCAAGGCACAAGGACCTCCTGCCCACCCTAGCTCCGGTGAGCAAATGACCTGACCAATTCCCAGCCCGGTGTCCCCTGCCCGTGATCCACCGATACCAGCCGACATGAATAGCTGTGGCGCGACCAGAAGCCGCAGACGTTTCCTTGCCCAGTCCTCCAGTGTGATTCCAAGTGCTCTGAGGTTCCTTCGTGGCGTCGGCGGGCCTCGCTGTCCTGGGGCCAATCTTCATCATTCGGTCATCGTCATCGGCGGCGGCAAGGATATCATTGTTTATATTCATTTGATCTTCACCGCGCTGGTTCATTGACGGGGACCTCGACTGGGATGATCGGCTTCGTCTGGGGGAAGTATAACGACAAGAAGTTGAAGTGGACAGGGCAGCTTAGCGCCATGGTCACCCCATACCGACGAAGATGAAGACGGTTGGCACGGGACATTGCAAGAGCTGTGATGGCCGAATTGTAAATAGGTTGCATCGCTTTTGGAAATAGATCGCTTCAGCACCATCCATGGTTAATGTCACCCGCCCTGCCACCACGTAAGAATATTATTACCAAACACCTCATGGCCTACTTTGATGCACACAACATATTACTACACCAACAGCGTGGGTTCCGCCGAGACTTATCAACAAGAACACAGTTAATCGAATTTGTTCATAATCTTTCCAAAACAATAAATCTCCGTGGTCAAACTGATGTGCTGTATATATATATATATATATATATATATATATATATATATATATATATATATATATATATATATATATATATATATATATATATATATATATATATATATATATATATATATATATATACGTGGATATTTGTCAAGCCGCGATGCCCTGCTTGCGATGTGTGCGATCACCGTGCAAGGTTCAATCCCCAGTTAGTGCTACGTTCCGTGCTTCTCGGCCAACCAGGTTTTTGAAGACGACGACGTAAATGTGTGGGTCCACCGCTCGCGGCCCAGACTGATTCAGCCATCTTCGCTGAGTCTCGCCGTGCTGCCTCTACTCTTCGGTGTAGCGCTACGCCTAATAAATAGGTACATCACCATCCTGCTGTCTACACCTCCGTCTACTAAGACGCAACACTGGTGGAGGAGCCGGATTTTCTTATGCCTGGATCCCTGTCCGGCGCCAGCCCAGAAAGGCCGTGTCTCATCAACACGCCAGTCCATCGGAGCAGTCGGCGCAAGCTCGGTCTCTCTCCTGAATTACCGGGTCTTTCCAACGTCCGCACCCGTAAGCCCCCGCAAGCTCCCATTATGGCCACACCACAGGTGGTAATTCACCAGCCTCGCGAACCCAATAAATTCCACGGGGATGCCTTCGAGGACGTGGAAGACTGGGTTGCTCACTTCGAGCGTGTTGCCACTTTTAATCAGTGGGACGATGCGCTCAAACTGCGGCAGGTGTACTACTCGTTGGAAGACGGCGCTCGTATTTGGTACGCGAACCATGAGGCTACATTCACGTCTTGGACCGACTTCCGCCAGGAGCTTCAGGAAGCCTTTTCCGACCCGGATCGTCCTGAGAACGTGCTGCGGTTGCTGGAGTCGAGAATCCAGAAACCTAACGAAAGTGTCACCATGTTTGCCGAGGACATGGCACGCCTTTTTCGCCGCGCTGATCCTGCCATGTCGGACGCGAAGAAACTTCGCTACCTTATGCACGGCGTCAAGGACCAGCTTTTTGCCGGCCTTGTCCGAAACCCACCACGCACTGTGCAAGAGTTCATCAGGGAGGCCACGGCTATCGAGCGGGCTGTGCAGGAGCGCAGTCGTCAGTATTCTCGGAGGTCCGCCAACGCTCCCGGAACCGCTGCCAGCCTGACGAGCGATGACAGCTCTTTGCGGGAACTGATCAGGTCGGTCTTGCGCGAAGAGCTAGGCAAGCTTGGAATTGCGACTCCACAGCTGACGCCCTCCGTGGCCAGGATTGTGCACGAAGAGCTGCGCCAAGCATTCTCACCTCCCGACCCGCCCGTGCAAGAGAGCCCCGCAAGCTACGCAGCAGCAATGCGTCAGCAGCCACCAAACATGCCAACTGTCCCTTTCCGTCAGCCACCCCCGCCTGTGCAGTCGTGGCCCACTTCGCAGCCGAAATTCCCACCGAGCCGGGTTCGCAAAACGGATTTGTGGCGCACAGCTGACAGGCAACCCCTGTGCTATCACTGCGGTGAGCCTGGCCACGTCTACAGACGGGGCCCCTACCGCGAGATAGGACTACGTGGCTTCTCTCCAGCTACTCCTCCTCCCCGTCTTGGCCAGCGGCCGACCGAAATCGCCGACTACCTCACTGCACGCAACACCACGTCGCCTATTCGTCGATCCCGCTCACCGTCTCCAGCACCGCACCTCCCGCCGACCCGTCGCGCCCCTCGAGACGGCCCCGACGTCCGGTTTTAAATGCAGAGCATTTTAGTAACTCACGATGTCACCCGCGTTGGCGTCCGTAGTCCGCATCACTACGTAGTCCGCAACCTACACTATATAAAGAAATAATACCTTCCGGCGCCAGGTTTCGATCCCATGACTCTGCGGGCGGAACGCAAGGTACACGGCACTTTACCGACTGCTCCACGGAGCCGACACAAAATGGAAGGTTACGCACGCGCTTTATATCCTTGACTCATTCAACCGTCGGCCACAGGTGCGCCCTCTCCCCCGCGTCCTCCTCGCCTTCTCTCCGCTCGCAACACCCTCTCTCGCCGCGTTCGGTTCGCGTTCATGTGGTGGCGCGATTTCGGCGCTATAACACTCTATCGCGAAGGGCATTGGATTGGATTGGCTTGGCTTGGCTTTGCTTGGCTTGGATTGAATTTGGATTGGTTTGGATTAAAGTGCATTGTGTTGGATTGTGTTGCGTCATAGCCGCGCCACGTTGCGTCGTAGCCTCTCCACGTTGCGTAATAGCCGCGGCAAGGGGTTCACGGCACGTTTCACGTTTCACCATCGACTTCATCGACAATGTCTACGCTGGAAGACAACAATTACGACAACAACAACCAATACGTAATCCATAAGACTTGCAGGCACGCCCCCCGCAGAAATGCTCTGCATTTGATCGTGCCCCTCGCGAGGGGGATGTTTTTTTTTCTTTATATAAGCCTAATATTATCTTTTCGCTAAACGGTGGAGCATGCTTATGAATTTACTGCATGTAAGTGTAATGGCAATATAAGCGCCTCCCTCAATAATTTCGCCGGGTAACTGAATCGAGGGGCAGACAGGCACACAGACCAAAGTTTTCGCGTTTGAGAAGCCCAAGGAAGACTATCGTCTTAAAAAAAAACACCTACGACTGGACTACGCACATTATCCAGTGCGTAGCGATAGAAACAACGACGCCGCGGGTCTATCACCGAAGGAAAAGAAAATACGGCGTAGGATCTAACCTAGCAGAACATCCTGCTTCAAACCATAGGGTCTATCACTGTGACGAAACCACACTCGTGGTGTTTGATTCCGTCTTATTGTGTCTTTGTTAGTTAACAGTATAGATGGTGTTTTACGAAACAATCGCTCCTAGTACTGCTCGTTTACTGCATAGTTACAGACGGTCTTGACTTGATCCAGGGGAACGGCCTCAAGCAAAAAAAAAGGCGTATACCTCTCTAAACATTTTTCCAGCCCCCGGCGGGGAAACTAGACGAAGCGACCTGGGGAGGCAAGGTTGCTGATTGCAGAAGCTCGGAAGACCTTCCAGCGCCGCCGATGTCAACCAACGGATGTTCCGCTACCAACGGATGTTCCGCAACGGATGTTCCGAACAATGCGCCCATACAGTTTTGCCGCAGTTTAAGCACACAACGACGATGACCCTTAACGCCGACGAAGGCGCTAGTGCTGAACTCAGGGCTTCTATCGACGGGCATGAGGTGACCGCTTTGCTGGACACCGGAGCAGATTACTCCATCGTGAGCCAGCAATTTGCCGAGCGCTTGCGCAAGGTAAAGACTGCGTGGGACGGGCCTGAGTTTCGGTCCGCTGGAGGCCACCTCATGACACCAGTCGGGAAATGCACGGCTAGGATTCGTCTAGGAGGCTCCGACTTTGATGATGATGATGGTTGGTGTTTAATGGCGCAAGGCCGACGAGGGCAAAGAGCGCCATAGAAGTTATTTAATGAAAACAAGTGATTACCACAAAAGGTAGATATAAAATGTGTAAACTGGACATAGTAAGATCAATAAAGATAATGGTGATGGCTGGTGTATAGCCAGATGTGATTACGCATGATAGGAAATGAGGTTTAAAAACTTAACATCTGACAAATATTTAAAAACGCGTTTCACAGAAACCATGGCATCGTCACCTAGAAACAGAGATGGGTGTAGGGGAATATGTTGTCTGTAGAGTTCTCTGAAGTGTTTGTGTCGTGTTGTGTCAAGTGCCTTGCATTGTATGAGTATGTGGACTACGGATAGGCCCTCCCCACACCTGCTACACAGGGGACTTGGAGATCCCGTGAGCAGGTGGGAGTGCGTTACATGCGTATGGCCTATCCGTAACCTAGCTAAAGTAACTTCAATGTGCCTGTTGTGTGAGTCAGTAGTGTATTGTCCCATGTGTGGTTTTATTACATGTAGTTTGTTGTCTGTCTGTTCGCTCCAGTCTGCTTGCCAAGTTTTACGGAGTTGTTGTCTAATGTGTGGCTTGAGGTCTGTGTAAGGTAGTGTGGACATGTCGACTGTGTTTCGGAGTGCAGCATTGGCGGCCATTTCATCCGCTACTTCATTACCGCCAATGCCAGAGTGGCCTGGCACCCAACACACAGTCACACCAAGGTTTGAAGAATAAGCTACCATAATCGTTCTGAAGACAAGATTAATGACATGGTTTTTTGATGACTTTCCGGATGATAATGCATGAACGACGCTCAACGAATCTGTATAAATGACGGATGTAGGAATATGATGTTCAACTATGTGACTTACAACTAGAAATATGCCATATGCCTCGGCCGTAAAAATACTTGTATTAACATTCATTGTTCTACATGCTTCAAAATTGGGCCCATGCGCAGCACAAGACACCGCAGTGGACGTTTTAGATGCATCGCTGAAAAACTCTGCAGCCCTGTATTTATTCTGCAGATGCATGAAATGCTGCAAAATCCCACTTCTTGGTGTCCTGTTCTTATTGTATTGTACGAAAGACAAGTCACATGCTACAGGACGAAGATGCCATGGTGCTACAAGATCAATGTGAGATGATTTGAATGTGTCTAAGAGGGAGACCTCATGAATAGTCACCTCGTCCCTCACTCTCTGCGAGAAGGGAACGGAAATTGATGGGCGGTTTAAAAAGAGTTTAGTTGTGGACGTATCATTAAAAACCGGTTTAAAGGGATGGTTATTCATTGATGAGATTTTGGAGGCATATAGGAGGTCAACATAAGTTCGCTGGTACGCTAAGCACCATTTGTCGCACTCTGCATAAAGACTGTGAACAGGACTGGTACGGAATGCCCCACAAGACAGGCGAAGCCCCAAGTGAAGCACTGGGTCGAGCATTTTAAGTGCTGTTTTTGTGGCTGACCCATACACAACGCTTCCGTAGTCCAACCGTGACCCCACCAACGCGGCATAAAGTCGAAGCAGGAGTTGTTTGTCTGCACCGTACGATTGGTGAGACAGTACTTTTAGAATATTCATTGTTTTTAGGCATTTTTGTTTGAGTCGTTTTATGTGGGGTATGAATGAGAGTTTCTCGTCAAAGACCACACCCAAAAACTTGTGCTCTTTTTTTACTGGAATCGAGTCACCAAAGAGTTTTAAGTCGGGATCGGGCAGGATGCCCCGCCTTTTTGAGAATACAACGCAGGTACTTTTAGGAGGATTAAGTTTAAACCCATTTTCATCTGCCCAGCGAGAAAGTTTATTTACCCCTAGCTGGACCTGACGTTCACAAATGGATATGTTACATGATTTGAAAGATATTTGAACGTCATCTACATACATCAAGCAGGATATGGTTGGTGGCAGTGCCTTTCGGAGAGAGTTCATCTTAACTATAAACAAGGTGCAGCTCAATACGCCACCTTGAGGCACGCCATTCTCCTGCACGTGAACGTTTGAAAGTGCCGAACCGACCCTGACACGAAATGTTCGTTCGGACAGGTAACTTGAAAGAGTATTAAGCATGTTACCTGTCACACCATAGGATTTTAGGTCTGCAAGAATGCCATAACGCCATGCCGTATCATAAGCTTTCTCGATATCAAAAAATACGGTCATGCAGTACTGTCTATGTATAAAGGCATCCTTAATGTAAGATTCCAGTGCAACTAATTAATCATTTGTGGATCGCCCTGCCCGGAAGCCTGCCTGGCAGCTCTCAAGAAGACCGTTGTACTCAAGGAAGTACACGAGCCTACGGTTTATCATCTTCTCGTGGAGCTTGCACAGGCAGCTTGTCAAAGCAATGGGCCGGTAACTAGAAGGAGAGGAAGAGTCCTTCCCTTCTTTTAGGAAAGCCACTACTATGGCCTCCCTCCAAGAGCGAGGAATGTGCCCCGAAAGCCAAATCTTGTTATATAGGTGGAGGAGTGTTAGAAGAGTGTCTGAGTGTAGGTGCTGTATCATTGTATATGTGATGTTGTCTGGGCCTGGAGCTGAGGGTTTACAAGTGCTCAGAGCGGTCCTCAGCTCATGAAGTGAAAACTCCGAGTTATAAGAGGAGGTTGACTTATCATTATCGCGTAAAGACTTCTTTTCGGCCAATTGTTTGTGTTTCATGAAAGTGCTAGTGTAGTGTGCTGAACTGGACACGTGTTGGAAGTGTTGTGCGAGTGTGTTAGCTGGTCTTCCAGTTTGTCCCCTGTTGTACTGACCAGGGGCAGGCTGTGTGTCTGTTGTCCTTTTAGTTTGCGTATTCGTGTCCAGACTTTGCGAGAGTCAGTGTAAGAGTTTATGGATGTTACGAATGAGCGCCAACTCTCCCGTTTTGCCTCACGGCGCACACGTTTTCCCATCGCCTTAGCCCTTTTGAACAATGAAAGGTTTCCCGACGTGGGGTACCTGCGCAGGATACCCCACGCCTTGTTCTGGGCCTCTCGCGCCCGCCTACAGTCCTCATTCCACCACGGCCTCCGCTGGTTGCGCGGGGCACCAGAGGCGTGGGGAATGGACTTTTCGGCGGCGTCGAGGATGTGCGCCGTAAGGAGTTGGGTAGCTTCTTCGACGTGTAGGTGTCCTATGGATGTGTGGTGTAGTTTGGATGTCTCTGTAAATGTATTCCAGTTAGCTCGTGCTTCATTGAACCTATTATGGGAAGATGGACTGGATGGGCCTTTACCTATGTATGTGAGTGAGGTGGGGAAGTGGTCACTGCCATATGGGTCAGTGCCCACACCCCACTCGAGAAGAGGAAAGAGAACTGCGGAGCCAATCGCCAAGTCAAGACATGAGTATGTGTTGTGTGCTATGTTATGATATGTAGGCTGTTTATTGTTGAAAAGGCATGCTCCAGAGGATGTAAGGAATTTCTCTATAAGGCGACCTCGGGCATCCGTGCGAGAAGAGCCCCAAAGAGTGTTGTGAGCATTAAGGTCGCCTGTCAGGATGTATGGTTCGGGCAGCTGGTCAACCAGCGCCTCGAAGTCAGAGCTTAAAAGTGAAACATCAGGAGGAATGTATATGGAGCATACCGTTATCAATCTATTAAATATTATTGTTCGAATTGCCACAGCCTCAACGACAGTGTTCAGAGTGACAGGGTGGCATGCTAAAGATTTCCGGGAAATTATGGCCACACCCCCAGAAGAGTGCGTGCAGCCATCCCTGTCCTTTCTGTATATCAAATAACTATTCAAGAAATTTGTGCTCTTGGAATTCAGGTGTGTTTCCTGAACACGCATTACACTTGGCTGATTGGCACGCAGAATCTCATACACGTCGTCAAGATTATTCAGAAGGCCTCTGCAGTTCCATTGAACAATATTTTCTCTTCCCATTATTATGTGTTCAGAGCTACTGGAGTGTGATTATTTATGTAGGGTCTTTCGGGGCTTGCACTCTTGGAAGGGGTTTTCTGGCCTTCTCTACTGACCTGGACGTCGCAGCCCGTTCCTTCCGCTGCGATGGAAGCCGGAAGGGCTCGACGTCCATGTCGTCATCTGAAGGCAAGGGGGTGGCCAGCGGACTGGGCCCCCTTGACATTGTACCCTTTCGGGTGTTCTTTGCCTGCGCTGCCAGTGCCGAAGGCGTGGGGAGCACCACAGATGGCACCGGCAGTGAGGCGGAGGAGGGGGTCGCTGCGACTGCCTCCGTCTCCATCTCCGCGCCCTTGCATGTGCTTTGGGCCGGTGGAGAGGAAGCAGTGGATGCAGCGGCATCCCCAACAGACGTTGTTGCCACCACAGCCGCTGCTGGGTGAGCTAGCGGTGCAGAGGCTGGTTGGGCTGCCTGGGGCAACCCTGGGGGGGGGGCGGGGGCGGGACCAAGTCCGACTCGCGGTACTGGGTCCGACTCGCGGTACCGCTCCGCCCCCCGGCGAGCTGCGTCGGCGTACCTCCCCAGGGGGAAAGATGCGAACCTCTTTCGCGCGTCCGGGAAGGTGATGTTTTCCGTGACTTTGACGTTGATGATTTTCTTTTCAATTTTGAATGTCTCGCAGGCTCGCGAATACGCGCCGTGAGGTCCTTTGCGATTCACACCAAGCAATTGGTTAGAAGGACAATTATCAGAGTGATGACCTTGTTGCGCGCACTTGGCGCAGGTTAGTTGGCCCCGACACGAGTTGGTACCATGCCCGAACCGCTGGCACTTGTAACAGCGCCGCGGATTCGGGATGTACCCTCGGACAGAGCACCGGATGAATCCTGCATTGATATGGTCTGGAAGAGTTGCACGGTCGAAAGTGAGAATTATGTGCCTGGTAGGTATTTCCTTATTATCTCGTCTTATGGATATCCGCCTGACTGCCGTCACACCCTGATTTCTCAGGCCTTCTAGAAGATCTACTTCCGTCTCGTTTGCCAGATCTGACTCTGAGATCACGCCCTGCGAGCTGTTGAGGCTGCGGTGGGGCGTGACCTTGATGCCAAGATCGGCAATACGGGTCTGGCTCAGGAGGCTTGTGGCCTGTTGCTGGGTGGTGACTTCTACCAGCAACTCTCCAGTTCTTTGCTTTTTGGCTTTGTAGTGTTTACCGATTATTCCGTCTATGAATTTTGTAGTGAGAAAAACGGACATTGAGGCAACTGGCTTGTCTTTTTCAAGGGATTCGATAATCAAGAATCGGGGATAGTTATCAGGTTTCGGGAGAGTGAGAGTTGGAAGCGGTGGGTACGTAACATCGGTGCGGCCCCTTTTCAGGGACCGATCGGGTTTGCGGGGGGGTTTTGATTTATCCATGTGGCATTGGAAAAAAGTAGGGGACGGGGGTACTTTCGTCTCAAACCTTACCCTAATAGCTTGAGAGGTCCCGGAGCTCCCTGCCTGGTGAACAGACAGAGAGCCCATCCGCCGGAGCTTGACCTGGGCTCCGACGGCCACCGTTCGTGGTTTCTAACCCTCCACCTATAAACACATCGCCACGGTTGGATCCAGCTTATGTTTGGGGGCTCGGGGTCCGCGGTATCGCCAGTACCGTCGCCAAGATTGCTCAAGGTGCCCCGTGCGGGGGGCTCCGACTTTGTCGGCACGTTCGTCATTCTACCTCGGTGCTGCAAAGACGTAATCTTCGGCATGGATTTCTTGCGCGAATACGACGCCGTTATAGACATCGGTGAGGGCAGGGTGAGCCTTTCGACGAACCTGCCTCCAGTACAGCCTACCGAGCACCGACGTCTGCCACTGCGTATCGCTGCTGACGACGTAAGTGTGCCGCCACGATCATATGCGTTCGTCGCAGTAGCGTGCGACGATCCTTGCACTGCCGATGGCGTTGCCGAGCTGCAGACATCGCTCTTCCTCGACCATGGCTTTGCCATCGCGAGAGGCCTGGTGCACCTGTCCTGTGGCCGCGGAAATCTCCTGCTCACCAATTTCGCCAATGAGCGACAGCACATCCTGAAAGGGACTACTGTAGCCTTCTTCGAAGCTGTCGACGGCACAGAGGGCTGTTACGTGCTCCAAACTGGTGCCACCACAACAGCGAGCGCCAATCCCGCAATAGACGTCAGCACCAACCTGTCGTCCGAAAAGCGCCGAGCGCTCCTCGACCTACTGGAACAATATGCGGACTGTTTTTCGTCCATGGCAGGTGTCCGCCAGACGCATCTGACAAAGCACAGAATAATTACCGAAGAAACAACGAGGCCCATCCGTCAGAACCCGTACCGTGTGGCCCCCAAGGAGCGCGATGCAATACGGCGGCAAGTACAGCAAATGCTGGAAGACGACGTCATCTCACCGTCGAATAGTCCCTGGGCGTCGCCCGTAGTCTTAGTGAAAAAGAAAGACGGGACATTACGGTTTTGTGTGGACTACCGCAAACTCAACGAGGTCACCAAAAAAGATGTCTACCCGTTGCCTCGCATTGACGACTCCCTCGACAGACTACGACATGCCCGCTATTTTTCGTCTATGGACCTAAAAAGCGGGTATTGGCAGATCGAGGTCGATGAACGGGACCGCGAGAAAACCGCTTTTGTGACGCCTGATGGACTGTACGAATTTAAAGTGTTGCCGTTCGGGTTGTGTTCCGCTCCAGCCACTTTTCAACGACTGACGGACACCGTGCTATCGGGCCTAAAGTGGCAAACTTGCTTGGTGTATCTGGACGACGTGATCGTGTTTTCTACCACGTTTGAAGAACACCTCGAACGTCTCACATCCGTCCTCGAGGCAATACGATCCGCCGGACTTACACTAAAGTCTGAAAAGTGTCATTTTGGGTACGAGGAACTCCTGTTCCTCGGCCATGTGGTTAGCAGTGCCGGAGTTCGACCTGATCCTGCTAAGACTGAAGGGGTATCTCAGTTTCCCGTGCCAACCAACAAGAAAGCCGTGAGGCGCTTTTTGGGGCTATGCTCCTATTACCGACGATTTATACAGGACTTCGCCCATATTGCAGCTCCGCTGACCAACCTTACAAGGGATGATGTCGTGTTCCTTTGGAATGACGAGCAACAGAGTGCGTTCGACGAGCTGCGCCAACGGTTGCAAACACCTCCGGTCTTGGCCCATTTCGACGAGAACGCCACCACCATGCTTCACACCGACGCCAGTAACGTTGGACTCGGAGCGGTTCTTCTGCAATGGCAAGACGGCGCCGAAAGGGTGATAGCGTACGCCAGCCGAACGTTGTCCTCTTCGGAAGCCAACTACTCGGCCACCGAAAAGGAGTGCCTCGCCGTCGTTTGGGCAGTACTTAAATTTCGACCATACCTGTATGGCCGTCCATTTACAGTGGTCAGTGACCATCACTCGCTCTGCTGGTTGATGAGCCTAAAAGACCCGTCTGGACGCTAGTCTCCTGAAACCCAAAGGCGTCATGAAACGTGAAGGTCCTTCGCCGGCCGCGTTGCGATCCCGGACCGCTCAGGGGTCCAGGGAGCAGCAACGGCCCGTCAAAGGCGCTCTCTTGTCGCCGGGGCGGAGCGTGAGCGCACACGTTGGCACCCGAAAGATGGTGAACTATGCCCGGGCACGACGAGGCCAGAGGAAACTCTGGTGGAGGTCGGAAGCGATTCTGACGTGCAAATCGATCGTGCGATCCGGGTATAGGGGCGAACGACCAATCGAACCATCTAGAAGCTGGTTTCCTCCGAAGTTTCCCTGAGGATAGCTGGCGCTCGATGGGAAGCAGTCGCACCTGGTAAAGCGAATGATTAGAGGCATTTTGTCGAAACGTCCTCAAACTATTCTCAAACTTTCAATGGGTGTGTGGGAGGCCTTCTCGGTTTGAGGCCTCCCGCTGCGATGAGAGTGCCAAGTTGGCCACTTTTGGTAAGCAGAACTGGCGCTGTGGGATCAACCAAACGCCGGGGTAAGGCGCCCGAGTCGGGACGCTCATGAGACCCCATGAAGGGTGTTGGTTGCTTAAGGCAGCAGGACGGTGGCCATGGAAGTCGGAACCCGCTAAGGAGTGTGTAACAACTCACCTGCCGAAGCAACTAGCCCCGAAAATGGATGGCGCTCTAGCGTTGCGCCTATCCCCGGCCGTCGCTGGCAGAAGTGCAACCGAAACGGATGGGAGCGCTACGCCGCGACGAGTAGGAGGGCCGCTGCGGTGAGCGTTGAAGGTGTCGGGCGTGAGCCCGCCTGGAGCCGCCGCTGGTGCAGATCTTGGTGGTAGTAGTAAATACTCAAGTGAGAACCTTGAAGACTGAAGTGGAGAAGGGTTCCATGTAAACAGCAGTTGAACATGGGTCAGTCGGTCCTTAGGGAAAGGAGAAATCCTTTCAGAAGCGGGCGCGTTTGTGCAGCTCAGTCTGTGAATCGGAGACGCCGCGCTGCAACCAAAAGGGAATCGGGTTAACAGTCCCGAACCCGGCTCCGGAGATCGGTCCTTCGGGACCCAGTGCGGCAACGCAAACCAGGTCGGAGACGCCGATGGGAGCCGCGGGAAGTTTTCTTTTCTCTGTAAGGAGATCGAGTCCCTGGAATGGGTTCACCCAGAGATAGGGACGGTGGCTCCATAGAGCAGTGCGGCTCTTGCGCTGTCCGCAGCGCTCCTGTCGGCCCTTGAAAATCCGAGTGAGGGAGTGTGATTTTCGTGCCGGACCGTACCCACATCCGCAGCGGTCTCCAAGGTGAACAGCCTCTAGTCGATAGACCAATGTAGGTAAGGAAAGTCGGCAAAACGGATCCGTAACCTTGGGAAAAAGATTGGCTCTGAGGGCTGTGCCGGTCGGGCTGGGGTCCAGAAGCAGGAATGGCACTGCACCGGGACTGGGCGAGGCTCGCCGCCGAAAAAGCGGTGCGGCTGATCCCGTACCAGCGTCGGGACCTTCCTGTGGAAAGCCACAGCTGTGCTTGTTTGCGCAAAGCGCGCATTTCTGGCCCTTGGGGGCCCTTCTGTCAGTTAGGCTTAGCTGCTGCCATTCGTGCCTCCGCCAGCGGCGGGGGTATGTGGAGCGGCTAAGTCAGTGAAGCTCAGCACTGTCACTTGCGTAGTTTAACCTAGCACTGTGTATAGATCTCGATATGGCATCCAGGTGCTCTTCTGTGCGTTCTAATTCGCCTACGTGTAGCTCTCTTGGAACGGAAGATGTTAATCTAGTTGTCGCGGCAATGGATGAGGCGGAGGCGGCTGCTCGGGGCAATCCCTCGTGCTCTGGTTCAGGGGGCGCTTCAGCGCCCCCGGTCAATCCCGTGGATGAGCATGCTCCCGTCAATCCCCCCATGGACGGAGATTCCCCCGCTGCTGTCTGCTCGGCCTTAGGCCAGTCACTGTCGAATATTATTAACGATCCTCGCAATAAGGTGCCCTGCTCTGTTCGGTCCGAGGTTATGGATGTTTATTTTAAAATGCAATGTTTGGTAATGTCGTTGAGCGCCGGGAAGAGTTTGGCTGAGGGGCAAGTAATTCAGCTTCGCCAACAGGTGGACGATTTAAGAGGGGCTGGTTTGTCGGGGGGGAACGGGGCCGCTCCACCTCTTACGGTGGAGCGGTCCCCCTCTTTTGCGGACGTGGCGGGCCGCCAGGTTTCGCCGATGGCTGCGGCTCGCCGTCCGTCGGGGGTAGGGGATAGTCGGCCTGATCACGCTCTTCATCTCAAGCTAGCCAACCCTTCGCCTTCTCCAGGCAAAGATATCGTCGCTTTGCTTAAATCTTCTTTTAATCCTAGTGCCATTGGTGTCGGGCCGGTCACTTTTAAGCCTTCACGTGCGTGTTTAACTGTGGTTTCTAAGGTTAGTGCATATCTTGATAACCTGGAGACGGCGATTAAGTCTAATTCGGTCACGCGGTCTGCCTTAGTGGTACAGAAGCCTTCCCGACGTAACCCTCAACTGAAAATTTTGGGAGTGGATCCCTGAATTGTACCAGCCATGCTGCTGTCTCAAATTAATTCGCAGAATGACTTGGCCATTCCCCCTGATGAATTTAAGCACCGGACGGTGTATACCCAGCGCTTTGGCGCAAGGGTTCACGTTGTAGAGGTGTCCCCCGAGGTGTTTGCTTTGCTGAAGAGTAAGGGAAGGCTTCACATCGGCTGGACCTCCTGCACGTTAGAGGAGAACCTCTACGTGCCCACTTGTTTTAGGTGCTCTTCATTGGGGCATTCAACGAACCATTGCGAGGCTCCTCGCGACATTTGTAATAACTGCGCGGGTGATCACGCTACGTCGGCGTGCACCCTGGCGGAACATGCCAATTATGTGTGTCATGAGTGTCGTATGTGGAAGCGGCCTCATGATCACTTTTTCGGCGCTTCCACCTGCACGTCGGTTTCCGCTTGGGTGGCACGCCTGCGCCGTCGGACGGATTACGGTGACCCGCAGTCGTCTGCCTAGCACCTCTTAGGAACTTTTAAACGTCACTGATCTCTCTTGAGGGATTAAAATTTATTCAAGCGAATCTGGACCACACCCGAATGGCGTCTTCCCATGTAATCGATTTTATCCAAAACCAGAGCATTCATTTTGCTATAATTGGTGACCCGTACGTGCGCGCTGCTAATGTTCCAGGACTACCCCACTCGGTGATGACGTTTGCTTACCCCCATAATCCTAAGGTTCTCCTTCTTGTGCAATCTGTTCCGTTTGACCCCTTTCCTATTCACATATCGGAGTATGTTGTGGCGGTGCGCTTCTCTTCCCGGGTGTTCTCGTTTTTACTTGTGGCCGTATACGCCGCCCCTTCGCTCCCTGTAACGGACATCTTGGATCCCTGCTCGCAGTTAATTATGGCGAATCATTGTTCGCACGTTATTATTGCTGGGGATTTTAATGCGAAGAGTCCCAGGTGGGGAGGGCAGGTAACGGATTCTCGTGGGGCTGCTGTAACTCAGTTTCTTGTGGCTAATGATTTTGACGTGGCAAATGATCCGGCTTCGTTGCCCACGTTTGTAACGGATTACGCGGAGGCGTGGATAGATTTAACATTATTTTCAAGCGCCTGGAGGGATTTTTCTGTCCGTTGGAGGGTAAGCGAGACTCCCTCTCTCTCTGACCATAGATATGTTGTTTTTTCGGTTGGCTCTCACCGCCTCCCGACGTGCAAGCGGTTGACTCGGGCTGGGCGCCCCCGCGTGATGGCTTCACTTGCGCGTAACCGCTGGTTTGCGCAGGTAGCCCGCTCTGAAATTGCTGATCCGGTGTCGTTAGATTTGATAGTCGATCATTTTTACGACTTATATGGCACGCTGTGCAGGGAAAACGTACAAACCGCCCGTCTCTACCCGCAGGCCAAGCCTTGGTGGTCAGATGACATAGCGCGGCAGCGATCGCAGGTGCGGTCGCTGCGGCGCAGCTTTCAGCGCTCCCGCGATCCCGCGGAGCGTCTGGTTAGGCGGGATGTTTACTATTCGGCTCTCCAAAAATATAGGTGTGCAATTGCACAGGCAAAAGATGCGTCAGTGCGGAAATTCTGCACTGACAACACTGAGAAATTCCTATTTGGCGATCCTTTTAAATTGGCCTTTGGTAAATTCCGAACTCCAATAACTTTGCCTCCCTTGGACACGTCTGACGGGTTGCGCACGACTTCTCAACTGGAGTCTGCGCGTGTTCTGTTATCCGCGCACATGCCTAGGGATGACGCTTCCACGGACGACCCTGTGCACGCTGCGGAAAGAGCGTTAGCTGAAACCCCTTATTTATCGAATTTACGGGACACGCCGTTTACTGTAACAGAGGTCCGTGAGACGGTGAGGTCTATGAGGGTGCGCTCCGCTCCCGGGCTTGACGGCCTGACGCCGGAATTGGTAGGGGCTTTTCATGAGGCACATCCTGCTTTCGTGTGTTTTGTTTTCAACGCTGCTCTTCGGTTGGGGCACTTCCCGATGGCGTGGAAGGTTGGACGGGTGGTCTTTATTCCAAAACCGGGTCGGTCGCCAGAGAACCCTAGGTCTTACAGGCCCATCTGTATGCTATCGGTCTTTGGTAAGGTTTTAGAGAAGCTGTTGTTTTCCCGCTTGTATTATTTTTTGAATAGTCATAACCTAATCCATCCTTTGCAATTTGGCTTTACTCATAACAAAAACACCACGATGGCTCTCCATCACTTAAGGGAAGTCCTCCAGTCCCGCCGTCGGGATTTGCTTCATTCGGTTCTGATATCCCTCGATTTCCAGGGTGCCTTTGATTCCGTATTGCATCCTACGGTTTTAAATTTCCTTCGACGTCATTCCTGCCCCGTTAACTTGTACTGCCTTCTCCGCTCTTTCTTATGTAATCGAAGGGTGGTGTGTCGTCTTAAGGAGGGGGATGCGTCAGTTGAGCAGTCCATAGGTAGTCCTCAGGGTTCTCCCTTGAGCCCGCTTCTCTGGAACATTGTGCTTCATGAATTGTTGGAGACCACGTTCCCCTCAGGTGTACATGTACAAGCTTACGCAGATGATACGCTCCTAGTGGTGTCGGGACGTCACCGCCGGGAGTTGGAGCGTCTAGCTGCGGATGCGCTGGCGGTAGTGTGTGAGTGGGCGGAATCGGTTAAGGTTAGGCTGAATGCGTCCAAGTGCTCTTTTATGCTGTTCCCTAACGGGCGGGTTAGCTTGGCCCGTCGATTGCCTACCATACGTCTGGACGGAGTTAATCTCTCCATGGTAAAAGAAATGAAAGTCCTTGGAGTAGTCCTGGACCCGTGGTTCACATGTATGGCTCACACTACTTATCTTAAGACTAAGGTCGACATTCTCGTTCCCAAGCTGGTTCAGTTTATTCAGATGCACTATCGACTGCCTCCTTCTGCCTTCCGTCGATTATACCTCCAATTGATCCAACCGGCCATCACTTATGCATCTCCAGCATGGTGGCCGGAATCTCCATCGAATTTCTTGGTAAACCGAATTAAGTCACTTCAGCGGAACCCTCTTCTTGTTTTGACGGGGGCCGTGAGGACGGTGCGTACTGAGGCCTTGAATGCGTTGACGGGCATTCCGCCTTTGGCCGAGGTTTTGGCGGCCCAGAGGGCGCAATTTTTGCTAGTTTCCCTGCGCCGCGAAGTAACTTACGGCCGCCTCTCGCTGTCCCCGGACCGCGTACAGCGTACTTTTGATCCTTGGCGGCGGCACCCCGCATCTCGCGTCGTCTGTCCATTCCGTCGATTGGAGACGCCACAGGCACTCGCTTATGCTAGGTTACCGGGGTTGCATGTTTACACGGATGGTGCATTCTCTAATTCCTTGGCGGGTGCCGCCTTTGTAGTGTACACGCACACGGGTCGTTTAATGGAAGCCAGGCGTTTTAAAGTTTCGTCGGCGGGTAGTGCTTTCGCGGCGGAATTGATCGCCCTCAGGGAGGCCCTCGTGTATCTAACCGGTTGCACGACGGAACGGCCTGTACGGGTCTACACAGATTGCTTGTCGCTGTTGACAGCGCTAGCCTCTTTGCGCACGCGTAACGAGGGCATAGAGGACATCCGCGCCCTTTTTTCAGTTCTTTCTACGCGCATGCGTCTTTTCCTTTTCCACGTGCGGGGCCACGCACGCATACCTGGAAACGAGATCGCGGATCATCTTGCGGTTAGGGCACGCACTGTGGGTGAGCCCAGGGAGTCAGCTTTATCGGTTCGGGTGGTAAGGTCGATGCTCGATGCAGAGGTATGGCGTGCGTGGTCGGTACAGTGGACCACGGTTCATACGGATACGGAATTGTTTCGCTGGATACCGGTAGTTAGGTCCCTCCCACCTAATTTCCCGCCCCATCGAAGGGTGATTTTCTTTATCACGGGGCACGGCCGCTTTCCTTTCTATCTGTATAACCTATCTCTCGTTCCTCATCCTCTTTGTTTCTGTGGGTCCGAGTGCTGGAACATTGAACATTATATGTCTGATTGTAGCGAAACTGTCCAATTTCGCCAACGATTGCAAGATTTGCTTCACACTGACCTTACGCCCCTACTTTATCCCGCGCTATTGCGTAACCAGCGCGCACTAGATATAATTAAGGAGATGGTTGAATTCATTAATCTCTACATGCCCTCAACAGACTGACGTGATTGGACCGCCGTGTGCGGCCTGAGAGAGTTGCCCTTTTTGTATGTCTGTTGGTATTCTGCGCTTTTGCTCTCGCTGTGCAGGTCCCGAGACGCCCTGGTGTTCTGTTCCGGGCTCCAGCGCGGGACCCGGGAGTTTGAGTTGGCTGCTCGGGCTCCTGCTCGAGGTTCCTGCGTGAACCCGGTCTGCCTGCGGCTCGTCATCACCGTCCCCTTAAATTTTGGTCGGATTGGTTGAGACCAGTCCCATCACCATGGAGGGTGTTTTTTAGTCCAGCCAGGAGAAGGAGGCAAGGTTTTCACCCCCCCACGGATGGGCTAGTGCACCCCTTTTACATTGGCTTTCAATAAATGCCGCTGTTTGCCGGGTACCTCCCGAGGCTGTGGTTAGCGATGATGGATCAGGGAGTTAGTGGAGGGGAGATTCATTGGGGAAAGGGTACATTTATGTGGGAGCTGAATTACTTCAGGAGGCGCCACCCCTGCATTTTGAAATCACTTTCTGATGGGACTGGGTTGTGTTGTCTTCTGTCGCGAGTTGCAGGAGCCCCGCTTTTCTTTGCTTTTCTACCAAATTGGCTCTACTTGAAATTCACATTGGAGCATACCTCCCAGTTCATTTATTTCTCTAATTGGCTTTAACCTGTGATAGCTTTGCTGGTGCAGGTTTTTGTTCCCATTTTCATTTATTTAGCTTTCATTACACAAGGGAACAGGAATTTATTTTCATGGGCTTCGCGCCTGGAGGTTCTTGCTTCGGCCGGCAGAAAACAGCCAACTGAGAACTGGCACGGACCGGGGGAATCCGACTGTCTAATTAAAACAAAGCATTGCGAGGGCCGCTGGTCCATGCTGACGCAATGTGATTTCTGCCCAGTGCTCTGAATGTCAACGTGAAGAAATTAAAAAAACTGCGGGTACAGGGCGGGAGTAACTATGACTCTCTCATGGCTCTTGCAGGCGGCAGTTGCCGTAGTCGGGCAAGAGCGGTCGAACAAGAGGCTCTGATGGTCGTGCCTGCGGCGGTCGCCTCGGCGATCGCCGTTTTTGTCCGCCGCCCCGGCGGGCAAATTTAGGCTGGCCAGAGCTGTCAAAGTTACTCGTGGCATGGCTCTCCTGTCCTTCGGGACAGGCTGGGGGTTGGTTACGCGCCTCTGTAATCCAGCTAATAGGGAGCCGGAGAGCCAGACCACATCGAACACCACCTCCTCGTGGTACCGCCGGGAAACGCTGGGTGCCTTGTGCGTCCCAGTAGGCTAAGAGTGTCCGAAATTCAGCGGGTTGCCTCCCTAGGCCCGTTGTCGTATTGGAGGCTGCCGGGGGGTGCCCTACCCCCGGTTCAAGAATTAGGGTCCGGGCTGCGTCTCCCTGCCCGGTTAAAGTCTATGGGGAGCCGACGGGTACTGCCTTGAGTCCCGTTTCAAGATGTCAAGGCCGCCGGGGGCTGCGCCCCATGCCCGGTTCAAGAACGACGGGGGCAACGGCTGCGGAACAAGTCCCCCACATGTCCGCAAGCTTCGAGGTGGAGGCGAAATGGTGCCAAGGGTTGCCACCCTTTGTCCCTTTGCTCTGACTGGCCAGGACAAACACAAGAATGAAGAAGCAAGCGGTGGCCGAAGGGCCGCCGTACCAGTCCTCCAAGGACCAGCAGCCGGGGCTCCAGGGCCTGGTGGGTGTTGGAGCCGTGTTGGCCCCCCCAGCGGGCATCCCTGCGAGGTCTGCGGCTCTAAGTTCGCGACCGTACGTGGTATGAGGATCCACAGAGCCCTCAAACACAGTAGTTCGAGAGTTGACGTCATCAGAGAAGAAGTCCAGAAGACAGATAATTAAGAATCGACCACTATGTCAAGAGGAGGAGGAGTTGGGGCAAGTGCCCGAGAAATCACCGGTATTGCAGCTTCCCTGCCACGAGAGGTTAAGACCCTAAGGGTAGTCCTTCGGGACATCAACGAAGAATCATCAAGTCAAGATGAAGTCACCACTGAGAAGATGGGCAAGGAGAAGGAGAAGGAGAAGGAGAAGGATGAAGGAGGAGGAGCAGAAGAACCCGTGGGCCTCGGCGTTTCGGAGGAGGGGGCTAGGATAGGAGAGGAGGTCAGTAGGCTGAGGGCTGGAGTGGCAGTTGGAGTTGTAGCTCGAGGGGAGTTGGATGTTAGGAGCGCCACCACAGCGCAGTGCTCAGAGGCTGGGCATGTTCCCGAGTTAGTTGCTTTGGGGGGTCCATTTGATAGAAGAGATAGCAGACCTGGTTCCCTGAAGGAGGAGAAGGAGGGGGAGAGAGAAGGAGCTAGAGGGGGTGGGGTAATAAAGAGGGAGAGTAGTGATAGTTCTAGTGTTCAGAGGGGAGTAGAGGGGGTGAGAAGGAAGTGGGGAGGGAGAGCGAGGGAGGAAGTGGTAGATCAGCAAATTTCCGGAGGGATGAGGGGGACAGAGATAGAGTGAGAGGGAGGAAGAGAGAGGGAGAAGAGGGAGAGGGGAGCCCTAGGACTGGAGAGGGGGACAGAGGGGGAGCCACAGCGGGGGGTATTGTTGAACTTAGAGTTTGTCAGTTACCTGAACTGACCGCGGGTCCTTCAGGTTTGGTTCAGGTTCAGGCTCCGTCAGTTCCTTCCACTCGAGTTCTCCAGAAGAGGAAGTTCCCAGTTGCTACCAGAACAGCCCCTGGTGGAGGCCTCCGGGGAGCCCGCGACTCGAGCTCGTCTTCCTCGACCTCTAGCGATCCAGACTTTCGTCCTCAAGTAGCCAGACCCTCAAGTATCGCTGAGGTCGAACCCCAGCCTCAGGCATCAGTTGGTAGACTTCAGGCGTCTTCCTTGGCTCATCGTCTAAGGGCCAACAAGCCTGGGGCTTGCTATCCAGTAGCGACTCGGAAGATGAAGGCCCAGAACCCAAATCACAATGTACAGAGTCAAGGCAGCCCCCTACCCACACGACATGCCCCGACTGTGGCCGGGTCTTCTCAACGAAGATAGGGCTCGGTCTCCACAGACGACGAGTCCACTTTGGACAATACAATGCCGACATAGTGGTAACTCGGACTAAGCCCAGATGGACTAAAAAGGAGGACTATATGATGGCGACCGAGGAGGTTAGGCTTCGAAAAGCCGGGGTTACCTTTTTGAATGAAGAGATCTATAAAAAATTTCCGGGCCGATCTTTCGATTCGGTGAAGTCTCACAGAAGGATGTTGGCCTATCGTAGACTAGTCGAAGAGCTTATGCTCAAGTCGGGAGAACTTACCACTATCCCCGACCCATGAAAGGCGGAAATCCACCTTCCCGAGGAGGAGGTCCCTCCACAGACTTTGGATCCGAACCCTGAGAGCCGGCCTTCCGAACCCCGGAGAGACACCAAACAAGAAGTATCGGACGAGCTTGCCCGACTGACCCTGAAGCAGCCACCTGGTGGTTTCCAAGGCGCGCGCCTTTGGGAGATCGCGAAGCGATGCATCAGAGGCGAGGGAGTCGGCAGGCCCTTGAGTGACTACATCAGAGACAATTTCTACCGAGACTCACCGACCAGACTTCCAAACGATAAACGACCAGACCCCCCCCCATGAATTTCGAGGTAGCAAGAATGCCTGTAAAAGGCACGAATATGAACGGGTTCAAAACTCTTTCTTGAAGGACCAAGCCTGCTGCGCCCGAGAAATACTCGATGGGCGGAAAATCTCACGCGTCAAGAATCCAAATGAATTCCTCCAAGACTGTAAAAAGATCATGGAGACTCCTAATATGACAACCTGGGCCGAACCCCTCTTAGACATTAGGGACGAAATTGACCCTTTTACGGTCATTTCAGCTCAAGAAATCAGGTCAGCGATGCCTTAGGTGGGATCTTCGGCGGGCCCTGACGGATTTTCCGGGAAGGACTTACGCACGTGCCCCATGGTGGTGCTGCAGGTCTTGCTGAATCTGCTCATTTTACAAGAACGTGTCCCAACTTCTCTACAAGAGGCAAGGACCACATTCATCCCTAAGACAGACGAGGCGTCCTCTGTGGGAGACTTCAGGCCAATCACTGTGGCCTCCATTCTGGTCCGTCGTTTTCACAAAATATTAAGCGGAAGAATACTCAGCCAAGTCGAGCTAGACGTGCGGCGACGGGCATTCATACCTGTTGATGGCTGTGGCGAGAACATTGCCATTCTGTCTACGTCCTTACATGAGGCGAAAACAAGTCACAAGCCGTTGTATATGGCCTCACTAGATATTTCAAAGGCATTCGACAGCGTCTCGACTAAGGCCATCATCCGTGCAGCCCGTCGGAAGGGCCTCTCGCCTTCCTTTATCAAGTACCTGGAACACTTTTACGCGACATCAACGACAGTCCTGAACTTCGAAGGGATAACGCTTCTTGCAAGAGCAGTCAGAGGTGCGCGACAGGGAGACCCTCTGTCGCCCCTCTTGTTTAATCTAGTAATTGATGAATGGCTGGCCTCGCTCCGCCCCAGGATGGGTTTTTCAAGTGGAGACTTCTCCTGGAGCGCAATGGCATTTGCAGACGACTTGGTCGTGCCGGCCTCAACGCCGGAAGGTCTCAGAGAACTGCTTTCAGGACTAGAGGTTTTCCTGGCAGCTAGAGGCCTCCTTCTTAATCCGGCTAAGTGCATTTCCCTGGCCTTGCAACCAGATGCGAAAGGGAAAAACACCGAGATCTTGACTCATACCAAGTTCCCCGTCGGACGCCAAATCATGCCTAGCATCGATACCACGACGGTATGGAAGTACCTGGGCATTAACTTCAATGCTCTGGGGATTCAAGCAACCCAAGTCTTGGAACAGTTCAAGGAGTACTTGAACAAAGTTTCGAAGGCCCTTTTAAAGCCTTAACAGCGCATTGTTGTTCTGCACAGCTACCTAGTGCCCAGACTATTTTATCGTCTCGTCTTCGAGCCCATCTCAGGCAAGCTACTGAACAAGATTGACCGCGCCATCAGGCTAAGCGTCCGCAACTGGCTCCGACTTCCGCACGATGTGCCAATCGCCTTCTTTCACGCTCCAAACAAGGGCGGAGGGCTTGGCATACCCTCTTTGCGTACTGCCATTCCATGGATGCGTTTCAGCCGCTCCCAGGCAGCACAGGGCTGTTTGGCCTTACTCAAGCCGGTGTACTTTGGCCACTGATTTTCTGACCGGCCTTTCTCCGGCAACCATGTTCGGCGCGTGTCCAAATGTGGGCCTTTTGGCCGTATACGGCCGTACTCCCATCCCTGTCCAACGGCCAGTGTCCGTTGGCCAGTCGACCGGCTTACGTTCGTAGGCCAGATTCCAGCCGTAGAGCTCCGGCCATCCCAAAGCTACCCGTGTGCGGCCGAACTACGGCCACCAGAGGATAGCCGAGATGCGGTCGTCGGACTCCAGCCGGAATAAAGCTGCCGGAAATTCGGCCGTGCTACGGGCATTGTAGTTCAGCCACAGTACGTTAACTGTACTGAGGACGGTGGACGACCACTGCATGCAGCGCAAGCAGATGACTCAATCGCGCTGTCCAGCAGTACAAACCCACCATTTTGGGTCCACTACACCCTCATCAAAGTGAGCCCGCGCGCAACCACCAGCCGCCCAGCCTTCAGCGCAGCCTGGCTTAATTATCAGCGTCAGTTTACACCAAACTTAATTTATTCAACAGTGCTCACAAATGGTCGCTCTTTATTTGCTGTGCCTCTTTTACTGTCGAATACAGCAAATATTCATTTTACTGCAGAGCTGGAATAGATGTATTGTCCAGGACCTGATATCTTCTGTGGGGCGGCTTACCCGTAATAAACAAGGAAGGATTGGGGGGGGGGGCGGAAGGCGCGTACTTTAGTGGGTTGAATTTCATAAAGATGAAAGTGCCGCTTTTAGGCAATTGCTTTTAAGACAATACTTTCATGCTCTGACTAAATCAACTATTTTTACAACAGCTGCTTGACCAGTTTTTTTGTATATAAAACCGGTGTGAATGCCTTTACGAAGCGGTTCGGGACTCCACAAAACACTCAGCAGCATTCAATATAATTTACTTCACACAAAAAGTCTGACCAGTATTTGCCCATTTTCCTTGCAAATAAATTTTCTACAAGATCAACTTTTGTGATGATCTTTGACAGAGCTGATCCTAGAAGAGATCAAAGAAGTACTTTCAGTTTCAATATATTTTTTATGTTGTTTTAATGAGTTACGTGCACACTGCTTAATAGTCCAAAAGAACTTAATTTACTACGTTAAGAAAATTCTAGACGTGTTGCGAATGACGCCCTTCTTGATGGCTGCAGTTGTATCCCTCTGTGTTCACGCAAGGAAAGGCGTAAGACAAGAGTTTCATATTTTCTTTCAAACAAATAACTTGACAATTGTAGTATTCATACAGCAAACCTTGCATACTGCAACGAATAAAGCAATAAATATTTCATTGGTCAAGTTCGAATGCGTAGGGTTCTCAACCCGTCGGAGGCGAACTTGCGGCTTCGCAAGTTTATTTATTTATTTATTTATTTGTTTATTTATTGTTTAGTTGTTTTTTTATTTGTTTATTTATTTATTTATTTGTTATTGATTTGTTCAGATATTTATTTATTTATTTGATGCCTGCTTCCCTTGCATGCATTACAGCAGGGAGATACATAACACTAAGCATCAAATATGAGACTAATTCTACAAAGCGCGTTGAAAATCGTCATTATAAACAGTGGATAAAATCATACGTGGAAGATAATTACACTCTCATATTGATCTAAAATAAAATGAATCGCGCAAGGCGTCACCTTAAAGGAAAGCTAATAATTTGCTTCAAGCTAGCGATTCCACTTTGGGATATGTAGGATGGCGCTTGGATATACTTCTCCCCTTCTATTCCAGTTTTCGAATGATAGATAATACGAAAAAAATTCAGACTCAGGTTTCGTCTATGATCTTTCCCGTCTTACCACTTAAGTTTACTTTTACCTTCCCTCATCCTAAGTTGACAGCGCCAATACCTAATACGAATCGCACTGCCCTATTCTGTTTGTTTTCGAGCGTATCAACCAGCTCTTTGCTGTGGGGATCCCAGAAAACACATGCGTACTCCTACATTGAGCGCACATGAGTTGTTCTTTTGTTGTTCTTTTGTTGTTGTATGAGTTGTACGGTTGTTCTTTTAACTTACATCGAGGTTCGCTGAAATTTTATCTCGGAAAGCCAAAAACACGTGCAGCCGTAACTTTTATGTTGTGAACGTGCCTATTTCTCTAACAACTCGTTAAATACACTCCTCGTTATTTATATTCCCCCGCCGTTCTTAAAGCAGTGTAATTTACTGTATACGCATGTAATTGGAATGAAGGTTTTCTTGTAAAGTTGACGTTAACACACTTTTTAGGATTCAACGACTTTTCTGAATCAGCACACCAGGATGTTATTATTTTGCATCATGCTGCAAGTATTCGGAATCACGTTCATTGGCTATAGTCCTGTAAATTACAGAGCCATTCGCGCACAGTTTTGACAAAGATTTGAGGCCACACAAACAAAAGAGTGCCCGGAACTGAGCCTTTTGGATTTCCTGAGGTCGCGGGAACATATCCGGACGAACAACCATTGAGAGCGACCAACTGCTGTCTTTGAGAGATATACTCGGCTATCCATGCAATAACCGATTCATTCAGTTTATATCCCGCAATGTACTAACAACAAGTGGATATGCAACACCGTCAAATGCTTTTTTGCCGCGCAAGAAAATAGTCATCTACTTTAAGCTTATCTATTGCTAGAGCCAAATCGTGCGTGAACTCAACAAGATGCGTGGAGGAAGAAAAACCCGACCAAATCTGTGTTTGCTAGGATGCTGGCTATTATGTTTAAGCAAATGAGTCATATCCCACGTGTAGCTAATCTCAATTTCAAACACCGCAACTAAATTAACATCCAGGCTTGGTCATTCACAAGGCTCTGTGGTTATGGCAAATTCAAAATAACACTTGTTTCTACATAGGCAGTCATAAAATCCCATGAAGTAACATAGTGCAGGGCACGAAGTTGAGGCTACCAATGCACGAGCTTAGCCTCTTCTACGTTTATCACAAACAATATAGTGCACATTATTTTTCGCAGTATAATTGTGAGAAGAATAGCTGGAAACTTGCGCTTTTGCGCGCCCTTGACTTTCTTTGGTGGGGAGTCCTTGACATGGCGCCGGTTGACCTCCTGCGTGGTGGCCGCTTGCTCGACATCCTTTAAGGCCACTTGTTTTGGTGAACCACGGCCATCTCGGGTCGGACATCGCTGCCGGGTCGATGTCTCCAATGGTCTCCATTTCTTGAGGGGGCGAATAGCCTCGAGCTGATGCGTCGACAAAGCCGACGGGCGAGGCGTTGTAGCGGCTATGACTGGCGAGGCTTAGCTCACCCGTCGGTGTGGCACAGTCTTCTTGTGGCAATAAATGACATTTCGATGGCCTAAACGTTTCCCTGGTAATGTCCAGTGAGTCCTTGCACCTTGCCCGTTCACCTAGAGCACTCATTACTGTTTGACAAACGTAGCTCGTTCATTTAAACGTAGAAACACCGAACCGATGAAAAACGTGTCTGCGCGATTCAACTCCCTAACGGCTATTTCTTCACCCCGGGAAAAACCGGCCCTACATCGGTGGGTCTCCTTCCAAGCACGTCTGTGCATGAATTCTCGGCGCCCAGACGCGCGCGCCGTTGTTCGCATAATAATGTATAACTGCTGATACCTAACCAAGGCCGGTCTCCTCTTGAACACCGTTTGCCGAAAATTCTGCGGCCGTTCGCTTGCCGTAATTTGGCCCAGGACCGCTAACCATATGAAAAACGTACATTCGGACGCCGTAAGTCGGCCGGACTCCTTTATACCACCGGCTGACCGAAGAAACCGAATATTCTGCCGCCGGACGCGCGGCTCACCGTTGAACGAGCGGATGCGCGGCAGCCGCGCTACGGCCGGTCTCCTTTCGAACACCAACTGCCGCAAGAATACGGATATCCTGTGGCCGGTCGCTTGCCGTGATTCGGCTGAACACCGCTTCCCGAAGGAAAAACGGATGCCCTAAAGCCGTACTCCGGCCGATTTCCTTCTCAACATCGGCAGCCGAAAGGCAACTGAATATCTGGCAGCCGCGCAGCTGCCGTTGTGCGTCTGAACACGGGCGGCCGGAGAAATACCGAAACGCTGGTTTCCGAATGTTGGCCTTTCATCGTGTGATCAGTGGCTGCCAGAACCTGTATGCTGACCGGACATGCCAGAAAACGGCCATACACGGGCCGGTCTTGGGACACCCGACATGCGTCGAAGCAGCCAAGAAACCCTTCGTGGTCAACTTTTTGGAACAAACGAAGAAATTATTGATATACAAGGACACCAGACTACACTCTAGCAAACCCTGTGTCAAGTTTTGGAAAAGTGAGCTCCATAGCAGTGTCGACGGTAAAGCTCTACGTGAAGCTAGCCTGACCCCTGGAGATCACTCCTGGTTGATCGATGGGACTCGTTTCCTAACTGGCCAAGAGTTTATCAACATTTGTAAAATGCACATTAACGCGATGACCTGTTTGGCAAGAACGAAGCGAGGGAGAGATGTGGCAAGGAACTGCAGAGCTGGTTGCTCCTCTCCAGAAAATGTAGGACACATACTGCAAAAATGCCCACGGACCCACCACACCCGAATCACTCGTCATAATATAATTGCAGCCTACGGGGCGAAAAGACTAAGGGAGAAGGACTTTACGGTGCTTGAAGAGCCGCACTACCGAGTGCCTGGAGGTGCACTAGTGCCCGACCTGGTGGCCACAAGGGGCAGCCAGACCGTCGTAATACATGCACAAGTAGTGTCCACTCTGCACCCCCTGACCCATCTCCATGCAACAAAGACGGCAAAGTACATGAACAAAGACTTCTTGAACCAACTGGGCAATGAACGACCTTTAGTGTCAACAATCACTATGAACTACCGAGGTGTTTGGGCTTCTGAAAGCGTCAAGACGTTACGCTACCTGGGCCTCGGACGCAGGGACTTCAAGCTACTAACAATCGGATGCCTTCAAGGAGGCTATCACGGCTTCTGCGCCCATCAACGTATGACGACTACCTTAGGTGGCTGATGGGCAAGTTGCCCCGGCTGCTGCCTGTGTAACCTGGGAACCACTTCCCGCTCTAAAGCAAAGTGGGAATCTCCCTCTCCGTGGATGGAGGGTGGGAAAAAAATAGCCAAATGCCTCGTCACCTAATTAGTGAGGCGCATGAATGGATTAACGAGATTCCCACTGTCCCTATCTACTATCTAGCGAAACCACAGCCAAGGGAACGGGCTTGGCAATATAAGCGGGGAAAGAAGACCCTGTTGAGCCTGACTCTAGTCGGAGACTATGTATGTATATATGTATATATGTATATGCATATATGTATATATGTATATATATGTATATATGTATATATATGTATATATGTATGTATATATGTATATATACATGTATAGATATATATTCTTCCTTTATACATTCTTTCTTTATTTCAAACACGTGCATGGGCATATCTTGTTTTGACCCCTCTTTCACCCCCGTTGCCACGGGGGAGGGGAAAATTACCTTGCTAATTTTTTTCCCCGCTCTTTGTATACCAATGTACACTCATTTCCTGTCGAAACTGCCTGTCCTACTGCTTTTGGGTGCGACCCTTGCCTCCCACCAACAGAAGCCACGTGTCTATTGTTTCAATGACCTTACCCGGATTCCTAGAACGGGTGTGTATGGGCAGATGTTCGCCCTTTGTGTGCATTTGCATATCTTCTTTGGAATCTCTTCGTTCCGCGTGACTAATCTTTTTGCCCATGTCAAACACATGCATGGGCATATCTTGTTTTGACCTCTCTTTCACCCCCGTTGCCACGGGGGAGGGGAAAATTACCTTGTTATTAATTTTTTATTTTTTTATTATTTATTTTTTTCTCTATGTTCGGTTCTTCTCTCTCTCTTTTTTTCCCATTTTCGTACCGCGTAACTGTGTGTTCTTATTATCCTTTTTATAATTGATTTTCCCGCTCTCTCTTCATTCTTTTGCTACCCACCAACCATGATCCATTTGTACAAACTCTCCCTCCTCTTACCTTGCCCTCGCCCTTGCTACATTTTCTGTATATATATAACTGTGAAACAAACTTATTTTGTACTCTGAAGAAAGGGAGTCCTCTCTCTGAAACGTCAGTAAACTTTTATTTTTAGTTTGAATGTCCTTCTCGTGTGTCTCTGTCTCTACTAACCTTATTTTTTCGCGCTCTGTGTGAGTTTTTAACTCCAGACTATATATATATATATATATATATATATATATATATATATATATATATATATATATATATATATATATATATATATATATATATATATATATATATATATACATATATATATATGCATACTCTGGGCGCGTGTTTTTATTTCTTTCTTTCTTCCGCACATTTAAAAAAAATAATAACTTCATTAACCGTAGTAAAAAAAGAGCCTAACCACACCCCTATGCCTCCTATGTCGTTGTAGACTGCTGACCTATCTTTCTGTATTTCCTCAACGAGCCCCTCATTTCAATCAATCAATCAATCAATCAATCAATCATGTTTATTTACGTGCCCAGGAACAGCCAGAGGCCTGAGTGCTGGCGCACGGTTAGTTACATAAAAACAAAATACAAGAAACATATAGCAAGAAACAAACAAGCGACAAGACACACACAAATTTAAGTAGTGAAAATGACAGAAATACAGCACAGGCGGAGCCTGGGTACAGGTAAAAAAATAAAATAAGAAGATACCTATGTTGCTCTGCCTGTCGTAAAGGCCACACGACAGGCAGAGCAACAAAGTTTGACAGTAATACAACAAAAACAACGGCAAGAGTGTATAGACATATGATAAGACGAACAAATGACAGTAAACAGTTTCAAAACTAGGCAACTATCAGTTGGATAAACACAACCAGTAATAATAATAATAATAATAATAATAATAATAATAATCAATCAATCAATCAATCATTTATTTGCGTGCCCAGGAACAGCCGGGGTCGGCCTTTGTGCTGGCGCACGGAAACAGAAACACACGAAACATAATGTACACATCTTTCAAATACAAAATAAAATACAAAATACAAAAAAAACGAAAGGATAGCTTATGTTGAAGTTACGGAATGAAAGTCATTTAAGTGCATGAACTCAAGGATAAAAGACAAATGCAGAATAAGAAAAGTTGGCAGTTACGCCAATACAAACTCACAGACATGTTTGCGAAACAGAGTAGGGCAATCATTAAATATATCAAGGTAATCCGAGTACCGATTGTACGTGCATTGCAGTCGGCACACAGGGCACAAGACACGCAGACAATTGGGGTTGCAAAAGGTATCATGTTTCCTGGTCCACTTTTGCGGCACATAAAGACGAACATGCTGTAGCAGCTCACCACAAGACACTATGCCGTGCATAATTTTAAAGAGGAAGAGAATATCAGCCTTGTTCCGCCTGGAAGTTAAGCATGATAGCGTTAATGAAGAGGGCGATCCAGGGTTATAATTACTACTATCGCCAAAGCGATGGTTGAAGATAGATATGAACTTATTTTGGACCCTTTCTACAAGCTTACGGTTTGTTTTGCTTGTGCTGTTCCAGACAACAGATGCATATTCAAGCTGAGGACGACATATAGTTGTGTAGAGCTTGAGAAGAGAAATCGGCTCCTTGAACTCCTTGGACACGCGACAGACAGCGCCAAGCGATCGAAGAGCTCTACGAGTAATTACCTGAATATGTGGAGAGAAGCTCAGTTTACTGTCGAAAGTGACGCCTAGGTCATTAACCTCTACCACACGTGGGAGTAATTCACCGTTGATGTTATAGGGAAACAAGATGTTGTCAGTCTTTCTTGTGTATGTCATTACCTTAGTTTTAGATGTATTAATGAGGAGTTTGTTGCATGAGCACCAATGCGAGAAGGACGAGATTGCTCTCTGGAGAGCGGAACAGCTGGCAGAGTTGGAAACAGATTTAAATATTTTTACATCATCGGCATATAAAAGAAAATTACAATCATTAAATATTGTCGCGACATCATTTATAAAGATTGAGAAGAGAAGTGGCCCGAGAACTGAGCCCTGAGGGACACCACTGGTCACCTCATAGGAAAGAGAAGACTGTCCATTTACATGCACGAAACATGACCTATCACATAGATAGTTGCATATAAGAGATATCAGGGATGGTTGTATATCAAGCTGAGATAGTTTTTTGGCTAAGAGCTCGTGGCAGACGACATCAAAAGCCTTGCTTAAATCAAAGTAGACTACATCAAGTTGACCTCTCCCTTGCACAGCTTCCGAAGCATGCAGCATGAAGTTGACGAGATTGGTAGTGGTCGATCGGCCCGCGAAAAAAACCATGCTGTTCAGGTATTAATGTGGTATTTATACTGAATGTGAGTAGTTTATGCAGTATTGACTCAAACAATTTAGAAGCAGCACATAGAATAGATATCGGTCGGTAGTTCGTGGGGTCCAATTTAGAACCTGTCTTAAATACAGTAACAACCCTTGCATTCTTCCAACGAGCGGGGAACTTGCCAGACTTGAGAGAAGTTTGAAATATACACGTCAATACTGGAACTAGGATATCACCAAACGCTTTCAGTACGGCAGAAGGAATGCCGTCAGGGCCGCATGAAAATGACGATTTCAATTGTTTCAGAGCTTTCAAAGCGAGACTTTCCGAAACCAGCACTTCTGAGTTTTTACAGTAACCTAGAGATTGTGGAGGGGGCAAGCTGCACTGTTGTTGCCATAAGTGGAACGGAATTGTCGCGCAAAGGCATTGGCAACGTCCGATATGCTCTCTCCTCGTTCATCGCTGAGGTTAATGTTCCCAGGTGAATTTTTACATGTTTGAGAACGGACGTGGCCCCAGAAAGCTTTTGCATTGCGTGTTGCATCAGCCTCAACCGCGGCAATGTAATTCGACCTATCGCGCCTAACCAGACATTTACAAAGAGATCTGAGTTGACGAAACTCATTCTGCCACCTTTCCTGCCCCGTTTTCTTAGCTTGCTTGTGCGCTCGATTTTTCCTCCCCAATGCTCGTTTAAGTTCAGCGGAAAACCAACGCGGAAAATTGCCTTTCTTTTCAAATTTACGGGGAACAAAGCTCCTCAAGCCATCGTGAACAACTTCAGTAAAAAAATCGGTCTGTTCATCAACGTCGTTGAGGTTAGCTATTGGTGACCAATCAGTGTTACTAAGAAAGTGAAATAAACCAATGTAGTCACCACGAGCAAAGTCGTAACTACTGCTTCCTGGTGTGCAAACAGGGGGACTGTAATGGAGGAGAGATACGTTATGCAATGAAATATGTAATGACGGATGAAACTTGTCCGTTTTTACAAGGTTAGTATGACTGCGCGAGACGTCGACAGCTTCCAAGCTAGTCAGACACAAATCTAAGACGTTCCCACATGAATTCCTAATGAGGTTGCACTGCTGCAAGGAAGTAAAGGAAATAAAATCAAATAGAAAGTCACACTTCGGAGATATTGGGTGAGACGCCTGACTGACCCGCTGAGTCTCCCAAGAAATCCCCGGTGCGTTAAAGTCCCCAGTGACAAGGAAATGGTGATCACTGTGAGATATTACTGTAGTTTCAATTGTGTTAAGGATATTTCTGAACTCACTGGCATGTGTCTCGGGGGAAATGTAGTATGTACACACCAAGAGCCGTTCACCCCGATCACAAAACACCTCTAACCAAATACACTCACTCTCTAATTCAAGGTCAAGGCGGCGTTTACACTTGATGGAGTCATGTAGGGCAATAAGCACATCGTGGAACGGGTCACGGTCATGCCGGAAAACTTGGTAATGCGGAGGGAACAAGGTATTGGAACTTATGTCCGGGCACAACCAAGTTTCTGTTAGAATAATTATAGGCCAGCAAGAAGAAACGACATTTGAGAAGAATTCAGCTGACTTTGTGCGAAGTCCACGGACGTTCTGATAAAAGCAATCAAAGCTACTATTACCTGCCATCATCATCAAGTCGTTGCTGCTCTGCAAGAATCATTTTTTCATGCAATTCACAACGGAAGGGCTTGAAAAGACAGTGCCGAGGCCACAGCGCAGGGTCTTTGAGCCGCTCAAAACACGCGTCGTCAACAGCGACGTAGAAAGAGGCGTAAGAGTCATGCCTGGTCTTTAAACGTTTGCACACAATCGGGGCGGCCCCCACACCGGACAGGTGCTCGAAAACTTGAGCTGAAGTTGTAGACGGAACCAGTTTTGTTACAAACACAGCTTTTGGGGGCTTGCGACGGCTGACAGCCACAAGACCAGATCCCTCAGATACACCAACAGCCAGGGGACGCGGTACGGAGTTCTTGGGAGTGCGTTGCTGCAGGGGTAGGCGCAGGGGCGGATGGTCCAGGCGATGGGATTTCGAAGAAACCACCTTCGAGCTGGGATCGGCCGAGAGAGGCGATGCGGCAGGCGAAGCGCTCTGCGACAGCGGAGTGGGGGGTATTGTTTCCGCGGACGACGCGGTTGGAAGCGGCGGGAACTCGGCTAGCCGAGAGGGGGAAGGAGGGTCTCCCCTCAACCGAGTCAAATCTGTGCGCAGTGCATGCACCTCCTGTCGCAGGGTCTTCACGACATCGGCGTGAGCTTCAGCCTTTGTCGCGTTGTCCCGGCGCAGCCGCTCATTGTCCTCTCCCAACCTGGTAACCTGATCGGAGAGGAAGGAAATTCCTTCCAGGGCGTCCACGAGAAGGGCGCGCATGGACAGCAGCTCGGCCGCAAGGTCAACAGGTTGGGTGGCGGGGGCTGTGCGGGGAGGGCTCGACGAAAGGGTCGCCGCCGAAGCAACGCCGCCGTAGTCGTCGTTACGGCTAGCCAGCACACACGGCGACGAGGCAGACTTGCAGGCATTGCACACAAAACGACGCGCGCCTGACTTAATAGACTGTAGGTCCTCGTCCGGCAACGTTATGCACTTTGCGTGAGCACGCCTGTTGCACTCACCGCAACGAAGAAATTTCTGTTTCCCGTAGAAGACGCACGAGCACAGAACACACGCATCCTTACTGGGCGCCATCTTGGAAAGCCTAGCGAGGATCTCGGTTCTGGCCGCCTTGATGCCTAGGTAGGATAAGAGGGCTTCCCGCCAGTTACCCGCTCATCACAGGCTGTAGACGTTCGAGTCACGCCTCGGGGGTTGAAAAAGAAGGTCCCCTTCTCCCCGTGCAGTCAGAGTGGCGCTGGCTACCACCCTCAAGCGTCAGATACACTTCTAGTAAATGTAAATAGCCCAGAAAGTGGGGAACACAGTCGCCGAGATGGCCGAATTGGTAAGGCATTCGAGATCTAATCGAAAGGCGTGTGTTCGGTCCCCACTCTGGGCGCGTGTTTTTCTTTCTTTCTTTCTTCCGCATATTAAAAAAAATAATAACTTCATTAACCGTAGTAAAAAAAGAGCCTAACCACACCCCTATGCCTCCTTCGGCGTTGTAGACTGCCGACCTATCTTTCTGTATTTCCTCAACGAGCCCCTAACTTCCTTACTATATTATTCTGCAAAAGCCTAGCGAGGATCTCGGTTCTGGCCGCCTTGATGCCTAGGTAGCATAAGAGGGCTTCGCGCCAGTTACCCGCTCATGACAGGCTGTAGACGTTCGAGTCACGCCGCGGGGGTTGAAAAAGAAGGTCCCCTTCTCCCCGTGTAGTCAGAGTGGCGTTGGCTACCACCCTCAAGCGTCAGATACACTTTTAGTAAATATAAATAGCCCAGAAAGTGAAGGAGAACACAGTCGCCCAGATAGCTGAATTGGTAAGGCAGTTGAGATCTAATCGAAAGGCGTGGGTTCGGTCCCCACTCTGGGCGCGTGTTTTTCTTTCTTGCTTTCTTCCGCATTTTTTAAAAAAATAATAACTTCATTAACCGTAGTAAAAAAAAGGGCCTAACCACACCCCTATGCGTCCTTTGGCGTGGTAGACTGCCGACCTATCTTTCTGTATATATATATATATATATATATATATATATATATATATATATATATATATATATATATATATATATATATATATATATATATATATATATATATATGTGTGTGTGTGTGTGTGTGTGTGTGTATATCGGAAAATCCATCGATAAAGTGTCCCACTCAAAGCTAGTTTAAAATTGACAACACGTTTCGAAATCATCTCTTGACAAAATGGTTTGGGTCTTATCTCAACCCTCGTCAGCAGTTTGTCCAAATAAAAGACAGTATAGATCGTTACTGTTAATTCCAAATTTCCTCGGGGGAGTGTACTGGGCCCCTTTTTATTTTTATTATTTATAAATGACCAACCAAACCTTGCCACTCTTCCAGTAAGGTTGATTGCCAAAGACTGCGTTGTTTGACTGACGGAACATTGACTGAACATGACCAAGTTAACCTAAAAACAACAATAAAAAACGATGGGTGCCGAGAATGGCAAATGACTTTGAACGCCGAAAAAAACAGTCGTTATATCTATAACTAGAAATAAACAGCTTCTTAATATAATTATCAGATTGACAATACTAGGGTGAAGAGGGTACAGAATAATAAATATTTTGGGATACGCTTTATGCCCGACCTCCGTCGGAATACTTCCATTGATTACGTGTTCTCCAAGGCTAACAAGGCATTGTATAGCCTTAGGCATAACCTTAATAGCGTCCCGTCTGATATCAAAGGCCTAGCTTACAAAACCCTCGTCAGGCCAATTATCGAATATTGTAAAGTTTTATAGGACCTTTATGCATAGTTAAACATAAATAAAACAGTGAAAATACAGCGACTTAGTGTCAGGATTCTTTTTAATAAATAGCGCCGGCATCATTCACCTACTGAGCTTTGTGGATCAGCGGGCCTAGAAAGTATGAAAATTAGGTCCATGATTGAGTGTCTGAAATTCATTTTTCGGTTAATTCGTAATCAATTTAAACTAAAATAGTCAGACTTTTTCCTTGTCAACGACGATTTTTCAGAATTTTTTACCAATATCACGGGAGCGTCGACAACTTGGTCGATCAGCGCAGTATGAAGTGATACGGTACTAGGCGAGAGTAGCCGCATGCGCACTGCGCAAAGGCCGCTTCTGCTGTCGTCTGCTCGGATGATCCAGGAGCAGACAGCCACCCCCGATATTTTATTCGCTTATAACACTGCCCTTCAACCCGCCGTTAACGGTGCGAAGAAGGCAAGTAAAAGCGACTGATAATAGCAGCGTAACCGTTCCAAGAACCCTTTGACAACATTTTTGGGTTCATGCGCAGATTGTATATGCATCTTTTATTTCTAGTTTAAATAAATAATGACTTCAACATCAAAAAACATAATTTCAATTTGTGGGTTTTTTGTGGTTTCTGAGGTATAGCCGACAAAGTGAAAATTAAGAGGATTAGTAAGCGGCCATCTCCATAGCGAAGCTGTGAAATTTGAAGCGTGGTTTGTCAATGTGTTCTCTCTGACACGTTTTTCTTTTGTTAACTGCACAATTAAAAAAAATGCAAGCTGTGCGGACACTTTGTTTACAGTTTATTGCAGGATTCATTGACAGAAATCTCTTCCAAAGAGCATTGCAAAAATAAGCACTTAAAATGACCCTTGTCATGGATAACGCTCTCCTCATCCAATTTAATAATTAGTAAATTCCCCCCAGACTCCACAACAACAGCGACGCGACGGGGAAGAGAACCATATAGAGCCGCTGCAAGATCCGAATCCATCTTCATTCTTTCCCACTGGGCTTGGATGTTTTCCCAGAGTTCATCACAAGTCGCGTGATGCAGACCCATTTTTGAAAGGTTCGTTTTCAAAATACCCCGCACATTCTCAATAATGTTCAAGTCAGCGCCCTGGGGCGGCCATTCCAGGGTCATCACACCAAAATCTTGAAGATGTGTTTTCACGGCAGGTGCTGTGTGCACTGGGGAGAGGTCGTGCTGCCGGATGAAACATCCGTCCGGAAACGGTCCATCTAGCAAATGAGGAAGGAGGTGGTGGTCTATGATGTTAACGTATGACTCCGAGCGAAATCGTCCTTCGATCCTGTGTAGTGGTCCCCATATCCAGAAATCTGGGACACGAAGCAACGACGCCCCTGGTGGCCCCGACGCGAAGCACGCGCGTTTTCAATGGGAAGAGGCTGTTTTTTGAATTTAATTAAAAATACAGGGCATAAATTGAATTTGTGAGGACGGGGAACGCTTCCAGTAATCATTGCGAACATTTTAAAGGCCACAGTACGTTTGTGCACGCAACATTAGTTGTTCCCACAGCGAATGAAGTTTAAACAATGGGAGCCTATAGAAGCAGCTAAAATTTGGGGCCACTTTCAGCCACAAAAACGCGCCTAGTGACAACACAGTGGCTGAAGTGCAAGTTGTGTTAACTGATATCGCTAGAGCAGGGACTTGGCTTCCCTTGCGTGCAAACGACAAGTCATCACGCGGACGATAAAGCGTTCCAAATTGACAATTTCTGAAACACAGTCGCTGTTATCGCCTAGCAGCTACATAAGCGCACTCTTCATTCAGCGCTTCCATGTGCCGATGGCCGAGCGGTTTTACCTCAGGCACTTTGCGTTGATTTCATTTTGCAGGGAAGGGATGTCGATTCCGGACGCCGCAGTTGTTTTTTTTTTTTTTCGATTTAACTTTGGTGGTGAAAGGACGACATTTTTGGTGACAAACATTTTTAGTGGTGCATCTACTGTACCTCGCGCGTTTGCTTTATAACGTTTGTACAGATATCCTTTTAATGCTTATTTTCTCTGCTTATGAGGGGTAAAAGCTCGTCGCGAAATATGTTTAGCACAGTTTCAATGTTTTCTTTGTGTGTATGCAATGTTAAGGTAGCTGGCTCTGATTCGTTTATTCAACATACAGCAGTTATCAACGAAAAAGTTCAGAAATTGCAAAAAATATTAGAAGTGACATAGGTCCCTGGGATAAATTGCTAGGTAGCGCCATCTACGCAGTTCCCGTGAACTAAAAATGTCACAGTTGAGGAAAGTTACAAGGGCGGCGCTAAACAACAACTCGTATCAGGGGGGTACATGCGAGAGGGAAGATATCTCTACGTTGTTTGACTGTTGGCCTTTTCCTTTGACCATACAGACGGAAAACTATTCCCTGACGCCTGTTATTTCATGTCCCATGCGCAGCGAAGGCGCGCATGTTTTACATCTTGGTGCTGCGATCGCAATTCCCTTTTAGAGCAGTAAACAATCGTGGCAGGTCACAGTATTAGAGGGAAGTCATGGCTACATATCCTAACCACTTCCGCTAAAGGAAAAAATGTGGCCACCATCCCGCCCTGCGAACGTGAATGTCCAGCGAAGCTGTATGAAACACCACACATGCTGATGGGGGGTATGTTTTATTATTACTTTAGAGTAATGGTAGTGATAATCGCTTTGTGGTCGCTGTTGTAGACCGTGATTGGTTCTGCGACCATTTTCGCTACATTTTATGCAACCGGGAAACACACGCGGGGTGAAGGAACGTGCTCCCATTGCCGCAGGATTGGTTATAAACCATTATGCGGTTTGCACTTCACATGAGAGTTTCAAATGAGATCAAACGGCCCTTTCGAAAGCATCTGCAACCTAACCTTTACCGGGAACGCGTGCGAGGGTGTTCCCATTGTTCACAGGACCTTATCATCCATCATATGCGGTATTATGCTTATTGAAACGAATTTTAAACCATCGTAGCCGTTTGACTGAGGGGTGCATATTTATGTTTCATTACTGGATACGTCCATGTACCCCTCTCCAAATGCGAACGGCTTCGACCGCGTCGGAATGGCACAATCGCATTGACATCGGCTACATATCGCGAAGGACCCATGTTCGGATCCGAACACGGGAACTGTTTTTTTTCTTGAATTCATCCACTATCATCACCATTGCCAGTGAAAGTTGGCTTTCCTGCAGTGCGTTTTGCGTTTACGCCGCGACATTTTTCCACCAACGAGAGGTATACAGCTTCGTTGTAAAAAGACCCAAGGCTCGTCGAGGAAGGACCAGACTTGCCGTGGGAGCTTCTGTGGATTAGATTTATTTTCAATTACGGATGCCCTGTAGCTAGTATTGCCTGCTCTGACTGATATTTATGTGTAGAAGTGACAACTGGGCTAGTTGGTAATGCAAATGGGACATCTTGAAGGTAGCGCTCTTAAACACGGTCACTAGCGAAAGAAACGACAAACCACAGCGCTGTGGTTTGTCGTTTCTTTCGCTAGTGTCCGTGTTTAAGTGCGCTACCTTCAAGATGTCCCATTATGATATTTATGTAGTGGTTACGGTAACTTCGCGTTTCGTGCTGTGCTCTTTCTCCCCCTTTCCCTTTTTTTAGATACGTGCGTGAAAGCTTGTTCGGCAGCGTGCGACGTATCGTTGTCTGCGGATCGTCCTGGTTCCCCCGTGTCAAGTGTTGCGACCACGCACACCAGACGTAATCGAATTAGCAGTTATCGAGCCGCTGCCGGTTTGTGCATACTCAAGTTCTAGTCATACAAGGGGCCGGATTCTGTAAACTGCTGGCCGTCTTTGGGAATGACGGGGTTTTGGCGTTAGAAATGAGTGTTTTCCTTGGTTCGGGAGGTCTGCGATCGTAGACAGCCGAACAAAATGGCGCTGTCCCGACGAGAAGCAAAACGACAGCTCGAAGCGACGCGACACTGGTCGCGAAAAAAAAAAAGAAAAGAAAAACAGAGCCATTTTGAAGAGGAGGAAACGACAACAAGGAACGCGACGGTGTCGCTTCTAGTCAGTGTTATTTGCCTTTTTAAATATACCTACAACATTTCGTCTTTTATTGCTGAGCTTCTAGGTGCTTTTATCTACTTTGCGTGCGAACTGAAGCTACTCAATTTATCGTGGGTAGACGGAAATATCGCAATCCTAAACGGTATCGGCATGCTTTCTACTAGCGCGCGAGAATTGAAAATCAGGCGCTGGCTGTTTAACGAAGAGCCATTATAGCTGTGCTTGAACCATGATAATATTGTCCAAAGACACTTTAGCGACAATGTATAATTGATCATTTTCAGAAGAAACGACCCATGCAAAGACAGAAAGCGCCGGACTGTTACATGCTCCACTCCCCCCCCCCCCCCCTAACTTTGATCTCAGCATATGAATGACAATTATTCACATGTTTAATAACAGCGTAGTGCAGACAGGATGCAGAAAAAAATATTTTTTTTGGTGTTTCGAGTAAGCTCAATGAATGGGCACCCGAGTAGCTTCGTCCAGCCCTGTTACAGTCATGAGTGTGGAAGTTCCCAATCACTATGAATAAAACCCTGTAAGCACGTGTCATTTACATGCTATTTCCGTTTTAGATGCGACTGCATCTCATTCACTCGCCTTGTCCCTCCATACGGCGTTGTCCGTCCACACCCCTCCCCCTACACTATAAAAAAAATAATAGCGGAGCCCGGATTCGATCCCACGACCCAGTGGGCGGAACGCGAGGTACATGGTGCTCTTCCCACTGCGCCACAAAACCGAGACAGAATCAAATGCTACGAACGCGCCTTATATCCTTGACTCATGCAAACTACGTCAAGATGCTACTGATACAACGCATGATGGGGCAATGATTAACACTTGCAATAAAATAAAAGAAGCTCCCACTTACAGCAACAATGATGGAGTAAAGGTCGTTGCGACAGCGAAGCCCTAAGCATACCACTTAGAGAGATTGACCAAGATTTGCCAAGAAAACATAATAATAATCATAAAACATAATAATCATACGCGTTCCCGACACGTTTCACGCGATTTCAGAATCAATCCAACGGAAACACCAAGTGAACCCCACGATGCGTCGCATCTACACAGGGTTCCCCTCGCGGGGAGGTGGGCGCAATTTTTTCTTTCATTTCATTTTATAAATTATCAAAATCGTTTTAAATGCGAATGCATTTATTAGCCGGGGGTTGTCTTGCGTCCATCGAGCGGCGTGCGCCTGCATTCCTCCAGCGCGAGCGCACGTGAGCGCGCTCCTCGTAGTTCTGCCTTCGTCGTCGTCGTCGTCGTAAATGCGAAGGCATTTCTTAGTCGGGGGTTGTTGGGCTCCGTCGGCGTGCGCCCGCAGGTGTTATCTCTCCGCGCTCAATGCCGAACGGATGCGCTTGAAGCGAGCTGTACTAGTTTGCTCGAAGCGGCAAGGACGGCGAGTACTGCGGTGTTAGTCTCGTGTCTAACGTGTATGGGAACTTGATATCGCACGCCGTTGCCACGTCTCCCGTTCGAGACACGTCTCCGTACAAAGACTTGAACACCCTTGCCTACACCGGAGACGGAGTCTTTGTGGTGACCGTGTACCTCGCGCCCAACCTCGCTCGAGACGCCGTTGCCGCGCAGCTGGACGCGGCTATGGAAAGTGTGCGCGTGCGCTCCAAACCCTCTGACCCCATAGTCTTGGTTGGCGACTTCAACGTTGACGTGCGCAAGAAGAGTGGCGAGTGGCTGGTCGAGTACATGCAGACCAGGCACTCTATGCATTGTCTCTCTGCCGGCTTCGACACGTGCCCCACTACCATTCACGGGAGTTGCATTGATCTGGTCTTTACGCGAAACTGTGACGCGCGTATGCTTCTCAAAGACCCTTTGACCGTGCACTTTAGCGATCACAAGGCAGTGATTGTGGCCGTCAGGTACAACGATAACACAAACAGGTGCTGATGAATAAATGATTACGTTCACACTCTCGTCATTAATTACGCCATTACTCGCAACACACTCATCGGTGCACCCAATGCATTCGAATTTCTGCACGATTCCCTTCGGGGAGGTGCGGGGGAATTTTTTCTTTTATTTTTTCAGTCTCTGAAAGTTCCCCCTCAGGCTATGCTCCTGGTCGAATAATATATACATTAAGAAGGGAAAATAGCAGTTTGTAAACACTGTTATTATGACATAGCTTGATATTTCATTCGCACAAACTGATTCCATTTTCCCCCTTGCTATGGGAATCACATTGATTTGCAATGCGTTATGCATAGAAGGAAAAGCTGAAATTTTAAGGATGTGCAATGCCGTCAGGATTTCCAGTAGGGCATGAACCTTTCCATGTGCTGGGAAAAATAAAAAGGATATTGCCGCTTTTAAGAAAATGCAAAACCAGAGAATTTTAGCTGAGCGGATTTTCGGCCAGCGGAGCGCAGACGCCAGTGTGCCTGCGCAGAACGCTGAGGTCGCCAGCGGTTTCTGGGAGCGGATTTCACGTGCGCTAAACTGCCCACCCAACGGTGTTAAAGGGGTACTGATACCAATTTTCGGGGCTGATATTATTGTACAGTTCGTTTTCTTTACCCACCAGGGTACCCTGCGTAAATTATAAACAGCATGCGTCGCGTGGAACATATCCTAAATTGAGTGCAAATGTAGCGCCGACGAGAGTGCTGTGCTGGAGGCTTCCACCGAAATCGACATCGTGTGACATCAGGGTGGGGTAGAGCAAACGAGGTGACGTAGCCACGTGATCCCCTACTCCGTGACGTCCACCCGGCACCCGGCTAATGATAAGGCGCAACCGTCTCGCGCGTGGATGGAGCGTCACAGGTTTTCGCATACCCACGTGATAGCGCCGGCCCGGTTCAGCGGAAACCGTGACATCCTATTGGCGGTGAGCGCGAACACAGGCGGCGCTGCGAAGCGCACCTCCGTGACGTCAGCTTAGGGATTCTCGCATTTGTCGTCTGCTTCACTCAGGATCGCTCTCCCTGCTGTTTCTTTGCGCTCGGTCAACGCCTGATGCTTGTCCGCACCAGAATTGGCATGTGGGTAACTTTTTATCATAATAATAGGCTTAAAATCGCATACACTAGCTCATGGTGTCAATTAAAGTATAGTTTTGGATACCGCTACGGGAGAAACATTGCCGGCGCCACCCCATTCCTTGAAAAGCCGGTCCTGTGCGGAGCGCGAAGAGTCGGAGCTAGGCGTCAGCTTCTCATGTAAGCATTCGAACAAAAGGAACAGTCAGCTGCTAATAACCGACAACAGCGAAAATGGAAGACCAAAACAAATTCTAGGACTTCAGGGCTGTCGGCTTTGGCAGATGGCATCACGATTCCCGGTAATCATATGTAAGGTAAAACAGTTTTTGCAACCTTGCCGAACGCTCGAATGCGTTTTGTCACATCACTTTACGTTGTCAAGGCATGAAAGTTTGCCGATAAGCACTATAGACGGCAAAAACTGTAGGTTGAGTTCCAAATAACCCAGTGTGTATATACGCACGTGCTGCTTCTATACCAGGCATCGAACCAGTATGGAGGTTTATTGAGCAAAACGAGTCGCGTCTTCGTTAAATTTATAGTAACACATATATGTTTGTTAAGACCTGGAGGGATATTTCGGGACATTTTGCACAGCCATATCTTCCCGATATTCGGATATGCGTTATAGGAAAACTGCACTCAAAAGGAGGTGGAGGAGGAAGGGGCGGAGGGGAAAACTTTGTCTAACAATTAAATCGATCTGGTTAGTGGGCCGGGTCCTCAGTCCAGGACAAGAGAGTAAAAGTAATTTTCTTCAAATCATAAAACACCATTCCGAGTAGAATAGGATTTGTTCTTCGCGCCTGGAAGAGTTGAAAAGCAATAAAGAGCTACTTGGAATTCTTCTTCGGTTTCGAGTCTTGTAATATATGCAGGTATACGATTTATTACGTTATTTAGCGAGTATATCACGCCTTCAACACCGTAATCATGTCATCATTGTTCGAGTTGAGAGTCAGTTCGTTATGATAACGATATAATTACGATAGAAATTCGGAGCACAAAAGCCGCTTTCGAGTACTGTGGACCACGTTGTTTAGGGCGCGATCGCGGTGGCGTAGCACAAACCTTTTCATTGTATTTGCACGTGAACAAACAAAGCACGCTGCGGATATGCACCTTCTTGCACGCAGCCGTAATGAAAGCCAATTTGTGAAGAAGGGAATGTATGCATACAAAATGAAGGAAATATCCACACGACCTTTGTGAGGTTCCCAAACATCCCGCAACCTCCTAATAAGAAGTTGGTGACGGCACAGAAAAAATAATGCGTTGGGCAGAAAAAAAAAGCAAGAAACATAATCCGATACAAAACAACAACGAAAGAAACAGAAGAAAGCCGCTTTATTTCCTGCTGTGCGATGAGCGTGTATACAGGCCGCTGCTTGGTACGTATATTATTAGACTGTTGAGTCTTCATAGGAGCATCTCAAAAATACGCAGGTAAGCCTACGCATTTTGAATACTTATCGAGAAGCTCTGATCGCTGATCCTCGCGAATAAACAAGAAAGGACGAGTTACACACGATCTTCTGACCGATACTCTGAAGAAAGTTGTTCTCTATCTCTTGGTGTGTTGCAAACTTGTGGGGGATACAGCTTCAAATTATTCCGATGCGTCAGAAGCTGGAAAAATAACTGAGTCGCTAGAAATACGCTTTTTAACGCACTACATCAACGAAGCGGGCGATTTCTAGCCCAGGCACTGTTGCCCCAGTTGCCCCTCACAAGCGGAGTGTATAGCAGACGACAGCGGCGCGAATCCCTAAGCCGACGTCAGAGCCAGGGGGCGCCACTCAAAGATCTCACCGCCAATAGCGTACTTTTGGGCGCCCGCGAACTCAGGGCTTTTTGAAACGGCAGCCGTTGACGGCGGTTATCGCGGCGTTATAGTCCCTCATTTATCGTCCGATGATGTATTTGAACTACTGTTTCATGATAGTTATCCCTGCAGGCATCGATCTAAGCAATAAAAACATGACGTAAAACTTTGGTGTCAATAAACGCTTCGTTTTGTTTCTAAGCTAGGGGTTATCTTTATCCTTTTTGACTGAAATAAGGGAATGTACCGGTCGGCTAGGGAAAATAATTTGTCTCTGTAGACCACCCAGTTATCACTGATGTTACGACTGTAGAAAGATGGCAGGAATGTGTCAGTATAGAAAGTCTCGAGTTCGGCGTTAATTTTTCTGTAGTCACCTTTACTGTAACCGTGATTTTTTTTTGTTTCAGTGCCAGTGAACGCAAGCCGAATGTTTAGGGTTACTTGAGGAAGGTTGTGATCGCAAAATCTATCTATGTGTAGCCCGGTACCAACTGTTTCAGGGGTGGTCGTCAGAATGAGGTAGGGAACGTTAGAACAGCGAATGCATTGGTTCACCATTTGAGATATAATGTCTAAGGCTGGGTTTATAAACTCAATAGACGTCTTCTTCCAACCTACTAAAGTTACTATATTTCAGAAGCCGGTCAAACAAACCCAAAAAAAGCTTTAATTGAAGGTCAACGCCGGTATTCAATTGAACTTTAGCGTGCGCTGCATCCTTGGAAGAATGACAGACAGTGCAACAGACAAAGCTTATGTTGGTGCGCAAATTTGCAACTGGTTTAATCAAAGTGTTGATCGTTTCATGTGTGCATGCGAGGTAGTGGTGGGGGTACAATCCTGGTGAAACTGCTCACGTGTGCTCACAAGACATCGGATTTTTTCTTTAGCATTGCGATCTCCTTATCAGTGCGCGCTATTGTCGGCACGCTTAAAACATTCGCCATGTGCCTCCGAGCACATATTAATTAACAGCCTCTGCCACCTCCCTCACTGTCTGGTCCCGAGAGCATGACAGCTCAGTTGCATGGCCAGCCTGCATCCACACCTAGAACATCGAGTAAATGGAGCTTTCAATAGCTCCCCGGTACCACACGAAGTACAACCGGTTATACCCAATTGCAACAGTACAAAAACAGGCCAACCGGCAAAGAGAATTTTGTCCTCACGAAGGTGGAGAGAAATTAACGGGAAAGACTTTCTTGCGACCCACACAGTGGGCAGCTATATGGACCGGCGATTGCAGTTGTTTGCAAGCGTTGTTGCGCTCGAAGTCTATCATTCAAACACCGGCCAATTTGGCCGATGTAAGATGTGCCACATGAAAAGATAATTTTATAAACAACGCGAACTGCGAATTCGACGAATTCGCTGATGTGTTTTAGCCACGAGACCATAGCACGTTTTGCGTGGTTTCCTTCAGCGAATTTACTTTTTTGAAGATCGCCTTTAGTTTCGAATGCGCAGAACATACCACGCAAACATGGTGCCTGCCTGCCACTTTTTTCAGTATGTGCGAAACTCTGTGAGCGTACAAGAGCACTACGAGGGTTTCGCTTTATTTTGGTCATAAATGTTTCTGGGGCATTGTTCTTGAAGTTTGAGCTTTCAAGCTGAGCGCCTTAGGTCCAGCGGATACACGAAGCAGGGGCTGGTTTCCGTGGCTAAAAGTGCCCCAGAAAAATTCATGACAAACCGAAAGGAAAAGCGAAACTACACAGAAAAGTCCCCGGTAGTGCTCCCGTACGTGCACAGAGTTTCGCACACACTGAAAAATGTGGCAGGCAGGCACAATATTTACGTGGTATGTTCTGCACCTTCGGAACAAAAGGCGATATGCGTGTTATTTGTCTGTCCCACTGTTCCTACATGTCATTCGTCCAAGGATACAACGCACGCTAAATTTGAATTCCAGGCCATACCAACTAGCCTCTACACAAGCCTTTGTTAGCTTCAACGCTGCTGTCATGCGTTTCAATCTCAGTTTTTTTTTTTATTCTGAATATTATGTTCCGGTGTCGATAGTAAAGCTAATGTGCCGCAGTCCGAGGGGGTTTTCATTAAATTTCGCTGAACGGGCAAGTGGCAAACAACCACGTCGCACAGCCCTCACACCTCACAGTCAGGAGGAATCAGATTTTGAAACCGCTCCCAGCACCCCTGCCCCCGAAAAACGTCATCGTCAAGCAGCGTCGCTCGAGAAAGGGTCCGGCCCTTATCACTTTCAACCTGGGCCGGAATCATTTATCATTCCACTCCGGCGCAGGCCCATCCTTCTTCTCAACCCTTACAAAAATGGTTATTGAGATTGAATTGAAAGTCAATTGACTTTACTCAGTACAATGTGTTGACAGTCAATTGACTTTGAATAGAAATTTTGTATTGAGTTCTCGTTGAAAATTGGCCGCCGTGTTTCAATTCAAACTCAACGCTGTGTTTCAATTGAAAGTCTATTGACTATATTCAACATGTCTGTTGATTTCCAATTGAGTTTCTGTTGACTCTCAATACACTTTTTCTGTTGAGTTCCTGTTGTGATGTATCGATTGAAAGTCTATTGAGAAAAGTCAGTGGAGTTCCAGTTGAGTCTGTGTTGACTATCTATTGATTCTCCCGTTGAGTTCCTGTTGAGAAATGTCAAATGAAAACCTATTGAGCATATTCAAGACAGCCCGTTTGATTTCATTTTAGTCTTTTATCAAGTTATTTCAACAATGCCTCGTAAAGTTCAGTTGACTGTACTAAATATATAGTGAGTCTGCTTCAATAATGCAAAAAATCAAGGTGTGCATTGAGCAGGTGAAATAGTGAGGTGTTTCATGGCAACGCTTGCTTTATTGCTCACGAAAGCAGCACGGGAGGACTGGAGCCTTGCAGGGTCCACTTGGCTACTTGACTGTGTAGCCTGCAAAATACAAGAAATAGACTTGTTTGTTTCCACCAGTATAGTACGAAATGATTGCGTCCCTTCTTATTAAGCATGCTGGTCTAAGTAGCTTCCTATTTTATATGTTAGATGGTTTGTATTTTTGGAAAGCAAGGCAAGGAGACAGCAGTTTAACAAATGTATAAGCTTGTTTCAGGTTTTAATGCATCAAGGCAAACTAACCACATCAATTAATTCTACAATGGGTAGGGAGTGGAACGCCTTTACTTGAATGCCTTCCGCATTAAAGCACCTGAAATCTAGAGGAACAACTATGCCCGCAGGGAGCCACAAAATCACTTGCATGGGTTAGTTATCGTGTCTTCCACATCTTTGAGGCCCAAAAGAAATCCGCTTAGGCCTATCAAGACTGGGTGAACCACTACCAAACCTGTCCAAAAGCATACCTGTCAACCTGTGGATTTGGTTTTGTGAAATTTCAATGCTGGAAATGTCAAAACAAAATTACATAACTGTCAACTTGCATGAGCTGGTTTACAAAATTGTAGCCTTGATTAAAAAAAACTAGTGTCAGATGGTACTGTAAACTAAAGTTACTACAACAGGCAATTGCAAATGGCTTTATGAATGAATGAGCGCATAATACTTTGTGCTTACCGACTAGTGGAAAAAAATTACATGACCAGTGAAAGAAAAAAAGCTTGCCAGAAAGAACGTGACAGAAAAAAATATGTAAGTTGAATTTCGCAGTCTTTCACACTCTTGTAACGCTGAAGTATGGTGTGTGCCTTGCAGTACGTATAACAAACAAGTAGCACTAAGCAGCAGCTTGAAGGGATCATATGAGATATTGGTATATCAACATTTTTGCCTTAATCGTAACAATGCCAGAGGAGTGTCCCAGTATAACAAGGTCGTGATGCCAGTTTACACACAACGAGAACACGAAACAATTTTGTTTGGTGAGAGGAAAAAACAGCAGAGTTGCTGTAAATGAGAAAAAATGTAAAAGCTTTTTTTTTCCCTTTGCTTGGCGAGATTTTCTATACAGTAGCAGCACTAAAACAGTACAGTGACACCGTGCCGACCAATCATTTGGGTAATTCCTAGAGGCAGAACATTTGTCACAACAGATCGACTAAGCCCTCGCGCAATGCCGGTGTAGCATCAGTCAGTGGCACGTCTGATGCCACGTTCAGCCAAAATGTTATTCAGTGATTTTGCTATTACTCACACCACATTCAGCCCAACTTATTCAAAACTGCTCCGAGAAAGGCAATCAGCAGGTTGTGATTATAAGCAATGGCAAATTTCAATTTATGCTAGCAAGTCGAGCAAGTGCTTAGTCAAAACCGCTATTCATCAGTTTGAAAGTTTGACGCCTGTACATGTTCTAGCGCAAGCTGCCTAGCACCTGAGACAAAAATTGGAAAATGAGAAATTCCCTGAAAGATACGTGAAGAGAATTGGCACTTTGTGGTAAAAGACTAATATATAACAGTGTGCAGTCTGTTTCCAACTACTCCTTACGCAGCACATTCTTTTCTTCATTGGTTTTAAAACCAAAGTGTCTGCTTGCCTTTAGGGTGTCAAGATAACGCATCAGCCTTGTGTAAAGATGCTTTGGGTTCAAACCCTAGCTTCTGCGGATACACAGTCTCTATTTCCCAAAAGTAATAAATGAATTTGTTATATTCTTGGGCATTATTTCTTTAGCTGGAATGAAGTACGTTTTAGGCCACGTTTGTCACCTGAGTCACTGCTCTGCACTCAGGGAACGCTCTTTCTCCAAACAATCGTTCAAATTAGGAAGCAAATATATTGCCGGCAGCCAGCACTTTAGCTTGTAAGTATATTTTACCGCCATCTCTCTTAACTGGTTGAACACACTATACTGTTTGTGACTGGTAGATCTGCCTCTCAGCCTAGCGCTGTCAGGTGTGTTTGCATAGCGCAGTATTCGTGCGTCTGTTATTGATCCGACAGGCACTTGTTCGATTCGACCTCCTTCATTTTTTTTTCATTTTCGTTAACTTCGTTCGTCAAACATTTTATTTACCTTAATCATGGTGTTCTTTCTTTTTGTAGCACACTTCGTACCAGGCAATACAGGGCTGCTGCTCCGTTCTGTAGCAGCACTGCGTCTAGAATTTTATTTATTCGTCACTTGCCTTCAAAGGTTTTGTTAGACCTTTAGCTTAAGATACATACAAATATAATACACGCGAAAGCAATACAGCAGCGCGGAAGACAGTAAAACTACCGATTGATGTCAAAATGTGTGCCGGTACAATACCCCCTTCAATTTGTTACACTTACGTACAGTAGTTTTGAAAAGCTGAAGCGAAATCGTACCCTTTAGGTCGATCTCGAGACGGCATGCGTGAAAACACTGTTTATATAGCGACAAATAACCAAGTCGTGAGTATAGCCATTCAGGTAGGTCTGCACAACGTTAGTCATGATGAAATGTACAGGAGCGCTCGGAAAGAATGAACTTACCTTATAACAACGTCGCTCCCAGCGGGGCTCCCAGCGTGGTGAATTTGACGGATTCCAAAACGTGGCTAACAGGCATAGTAACACCTCACTTCGCAAGCTTCTTCACCGTACGATCATAGCGCACAAACACAACACGACACACAAAGGATGTTCACCGGCGGTAGAAGAGCGCATACGATGGCTTTTCCTTCCATAAATTCGATGTATCGCCAGCTGCACTGCAATGTCTGACCTTCGATGCTGGTTGAAAAGATTCGCACACGGCACATAAATCGCCAACAACACGAGCAAAGCTGTAAATTTTCACAGAACAGTGAGAAAGACCGCACCACGTTGTCGCCCGCACATCCGGGATGGCGAACAAGCGACATTGGCTTGGTTTCAAGTCGGTTTGCGATGGCTATGCTGGCTATGCCACAGCTACGCATTCTTGTGAAAACTGAGCGTGAAAACATTGACACGAGATATCAAAAAAACCTACGGCGGCTTGTGAGTCCTATGTTAATATTTACAATAATTTTTTTTATAGAATTATTACCAACCCCTCTAGCAGCAGTAATATTATAGGGTAAGTCTCGTGCCCCGCGCGGGGTACGAGATCTAGCCCCCTCGCGGTGGCTCCTGCCCCGCAGAAGTGACGTCAAACTAAACTAGTCACGTGACTTCCTGTGACGTCACTATTTTTTTTGTTTTTTGCACATTTGAAGACGTTTTTGACGGCGTGTGTGCGCCATGTGGGATTCCAGCCTTGGCTCCAACCGCAAGCCTGCGCAACGTTACGTCCTTGTCCTCCCTGTTCTGTGTTATCGCCTTGCACAGCGGCTGCCTCGCGCCGCTTTTTTCTTGTTCGGAGGGTTGTTTGAAATGATTTATTGAGTATTTTTCGTGAACTTGCTGCTGCTAGTCTTGGTAAGCCTAACGCATCCTATTTTGGCAAGCTGCTTCGCCCTGCTTTTTTCCGTGCTCCTTTTGTTGCCGTTAAATATGTTGCTAGCTTCATATTGTCTTGGAGTTCGCGTGCCATCGGCTTTATGCTCCTGCATTCGTTGTCTACTTGTTCCGATCGCTACTTGCATTTCAAGCCTTGTATTTTGATTCTGGCGTAAAACGTGCGGATCAGTTTTCCAGCGCTTTGCGCCGTGGCTAACGAGGTAGCTGACTTTGATGACGTGATAGCGCGAGCGACGCAGTGTCAGCGGCGTCAGTGTGCACGAATCAAGTATCGTCAGGTAACGCAGGGCATCGTCGAACGCAATCCGTCCTGGCATGTAGCCTGTTCTGCAATTTTTCTCGCGGGGTACTGCGAGAAACCTTACTACCCCGCGGAAACGATCCGTGCACGCTGCATGCAGGGAGCGCAGCTCCACTTTCGTGGGTGGCCTGGTGAATGGGAGAGCCCAGCAGCCGCCCGTCCATGGGCAGCATAGGTACTCAGCTATCGCTGAAACCAACCGCCCACTGGCTGGCTTCTTGTGCAAGGAGGCTCAAGCTCCAAATGTGCAAGTTCGGGAGAAGTCAAGCCGATAGGATCGCCGTTTGTGCCAAGCTTGACACTTGTGTTAAATAGTGCTTTCAAGTTTGGTGTGCTCAAGGTAAACAAGTGACTTGTTGTTCATCTATGTTTTTCGAATTTGTTCCTTCGAATAATACTATTGTGCTTTCATGATATGCAAGACTTCAAATGAGCTGCGAATTCTAAGCAATCTCTAGGCAGCTATTATTGAATGCACAGGAAACAATGTTTTGTCTACCTTGAAATTTCCTACATAGGGTACGTGGAACTGCCAGCTAGCAAGTTTAATGAAAGGTTTTTATCTGCTCAATTATAGTAAAGAGGTAGCAAGGGATAGATAGGATAGCCCTCCCTCCTTACCAGCTGATCGTCTGGCCGCGTCTCATAACTTCGTTCACAATTACCGCATGGATTTTATTTCCCTAACCTTTGCCCCAGTGCCTTCTGCCTTCTTCAACCCGGTTAGCCAACAAAACGTCATCCTGCATCTGTTCTGATTATGTATTTTGGTACGCTAGTTTTTTGTTTACTCGTGTTTGGCTTGGAAGTCAACATAACCAACAACAATACTGATTTCATGCCCACTCAGTTGGGTGGCCAGTAATGGTGAGAGCTTCTCTCGAAGGCTTACAGTGGATTCACGAATTCTGATTGACTGTGACATCAATGTACCCATCCGGAGCACCCTGTGGAATTCAACTTGACGTAAATACTTGTGTTCACAGCTGGTAATTGTCTGCTCTGTGTTTCGGGGAGGGGGTGAACAGTAAAAGTTTCTAATTGCAAGGAGATATTTCATGTTCTTTTGCTTTTTGACTCTGTGCTGTGTAAAAAACTGTTTCGGCTAATGCTTAAGTGACTATGCTTAGTCGTAAGGGCCATAATACAGTGTCCCATATTTTGTTTGCAACGATGCATACCCAGCAGAGCCCAACTGCTAGAAAGCACATTCTCTGGTGGTGGTAATTAGCTTGAAAAAAAAAGGGGCACTGAAACTATTTTTTAAGCTAACAAGCCTAAAAAACAATTTATGGAACACATCTACGAGGGAATGGCTCTTGTACAGCTTGACATTGCCCTCTCCCGAGAGTACTTAATACCTTGTGCAGGAACTGGAGCCAAGGACACCTATGTGGACGTGAATGTCTTTATTGTTGTTTGTGAATATTGCAGTACAGCTGAAAGCTGTAAGTATCCTGGAAAGCTTCAACAATAAAATGACTCCAATGAACATACTTCTGCTTTGGTGTCAACGGGCAGCATGTGAGCATTGATAAGTGCTTCGCTGTTGACATTTTTGTTACACAAAAACAGGCTTGATCAGGCACTGTAGCAAGTCCATGAAAAAACACGGGAAAGAAACTGGACAAAAAAGCTGCGAACACATGGACACTGTTCATCACAGCACCTTTCCTTGTACTTCAGTACTGTTATTGTCGCTGTATTTTTCCCCAAAATATAAATCAACTCTCCCAGATTCACACCTTCAGACAGAAAGCAAACATGGTGTTTGTCAATGACAAGTGATTCTACCAAACTTCAGTGGCTGTGAAAAAAGTCAGTAGCTCTACTTTCTCTGCATGGTCTGTGGTGTGAAGTTCCTTTTCCAAGTAAAACGCAAGGGCTTCTTGGCACAATACACAGAAAAAGTGCCAAATAATCAAGTGATGCCTTCTAGCACTACACTACAGTCCTGCAGGAAAGCCAAACAACCAAGTGATCTTTTTGCATGAGTGCAAAGCTCTGCAGAGAAGCCAAGAAAGATTCCTTTTTTGTTGACACCAGTCTAGCTGGCCAGTATCTGGCTGGTAAGTGGGCATTTGTTTAGTGACCACACCACTGCTTAGGGGCACAGTAGGCAGGCTGTTGCAGAGGCTACGAAGAAAAAATACAAGGTTCGTTCATTAAAAAGACTTCTTTGCCCAAAAAACAAATGACATCAATTTTATTGTAAACTTCAAACAAATAAGATAGTACAGAAAATGTTAGAGCAGTGGAAGTTCCATACACATTTTCCAGCTATTTCTCTATGACATCACAGAATCTTGTTTGTGCAATTGACAGCCACCAACCGAACCCACCGTAAAAAAAGCATAACTGGGCAATCGCAGAGGGGCCTCCATTCCGTTTGATCGTATCACTTGAGTGCTAACGTACAGTTAACACAGATAACTGCATTTACAGTGCACGTCCATATGACGTCACTCGTGCCCATATTACACCAATGCAGTTTGAAATTGGGATGTTTTTCACCATTTTTTTTGGTTAAACTCCCACCATTACAGCCTTGACCTTTGCCTATCAATTACATTTGCAGTGTGTTCGCTGCATATACCGATGGACACAAACAATCCGCTGAGGCTTTCACGTTCCAGGCAGATCTTAAGATTCTCTTTGACGTAGACTATTGAGCCTGCATAGAACCCATGGGTTTTCATATGATGGAGACATGATGGTTGGCCAAGTGTATACCCTTCCTGTTACCGTCTGTACAGCTTCTTCTCTGACCCTATCGGCTGGGTGTCCTGAATTAAGTCCTTTGCATAAGGGAACTCGGTAAAATATGGCCAACATAGCATATACTGACACATATACAGAGACGTGAAGGTTATGCCAATGCAGCAGCTATGGCATGAAGCGCCTAGCTAGTGTACCTTTTGGAGGACCCAGTTCTTAATTTGTCGTAGCATCATGTGTGTGCCAATGTGAGGAGCTGAATGCATGATGGAAACTACCCAGCCACAATCTGGGCCACGGGATACGAGACTGCCAATGTTCTCACTCTTTCACATACTTTGTATCACAGATGTATTTCTGCCACATTTTACTGTAGTGAAATGGCTCACCACTACAGCTGCAATAATTTCTTCTGAAAAATCTTTTCAAGCGCTGAATACCATGCATTTATGATGCAAGAAGCCCATGATCACCAGACTTTTCCGCGCACAAAACTTATTTCGGGTAAACAATTCTAAGCCACAATTCAGTCCACTCGAAAATACATACAAAAAACGCGACAAACTGCAGATTTTCGGGTCTTCTTTGCTAATCTCCTTAAAGGGGAAACTACTGTGCTGGGTTGTACGCGGTACATGTGTGGGAACACCAATGATTACCTTTTCTAGCTATCCGTGGTTTGCACTTCTAGAGAGAGAGAGAGAGAGAGAAAGACTTTATTTGAGGCCAGCAGGGAGTGGGAGGTCGAGATGCGGAGAGCCTCCACATCCCACCCACGTTTACGACGTCCTCGGGACTAGGCCCCGCCGGTGTCGGCGTGAGCGGTGCGCGAAAGGTACTCGGGAGTTCGTCCCTTTCCCCCCCGTCTGCGACTCGCTCCGCTTCTGCCTGGCGAGAGCAGCCTCGAGCTGCTGGACGGCTAGAGTTTGTGCGTTCAGGTCCGTCGAATAGACGGCACTCGTTATGGTGTCCGGCAGCCGGCCGTAGAGGTCGGCAGCTTCCACGGGGTGCACTGCACAGTCCCACAGGATGTGGGCCAGAGTTGCGCGATGTTGCCCGCACACACTACACACGTCACTGGCGTACACGTCCGGGCACACGTGACGCGCGAGCGCCGGCGTGATCACTGACTGTGTTTGTAGTTGGCGTAGTAGCACTGCCTGCTGTCGTGTTAGTTCCGGGTGGGGCGCCGGAGCAGTGCGCCGGCCGAGCCGGTACCACTCCAGCACCTCCCCGTACGTGAGGAGGGGCTCCGGGTCCCACTCCACGTCGTCGTTGTCGTCTTCGTCATCGTTGTCTTCGCGATGGCCTCCCTCTGTCGCGGAGCTCGGCAGGGGGGAAGAGACCGCCGCCGCGCGGTTGGTCAGTCCTCGCGCGGCTACGTCCGCCGTCTCGTTGCGGTTGGGGAGACCGTCGCCCACGTTGCCTCTGATGTTGGTGTGCGCCGGGAACCACCGAAGGTGGGTGGCCGGCACCGCTGCACTGATCACCGCACTGCACTTCACCGCGCGCACTGCACTTTCACATACGTTGTTCTTGGCGTAGTTCGCGATGGCCGTGCGCGAGTCACTGAGCACTGTGGTGCACTGCGGATCCGTCAGCGCCAGCGCGATCGCCGTCTCCTCCGCGTGGCTGGCGCACGGCACGCGGACGCTGCAGGCGCTGTATATTTCTCCCGTGGTGGCGCGGACCGCCACCGCTACGTAGGCGTCGGGTCGATCGGTGTACCGGGCGGCGTCCACGTACAGGGCGCCCGTGTCGTTGGCGTGCGTTGCGGCGAGAGCGCGGGCCCTCGCCTCTCTGCGACCGCGGTTGCGGTCGGGGTGGACGTTGCGGGGCAGCGGGAGGATCCGGAGTCGCCCCATCACCTCCGGCTGGAGCTGCTGCCGCTGCTGTTGCTGCGCTGTCTCGTTCTGCTGCGACGACGTGCCCGCCAGCCCGAGGCGTTCCAGGATACGCCTGCCCGAGCTCGTGGTGGCGAGGCGCTTGAGTTGCGCCGTTCGTTGGGCCTCGCTGATCTCCTCGAGGGTGTTGTGCACCCCGAGCTCGAGCAGCCGGGCCGTGCTGGTGCTATTTAGCAAGCCCAGGGCCGTCCTGTACGCCTTGCGGATGGCCGCGTTGATGCGGTCCCTCTCCTGGCGCAGCCAGAAGTGGAACGCCCCGACGTAGGCGACGTGGCTCATCGCGAAGGACTGGAGCAGGCGGAGGAGGCTGGCTTCCTTCATTCCGTTGTGCCGCGTCGACACCCTCCGGATGAGTCGGGCCGCCGCGCCGATCTTGGTGACGAGGCGGTCCACCGCGGTCTTGTTGCTTCTGCTGGCCTCGATGTGCATGCCGAGGACCCGGAGAGTGGCGACCCTGGGGATGACTGTGCCGTCCCTCGTTCGTATGTGGATGTTTGCCGACTCTTCTGCCACTTTCTTGCGGTACCTGCCCGGCGGTGGGACGATCAGCAGCTCCGACTTCTGGGGCGAGCACCGCAGTCCCGTGCCGATGAGCTGGTCTTCGATGGCGTTCACCTCTGTCTGCAACGCGTCCTCGATGTGTCCGTTGCTGCCACCGGGGACCCACAGCGTGATGTCATCCGCGTAGATGGTGTGGCGGACCTGCGGGATCTCCGAGAGCCTGCGCGCCACGCCGATCAGGACTAGGTTGAAGAGCAGCGGTGATATCACCGAGCCCTGGGGGGTTCCCGTGCTCCCTAGCTTCTTGGGCGGCAGCTGCAGGTCGCCCGCGTGTATTGTGATGGTTCGTTCTGAAAGAAAGTCCCGAATATATTCATAGGACCTTCTGCCCATGCCGAGGCTGCTGACCTGCGCGAGGATGGCGGAGTGCTTTACTTTGTCAAACGCACTCTGCAGGTCCAGCCCTAGCACGGCCCTGTTGTCGTTGGTGCGTACGGACGCGTCCAGAATGTCATGTTGTAACTGAATCATTGCGTCTTGTGTGCTCAGTCTCTCCCGGAAGCCGAGCATGGTGTCCGGGTAGAGTCTCTCCGATTCTAGGTATCGTTGCCACCTGTCGTTCAGTATGTGTTCTAGGATCTTCCCCACGCATGACGTTAGGGAGATTGGGCGCAGGTTCTCTATGCTCGGCGGTTTGCCCGGCTTTGGAATGAGTACCGTCTTCGCCGTCTTCCACTGCTTCGGTAGTGTTCCCGAACGCCAACAGCGGTTGAAGTATGTCGTCAAGGACGCGATGGCTCCGTCTCCGAGGTTTCGTAGGGCCTTGTTCGTTATCCCGTCCGGTCCGGCCGCCGATTTGCAATTGATGCTCTGGAGCACAGCCCGGACCTCCCACTCCTCGATGTCGCGGTCGAGAGCCGGGTTGTCCACGCCCGCGTATTCGCCGTGTCTTTCAACGGGGGTGCTTGGGAGGTACTTGGTATCTATGCGGTTTCTCGTCTCTTCTTCTCCCAGCGCTTTGGTTGCCGCGTGTATGACCTGCGCGAGGCGGTGTTGCTGGTAGCCCTTGGTGCCGGTCTCGTCCAGGAGGTGGCGGAGTAACTTCCACGTTCTCCCATTGTGGAGTTGGCCGTCCGCTTCGTTGCACACCGCGTGCCAGCGTTGGGTGCAGAGCTCCCTGCTGTACTTCTCGATTTCGCGGCCGAGCGTCGCTATTCTCTTGCGGAGGCGGTGGTTGTTGCGCTTTCCCCGCCACCTCTTCTGCATCGACCGGCGGGCTTCCAGCATGTGCGCCAGGCGGTTGTCCATGCCGGGGCAGTCCTCGTCTACGTCGTGTTCCGTCGTCACGTCCTTCGCTAGGCGAACGACGTCGCTGGTCCAGTTCTCGATGTCTGTGATGTCTCGTGCGGGCCCTTCTTCTTCCACTCGCGCGCGGAAGAGATTCCAATCCGTAATCTTTTGTCGGCGGCGATCGCGCTCGTCTCGGTGTCGTGCGGACGTCGGCAGCTCGATCTCTATCACGAAGTGGTCGCTGCCCATGTTCTGGCCCGTGTTTCGCCACTTTACGCCTCTGGTTGTGTTGGCCGCGCGGACGAACGTGAGGTCCGGGTTCGTGTCCCTGGTCACCGACGTGCCGATTCGGGTGGGAGCCGAGGGGTCCGTGTGTAAGGTGAACCCCGCGTCGGCCGCCTCGTCTAGTAGTTCTCTGCCCTTGAGCGTTGTGCGGGTGTATCCGAGCTCCTTGTGCGGAGCGTTAAAGTCTCCGCAGATCGCTATCGTGTCTCTCGGTGCCGCCGCCAGCGTCTTGTGCAGCATGGTGCGGAACTTTTGCTGGCGGTGCGCGGGATTGCTGTATACGTTCAGCAGGAGGATGGATTCCTTCTTCTTCTTTCCCAGCAGCACCTCGGTCGCGCAGTATTCCAGCGCGCTCCGTCCGAGGAGGTCCTCGTGCTTCACGAACGGGATCCCCCTCCTTACGAAGGTGCAGACGCCTTGCGCCGCTCCCTTGCCGCAGGCTCGCGCGCTCGGAGGGCTCGCGTGCGCCCTGTAGCCCGAGAGGGACGGGGCGTCCTCCGCGTGCGTCTCTTGCACCATGATGACGTCCGGGGGCTTCTCGGCACTCTGGATGATTTGGAGTAGCGTTGCCTTGCGGCAGTGGAAACCGTTGGCGTTCCACTGCCATGTTGTGATCTTCGAGTTTGCCTTTTTGGGTTGTCTGTTCATGGTGTTGATGTTCTCGAGTTATCGGTGTGATTGCGGTCTCCTGTTGCCACCACGTCTTCGTCGCGGCCGAGCTTTTTGTATAGGAATTCTTGGAGCGCATCGAGCCGTGTGTTCACGCTGCGTTCGAGCTCGTCGATTCGAGCGTCTAGTCGCGCGCTTAGACGGTCGACCCTCTTCTCTAATTTCTCGATTCTATCGACGCAGCGCCGCAGTCGAATCCGGTCGGCGGCACGCATTCCTTCTTGAGTTCGCATTTCTTGTTCGTCTTCTGCTGTTTTAGGGACTGTTGCGTCTTCTTCTTGGGCCTCCATATCGGCTACGTGGTCTTCCTCGGTCACTCCAGGTGGTGGTGATGGTGTTGGACTCCTTGCTTTCTTCTTCGGCTGTGGGTTTTCCGGTGTTGTCGGCGGCGTTGGCTTTGTGGGCGTCGTTGGTTGGGGTTGGTTTCGCGGCGAGAGCGATTGGGGGAGCGGAGCCCGTCCCAGCTCCCATCCTGGTTTGGCCGGCGCTTTCCGCTGTGGTTGCGGCTGCGATTGCTGTTGCGGTTGCTGTTGTGGTTGCTGCTTTTCCCGTGCGGCCAGGAGACGCTGCAGCTTTTCGTTTATGTCGGCCAGTTGCATTCTCAGTTGCGCATTTTCTTTCCGTAACGACGTGTTCTCCGCATGTATCCTTTCTTCTGGTGTGGTTCGGCGATTCATCTGTGGTCCTCCTCTCGCGCGTTCACGTTCTGCTCTGCTCGGCGTTCTAGATCGGGAGCGGGCTCGGCGCGCAGGTGTTGCCTTGACCACGTGAGCCCACTTCACGCGTCCACATGATCGTGTCGCGCTTCTACTCCGGCTCCTCCCCTTTGCCCCTCGATCGGCGGAACAGCTGGTGTCGCCACGAACGCGATTGCGACTGCGCCGCTCTCGGCTGCGCCCCTCCTCGCGACTGTGGCTGCGCCCTCGCTTCTCCGTGGCGATGCCTAATGCACTTCTAATGCGCACATGCGACCAGTAAAATATCAGTGGCCGCGTCCAGCCTACGTCCTGAGCACTGTAAGTTCCGCGCTGCTGTCATTTTGAAAACACACCGCGATTTCAGGCCACCCATTTAAGCATTCTGAACTTGCCGTGGGGCAAACTGTTGACAGCAGATGTCGCCGCGCGGACATGCCGCAGCAGGCTCACATAATCACGCTCGGACGGTGTCTTTTCTTGCGTGGGACGTGGGTTGTTCGAACGGGGCCACTCGGCTGCGCGATGTCGTAGATCTAACGCAGGTACCATCGGCATACAGCAGGCGGTCACAGGTCAGCATTACTCGAGAGGATTTCGCTACCGTGTGGAAAGGCTGGCTTGGTGCCCGCATACGGCAACATTCTCGCACATTCTGATAGTGCTTCTAACTCTATCAACTCTGCTTCATCTACGTTGTCGACCCAAGAAATTCAGGCATTCAGGGCTTTCGGCACTTTCGGATACGCCATACCGCCAGCAGCGGCAGCATCGGCGGCTTCCGCAAGAACGAACAAAAAACTTCTTTTATAAAACTTCTAGCAAATGAGTGGCTTCCTAATTTTTTATTAAAATGTAAAAAAATGTGCTTTTTGTATTCTACTACGCAAACTAATAACAATTGCTGTTAATATGACGTCACTATGACGTATTTATGACGTCACGCGGGGCAGGAGCCGTTGCGAGGGGGCTAAATCTCGTGCCCCGCGCGGGGTTCCAGACGCTGCCAATATTATATTGCAGATAACCGAACCCCGCCGAGGACTCGATGTTTGCTGTCAGCGCCACTAGCGGCAGTGGCAACGCCGCGTACTAGACATTCGTGACCACGGCCGGGCTGGAGGAACGGCGGGCGCGCACTTTCAAATGAAGTGTGCGCCCTCGCCGCTCCTCCAGTCCGGCCGTGTCGCGACAGCGCGGTCACTTTAGCTTAGCGTGGGAGGGTGCCAGAGGAACCAAAAGAACTGGTTATCGCCGGGTGTGGAGGTGGATGGCACGTCTTTTGTGTCCGGGCGCCCGCTTCGGCGAACTGCAGCAGGAGAGAGGACGGAAGAATTCTGGAAAGTCCAATCTTTGAAAACAGCTTCAAAGTTCTTCATCTGCTTGCGGGCGCAGGATATTTGCGAGGCGCTTGTGTTTGAAAAACGTAGTCCGCGGACGTGTTGACATCTTTAAAAGACATGCTTTCGTAAGCGCGAGAGCGGTTCGGAGTGTAACAAGCGGCACGCCAGCCCACTAATTTGTTCGGTTTCTCTCTCTCTTTTTTTTTTTTTGTAGTGGCGTGAAGCAGTGTCAGGCTCGTTCTTTCTTTTTGTGACCCTGTGCAGTAAAGATGAGTTGTTAATCAGCGCTTCAGTTTGTCTTTCTTCATTTTTTTTCTTCGTTTGTTCGTTCAGTTCGTGTGAGCGGCGGCGCCTTGGACTGGCGTACGGAGTTCTTTTGCAGTGAAAGAACTGTTTTCACCTGTTTAATAGAGCGTAGATGCGCGTTTGCTCCATGAGGGATTCTCTACATTCCACATTGCTGTATTACTGTTGTCATCATAGACAGTTCACGGTATCCTCAAGGAAAGTTATGTATGACGGGGAATAGAACTCGCGTCCTTGGGCTCAGACCACGGCGGGGTGCGCGAATGATAACTGGAGTAATGAAGTTCACGAGTGAACAACGATGAGGCCAAGCCTGCGTTCGCTTGATTTGAACGCTTGTTTTAAAAGTTCGCTGTGTATAAAAATTTTCGTATTCGACGTGTATTCGACGTGTAGGGATTTACACCAAAGTTTTGCTGTTTTTTTTTCTGAGTATATATAGGCACAATTTCGTCACTGGAATATTCTTGTGCGTTTGGCTTTGTGAGCTAAGTATTCATTTCTGCAAAACAGCGCTGTTAGTATCGTGCCTCCACAGAAAAACACTGAATCATCGCACTAGGATGCGATGTCACATATGCCTTTTGTAGATGTAGCAGATGAAATCGCGTTTTAAATGTACCTCCTCCCACCTCCCCTCCCCGGAACACAAGGTATCACAGCATTGTATGTGTGAAAAGAGGTAGGGGAAGTGACGACTTTTTTTTGTCCCCAGAACTGGGACCCGAGATGTGTAGCCTCCCCCCCTCCTTTCCGTTTTTTCCCGGCCGAGATATGCATGCTTCATGATTCCGCTCCAACTTTCCCGGAAGACTGACTTCGAATATGTCCACTGCCGCTAAAGCGGAAGCTTAGCAGTTGTGGAGATTGCAAATGTCAATGCGTGCTAAGGTATAAAGAAGAAAATCCGCTGCTATAGCAAGGAAACGATTCCGCGGGAGTCACGTGCCAGAAGAGATGAGTCACTAGAGTTTTGTCAATGTTTAGTTCCTCCATTGTTTTGTGCAAAGCATGTTGCGGCAGTATTTGAGGAAATGCAGTCAAAAATTGTCCAATATAGTTGATTTCCCCACTTAGCAGGTATAATTATTATTTGGGCGAAGATGCTGCTGGTAAAGGCTACTGGCCTAAGGAGTATTATCAGCTTTGAAAATTAAGCTCGAACCATAAAACATGGACAAAAAGAAGGACACTGGTATAATTTTCAACAACGTATGTTCACCAACTAGCTCGACTCTCAATTTTACTTGATTTTTGTCAGTAGAAACTCTATTGAGTTTCAATTAAACGAAGTCATTTGATATTCTATTGAGTTTTGTCTATTGAAACCTTGTTGACTTTTTATTGACTGCACTCAATAGAAATGTCAATGTAGAATTAAATACATAAAAGTCACCTAGTAGTCTTAATTATGTAGACACAGTGAGCAGCGCTGAAAAAAATAGCCCTTCAAAGTGTATGTTTCAGCCTGATGAGTTTTGTCAATTGGTTCTCCAAAGAGTTTCAATAGACTGGTGTCAATTGGTTTTGTATTGCGTTTTCTCAATACAAATCCTTTTGAGTTTCTACTGACACATCTCAATAGCCAATTGAGTTTGAATTAGGTTTCTGTTGACTCAATAAAAACTCAACTGGACCTGAATTGAAACTCAAAATCCATTTTTGTAAGGGAAACGCCTATGAGGGCGAAAGCTTTAAGTGCCCCATTCTGCGAAAAAGTGCGGTTGTAGTTGTTCGGTACAGAAAAGGGCTGCCGCTGTAAAGAGTAAATAAATAAAAAACACTTGTCTTCCGATCGGATTTCAACTCGGCCTTCCAGCGCCGTAGAAAAGCGCGTTACCAACCACACTATCTCCGCAGTTTGCCACATACCCGTTTGGCGCATTGGCCACGAATCGAGAGCTTTAAGGGGCTTATGTGCCCACTTCACAAAATTTACAAAAAATTGGCTGACGATTACGATACTCCCTAATGCGAAATGTGAGCGCAGCTGTTTAGCTGGCTGGACTATCCAAAATATGTTGAGGCAAATAATTTCGGACAGACGTATATGTATGGTTACAGACCACTTTTATTCTTCACATATTACTCCTTCTTCGCAGTGCGACTGCCGCTAATCCGGGCATCGCGGGAGCTAGCGAGTGGGTGCGGTCCACAGCCGCGCCGCAGACACCTCCTGTAATGCTGTGCTTTGTTTTCACATTGGTATCGGTGGACGTGCTACGCATTAGTGATCGCGTCATCGGCGAACACACAACGGCATGCGCTAAAGCTTTCCTCTCTCCAGTGTCCTCTTCTTTCGACACACGGCGGCTCGTGGCGAACACACAATGGCACGCGCTACAGCTTTCCTATCAGCGGCGTCCTCTTCTCTCGACACACGGTGGCTCGCGATGCCGCTTGCCTCGCTTCGGTGTCCTCTTCGTTCTCTCGACACGCGGCGGCTCGCGCCACCAGTTTATCTTCGGTGTCCTCTTCGTTCTCTCGGTTACACAGACGGCAATGCCGATGCCGACGCCTACGCTGACAAACCCCTGGAGCGGACGCATAAGAGCTGCCCTCTAAAATGTGAATTGAACCGCAAAAGTTGTAACACAAGTGTGTACCGCGTGACACCTGAACGTGATGGCACGTGAGCAGAACAGGTGCACACCAGCCCCACAGAACCCTGACTCTCGGAAAGCTGTGGCGGGCACCAATCAGGTTGCTGACGTAAGCAGTGAATACAACAATGCAATAATGACTATCGCTAATAATGGACAGTACTATCCCCGATATATTGGTTCGGAACGTGTCAATGCACGCATTCCGCATTTAGCGCGTGTATGATAACCAGAAGATGAAGCAAGAGAAGCTGCGGGCGATCTAACATCGCCTTCACTTTTTAAAAAGCTGAGCTGTTTAAGCTTGCGAGTTCCATCCGTGTCTGGCGTCGCTCAAAAACTCGGTGCAGCAAAGTGGAGAGGAGGAAAGTGCTAGGACAAGAACTGTCAGGGAAAATGGCGAGGAGGCGAGGAGCCGACGAGTAGGTGTGGGGAGTGCGCGCCTCAAGAAAAAAAACCACTTCTCGTGGTCGGAATCAAAAATGGGTCCCTGGCTTCACGAAACCGGCATCTATCCGATTACGCTATCATCGCATTCTTGGCGCTCAGCACTTCCTTTGGGTTTGTAGAGTGATTTGATTTGATTGTAGGGTTTAACGCGCCGACGCAACGCAGGCGATGAGGCGCGCCGTAGTGGAGGGCTCCGGATTAATTTTGACCACCTGGGGATCTTTATCGTGCGCCGAAATCTCGTACACACGGGCGTTTTTGCTTTTCGCCTCCATCAGAAAAGCGGCCTCCGCGGCCGGGAATCGAACCCGCGACCTCGTGCTCAGCAGCGCGGTTTGTAGAGTGGCCGTTGGCTTTGGACTTTGGCTGAGTTGAAGTGAATGGGCAGACCTAAGAAAAGCCAAGTTTAAGCTAGTGTCCACCACCAGGTCCGCTGTCTCCTCAGTCTTCGCATCTTAATTGCGATTGCGGCCGAATTTTTATCATAATTGGGTTTCAATGGCAAATGTAATATTACTGGGGAAAAATGTTTCCCACAAAATGATGACATGATTACAAAATGACCACAGCTGCCTCAAAATACACGGTGTAAAAATAATAAGCGCTGTGCGCAATGTTTACAGACGCATGCGCGCGCTTTTTCATCGTTGATTGAAGTATTCAGCACGGTGGTCAGTACACCAAATCAAGGCCAATCGGCTTAAGACGGGAGGGCTACGTCCACTAGCACGCGCTGAAAAAATTCAGGAAAGACATCTAACATAATGAAGACGGCGCAGTTGAGGATCCAAATGGGAGAGCAGCGGGCGACGCCCCAAGCGCCTACAAAACTAGCCCCATTGGACCATAATTTTCGCAATGCTCTTGTAAAACGGCCAATGTTAATTTGCACCGAGAGAGAGAGAGAAATAACTTTATTATGTTTGTTGGGTAGTTGGACGTGGTGGGTGCCCCTAGTCCAGGGCTCCAGTCTCCAGGGCGCCGGTGGCTGCTCTGGTGATCGTTCGGCACTGCTCGTCGTAGTCGGCGCTATACAGTGCCTCACTCCACTGCTCCTCTGTTAGAGGGTGTTTGTGAATTTTGTGGCACCCTGCTGCCGTATGGTAGAGGGTGGCTACTTGGTTGCACTTGGGGCACAGCTTCGGGTATTGGGTTGGGTACAGTTTGTGTAGACGGGAGAGGTGAGGGAAGGTGTTCGTTTGGATTGAGCGGAGTGCTGTTTGATCCTGTCTTTGAAACTTGGGATGAGGATGTGGGAACTTAATTCGGGTTGCTTTGTAGTAGCTTAGAATTTCGGAATATGTGGGCATAACAGGAACAGGAAACTCTGCTTGGGGGCTGTCAGCTCGGGGAAGGGAGGCGCGAGCCCAGGCGTGAGCCTGTTGATTGCCCTCTAGAGTTTCATGGCCAGGGCCCCATATGATTTTGATTGAATTATTTGATTTGTAGCCGATTGCTAATCTGTGGGCTGTCGGCTACAAAATCAAATAATCCAATCAAAATCATATGGGCCCCTGGCCATTAAACTGAGGGGTCAATGGTGGGCGGTTCATTTCAGTTCGATTCAATTCAATGATGTTCTATTATAAACACAAAAAACATTACACAATGATGCATACAGAAGGAGATCCCAAAGTCGGAGACTGCATTCAACTTCTATTTTTTCTGTATTTTTGTGAACCATGGCGAAATTCTGGCTACGTTGATTTGATCGGAACTGTCTGCAATCAGCCTCCAAATTTCCGGAGAACAGTTTTTCTAAGTGAACAAGAACACATTCCTACACCCTTATCCCTCTCTTCAAGATTTAGGAAGCCGGGGTGTTATTCTACTTGTGACGTTAGGAGGAGCATGTGTGCGTGTTTTTTGTCTAAACAGCCATGTACCTGTAATGACATTCGATTTTGTTAACAATATCTCTGAAATAAATATGAAGCTCGCATTTATGAAATCGATAGGCTACAGATCTCAGTCTTGAACAGCTAATAGCTAACGTACCCGTTTCTTCGCCAAAGTATGCCTTCAATAGTTCTCGCTTTGCCTTTATTTCCATTTTTACAGCGAACGAATTGAAACCTTGTACACTCCCTTGTTAAAGAAAAAATAAAAGATCTGATTTTATTTGAAATTACAAATTCATCGGTATGTTCTAGGTGGGGCTCGAGTATACTTGAAGTAATAATCTCACCGATTTCTCTATATTGTGGCTGTTTTTGAAATCCGACCGCGTGAGATCAAACCCCTGCTCCCTCTCCTCGGGAAATACCAATGCTTGGAAACATTTGTTATAAAAGAATAAAAAAAACAAAGTAAACATGACGTGACGTTATGATAAGCGCTATATAAATCAAACCCCTGCTACCCCTCCACGCGAAATCCCTATGCTTGGAAACATTTGTTATAAAAGAATGAAAAACAAAGTAAACATGACGTGACGTTATGATAAGCGCTATATAAATCAAACCCCTGCTTTATATTTTATATCTTCAGATAGCGAAAATTAAGATACTCGCTGTTCGCGCTGCTCTGTTGTCATCGACCGTCATTTACTATTACGCTTGTGAATTTGCCTGCCCAAGTGGAAATTGGGACCTGGGCTTCCGCATTTCGCTTTTTTCATTCTGTCCGTTCACAGTCGCCAACCTGCTAGCTATGAAAGCGAAATTGCTTCTGGTGTTTTATTTTCGTATTTAGCGTTGTGGTCAGCACAAACACTGTAGTCCTCGTCACGCTTGCTGCGCTGACTTGCTGAAAGTTCTTCGCAGTCTAGTGTTCCTCATATTTTTTGCACTGTATGTAGATCGTCGTAGACTAGCGGAGAGGTACTGTGACCCCTGTGTGGTGTGACGAATGGCGCATTCAGTACAGCTGACAAGTCGAATTGAGCCGCGAGGATTCCACGTTTAAATTTCCCGCCAGCACAACGCGCATGTCATCGGTAGCGGCATGAAGACTAGCTATGCATGCACGCCCCCCTTCGTTCACACCATAGAGTTTGTTAGTAAGTATACTAGAGAGGAAACACCGCCCCGTAAGCCATGTCGTCGGGGGGGGGGGGGGGGGTCATGGGAAGCCCCCCTTTTTTGGCTTGGGCTTGGCATGACAATTGGATTCTTCAGCGGTTTTCGGGATTTGCTCTCTTCACTATGCATTAACACGTTTATAAGCTACAAGGAAGCCAAAATCCTCCCTGTTGTGTGGTAGCCGTATTCGATGAAACAGCAGGCAGTGCGTGATCGCGCCTGACGTTGCTCATGCCGCAATCGAAGGACGCATGACTGAGTGGGTGATATTCCGCCGCGAAATTTGTAGCCGACGAAAAGAATAAACAAAACGTACTTCGACGAAGACAAGATGCGACAGCAAAGATACTACAGATACGAGCGCTTGTATGCGTCCTATCTTGTCATCGTGCACGACTGTTTAACGCCACGTTTTCTTTTTTCTTATTGAACTAGTTGGCCCTCGGTGCTCCGGTTCACCACTAAGGCAACGTTGTAATAGGCACGCTCCAAAAAACTTTCCAAACTCTTCAAGCAACCTAATATTTGCAATAATGGTAAAATAATAAAATCAGAGTCTCTAATGAGTTGAGCTGCCCCCCCCCCAAATATTAACCTTGTTCGTAACTACAACCTTGGACTGCGGAATAGCAGGCACAACCGTTCCGACAAAAATACGCTTTGCTTCTTATTCCTTAGTTTTAAAACAGCCTGTTTTTATTTTCCACTTGCATAATTGCCATATATTCTTCGCGTTTTGTGGCACTTTGTTTAAATTTGCGGTCACTAAAACGTTTCAATCCAAGCCAATAATGAAACAAAGGCGAGCTCGATGTATAATGGCGGCCCATGACGACACAGACGGCCTTGATGTGAGCCGTATAAACGCTAGCGCCAGATTCCTCTCTAGTGTATAATGTAAGAAACTCTGTTTCACACCACCCAGTGCACGCATAACCCGGCAACCGGTGATGGCCGCGTGCTTAGGCATAAAATACACGGGCGAAAATGTCGCGCTGAAAGCCTCTCATGCTGAAACATTATCGGCTCACGTTGGCGTTCAAAGCCGGCAAGTTGCTCAGGTAACGCCTGATAAGGGTGCTACCGCCGTTATCAGCTGATTTCGAAGCTTGTGAAAGAGAAATCGGTGGTGGCGAGGGGAATAACAATTGTGAAAGAAGTGTCAGCAGTGGCAAGGAGAGGTCTAGTTGGGTTCGCATTATTGTGGGCTGCGTTTAAGGTTTTATAGTACACATAATTAGTGAGATCACACGAACCAAGGGTACTGCACAAACGCAGCTATCAACTAATTTATTACCCGTACAATATTTGCATGGACATCATGAGGGACAACAAGATGCCTCAATAAGAAGCTTAGGAAGTCTATCACATATGAAGCGAGCAGAGCGCATACATGCACTCATGCTCGGTAATTCTGACCGCCCCTAAAATGGACCTAATGAAACGCAGCTTACAGAGAGTTGGCACATGGAAAGAAAAGGCTCCAGGTACGCGGGTTCGATTCTCGGCCCCGACGGGCGCTTTTCTGGTGAAGGCGAAAAGCAAGAACGCCTGTTTTTTCGAGATGAGGCGCACGTTAAAGATCCCCAAGTGGTAAAAATTAATTCGGAGCCCTCCGCTACAGCGCGCCTCACAACCTGCGTAGTTTCGGCGTGTTAAACCATAAAGCGTCCTGCAGAGAATACACTGCTACTAAAAAATTAAAACAAAGGAAAAGTGCCTTTTACCAGCTTATGATGCTTTGAGTCACCTGTGAGTTACAATGAAACGTTTTCCTACACTTGCCCCTCTACCCATTCTATTTGTATCTTGTAACCCTTCCGACTGGTCTCGAAGGAAATAATGTACTTGTAATAAATCAATTTACAGTAGCGCTCACAATGTCATCTTCGTGTTTTTTTCACCATGCAACCTAAAGCGCACTCTACAAAACGAAGGTGAGATTCATTTTTAAGTATTGAGGGTGCAATAACCGGCCTAGCAAAGTAGCAGACGCCACTGCTTGGAGTCGGCCGTTAAAACTGAAACACTGCCGCCAAGAGAAATATTTTGTAGCTGTTGCGCTTAGCAGCTGCATTGCCGATTTGGGAAGTTACGTGTTACTCCTTTTTCAGCGTGTGCTTTGAACAGTGTTGCTGGCCGTAATGTGTGCGGTGTGCGGCGTCATCAAAAAAACTTTGTCATAGTTACTCAGGCTGTTTACCGAGCGTACGAGCAAGCGTCTCACAAGGAGCGCCCGGCGTCGTCCTGGCTTGCACACGGCGCTCGCAAAAAAAAAATGCGAAGACAACAGTTCACGTACGTCGGCGCCTCAAAGGGGGTACACAAGGAAGCTCGCGCTACAGACGCCCAGTTCGTGAAGTCGGTTTCACCTGCGGACAAAACGACACGGACCCGCCAGTCATGCATGAACAATGGTATAGATGGATATGACAATGACTACTACTACCGCAGTGAAAAGCGACTATGCAACATGTAAATAAACAATTTCAAACCTAATGCAACGCGTCGTGGTTCTTACATCGAAAGAGAGTGCCCACAGAGAAAGAAATCATCCAGCTTCGTTGTGGTGTAAGCCTTGCGCAACTTAGTGCAAACTTCGCCATTTTTTTATGTGAAGCTTTTTATTCCTCGCTGATGGCGTGGGAGCCTGAGTAAAATTCATGTAGAAAAGCGAACCTTACAAAGTGGGTTTCAGAAAACGATGATGATGTCAAGCGAAGGCACATCAAACGCTTCAAGAAAAACCTTTCCCTTGGTGAGGATTGAACCTGGGTTTCCCGCGATTTGAAGCCGATGTCTATCCGATTCCGCCATCCTAACACTGTTGAATCAGTTTCTATTTTAACTGTGACTTTGACTCAGGTTGCACGGAAGAAAGCTTCGAGGTTTAATTCTCGCAATACAGGCATTTTTTTTTTGTCACTTGGATCACGTTGGTTGGAGTTAATGATTGTTTTGCGGCATGCCTCACAGCCAATGTGAAGCTTATCTCTTAAAACACCCAATTTTTTTCTCGCTTCACGTAACATAGTTGTGTCGGTGTCAATAGGGCCGCATTGAAGGTCTCCGCAAAATGGAGCGATTCATCTGGTTTACAATAAGGGCGAAGTTAAAACTCCCGTGCTGTAAAAAAACAAAGTTCGTTGTAACGTGAATTAGCGGTGGTTGTGAATGAGCGTGAGTGGGTGATCATGTGGAGGAAGCGAGTGGTGATTGCGAGTGAGTGTGAGTGGCCATTGCAAGGGGTGAGTGCGAGTGCGAGGGAGTGTAAGCGGTGAATGCGAGTGGTGAGCGTGAGCGCGGATGAGTGCGAGTGGTGACGCTGAGTGGTGAGCGCGAGCGCGAGTGAGTGTGAGTGGTGGGGATGAGTGGTGAGCGTGAGTGAGTGCGAGTTGTTACAATGAGTGGTGAGCGTGAGAGCGAGTGCGTGCGAGTGGTGAGGACGAGTGGCGAGCGTGAGCGGGAGTGAGTGAGAGTGGTGAAGGTGTAGTTGCGAGCGTGAGTGCGAGTGAGTGCGAATGGTGACGACGAGTGGTGAGCGTGAACGGGAGTGAGTGCGAGTAGTGAGGCCTGAGTGGCGAGCGTGAGTGCGAGTGAGTGCAAGTGGCGGGGCGGAGGGGTGAGCGTGAGCGCGAGTGAGTGCGAGTGGTGAAGACAAATGGCCAGCGTGAGCGCGAGTGAGTGCGCGTGGTGAGGGTGGAGTGGCGAGTGCGAGTGCGAGTGAGTGCGTTAGGATAAATATATTTTTTTGAGTGAGTGTGAGTGAGTGGCATCCAGTTTTGCCGAGCTATGGCGTTCGGTGCGCCAGGGCTGCCCCCTCAGCCCTGGCGCCCTGGGCTGAGGGGGCCCTGTGTATGAGTATAATCAGAAATAATGCCATCGAAGGTTTCAGACTGCATGAGTCGGAAGTCAAACTTTTGGCTTACGCAGACGACGTGGCTGTTTTTTGTATGAACGAAGAAAGCGTTCATTCAATTAGTAGTTGACACGGTCAGAATGTTTGGCATGCTGACGGGTAGTTTTGTGAACTGGGCAAAGTGCAAAGGATATTGGCATGGGAAATGGTCATCAACACCGCCAGCCTTTGCTAATATTAGTTGAGTCACCACTCCCGTGAAGTACTTGGGCGTTGAACTGGAATATTACAGGGATAGCGAACCATACTGGCGTAGCCAGACACAGGCGTTGAGGGAGAAGGCCGAGAAATGGAAGGGGGCAAGGTTGTCAATTTTTGCAAGGGCCACTACATGTAACTTATTCTTTGTACGAAGATCTGGTATATTATGCAGGTACTGCATTCTTCGCGGATCAACGTCCACCGCGCTACTACAACACGTTACAAGGCGAGGAACAAGAGTTAGCCTAGGACGTGCTCGCTGACGCCAACTCGCGTGACACGCGAGTAGAGAATGTGCACACCAGCCATGGAGAGCTACGATTATGCGGAAGGTGGGACTGGAAGTGTCGCAGTTGTCTGTTGTAGTTATTCGCGCCAAAAGACGAAGGAACGAAAGTCAATGAAGGGACGCAAACACGATATTGCAGTAACGAAGTTTTTGATAAGTAGACAGCTTCACGGGTTCCTTACTTACCCCCGTGCTAGCTAGTTGCGTGTGCCCCAGTGTTTATGAAAGTGATGTGAGTAAACTGTGTGCGAAGGAGAGAGCCACCGCGGCTCACATCCTGTGGGACTGCAGAGTGAACCCAAGAGAGGCCAGCAAGATGACGACGCTTCCGCCGCAAATTGAGACGGCGTTGAAGACCTACGCTCGAGAAGCACAGCTTCAGGCCGTGCAGCAGGTCTCGGCAGCTGTAGAAAGGCAGCGACCGAGCGAAACTTAGGGGAAGGGGGGAAGCACCCCCAGGAAGGGGGCGGCGGCCCTCTTGACCCGAAGGAGTAGCGAGTGAGCAAGACCTCGAGGAGCACGGCGCCCGAGATAGACGTGATGGCCGCGTCGCGGTGAAGACCCGTCTTCCCAGTGGGGAGACATCTTAACCGACTGCAAGCCATTCAGTGAAGTTGTTCTCTCTCTCTCTCTTCAAAGCACGCAAGCAGACTTACAGGGACCGAGAAGCACTTTTCTAGGAAATTACAAAAACCCTGTAGAGGAAGAAGAAGAAAGAAAGGAAAGGCCGGGAGGTTAACCAGGTGTAGAGCCCGGTTTGCTACCCTGCACTGGGGGAATGGTGCTCAGGGAATAAAAGGGCGGGAGAAGAGGAAGAGATAGGAGTGGGAACGCGCGCTCTCTAGTCCCGTTTCGGGCACTATAGTCTTTCACGCAAGTTCGTTTCACTCAGGAAGCGTAAGAGGGCTTTCGTCGCCTTCTGCGATGTCGATGGTAAAGACCTATGAATTAGAATAGTTTCCACTGTAAATGGCCGATTGTACAATCGGCTGAGCGCGGTGGCAAGCACGCTCCTCTCCGGCAGCGACACAGCACATGTTCTATAGTCTCTTCCGCCCCACAGGCGTCACAGTGGGCGCTGCTGGCCATCCCGATGAGGAAGGAGTAGGCTTTCGTGAAGGCCACTCCCAACCACAGTCTACAAAGTAAAGTTGACTGGGGCCGAGACAGCCCATACGGAATACGGCGCTGAAGAAGAGGATCCTGAATATACAGACGGGGATTCGAGAAGTCCGGCGTGCTCCATTGCTGCATGGTAATCTTGCGTGCAAAGGAGCGAAGTGTCGTGGCGGTATCGGTCCTTGAAAGCGGAAGCAGAATGGTGCGGTCGCTCTCATGGCCTGTACGGGCAGCTTCACCCGCCAACACGTTACCGATGACTCCGAAGTGACGTGGAAGCCACTGGAATATTACGTCATGGCCGGCTGTGATGGCTTGATGGAATTTTTCTCTTATCTCTGTCACCAATTGGTGTAGGGGGCCGTAGCGCAGGGCTGCGCGTAAGCTCTGTAAGGCATCCTTGGAATCCGAGAAGATCGCCCAATTTTGATCAGTAGCTCCGATGACATGATCAAGAGCCTCACGAATGGCTGCAAGTTCTGCTCGAGCTCGTGGTATGGGAAACGCGGAATCTAGTTGTGGCAAAATCTGCTGGCACAAACATCGCACCTGCCGAACTGGATGACGTTACTGAGCCATCCGTGTACACATGTTTCCGGTCGTTGTACCGTTCATGCAGTAACAGCAGAGAAAGCTGTTGAAGGGTCAATGGTGACAAGTCGGCTTTTTTTCGAATTCCCGGAACACTGAGGCGAATCTCAGGTTGTGCCAGGCACCACAACGGGGAGGACGGTGTTCCCGCAGGGGCGTACCTTGAAGTGATTGCAGCCCTGTGCGTTGTGATAATCGCTGAAAAAGTAGATCGTGGTCTATTTTGAGGAAGCTGCGCCAGATGGTGAGAAGGCAGCCTCGTGAGGAGCCTGATGTACAGGCGTAGTGTTTCAGTAGCCACGTACGTTGCTATTGGGTGTTCCTGAGCGATGAAAATGGTGCCCACTGTTGATGCACAACGCGGCAAACCAAGACACGCACGCAGAGCCTGCGCTTGGGCGCTCTGTATTACCCGCAGGTTAGTGGTGCAAGTGTTGGAAATTGCTGGCAAGCTGTAACGCAAGGCTCCTATGCCTCAAGGAATCAATGTAGAAACGCATTGCCGTTGTAATTATTGCCCTACGTTCGGTATTAGGTATGTCACGAGCGATAAAAGTACCCCTCATTCTCCGCCGATCGCTTCCTCCTCCCTCTTTGTTTCTTTCGAAAAAGCTGGAAACACTGGGACTCTTCGATTTACCGCCTCGGACTCACCGAGGATAGTCCGCAGGTAGTCCGAAGATTCTCCATGCCATAGGAATGCATATGAAAAATGAATGCCGGATTGTTGCTCGGGGAGTCCGTGGTGAGTCCGGGACGGTAAATCGAGGAGCCCCACTGTAAATAGTCACATGACGTCAGGACGCTCGACTTTCCGTCTGTGAATCCTGCCAACGCCGCCTGTGCGTTGATCCTGCTTATCTTAGGCACTATGGGTCCGAACCTTAAAGAATGGTAACCCTTGCTCTGCCGGCCGCAACGAGTGGTTATACGTTTCTGTAGGCCCTAGGGTTGCCGAGTTATTCAACTTTACGTCTGCCCGCCTACCCCACCCTTGGTCGCGCCCTACTCGTAGCCGGTTTTTGGCCGGATGGTGCGGACGCTACGATTTGGATATTTGAGGTTTTTCTCCTTCCTAACTTACTGTCGAGGGCGGCGGAAGGGTCTCGGAACCTATTTCAACTACTTATTGGTACCTACCGAGTACATTGATTACTTTTTTTTTCGACTTTTGCTCCGCCGGCTTGGCCGGTTCGGCTTGCGACGAGGACGGTTTGATATCAGCAAACACGAGTTCGATATCTGAACGGGCCGGCGATAAATTCGGTCGGTCGTCGGTACCTGATTCTCTTGTTAGAAATTTTATTGCGCCGAGAGAGAGAGAGAGCGATTTTTAATGAAGTCTGGCGATGTTAGCTGGGCTAAAATGCCTAACCTGCTACGCCAGTTGATGACGTGATGAAGATGATGGCGATGATGTTCAAGAAGTTGATGCGTACATACACGGCGAGTTATTCACAGCGACTGGTGTAGACCTACGCCGAAACCCACGCTGGCCGTTCGCATGAGCAAGACGGGCTATTGCAGCTATCCTAGCCCCCAGAGAAACAAATAAAAAGGATAATGCCCCTCCTCCCTTCTCTCCTCTTTTGTTTTTACCGGCGCATTTATTTTCCGCAGAGCTCAAAAAACGGCGTCCGACGGTGCCAAAAGTAACTTCCCTTTGATAGCGACGTCGCCTCGGTCGCTATCAAAAGCGCCAGCAGTGCTGGCATGACGGTGTGTTTAACGGGAGGTGTAGGTAAAGGACCACACACGGAAAGGCGATCGGCGATAAAGCCCGCTACTGGAAACGTGAATTCTTTTGCTTATAATTTTCATTTCCCGCATCACCGATTACGTCACCGCGGGAAGTTTGAAATCTTGAAGGTTGAGACGCCACGTGGTGCCAACCAGCTGAACTAGAAGCTTCCTGTCCCAGATTTCTGGATATGACTCCGTCTTTTGTAATGAGGCCCCAAATGTTCACCGATTTCCGCCCGCTAGCTCTGTCGTGCTGGACGTAGGCTGGCTCGTACCTTTAAAATAAAAAGAAACAGCCGTTATTGACTTTATCAATTAAATAAGGAATGGAGACGGGACAAAAGTAGAAAGCCGGCAACATGGACAAAAACCGAACATACAAGCGCCTGGAGATAAAAACAACATCCTAAAAATATAAAGACGAGCCTAAAAAAAGCGACCAACCTTGTGCCTTCCGGACGATAGACTCTGCGCCCTTGGTCCCACTCAGTGCACACTGTAGATTCGTCGGTGAAAGCCACATTTTGCCAGTCTTCCGCTGACCAGTCGGCATGGCTTTGTGCAAAAGCAAACCGCTTTGCTTTAGCAGTTGCTGAAAGAAGGGGTTTTTGGGCAGCGGTCCTGCTTCTTAACCCAGCTTCACGAAGCCTCTGGCGCACAACCTCGTCGCAGACATCGATGCCGTCACTGTCCCTTATTTGTCCTGCGGTAATGAACGGGTCCGCAAAGGCGGCAGCAATCATGGCGAAATCCTCACCTTCGGTAGTTTTGCGCCTACAGTTTCTTGCCTTGTCGCAAATGCGCCTTTCGTCTCGAAATGCCTGGATTATTCTGTTGACAGTTGAATGCGTAATCCCAACGGCGGTGGCTATTTTCCGCTGTGCCAAACCCCTGGCCTATATTTTCACAACATTTCGTCTTGTTTTATGGGGCACCCGACTAGACATCCTAACGAATATGCAACACCTACTGAAAACGAAGGCAGCCACCGTTGTTCTTATATCAGCCTAGCAGTGAGGACGAGCCCTCTTATCTGTCAAGGTAAGCATATTTCTTGAAAGTGGCTGGAATTTGGCGATTTCGATAGTCAACACTTTCATGAGTTTGTGGGCTCATGCGTGCACGCAAACAAGCGCAGTTGTAAGACAAGGCTGAAAGGAACATCACCCTTCCTATTGACCGGAATTCATTTTGCCCATTTTTCTTTCCGTTTTCTCGAATTAATGAAAACAGTGGGCGGTACGCATTTCGACAAACATTTGGAAGCAAACTATGAACGAACGATACATTGATAGCAAGGTTCGTTCGGCAACGCCGATTACTCTGTTTTCAGTTGGCGCCACGCGCCTTGTCTTTAAGAAAATTTTCGAGTATGACAGGCGGTGTGATAAGCGAATAAACTATCGGGGGTGGCTGTCTGCTCTTGGAACAGCCTAGCAGACGAAGGCAGCAGCGGTCTTTGCTTAGTGCGCATGCGGCTACTCTCGCCGAGTTTGCCGTATCGCTCCATCCCGCGGCGGTGATATACCGAACGGTCGACGCTCCCGTGATATTGGTAAAAAATTGGGCGGGTGTACATACCACCTCTAGACCCACGTAAAGACTGCTTTCAGTAACGAGTGGGAAGTTCATTTACTTCCCACGTGCTATCGAAGATTGTAATATTGGCGCTAACCATGATTTGGGTTTGTTTATTTATGCCGACCGGCTGTGGCGGGCTGTGTTATCAATGTTATCCATAAGCCAAGTGAAGCGCTTGTTCTGTTCTTTATTTTTATGCCGCACTTGTTATCTGCTTTGATAGGGAGAGCGTTTCGAACTAACGTCACCAGCTTAGAATAATCGTCTTTGATCTACAGTGTTCTCGATGTAATTCGACCGTTCGAGAAACACTCGCGCCAAGACATATACGCCCGCAGAGCAGACGCCCCGGTATTCGATTCACCGACACTCGCCTCCGCACGTCACTTGGTTGACTGCTCCTTCGCCGCCTGTGCATAGATTGAGTTGTTAAGGGAGCACAAGTTCGCTCCAATAAACCTGTTTTTCCTCTAAGACAACTGCCTAGTATTTGGCTTCGTGACAATATGTTGCCTGAGTGCAAATTGGTTGTTTCTCGGTTATGTCATTTGAACAGAATTTAAAACGGCTATTTTTTGAATCACAGGGGCAAATAACTTTCGCCCACTTTTTGTGTGCGTGTGTGCTCTGTTCGTAGCATGATACTGTTATAGTTGTTTTAAAACAAGGCTTTTTACCTCTACCCCCCCCCAAGGGCTCTTTCGCGACCGTTGGTATCAACAGAAAACTCCATCGAAAAAATAAAAAAAGTTACTGGCACCGCCAGGAATCGAACCTGGAACTAACAGAGTAAAAAGCGAGAGCCCGCTTCCTTCCCGATTGAGCTACGAGCCCACGTGAAGGCGGGGAAGACAGGTGGTGCAATCACCAAGCTCATCTGCGCGTTTACCCCCTGCATTCTCGCTGAATGCCACGCGATAGCGACACGCGACCTCTGGCGCCGCTGTGCGCTCCGCCCACGGCACGTATAGCGGCCGTGTGCGCGCCTTGCGCATGCGCAAGGAGTTCCATAAATTAAAGGAAGCTCACACCAACGCATGCCATCTCACTTCTAGTACGCTGATGAGCTAAATCCCGCGGCCTTCAGTGTTCACCACAAAATTCAGAAATCCTTGTCTTTCGCCCTCACGCCAAATGCCACATCAAGGAAGACATTCAAATACTCCTTGATGACCAGACTATCATTCCTAGCTCCATACTCAAGACCCTCGGCCTACATCTCTAGGCCAACACCAAGGGTGACATATCCTTGTAGCGCTTCAAACGCAGCATCACTCAAATCATACACATGATCAGGCGAGTTGCCACCAAGAAGCGAGGCCTCAAGGAAGCCGATACCTTTCGATTAATTCAAGCTTTCTCCTCTCAAGAATTACTTACCAAAGAGGACATAAAGGTGCTTGATATAATGATTAGAAAGGCCATTTAGCATGCCATTGGTCTTCCCATGAGTGCGTCCACGGAGATGCTGCTTATGATTGGGCTGCACAACACGATGGAAGAGCTGATAGAGGGCCACATTTCTAACCAGAAACTCTTATTGGACAGAGCTGGAGTGGGTCACCGCATTCTTCACCAGATTGGCTGGGCAGCACAGAATGTTACACCACGTGATGTACTCCCGGACTCTTCGTGACAAGAACTAAAGAGGCTACCTTTGCTTAGAAATATGAACCCCCCACATGACGAGGGTCGCCGACACGCGCGGGCTCAAGCGGTCAACACCACCCTTAGCGAGGATCATTCAGTTATCTACACAGACGCCTCCCAACATCGAGGGTAGCAATTCGCCATCATTGTTGCTACCTCCAGAACCAACTTCCTTGCGTGTGCCCTCACTCAAGACCCAAGACATGATGTAAGCAGAAGAGGCAGCCATCGCCTTGGTTCTCACTCAACCCGGAGTTCGGAAGGTAGTCAGCGATTCCCAACAATCCTACCGGAATTACCAGTCGGGGTGGGTGTCCCGAGCTGCACTGCGTGTGCTAAAAAACCACTGCCCAACAGCTTCGATTCAGCTTCCATGGAGGGCATCGTATACGCCCACCAACAAGCCAGCGCTTTCACCCCCCAGGCTATGGAGCTGCACGAAGACAGTTAATCACTTGTCACGTTCAGGGACATAACACAGCAATATCACCTTCAGAGACAGACCCTACTCTTGCCTTACCCTGACCTTTCAAGAGAACAACAAACTACCCTACGGCTCATACGGGGCGGCGTCAAAACAGCACATGACGAAAGGGCACGCGACAAAAGAGCACCGACATAACAGCACGGCGTCAAAAGCGCACTCGAGAGAAGAGCACATCGACAAAACAGCACAGTGTCAAAACAGAAGAGCGACAGAACGGCTCGATTTTATGGAACGCCTAAATGGGCAATTCTTTAAATTTTAACATGTATACAATCATTATAAAGGGCGCAACATGCTCTCTGTGAATTTCTTTTCACGTTCCATTAGTCTTTCTCGGAAAAAAATGTTCCGGCTTTAATTATTCCACTATGTAGCAGGAATGACAGGAAGGCTTCAAAAGCAACGGCGGACATTTGGTAAAATTATTCATACACAAAGAAAATGCACTTTTATAGAACCAGAAAAACAAAAAAGGCGAAAGGTTGGCTGGCGTGAAACTCAAAATGATTTTTGTTTCCTTTTACACGTCAAGGTTTATAAAAAAACGATTGCATATATTAAGCGTTTCTGAAGTAACCCTACAATTTTCGAGGATAATACAGTCGAACACGGATATATCGAACTTCAAGGGAATCGCAAAATAGTTCGATATATGAAAAATTCGATATAAAAAATATGGGCTCTGAGACCTCACCTATGGCGGACGATCACTTACGGATCGTCGCATTCAAGAATGACAACTAATTCCGCACTCACGACGCAACAGGACGCTTTATTTCCGTGAAAAAAAAATCGCTGATCTTGGCCTGCTTCTTCGTCCTGGAAATGAAATTAAAGGCGCTGGTCTCGATCTTCTCGAGGCTGCACAACTAGAAAATTCCAGAAGTACGCTGCGCCTTCGCACACTATGCACAACACGTACGCAAAAGAAGAACAGCGCGCACGTACCACAAGAACTTTGAAGGTAACAATTCCAAGGCTCTCTGAACGGACTCGAACAAAGCGCTCGCGATGGTCATCTCCGAGAGATACAGTGATCTCCGAAAGGTGCGGGACAACTCGCCAAACAGCAGCAACAGCAGCAAAATGCAAAAGAAGGAGGCAGCCAGCGCCTTCGTTCCCTCTTCCCTTTCCCGAGACGATATCGGGGGAAGACAAACCCAGAGAGAGAGAAAAAAAAACCATTTTTCGGCAAGCCGGGAAACGTACGCAGCCGAAAAAAAAAAAGGACGTGCGCACTCGGGGGATCCCTACCTCGCATTGTCACATTTTCCGAGCGTTCGGGCTTGTGTGCCTAGAGAGATTTAGCATACCGGGCTCCGTCCGCTAACGCTACGGCGGGCGGTAGCGGGGCCCGACTGGGCAAGCGCAAATTTGTTCCGGTAGGGGGGATTAGTTCCGCGAGCCAGTCTTCGCCATGCCCGCGCATTCCTCCACATCCTACTCAACCTCAATCGGGGGTGCAGCGACCGCCGAAGAGCACCTTCCAGCTCGCGCAGCGTTCGATATACGCAATGTCGGGAAAAATACCGTTCGATATAAACGTACGAATTCCTATACTTTTACACAGAATTTTCAAGGGGATAAATTATGAGTTCGATATAGACAATAATTCGATATAGCCGTGTTCGACTGTACTACGGTATATTGATAATAATAATAATAATAATAATAATAATAATAATAATAATAATAATAATAATAATAATAATAATAATCAATCAATCAATCAATCAATCAATCATGTTTATTTACGTGCCCAGGAACAGCCAGAGGCCTGAGTGCTGGCGCACGGGTAGTTACATGAAAACAACATACAAGAAACATATAGCAAGAAACAAACAAGCGACAAGACACACACAAATTGAAGTAGTGAAAATGACAGAAATAAAGCACAGGCGGAGCCTGGGTACAGGTAAAAAATAAAAAAAGAAGATGCCTATGTTGCTCTGCCCGTCGTAAAGGCCACACGACAGGCAGAGAAACAAAGTTTGACAGTAATACAACAAAAACAACGGCAAGAGTGTAGAGACAAATGAAAAAACGAACAAATGACAGTAAACAGTTTCAAAAATAGGCAACTATCAGTTGGATAGACACAACCGCAGAGAAATCAAATTCCAGAAAAAAAAAGAACGACAGACATATCATAGGTGTTTAACATACTGTTTTCAACAGCCTTGTACGGTAAACTGTGAAGGATTTCTGAAAGATGTCAAGGCGTTCAAAGAAGCGGTTGTAACAATTCTGTATTCTGCGCACAGGAGAATGATTGGAGTTGCGCGCAGCGGTCAAGAACGGGCGATGCGACCTGGTGGGCCTTTGTGGTACACTAAACTCTAAACAGTTAAGCAGGTCTGCGCAAGAAAGGTCACCATGAAAAATTTTGTTAAGAAATGTTAGGTCTGCACGCATACGTCTGCAGTTCAAGGAAGGGATGGAAGGGACTATGGATAAGTCAGAATCAGGATGAAAACTGTGATTGTGATGACGGTGCTTAAATATGGATAAAAACTTCTTCTGCACACGTTCTATTAATTCACTACTAGATTTGGAGATGCCGTTCCAGGCAACAGAAGCATATTCTAACTGTGGTATACATATTGCATTGTATAGCATTAGAAATGGATCTGGAGAAGAGAATTCCTTTGTAATCCGACACACATTTCCAAGGCTCCGGAGTGCTCGCCGGTGATGAGCCTAATATGAGGAGAAAAAGACAGGGTACTGTCGAAAAGCACCCCTAGGTCCCTAATCTCCTCAACCCTTTGCAGAGGAGCTCCCTCAATACTGTAGGAAAACAGCAGACGGTGGGTTTTCCGGCTGTAGGTGACAACCTTTGTTTTAGTGGGGTTTAAAATTAGGCAGTTTTTCCTGCACCAGACCGATAATTCCGACACATCCCTCTGCAAGGCACAGCAGTCCTGAACACCGCTAATGTGCCTAAATAGTTTGACATCATCAGCATAGAGAAGAAAAGAAGAGTTTGTTAACACTGTTGAAACATCATTGATAAAGACAGAAAACCATAATGGACCCAGCACGGAACCCTGGGGTACACCACTTGTTGCAGGGTAAACACTAGACTTTTTGTAGTTAACATCTACATAAAAGGACCGGTCAAGGAGATAGTTGGACAACAAGGCAACAAGGCTTGCGTCTACACCGAACTTAGCAAGCTTGTTAATTAATAACTGATGGTTCACCACATCAAACGCCTTACTGAGGTCAAAATAAATAACGTCCAACTGGCCGTTTTCACAAACTGCAGCCGAAGCCTGTGTCATAAAGCTTGCAAGATTTGTGACCGTCGATCGACCCGAGAAAAAGCCGTGCTGATTTGGTATCACAACGTTCTTGACGCAGGCAGCAAGAACTTTGTGCAGAGCTGACTCAAAGAGTTTTGAGGCGACACAAAGGAGTGAGATCGGGCGATAGTTAGAAACGGCTGACTTATCACCAGACTTAAATATTGGAAAAATTCGAGCGATCTTCCATGCACGAGGAAATTTACCTAAAAGTAAGCAGTTATTATAAATGGAAGTTAAGACAGGCGCAAAAATGTTCCCGTAGGCCTTCATGAGGGCTGCTGGAATTCCATCTGCACCACAGGAAAATGATGGTTTCATCCGTTGAAGGCTATCATTGACAATTTTTTCATCGAACCTAAGTGTGTTAAAATTAGAGTTATTAAACGATAGGCGTTCATCGTTGCCATCTGGCAGTCGAAAGACAGAATGAAAGTACTGAGCAAAACTGGTGGCAACATCCTCAACCTCTTCACCATCGGAATTAAGCAGGCTAACGTGTTCTTTAGACGCCTTAGAACGGCCGCGTACATACCTCCAGAATTCAGCCGGTTTCTGAGACGCAGCAGCCTCTAACGATTCTATATAGAGCTGGTGGTCACGCCGGTAGAGGATTTTACAAAGTGAGCGATATCTACTAAACTCCGCTTTCCACTTGTCAAGCCCAGAACGCTTGGCCTTTTTGTGGGCGCTATCCTTAAGTTTAAGCGAACTTCGAAGTTCTTTAGAAAACCAGTGGGGAAATTTGGAAGGAACAGGCTTATAACAGGGAATATACTTTTCCATGCCACTTCTGACTATTTCGGTAAAACGTCGAACCTGTTCGTCAACATCATTGACATCCAAAACACTAGACCATTCAGCAGATGAATAAAAGTGATACAGCCCAGCATAATCTCCACGCTTGAAAGCATATCGCGGGACTGAACAATTTTCAACACCGCCAGAGCGATGCTGGGTCGCGACCGAGACAGAGACAATAAGAGGGGGGTGAAACTTGTCGGGGTGCACAAGGGATATTTCGGAGGCACACACTTGTACGTTTTTTAAGTTTGAGAAGCACAGATCTAGAACATTACCACAAGAGTTTTCTATGCGGCAAAACTGCTGCATGGAGGTGAACGACTGAAAATCTAATAGCATGCTGCATTTCTGCGCTGCATAATGGTTTTTGTGCTCAAAGGAAAGACTGTTCCAGCGAATACCTGGGGTGTTGAAGTCTCCAAGTATGATGAGCTTATGGTTGGAGTGTGCATTTGAGACATTTTCTATGGATGTGAGTGTTCGATTAAATTCAGAAGGTGATACATCCGGGGATATATAGAATGCACCAAAGAGTAGCTTCTCGCCCTTCGTGAGGCCTACCTCAAGCCAGACTGATTCGTCTAGGGTCTCGAGGTCAGCACGCCGCATGCACTGCACTGAATGATCAACGGCAACGAGAACCCCGCCACCTTTTTGTTTAGGTCCAGTTAATTTTCTGTCGCTTCTAAAGATTTGATAGTTAGAAGGGAAATAGTCGGAAGACGAGATATCATCGGAAAGCCAGGTTTCAGTAATGACAACAGCAGAAAATTTAGAGCATACAATATTTCTAATAAATTCAGAGGACTTAGTTCGTAGACCTCGAGTGTTTTGATAGTGTATGTCGAAACTCTCGTACTTACTGATCATTTTCAGTTATTTCAGAGCTGTGCAGCATACCAGGGTGAACATTGCCTTGAAACGGCTTAAAAAGGCAGCCTTTTGGCCACATAGACGGGTCGCTCAGGCGCCTAAAACACTCCTCGTTAACAGTTACACAAAAAGAAGAATAGGAGTCGTACTTAGTCCTAAGGCGTTTGCACGACAATGGCGTAACTTGCACAGTTGACAAGTGGGCCAACAGTTGAGCAGATGTGGTGTTAGCCGACAGTTTTGAAACAAAGATGGCCCTGGAGCTGGGTGGTCGGTGTACCACAACCAACTGAGAAGCTTCCGCCGCACCCACGCGGGGAGGGCTCCTTTTCTTCTGCAAGTTCGTCGGCGGGCCATTAAACGCAGTGTCGGACCTAGGAGGCGGGGGCAGAGGGTGGACCGAAGGGGAAACCAAAGTGCTCAAGGCCGTAGCAGGTTGACTGCTGGGGCGGTCAACGAACGGCGAAGCGGTGGTAGAGGACAGGAAGGGGGCACATTCACCAGCTGCACCGGCGGCGGCTTCGGCGAACGACGACTTCGTAGGGATACCAGACTGCGGTGACGTCACCGGCGGCATGAAAGGATTAGCAGGCTTCGGGGAAGCAGGCGGAGAAGGCGGGGGACGCGCGAGCTCCCCTCGCAGGCAGCGAACCTCCTCGCGCAGGGAAGCGACGATTGCAGCCTGCTGGGCAAGCCCAGCCACATTATCCCGTCGAAGAAGCCGGTTTTCCTCGCGCAGCTCGGTGACAACATCCCCGAGAAAAGAGAGGCTGGCGCAGGCTTCGGACAGGAGATTCTTCAACGCAGCTACCTCTGCGCGTAGGTCCGCCGAAGGGTTGAAGCTTGCTCCGACAGGGGACGCCACTCGTTTGGCCGGGATGTTCGCTGGCTCACCGTCTTCGCTGGCTTGGTCACCGGGGTCGCTAGGCCTAGCGGGTGACGCCGCAGCCACACACAGATTGCAGACGAACGGCTGCTCACCGGAGATCAAACGCTGCAGTTCCTCGTCCGGAAGAACAATGCACTTTCCGTGCGCACGGCGGTTACACGCAGAACATCGAAAAAACTCCTGCCTGCCGAAGAAAGCGAGGCAGCAGAGGAGGCACTTGTCCTTACTGGGCGCCATCATGCGGCCAATAATAATAATAATAATAATAATAATAATAATAATAATAATAATAATAATAATAATAATAATATAATGTTTATTTACGTGCCCAGGAACAGCCAAAGGCCTGAGTGCTGGCGCATGGATAGTTACATAAAATCAAAATACAAGGAACCTAATGCAATAAACAAACAAACGACAAGACACACACAAACTAAAGTAGCGAAAATGACCTAGGTAAATAAAACACAAGTGGAGTGAAAGGTGGGCACAGGTATAAAAGAAAAAAAACATAGACGCCTTTATGGCTCTGGTTGTTATGAAGACAGCACAACAAGCAGAGCGTCAAAGTTTGACAGTAATACGACAAAAACAACACCAATAGTATAGAGATAAATGATAAGACGAACAAGTCCCAGGAAACAGTTTCAAAAATAAGAAACTATCAGTTGGTTAAAAGAGAACCGCGGAGAAACTAAATTCTAGCAATCGAGAAAAAAAAAGAACGACAGAGACATCATAGATATCTAACATACTGTACATACTGTACTGAACACTGCAGTACGATCAATTTTAAAGAAACTTTGAAAGATGTCAAGGCGTTCAAAGAAGCGGTTGTAAGAATTCTGTATTCTGCGCAAAGAAGAATGCTTCGAGTTGCGCGCAGCGGTCAAGAACGGGCGATGCGACCCGGTGGGCCTTTGTGGGACACTAAACTCTAAACAGCTGAGCAAGTCTGCGCAAGAAAGGTCCCCATGAAGAATTTTGCGAAGGAATGTAAGATCTGCACGGATACGTCTACAGTTCAAGGACGGGATGGAAGGAACTGAGGGCAAGTCAGAATCCGGACCCGGGCTGTGAATGTGATGACGGTGCTGGAATACGAATAAAAACTTTTTCTGCACACTTTGAATTATTTCACTACTAGATTTGGAGATTAATCGACAAGATTTAGGGGAAATCCCTAAGGTGGAATACGTTTCTCTGAAGGAAAAAAGTAACTTTCTGTGAAGGAAAAAATGGGAAAAGTTTCCTTCACAGAAACTTACTCGAACTTAGGGATTTCCCCTAAATGTGGTCGATTAACACCTGCCCTCACTTCGAGTTATTGGTCAATACGCTCTCGCGCTAAAAACGACTAGCCTCCTGGTTAGCTCAGTTGGTAGAGCGACTGCTCCGTTTAAGCGGTGGTCCCGGGTTCGAATCCTGGACCAGGACGAATTTTTCTTCAACTGCTAAGTTTCTGAGAAAGCTGTATAGCTTTCCTTTGTAGCCGTACGGCTGCATTCAGGTGGTTGTCAAACTTTCCTTCGTAGATTTGGAGATGCCGTTCGAGTCAACAGAGGCGTATTCTAACAGAGTGATACACAATGTATTGTATAGCATTAGAAATAGATCTCGAGAAGAGAATTCCTTTGAAATCCGACGCACATGTCCAATACTGCGGACTGCTCGCCGGATGATGAGCCTAATACGAGTAAAAAAGTCAGGGTACTGCCGAAAAGCACCCCGAGGTCCCTATCTTCTCAATTCTTTGCAGAGGAGCTCCCTCAATACTGTAGGGAAAACAGTAGACGATGGGTTTTCCGGCTGTACGTGATAACTTTAAGAATAATAACAATAATAAAATTATAGTAATAATGCGCTATTGCCTTGAAACCCAAATACAAAACTTTTTAAAGTCTCTGCTCACCACGGTTTTTTTCAAATCTATTCAAATATTTTCCAGCCTTACAGTTACGATTCAATGTGGAGCTGCCACGAAATGTGGAAGCTCTCTTACATCTCATGCGACTGGGTATTGTCTACACATTTTTGTTGTTAGAAAATGGCGGATCTTGCACTACCGGTGCAAGGCATGAGAAAAAACAGAGCTGGCGGCCCCCTCCCTTCATCGGAGACCAGGCTGTTGCATCTCACATTTATTTCCGAACTTGCCCAATCAAAGCTCTCCAAGACTGGAAGGCCCGGATCGTTTCGTCCGCGTGCGTTCACATCTCTCCCAATGTGGACCTCGTTAGCACGCACTAGAACTGGCGGCCGAATGTGAAGTCAACACCCACGCTACAAACACAAAGGAAATGGTGTGCGCCCGGAATGCGATGAGAGCTCAATTGGTATCCATAATGCGAGCGACCCAGGGTCGATTCCAACCGCCGGCAGCGTTTTTTTTCTCTTTGCAATTATTGCTATTGTGTTGTTCACTGCCGCCGCTACCGCCGCACTCCTCGGGCCTTTGAGGCGGCAGATTGTTAAGTTGCCAGGTTCACGGCTTTAAGGGCCGGGGTTCGATTCTCGGGACCTCTCCAACCACAATTATATCTCAGGCTCCGAGGTTTTTTTGGTACGACTGACGGGAAAAGCTCGACCTAACCAGCTCTGCTGTTAATATTCACCATCCTGCGCATGCGGAGAGTACAAGGAACAGTTTCTAGCGTGTTATTAGATTGCCCAATATACTCCCGACGAAAACGGGAACTGTACCGCAAAACTATACAGTAGCTATTAATACTATGGAGGGTCCAGAAATTATTAGGTATACGGCCTGGCGCTGGCCGCCAAAATAAGGTTGCCCGTGCCTTAAATGCATTCTTTAAATCAACAGGTGTACCTTCAAAATAATAAGGCATGTGTAAGCCTTTCATTGCGAATTCCTAAACACGAGTCCAGAAGGCCCAACTAGACCTCAGAAACCGTGTCGACTTTTTCGTGTACTTGTGATTTCTTTAGCCGGGTCTATGGCTCTTCATTCAGTGAAAGGGAGTAGCTGGGTATTATTGGCTTCCAACCCCTTTTCTGAATAAACCCACCTACCTACCTGAATAAATCTACCTAACTATTTTCTAATAAAACAAACCCACTAAGTTTAAATATGATAGCGAACTGTGTTTGCGAAAGAAGAAACAAATGCCGGGGCATCTCCGTGCACTAATGCGAAACCTGGGAAGGGGCGAAGCATGCTGTGTATAAGTGTATTCCTGGCGCCTTGGTGTTATTGCCCACCGAGGTGAAACCGTTGGGGGGTAGAGGTAGACAGCTTTGCTGAAAAAGTCTCATGTGTTTGAAGCGCGAAACGTTCTAGCGCGAGCCTTTGGAAAACGAGTGTCCCGGTGTGTTCTTTTAGCACTCGTTTGAGCCCACCGGGACGGAACGTTCTAGCGCGAGGCGTTGGAAAACGAGTGTCCCGGTGTTCTAGTACCTGGACTAGAATGACGACGATGAAAAGTGACGACGACGACAGGAGACACAGAAAGCCCGAGTCTCTAAGGGCCTCCGCCCCTATAAAAACATCAAGCATAACCTAGTACGATGAAGTAGCCACTGATGATTCGCTGAATTTACAGTACAGTGATTGCGAATAAACCAGAATCAGATATTTGGCTGCAACCTACCATAAATGACCTTCAGTGTAACAGGCTTCAAACCAAACGGTTACGCAGACACTGCGGGAAACAATGTGCTTATTGAATGAACGCAAAATATCCTTGCGCAGCTGATATTTAAGCCGAAACCCTTCCACCGCGTATATAATGATGATGGTTGGATGTTTATGGCGCAAGGTCAACTGGGGCAAAGAGCGCCAAAACAATAGTCATATATGAGTGGTGAAACCTTAAACAATAACTAAGTCAGCAAAAACAAAGTAAAATCACAAGACGACAATGAGCATGGCTGGTGTAGAGGGCCAGATTTCATGATGCGTGATAGGAAATGAGGTTTCAAAACTTGACTTCTGACAAATACTCAAACACACGTTTCACGGAAACAATTGCTTCGTCACCTAGAAAATACGATGGATGTAGGGGAACATGTTGTCTGTAGAGTTCTCTGAAGTGTTTGTGTCGTGTTGTGTGAAGTGCCTTGCATGTGATTAGTGTGTGCACTACGGATAGGGCCTCTCCGCACCTGCTGCGCTGGGGTCTAGAAGATCCCGTCAGCAGATACGAGTGCGTTGCATGGGTGTGCCCTATCCGCAGCCTAGCCAAGGCGACTTCCGTGTGTCTGTTGTGTGAGTCAACTGTGTACCGTCCCAAGTGTGGCTTTATTACATGTAGTTTGTTGTCTGTCTGTTCGTCCCAGTGTGTTTGCCATGTTCTGCGCAGGTGTTGTCTTATGTGTGGCTTGAGGTCAGTGTAGGGTATCGTTGTAATGTCTACAGTGTTCCTGAGTGCAGCAGCAGCAGCCCTCTCATCTGCCAACTCGTTCCCAGCGATCCCAGCGTGTCCTGGGACCCAGCAGAGGACCAGCTGATGCTTCTGCGCATACACAGACATGATAGTGGTAAATACAAGATTAACTATGTGGTTTTTGGGGGGCTTGTGCGATGACAGTGCGCGAACAACAATCAGAGAATCTGTGTAGATGATGGACTTCGGAATTTGATTTTCAAGTATGTGTCGTACAATGAGTAAAATTCTATATGCTTCTGCTGAAAAAATTGTTGTTTGGACGCTCATGGCTCTGGCTGCGCTGAAATTCGGACCATGAGCAGCGCAGGAGACTATAGTGGAGGTTTTAGACGCGTCACTGTAAAATTCTGCAAGTGGGTATTTAAACTGCAGAGACAGAAAGTGCTGCAGAATTTCAGCTCGCGGTACCCGATTTTTGTCAAGTTTCATAAAAGAAAGGTCGGAGGACACAGGACGAACTTTCCAAGGCGGTAAAATGTCTGAAAAGGATGATCTGTACACATCTAAAAACGAAGCGCTCAGATCCGAGGCTCGCTCTTTCACACTAAGTGAAAAGGGCAGTGGAACGGATGGGCGCTTTGCAAAGAGCAGAGATGTTGATGTATTGTTAAAGACGGGATAAAAAGGGTGATTATTCAGCGATGAAATTTTAAAAGCATAAAGCAAGTCCATGTATGTTCGTTGGTTCTCAAGGCTCCACTTATTACACTCGACATAAAGACTCTCAGCAGGGCTAGTGCGAAAAGCACCCGACGAAAGACGAAGGCCCAAGTGTAGCACTGGGTCAAGAATTCGCAAGGCTGTCTTAGTCGCCGACCCATACACCACAGTGCCATAGTCCAAACGAGACCCAACCAAAGCAGTATACAAGCGAAGCAAGAGTTCTTTGTCGGAACCATAGGATTTCTGGGAGAGAACCTTAAGTATATTCATTGTTTTGAGACATTTATTTTTAAGTTCCTTGATGTGGGGAATGAATGTGAGTTTGTGATCAAACACTACACCTAAGAACTTGTGCTCCTTGTTCACAGGAAGCGACACGCCATTAAGATGAATGTCTGGGTCCGGATGGACCCCACGCTTCCTGGAGAACACAACGCAGGAACTTTTTGCAGGATTCAATTTAAAACCATTCTTGTCTGCCCAGCCGGCAAGTTTCTTGACACCAAGCTGGACTTGACGATCGCAGATTGACATATTAGATGATTTATAGGATATCTGAACGTCATTTACATACATGGAATAAGAGATTGTGGGTGGCAGTGCCTTACCAAGAGAGTTCATTTTTACTATGAAGAGAGTGCAGCTTAACACACCACCTTGTGGCACGCCATTTTCTTGCACGTGAATCCTTGAGAGTGCACCACCGACTCTCACTCGAAACGTTCTTTCGGACAGGTAACTGACAAGAGTGTTTAACATGTTACCCGAGACACCGAATGACTTTAGGTCACTAAGGATCCCGTACCGCCAAGCGGTGTCGTAGGCCTTCTCGAGGTCGAAAAACACAGTTACACAATACTGTTTATGAACGAAGGCATCCTTTATATACGATTCAAGAGATACGAGTTGATCGTTCGTGGATCGCCCCGCCCGGAAGCCTGCCTGGCAGCTCTCGAGAAGACCATTGTACTCGAGGAAGTACACGAGCCTGCGATTGATCATCTTCTCGAGAAGCTTGCACAGGCAGCTCGTCAGGGCAATAGGATGGTAACTTGAGGGGGACGACGGGTCCTTTCCCTCCTTCAGGAAAGCTACTACTATAGCCTCCTTCCAAGAGTTTGAAATGTGCCTCGAAAGCCACATCTTGTTATATAGGTGTAAGAGTGTTAGAAGAGTGTCTGCGTGTAGGTATTGCATCATTGTATATGTGAGGTTGTCTGGGCCTGGAGCTGAGGGTTTACACGTGCTCAGAGCAGCCCTCAGCTCATGCAGTGAAAACTCTGAGTTATAAGAAGATGTTGACCTATTGTTATCTAGTATAGGCTTCTTTTCGGCCGTTTGTTTGTGTTTCATGAAAGTGTTTCTGTAGTGTGCTGAACTGGACACGTGTTGGATGTGTTGTGCGAGTGTGTCAGCCTGGTCTTCGAGTGTGTCCCCTGTAGTGCTGACCAGAGGCAGGCTGTGTGTTTGTTGTCCATTGAGTTTGCGTATTCTCGTCCATACTTTCCGTGTGTCTGTGTACGAGTTTATGGATGTTATGAAGGAACGCCCACTCTCTCGTTTTGCCTCACGGCGCACACGTTTTCCTAACGCCTTGGCCCGTTTGAATAAGAGGAGGTTTCCCGGCGTGGGGTACCGACGGAGGATACCCCACGCCTTGTTCTGGGCCTCCCGCACCCGCCTACAGTCCTCATTCCACCACGGCCTCCGCTGGTTGCGCGGGGCACCAGAGGCGTGGGGAATGGACTTTTCGGCGGCGTCGAGAATGTGCGCCGTGAGGAATTGAGCGGCTTCATATACGTGTAGGTGTCTTATGGTTGTGTAGTGTAGTTTCGATGTCTCTGTAAATGTGTTCCAGTTAGCTCGTGCTTCATTGAACCTATTATAAGAAGATGAACTGCTTGGGCCTTTACCTATATATGTTAGTGAGGTGGGGAAGTGGTCACTGCCATAAGGGTCAGTTCCCACACCCCACTCGAGAAGAGGAAAGAGAACTGCGGAGCCAATAGCCAAGTCAAGGTATGAGTATGTGTTGTGTCCTATGTTATGGTATGTAGGCTGTTTATTGTTGAAAAGGCATGCTCCTGAAGATGTAAGGAATTTCTCTATCAGGCGATCTCGGGCATCCGTACGAGTAGAGCCCCAAAGACAATTGTGTGCATTAAGGTCGCCTGTTAGGATGTATGGTTCGGGAAGCTGGTCGACCAACGCCTCGAAGTCAAAGCTCTAAAGTGAAGCATCTGGAGGAATGTTTATGGAGCATACCGTTATCAACCTATTAAATAATATTGTTCGAATTGCCACAGCCTCAACGACAGTGTTCAGAGTGACAAGGTGGCATGCTAAAGCTAAAAGGCTAAGGATTTCCGGGCAATTATGGCCACACCGCCAGAAGAGTGCGTGCAGCCATCCCTGTCCTTTCTTTAAGAACATGTAACTATTCAAGAAATTTATGTGCTTGGAATTCAAATGTGTTTCCTGAACACACATTACACTTGGCTGATAAGCATGAGGTATTGGTGGCTATTTTTTTGTTATCTCTCCTAATGACGATGCGCCTTACTGCTGTCACGCCTTGGTCTTTTAGGCCTTCGAGCAGATCGGTCTCTGTCTCGGTTAGGAGATCTGCCTCAGAGATCACACCTTGACAACTGTTGAGGCTGCGGTGGGGTGTGACCCTGATCTCCAGATGTGCCATGCGGGTTGGTTTCAGGAGGATTGTGGATTGCTGCTGAGTTTTAACTTCAACTAGCACTTCACCAGTTCTGAGCTTTTGGGCGTCATATGTTTTGCCGATGATACCTTCAAGGTATTTAGAAACAAGAAATACAGATTGAGAGGAAACCGGCTTCGATTTGTCCACAGATTCCATTATCAAAAAACGAGGGTAGTTATCTGGCTTTGGGAGCGAGATAGAAGGCAAAGAAGGAAAAGATACTTCGGTGTGGCCCCTTTTAGGGGGCCGATCACGGTTGGGGGGGGGGTTTGAAGATACCATATGGCATAGTATAAAAGCAGGTAGACGGGGGTACTTTCTCCTTTGACCTTACCCTGGTAGTCAAAGAGGTCCCGGAGCTCCCTGCCTGGTAGACAGGCAGGGAGCCCATCGGCCGGAGCTTGACCAAGGCTCCGACGGCCACCGTTCGTGGTTTCAAACCCTCCACCTATAAACACATCGCCACGGACACATCGCCACGGTTAGATCCAGCTTATGTTTGGGGGCTCGGGGTCCGCGGTATCGCCAGTACCGTCACCAAGATTGCTCGAGGTGCCCGGTGCGGGGCCACCGCGTATATAGAACTGTAGTGGTGGTTTAAGATCGAGTTCAGACGCCGGGTTCAGACTTTGCCGCAACTGTCGTAATAACTTCAAAGAATGGCGTCATTTGACGTCTCAGCCAATCGAACTGCGTGACATGCCGTTTTGTGAAGTCCATAGATCACGATATGGCTTTCGCGTCGGCAGTCTGAACATAGCCTAAGCATACAATGAGTTCATGCGCCAAAATAAACCGCCACCACATAAAGCACCGAAATAAACCGCAGCGGCGTTTGCTAGAAGAGGATTCTGTCAAGAGATTTCGTTGAATATAAATCGTACACATGGGGAGAAGCGTCTTTAGCGTGAATGGACAAAAGATAAGCAAGGTTGTTGTATTGACGCTCGCTTATATCTTCAGCTTTACTGCCTTTAAAGTTGGTATTTTGACAGCAATCCTATGTGTTCTTATTTTATTGTACACTACCTACCCATGGAGCTCATTTATTTCTTGGAAAACAAATTTATACCTATGAAGGCCTTAGCTCTTCGGGCTTCTGCGGGATACCTGCATGCCTTTTCTGAGCGTGGCAAAATTGTGTGCCTTGTTTCAATTGGTGCCTTTCAAATGCTTCATGAAAACACGGCTCCACGAAACAAAGAAAAATAATCGAAGCCCGTGTTTTCTAACGAGGAAGATGGCTGAAACACGAAGCTTTCTGTGGTTGAAATGAAAAAAGTGTGCGTTTACGATTGATTTCTTTGGATTCGATTTATTGAGAGGATAGAGTAGCTTGGAATATGATTAGATGGAGCAAGCACGCAATTTGTAACTATTTATTCTGCGTTATTTTAGGCCAGCCGGTGGTTATGCGACCGGTATGCTGTCCGGATTTATAGGGAGCGGACAGTTTATCAAACGCCGTTTTATCAAACGCCGTTATATCGAAGCCGTTTCAGCCAACGGCGTCTTATCGAACGCCATTTTATCGACGGACGTTTTATCGAAGTCGTTTTATCAAACAGGTTTCTCACGGCATTTTCGTGTAAAAAATCTTGTACTGCGTTTTTTTAGTTTCCTCCTCGATATGCAAATTGCAAATCTTGTCTCCACAGCGAGCCCATTTAACAGAATACGTAGTCTTTGTGGCAGTTGTCTTTCATCTCCTGCGTAGTTTGTGTTTCTGTGATGCGCGAAATTTGTCTCCACGATGTTTTTCTTGTGTTCATTGCGCAGGTGGTACTGCCATAAGGAGCCTGCTTGCGTCTCTTCTCCCCCCTGACCCTAAGCATATCACGGCATTGTGGCGTATAGACTTGAATGCTTCGTACTTTTTTTGTATACACCGCTTTTGTGTCAACACACAGTCTAATTATGTCGCCACGTATGTTCTACATAGATTTGATTTGATTGATTGTGGGGTTTAACGCGCCGACGCAACGCAGGCGATGAGGCACGCCGTAGTGGAGGGCTCCGGATTAGTTTTGACCACCTGGGGATCTTTATCGTGTGCCGAAATCTCGTACACACGGGCGTTTTTGCTTTTCGCCTCCATCAGAAAAGCGGCCGCCGCGGCCGGGAATCGAACCCGCGACCTCGTGCTCATGTATGTTCTACATAAGTAAGGCACTTCTTGGCGCTGCTGGGTCCGATGTCAAAAACCTCAATGGAACTCTAGCAAAAATTTCCCCTGATTTCTGCATTCCTAATTCTTAATGGGCACTGAGTTCGTTTGCCAAACTTTGTCCCCCTGTTCTCGATGCCCTGCTTAGAACGAACGAGAATAACGTTAGTTACAAAATTAATCACCATAATATATGTTGGTTTCTTTTCATTACCCCCCCCCCTTATTGCACCACAGCATGTCTGAGATGTTTAGCCCATAGTCTTGTACCGTTTTATCATAAGGCATAAAATAGAGTAAGATTAAAATAGTAAACACCAAAAATAGAGGAATCGTGAAGGTCTACTCAATAAAGCGCTGTCACCTGATTACCTGGAAATAAAAATCTCATTGAAAAACTTTGAGAACGAGCAAACAAAACTTAATATGTCGCGTGGCATTAGCTGAACAAATTTGCACACAAAAAACAAACAAAAGGCGCTTTCTGGTCTGGCGTATTCCTCCAAGGTCACGAAGGAAACGTGAGGTTTGTGAATCGAAGGAGGGGCGGACGACTGTTGACGCATAAGTAAAGAATTGTACGGATTCCTGTGTTTTTAATTTGAGTATGATTAACGAAAACCTAAATTGTGGCGGGATGGTGAATTGTCCACTTGTCCTAGGTTACCAATTTGTCTAGTGGGAGATGACCTATGACGACTTACTGGTCCTACTTGACAGGTTCACTTATGACGAGTTGGTTTAGGCGTGTTCACTTGTGACCAGTTTTCCTAGACTCCACCATCTCTCTTGGGGCCTCCGTTTCACTGTCGGACCCCCCCCTCCCCGGTCCCATTCATATAGCAGTAATTTTTCCGACGTTCTTGGCGCGATAATTCTTTAGATGAAAACAATGTGACCACATGGTCCGAGTAGGAGCCGCGTGCATACCACGTGACTAGAAAAATTAGGGGAGGGCAGGACTTTCGATTACGTAGTGATGAACCATCGCGCAAGGGATATATGTGGCAGCACCAACCTAAACACACCGATACACATCTAACGTATATTGCGCACGGGGTTAAGGTTCGTTAGGGTTAGGCGGGCGCATGCGCAGAGTGTTCTGCGACTAATGCGCCGACTGTCGTAAAATTCACGAAACGGCCGTTGAGCGAGCGAGCGGACGCGCCCTCAAAGGTGCAGGGAAACCTCATTAAACAGGACCTGACGGGGACGCGAAGAATGTACGTACTAGCCGGCACTACGGTTTGTCCGAATGCATTCCCAGTCGAAAAACAACAAGAATTCCTCTCGCGCAACACAACTTTCTGTTGTACAACATGAATATCGGTCGTACAACAGGGATCTCTGTTTGGACTACAGAATAATCTGTCGTGCGACAGGAATATCTGTGGTAGAACAGACACCTCTGTTGGGGTTACAGGATTATCTGTCGTGCGACAGGAATATCTGTTGTAGAACTACACAATGTCTGTTGCACGACAGAGATTTCTGTAGTACAAATGACAGAATGTCCCATACCCTTACAGGATCACCCTGTCGTATTTATGTTGTATTTTTAGACTGGCTTTAAGTTAAAGGGAAAGTCGGGGATTCCGCTCAACTACATCTAAAAAGAAACTATGGCTTGGGCGGGTATGGTTTAACGAGATTCTAGTGTATCTATATATCAACGTTGGTCTGGCCGGGGGACCGCGAGATACGGGATCGGCGCGTTCATTTATTTTATTATTTATACAATACTGCAGGCCACGAATGGGCCCAAGCAGGAGTGGGGGTGTTACAGTGCCGTTAGACCAATTATACAATATTTAGCGAGGTAAAAACAATAAACAGGACAGTACAAAATTATTTTGAAAAACACTGTGAATTAATAATACAAAAGTTACAAGTCAAACATTTGATCAATAGATTTCAGCACATTATCGGATGAAAGAATTTCCTGCGGGAGGTTATTCCAGTTGGTTATAGTGCGAGGAAAAAAAGAATACTTAAAATTGTTAGTGCGCGCTGTGATAGGCGTGAACTTTGCGGAATGGTAATTCCTGGTGGGACGCGATGATAACGGAGTCAGGAAGGCCGATGTTTCGAGTCTGATATTCCCGTGTGATAATTGGGAAAGAAATTTTAGCCTATTCATTTTGCGTCGAGATTCCAAAGTTGGGATTTTATTTATTTTCATTAGTTCTGTTGGGGAGTCATGACGGCGGTATCGGTTGTAAATGAAGCGGACGGCTAATCTTTGAATTTTTTCGAGATTGTCAATGTCTTTTTTAGTATGTGGATCCCAGACTACGCATGCGTATTCAAGGCATGGTCGTACTATTGTGTTAACGCAAGAAGCTTTATGTTCGCCGGCGAGTTTTTCAGTTTATGTCTTAGTAAGCCGAGTTTTCGTCGTGCTGAGGCGCATACTTTAAGAATGTGGGAGGACCATGTTAGATTACTAGTAATTGTAACGCCAAGATATTTAAAGCTATCAGTTCGCGAGATTGGAAGACCATTGATTGTGTACTGATGCTCATGTGGTTGCTTTTTGTTAGTAATACGCATAAATACGGTTTTCTCAATATTTAGTTTCATGTCCCAAAGGTCGCACCAATTATTTATTGCGTCAAGGCTATCGTTTAGAATTTGCTGATCATTAGAAGAATTAATTGGGCTGGATAACAAGCAGTCATCTGCAAATAATCGTATTTCAACGCCTTCTTTAACACATGACACTACATCGTTAATATAAATCAGGAAAAGTAACGGTCCCAGAACACTTCCCTGGGGGACGCCGGAATTAACAGGAAGGAAGTCTGAATGAGAACCATTTATATCTACAAATTGAACGCGGGAATGCAGGTAAGATTTTATCCAGGTTACGATGGTAGATGGAAGACCCAGTAAATTAAGCTTGAAAATTAACTTCGAATGGGAAATTCTATCGAAAGCTTTGCTGAAGTCTATGAAAACTACGTCGGTTTGGCCTGATTTGTCAATTACAGTAGAGAAGGAATGAATAGAAGTAATAAGCTGGGTAGTGGTAGAAAGGCCCTTACGGAACCCATGCTGAAATGGTGACAGAATATTACGCTCATCTAAAAAGTTCAAAATGTAGTTCGAAATAATGTGCTCCATGATTTTACAACATGACACTGTTAGTGATATGGGCCTATAGTTTGTTACGATGGCATTATCTCCTTTTTTAAACACTGGGACCACCCGGGCGATGAGCCAGTCTTTCGGGACAATGCCTTGCGATAAGGACGAGCGAAAAATTACAACCAGGAAACGTGCGAGTGACTCGGCGTAGCGACGAAGAAATACATTAGGAATGTTGTCTGGGCCACATGACGATTTAGATTTGATATTAAGGAGCATGGAAAATACGCCTTCAAATGTTATGAATTCTGGATCAACCTTAATACAGTTATCATTTGAATTGGCACACACGGACGGGTCAGAAAACACTGAGTGGAAATAGCGGTTAAATTCAATCGCGATTTGCTTAGAATCTCGAATAATCTCATCTCCGAGCTTTACGCATTCGACTGATTTTTGTTTGTTAGGCTGAAGCTTGCGCCAGAATTTTGCCGGATCACTTTTTAGGAACTGTGGCATGGTCACCGAGAAGTAATGGAGTTTAGCTGCACGTACATTATTAGCAAGTGAATCATTTAACTTCTGAAGCAGTGGCTCTTTCGGCTGCCGCCTTTTCGTTTTCTTAACCTTACGCGTTAAGTGAATAATTTCTCTGGTTATCCAAGGGTTTCTGCGGTTTGACGTTTTAGCTTTGTTTGGAATGAAGTTTTCGAGGCAAAACTCACACAGCGACCGGAACTTTTTCCACAGGATATTAGCATCATTGCCTGAAAAACCGTCGAAAGACAAATCAAGATAGTCGAGAATAGATTCATCAATGGCCCTACTAAAATCTTTAAACATTTTTCGCTGTAAGGGCACCTGGTCAGATAGATCTACTACAGAACATGTGAAAAGGACAAGCTTATGGTCGGACAGGCCGTCTTCTACAGATACATATACATTGGAGAAACTTTTGCTATGAAAAACGAGATCAAGAATGGATGCCGCATTTTCCTGAACGCGTGTTGGAGTTCCTACTGCTTGATCAAGATCGCATGCCAACATAATATCAAAAACAACTTGATCGCTAAAACATGGAGAGCGTAACTTAGCCCAGTTGTTGTTCGGGAGATTAAAATCACCGGCAATAATCAAGTGGTTTTTGGAATGTTTGAGTGAGTAATCGTAAAGTTTGGTTAAAAAGTCTACTTCTGAAGACGGGGGACGGTAAACGGCAATTAAGATAATTGTATTTCCAAAGACGGTTAACTGTAGGCATAAGCTTTCATGATCTTCTATTTGATCTAAAAGAATAGTGGATGTGTGAGTATTCAAGACAACAGCGACACCACCACCGCGATACAGTCTATCTCGTCTAATTATTTTGCAGTTTTCCGGTACTATATCTTCATCAGAATAATTAGCGCTTAACCAAGTTTCCGTAAGAACGGTGATGTGGGGTGCGTAGGTTAACAAGATACTTTCGAGTTCTACAGTTTTGTTAACAATGCTTTGAGCATTAATATTAAGGAGGCGCAAATTTTGATTACATCGGCGAGGGGCTTGTCATGCACTAACTGTCGGTTGGGATGGGCTTGAAACTGGTGTCGGCTTTGGAACGGGTAAAACCTTCACGCGCATGTTCTTGCTGTCGTCCCACATAAAAGTGTCGTCATCGATCCGTAACTTATCGTGTACAAGATATGGCTTTTTCTCATTTGCTTTGTCAATTTTTCCACTTTCCCACAGCAGTTTACGTCGACGCAGTGTGCAACGGGAGTAATCGTTGGAATGAAGATTTCAGTTCCTTTGAGTTTTTTTGCGTTTTTTAATATTTCTTGTTTTTCCGTGAAGTCCTGAAGATACATGATTACGGGACGATTTCCAGCTTGTCTACCAAGTCTATGTATACGACGAATCGAGTTGCAGGATACATTAAGTTTTTTACAAAATAGTTCATCCACTACTTCTTTTCTTAGGACATCCTCAGTTTCGTTCGGTTTTTCAATGAGGCCGTATACTATTAGGTTTGATCGCCGACTACGGTCTTCAATATCGACTATCTTCTCCGACTGATCTGCTACCGATGTTTTTAGTACATTTAAACTTGTATCAAAGTTATCGATCTTGCAAGGAGATTTGTTCATGGTGTTAAGAAGCGTTTCTAGGTTAGATACTTTTTGAAGGACAGCTGCTAATGTTGCCCGTTGGGCGGTTTGTTCCGAGTTTATATCAGAGATACTCTTCAGAATTTCTTTCTGCCCTTCCAAAACCTTATCTAGCATTTCTTGAATGTCGGGTCCAGGGTTTGACTCAATATCGCCACAGAGCATAAGTTTGCACACAAAAAAACAGTCGTATAAAATACCGAGGCAGGTGCGTGGGCATGGCACAACAACCAAGAACCTGTTGCTTGAACAAACAGAAGAATGCGTACAACCAACCTGCATAACGAAGTGACAGAACTTGGTCAGCATTGCTGCTTGGTGCATTTCGCCATGCCCACTGAAGTTGAACCGATGAGGGCCGGAGTTTATAGGTACCAACGATGATGACGTCACAGAGCGTAGCGCCATGTCGCCGGTGACGGCAGGGAAGTTGAACCACACGTGCACTGGTCCAGTTGTGATGAATGGTGTGGCTCGCTGAGATAAGTTGATTACCGGGGGAAAGACGGGCTCTTGATAGCTGGCGGGCTCGAGGAACAAGCCTCCGAGAAGGACTGCCTGCATAACGAAGTGACAGAACTTGGTCAGCATTGCTGCTTGGTGCATTTCGCCATGCCCAATAGGCGTGCGGAATAGAGACATGGTATATGTCAGCGTCCGGGCAGCACAAGTGCGCCGAGCTCTGCTGAACACGCCGGCGTTCCCCGTATGCGCTGACATAGCGTAACAGAGCCGCGCGGGCGTCTATGCTGCGTCGGAGTATAAACGCGCCGTAAGCGCTGCGCCGTGATCCATGCGTCATGCCCAGCTACCCTTGCAATCTTTCCACCGACTATAGAAAGAAGTAAACTAGTATTAGTGTTGGGTCGAACCCGCGCCAGTTTTCCTCGACGCGAGAGGCTTTTCATCCAAAGGTTAGATGCTGCCGTGCCGAGTTTAACAGGCTGAGATCAAAGGCGCTGGAAGAAGCGCGAGGGGAGTTTCTAACAAATAACTGCGCTCTGCTGGTAATCAGCTTGGTTGTAGGTGTGGCTGCCGTACAGCAATGCCATCTTTCTTTTTCTTGCCGCGTGTACACAGTCATTTCGCTTGGAGAGGTTCATCTTCAGTACCTCGCACACATTTTCTACCGGATTGAAGTCTGCTCTGCACAGAGACCACTGCAGTTGTCGCACCACGTGGTCTTCCAGCAGAGCGCTCACGGCCCGTGCTGTGTGGACAGGGCTTTGGTCCCGTTTAAGGATTCTCTCATGAACGGGCAGTCCCGGATCCGGCGGAATGTTACAGTTGTCGTCATTGAATCACGCTTCTTGAAAGACTGCAATTTTGAGGCTAGTCCGGAGACCGTCAGCACACGTTGCACCCCATGCACTCACGGAGCTCTGGCCATAGGAGGAAACGCTTTGGGTGCAGCTGTGCTGGGTCCTGATAATTAAAAAAGGCATATTCATATTGTCAGTACAGGAGTGCGCTCAAGAAAGATATGTCTTGGGCATGCTGAAAAGATATTCGGAGCATGTAGGAGAGGGCATTCACCGTGACTGACGGTTTTTCTTACTGCAACATTTATCCCGTTTGAAATGAACAGTTTTGACATGCTTACTGATTCATTTTGTGAGCGCAAGTCTGCGCCACCGCCACTGGAGTGTAGGAGGACAGGCTCTTGAGAAAACTATGCTTCCAAATCATCCGATTTCCACTGCGAGAAATACAGAATACCCTGTTTGTCCTGACGGGTGACGTAAAGCGTGCCTTAAAAATGGCGACAAACACTGCTTACAAAACTGCGAATACTTTTTTGTGGTATGACCCTAGTCAGACAGGTGTAGTATTTTTACGCACGCTGTGGAACAGTGGACGGGATTTGGGGACAACAACGTAACAAAAATAATCGGCGAAACTATCCTCGGTTGTGGTGTGCAGGTTGTTGGCACCAGAAAATTTCAGTCTTTGTGGGCTCCTGTTGAAGAACGTGAAGCACGAAACATGTGCACATTCTGAGAATAACCTACCAATGCGTTAGCATTTTAACACCGCTTGGATTCCTTGTGAGTTTTTATAGCAATAAGATTTACTCTGAGTATATATAACCGAATACGTTGGGCTATTTTATTATCTCCCCTTTTTTCTTTTTGCCAGTGATGTGCATTTACAGTATTATAGCGATTAAGTTCGCCGATGATGTATTTTTGCGCAGATGCAGTTTATGTTTTGTCACACCTTTTTATTCTTGTTTCCGTGGTTCTTTTCGGGCCTATTTTGTTGTTGTCTTCATAAATTTGTGAGGGAATTGTATGAGATACTCTCAATCCCGGATATATCTAACGGGATATATCGAATTATTTAATATATGAAAGCATCCACACATGCCTTTGGAAACCGTATGCAAAAGTATAGCACTTTCGTACGCGTGTATCGAACTCTCGTTCACCGCCACATTCCATTAATCGAATGCCGTGCGCAAGTGCTTCTGCAAGTGCGTTTCTCCTCATGGAGTTGTGGGGGATGATGATGACCTCTCGCGCGTCGCGTCGCATAGGCGACCTTTAATGCATGAAGCTCAATCCCTTCAACACCTGCTCGATGCGCTAGCACGGGGATAGCCTCATAACAACTAGAACGCAGGGTGTGGTTGGATGCGAAAGGGGAAAGGCAGGGGAAACCGACGGCAGGCGATGTGAGCCAGCGGCGGCTGTGCTGGCATGGAGGCCGGTGGGGCGTTGTGCATGTTTGGTTTGTTCGGGTCAGCGTGTCTGCGTAACCATGGTCAGGTCGCCGAAACAAGGGAAAAATTTTTATTTATCGACTAAGGCGGAGTCAGTAAACGCGTGGAGGCCAGTGAAAAGTAGTCGTCGGTTGCAGAAGCACTGTAATTGGGAATTACTCGCAGCAAGTTTGAGCACGACACTGCGCAGCAAGCCGACGTAATTAAAGCGCGAGGCAGAGCAGCCTTGCCGTTATGGACCATGTCGTGTGCATGCTTCTGCAGGTGGTTCAGCAAATCGGCTTCGTCGAGGCTCTGGACAAGAGGTGTTCGGACACAGAAGACGACGGCGTTGACTGTCTCGAGAGCTGTCAGCAGTCCCATGCGCCATCCGGGATGCTGCAACAACAGCACGTAAGTTCGTAAGTGTTGACAAGGTGCAGGCCGCGACGGATCGCAAGGATCGCGGTGCGCGGGGATCCTGGTTACCGAAAAAGCGGAGCGAAGATGCGACCCTCCCAGCTCACGTTAGCTGCACGGCTCGATTAGCGACCGCCGTGCGAAAAACTTGCCGTGGAGGGACTTCGCGCTCGGTGACCGTCAGGTGGCGTTATGTTTACTCCCCAAAGCAGCAATACCGTGGGTAACGGAATACAAATATCTGGGCATATGGATAAACAAAGGTCAGGAGTAGCTAAAACTTTTGAGGAGCATTTAAGAATGAAACGCAGAAGAAACGCCTCTATCATGAAGCACAGAGCACTGGAGATGTAACAGATATGAAGTACTGAGAGGAATCTGGAAGGGAGTAATGGTACCAGCACTCACCTTTTCGAACGCAGTAGTGCGTGTCAAATCAGAGATTCAATCAGGGCTAGAAGTAAATCAGAGGGCGGTAGGTGGATTGGCATTAGGAGCACAGAGTAAAACAACAAATGAGGCAGTGCAAGGAGACATGGGATGGGCATCCTTCGAAGTGAGAGAAGCACAGAGCAAAATATGTTTTGAAGAACGACTTAAAAATAGAAATATTGATGACCACAGATGAGCGGCCAAAGCGTTACGGTATTTTTCATGAAAAGCGTGGACACACAGTGGAGGAAAAGAACCAGAAGGCTCAGGACAAAGTATATGAAACCTGGAAGTGCCGGGGAAATGACCAATGCAATAAAAAATGAAGTGAAGGAATCAGAGACAACTACCTGGAAAAAGAGGATGGACGCGAAGAAGTCCTTAGATATCTACAGGATCGGGAAGCAGGAGATCACAAGGGAAAAATTATCCGATAATACCAAAGGGAGTGCATTGCTTTTTTAAACCGGGCGGGTTGCTTGCGGACAAAAACGCTTATCCGCGAGCTGATACAGGAAGAACTATGCGAGGCTGCGAAAAGGAGCCAGAAACCATGCTACTTATTGTAACGGAGTGCAAAAGTATCCGTCCAGTCCTCAGTGAGGGAGCCATCCAGCTTCCGGTGACCCTTGGCTTTAAGGTTACCGGAAAAGTGAATTGGACAGCAGTAGAGCTTAGTAAAAGAAGGTTAGAATGTTGGTGGGAAAAGAGCAGAGCACAATCTCGGAAGACATGCGAACAAAGAAGTCAGACTAGCACAAAAATTTCGCAGTAGTATTTTCTTCTTGTTTTATATTATTTTTTGTAAATTTGTTTGTATTTTTGGCGACGCGAGTGTTCAGTGGCGTTGCGACTAAGGCCGCTGTGCAACGCCACCCGTTACAAAGAGGAAGCCGTTAAGCATCATCATCATCATCAACTCGGCAGCTTCGCTGCGCTCGCAGTGAGGCCTGCAACTGCTCATATAACGTAGCGGTCGTACCATTGACCAATCAATGCCGCTTGTGTACCGATCACTACGTATAATACCGGCCAGCAATTAACGACAATTTACAGTTAAAAGCCAACTGCATGCGCTCAAATTTTACCTTGGTCAAATTTATTTTGAACGTACAGTACGTAGCACAAAACCGACTGGGACACGATTCGTAGCCCCGTACCGGAGTCCTTCAATGCCTTTCTGGTCATGAAACTTCGTCGTCACGCTGTGGGACAGCTTCGAACGCTGCCGCGTCGCGGCGCTGGTGTTGATCGGAGGACAGCTGGGGGCGTGGTCAGAGCGCGTTTGGCAGGGAACGGACCACGAAGTAAGATAAAACAGACGCTCGCCGCCTTATCATCAGTGCGCTTTCGCTTTACGTGTCGTGGACCGCTCAAATGGACTTATCATTTTGTGAGTGGCGAAAAAATTTGGTGCGAACGGGCATGCTGCTACTGCGTTCCTGCCTGCCGCTTTGGCTACAAAGCAGCGGCGTCCGCCCGATGCCCTCCGATCTGCGGTGGCGCCCCTCGCGGTAGCCTTTGTCCCCGTACGAAACTTGGCCGGGAGTTTAATTACCAGAGAAGCTAGTATGCACGGACAACAACGCCGTATGGAGGGACAAGGCGAGTGAATGAGATGCAGTCGCATCTAAAATGGTGCAAGATACAAAATATGACAGCTGAAATACGCGTATCCGCGGGCCAAACCACCATCGAAAATTGTATATTTTGAAAGCGAACTTCAGACGGCCATTGCGGCCGCCCTAAAGTGACGTTCCAGCCGGCCCATCCGGCGAGCAAGCGGCCGCACGCGGTCGGCTGGCGCAAAAAAAAACCTGCTCGAGGCGCTTCGCCCTCGCCGCAGCCCACAAGAAAAGCGCGACCAGCGGAGCCCGATTGGTTCTCCTGATTGGCCGGAGGAAACAGCACAGGGCCGGCCGCAATGTTACTTCCGCTTCCTGGCTGTTGGCGCGCTCCGCCGGCAGGTGCTACGTTGCCTGCGACGGAAATTTCTAACTAAATAACGTTTCTAACTAGTTAACAACGCATTATACGTACGGGCAGAGTCCTTCAAAGCTTCTCTGGTATTTTAAACTCCCGGCCAAGTTTCGTACGGGGACAAAGGCTACCGCGAGGGGCGCTACACGGCCAGTTTCAATCGCGATTGGAATAGTGTGGTCAAGTACGCTAGATGGCGCCAACAACAAAAATTTGCGGCTAAAGTTGGGGAACTCTGTGCAGCCGAAGCCGATAGCCGAGCTGAATCCGCAGCCGTTGCAACGAGTGCGTCGTCCTGTTCTGTGGCGTGGTGCAGCGTTTTACTGGTTTTACGGTGCGGCGTTTGTTCAGTGAAGTTTTTTTTTTACGCATTTGTGGCCATGACTTACGAACAGAAACTGCAAATAGCGTAGATGATGTCGACGTCTATTTCTCTGGAAAACGAGATAGAGATTGCGAAGGCAGAAGCAGACAACCTGAAGCGGCAGTTGCTGTTCACAAACAGCCTGTGTGCTGCAACTGCAACTGCGGATTGCCCCGGTACCGTACAGCGGGAGCGATGATACTTCGACCGAAATGAAAGGTGGTTTGAGGACACGCTGCCGCACTTGGGTGAACGTTTTTTCCGCCAGTCATTTCTTGTCTCGCTGTCAACCTTCCGCTATATTGTGGAGTCGTGCCGACCCCTCCTCCAGCGCGGGGACACGGTCATGCGCCCAGCGATCTCGGTGGAAAAAAGTGTGGCCGTCAGCTTGTACAGGCTATGCTCATCGGCCAAGGACAGGTCAATTGCCAACCTTTTTGCCCTGGGCCGCTCAACGGTGAATACGTTGTACCACGAATTTTGTGACGTGGTGGTGGAGCTGCTTGAAGATAAGTGGTTGAAGATGCCTATTGCAGACCGCCTGGCCGACCACATCACGTTTTTTAACGCCGTTTGTGACTTTCCTCAGGCGGTGGGGGCCCTGGATGGGTGCCGTTTTCCCGTGTCGCCGCCTAAGGAGTTTGCCGTCGACTATTACAATTACGAAGGATGGTAAGTTGAAAAGTGTAAATGAGAAACCCTGTACGTACTGTCTGCAGTATCACCTTTGCACCGCCTAAATCAAGGCCCCACAAAATGCTGAATAGTTCTTTTTCTTTTTTACAGCCATAGCATGGTACTGCTTGCGTTGGTGGACCATCGATACCGCTTTTTGTTGGCAGTCCAGGGCGCTGCCAAGGCGCCTACATTTATCAAGGCTCGAAGCTGGAGGAGTATGTGGGCAGCCCGGCTTACTAAGTTCTGGTTGCCACAATCAACGGGACTGCTTTCCCTACCTTAATTCTCTGCGACCAGGCTTTCCGTTTGACAGCCCACCTCATTAAACCTTTCAGCAATAGGGCATGCCTGGATAATGACATGAAGCTGTACAATTACCATTTGTCGAAAGCAAGACGAGTTGTCGAAAACGCTTTCGGGAGGATGAAGGCTAGGTTTCGGTATTGCATGAAGAGAATGGAATGCAAACTGGACACAGCACAGTCGGTCATACGCGCTTGCTGTGTGCTGAAAAACGTTTGCGAGGAAAACAGTGAGCACATAATGCACGAGTGGACCACTGATGCCCACATCACTAATGCAGCCACAGCGCAGTACAGATGAACAAAGCCCAACTGGTGCTGCAGTGCGAGCTGCAATGGTTCATTACTACAAGCAGCGAGCTGGGAACTCAGGTACAAGTTGCACTTCACACTTTATTCATTCAGGAGGGCCGAAAAAGTGGACCATACAATTAACCAACTTTTCTTACAGCTTCAGGTGCCGTTCCCTAAGCTCAATTTCCCTGCTGTGGGCTGTTTCGAAGGCCTCCCGAAGCAATCTCTGCTTCGTCAGCTGCACCTGCCGGTAGGCACAGACACCAGACGTCCTCTTCCTCTTCCTGGCAGTACGCTGCTGGTGAGGAGCTGATTGGCCCTGCAGCTGGCCCATTTTCGGAGCCGCCTCCTTCAGCTTCGGCGTGCCCTTGAGCAGTTCCCGAACTACTTGATGTTCCCACGTCTTCGGTGTCGTCCGAGGATGGTGCTGCAGGACTGTTGGATGTGCTGTCACTCGTGCCATGTATCATTTCATCGATGATCTGTGTGTGTAAAAAAACTGCCATCATTAAACTTACAAAGGCCACCTACCCCCTTGCTCTCTCTTTACAAAACATATAGCCACCTCAACATAGAATAGGTACAATTATCCACGGTGAGACAAAAAGGGCTGGACAGGAACACAGTAACTTGGTTATATTAATAAAGTTTGTACAAATGACGCCAAAAAATGTACCAGGCAGTACTAGTGCTGGTCTTCATTACGTCATGCCTGTTTGTACTGAAATCAGTCACATTCCCTTTCCGAGACTAACAACAAGGGTCTCCCACTGTGTGGTAACGTGTGGCGGGGCTCCAGGTAAGATACAATCCAAGCCGTCTCCAAACAGCTTTCTTTTCTTTGTGCTGATAGGCACTACAGGAGGCCATGAAAGATTTCGACAAAAATGACACAACCAGCTTCGAAGGTTTACAACCCCAACTTCTATGCCCGAAAGCTAACATTTTGTCAGCCTGGCTCCCAAAATTGGACTTGCCATTATGATCCTTCAGTCTGTGCTGAAAAATTGGTTAGGCGAATTTTTCATGTTAAATTGCAAAGCACATACCGAATCCACAGTGCACTGAGACTCCTGCACCACAGTTGGGTCATTGGAAGGCTGCGCTCCAATGAGCTCGCGGACCTTTTCAAAATGTGGCCAATCTGATGGTCCGGACCCAGTTGTCAAGCACTGAACGCAGTCTCTGCAAAAGGTGAAAAGCAACAAAAAGCAAAAGTACTTTTGTAATCCATCAACACTTTTAAAATGGAATGCATAATTTATATAGAAGGCATCATTTATATTTTTGAGCTTCCATCATTTGTGATCCATGGCAGCACTGCCACGTGAGTGCCCAAGAAAATACGGGAGCCATAGTTTTGGAGTTATTCGGGAAAACGAGAAAAGAAAATCGCAAAACCAGTTTGTCAGTTTCCAGAGAAAATTCGTACCCGCTGTAGTGACAGCTTGGTATAATGCAACCACGTCTTCTCAAACGGTTATCTCATGCTAAGTGCTCAGTGATTAGTGATGCACTAGCGCAAAAAAAATACTGTACTCACCTGTACATCTGCGAGAGGTTTTTGATCTTGTAGCGGACTTCCGCAACCGTCTGCTCAATCCCGAGCTTGTGTAGCGCCTCCGTAATGTCGGCGCAAACACCGGCGTTGCGCCTTTGCCCCCACAGGTCATCCAGGCGGTCTTCCCAACAGTCTATGAGGACGGACGTGGCGTTGGTGGTCCGCACGGCGCGCTGATGAAAGCTTGCGTTTTTTGTTCGCATTTGAACCATTGCCGCCTGAAGCCATAGCTTCTCAACTGCACAGCGCCGGTGTGGTGCCGGTGCGGTCAGGTCGCATGCACAAACATAGAGAACGCCATGGACGCCAGGTTCGTTTCCAAGGGCGGTACGCAATGGTTTTGAGAGTATCCGAATTTGAGTTTTTGAAATAAGTAAATTTAGCAAAAAAAGTTTTCGCGGGCATATTTGCAAACTTATTTGACAAAAGTATGAAGTTCCCTCTTTCTAAAAATTGGCTGAGTGAGGACGAGGTTACCGACGCCTGCCCCGATAGCGCTCGAAAGCTTCTATCGCGCTTGGGAAACGAGGATTGAGATCAAACGGGATCGAGCTCGATCGAGATTGAAAGTGACCGTGTAGCAGCTCTCGATCCGGATTGAACTCGATCCGGATCGACTCAATCGCGATCGAAAGTGCCCGTGTGACAGGGGTATAAGAAACCAATACCAAGACTACGCTTAATGAATCCGTTGATTGCTCTGGAATGCACAGAACGCTAAAAGAGATAGCCCAATAGTATTGTTGTTTCGGTGAGTGGGTACATATTTACGAACATCGAAAAACGCTACAGAAACGTGAAGGATCAAACACGAAGAGATGTATGTTGCACCGTGTGTCTTTCCGCTTCCACGCTTTGCAATATCCTTTCCAAAAAATGAACCGAAAAAGAACAATAAAGTTGATTTTATCCCACGCAATAAAACAATTTCAATATTGCGAAGGGAGACAAAATAGCGTGGTCCAGCGTACAAACATTTAATTTTTGCGCTGCGATGCGCAGCACATGGAGGAAAGAGAATATTGCCACGTACCCAAGAACGACGCAAAGCTTTTCATGCTCTACAAAAGACTAGAATGAAACACAAACGTCCAAGAAGAAGTCCACGGTGTGACGATCACCGTCGATAAAGTGAGTTGCGCAGCGTTTGCTATGCATGCATTACTCTCGGAACGTTATTAATTTCAGATCCATAGAAAAAGGATCGAGAACATTGTCGAAGAAAGAAAAAATCAAGTTAGGGACAAGGTGACACCTTTTCCATATAAAACACGGGACGTGCGACAAAAAGAGCAAACGGGCGCTCCGGTTGAAACGCCAGGTAAGAAAACTGAAAGCGGCCACGCACGGTTACAAATCAAACAAAACGAACACTAAGGGATGATTCGCGGAAATATGAAAAGTAAAAGCACAAGGACGTCCCAAAGCTTTTTTTACATGCGAGCCTGAGCGCAAGGTAATACAAGTTAGCAAACAGGTAATGAAGCCCCGCTACTATACCTGACTGATCTGACAAAAATCCAGATTTAAGTTAGCCTTGCACAATTGTAGGTTTAGGATGATCTCAAAAGGCAACATTAATTTTTTCCTTCTCACACACACTGCATTCCCACACACTGTCACGCGCATAGTCGAAGCTGAAACGGCCGCGGCGGCCGCTTTTCTGATGGAGGCGAAACGCAAAAACGCCCGTGTGTACGAGATTTCGGCGCACGATAAAGATCCCCAGGTGGTCAAAATTAATCCAGAGCCCTCCACTACGGCGCGCCTCATCGTCTGCGTTGCGTCGGCACGTTAAACCCTACAATCAATCAATCAATCAATCAATCAATCAATCAATCAATCAATCAATCAATCAATCAATCAATCGAAGCTGAAATCTCGCTTTTCTTGCCTTGGAATGACGCGCCTCCATTTCTCACGCAGCGCCCCGTCACCCGATAAACAGAACAAGGAAACATTTTCTGTTGTATCGTTGTACAAGGAACGACATCCCGGGACGCAACACGTGTTCGGCATCTTCGTTCGGCGTCGCACTACTAAGTCGCATTACAACAGCACGAGATGCGGGTTACATTTTTTTCCCGAACAAAACAAACACAACTCGCCGTGTCTCCGCCGTTCGAGCCAGCGCAACGCCGCCCGAGAAGTGACCTCAGTGAGATGGTGGCGCCACCGCGCGGCGGCCAAACGCAGCATATGAAGCTCTCCCATTAAGTTACGGGGCAGTTTCGTGACCAGTAAAGCACTGAAGGACTCTGCTAGTACAAAGGCACAACGATACAGGGGTGTGAAAGAGGAAGAGAGCAAAATGAAATCTGGGCGCCTGGCGGCGCGTGGACATTATCGTGATTTGCAAATGATTTTTCCTGGGCCGCAGTCGGCGCTTCTCTTTATCCTAATCTGTGGCTCACACATAGGGGAGCTGAACAGAACTGGCAAAAGTTTTTGCTGATTGGGAAAAAGACTGCAGTGGAAACTTCTGGGCCCATTTGTAACTAAACCCGGCAAGCAACAATTTGAAAGCACCATTTCGAACCATGTGCAAAATTAGTCCGGCCTAGCCACATAGCAGTTATATCTCGCATACCGTGCAACAAACATTGGTGGTGGTCGATGCGGTTACTAGCAAAAGATTTTTTACTTCGCTGAGTGGTTACTTAAACCAGTGACAAAACTTGAGGACAAAGAGCAGGTAACATGCACCCTCTGCATACCTTACGGTAGAAAATGCAGCAGTGTGCAAGCTTTGCCCATGTATAGTTGCATGCAATGCAGATGTGCCGACTAAAAAATTCCTCGGTTATTTTTCGCACAGTGCTAACAGCACTGAGATGGCAGATATCCAGAGCCTAGTTACGCAAACCTCTTTGCGCACCATTGTATCACAAGCAGTCTGAGACGGACCGTGCCTGAGTGGTTCCATGAAAAAGGACATCATAGCCAAGGGGCTAGCCGATCAAAAATACCTTTTTTGAGGTCTTGCGTGCAAACAGCTTTTTTGTATGAGAAATATTGCTGGACGCATACCCATGATACAAAGTTGTCTCAAGATGCTTTGAAACAGCGACATTCACTTACTTGTGTGGTAATAATGGCTGCATATGACTGGTTTGAGGAATGTCAAAAGTTTTTTAGTACAGTGAAAGCTCAATAATTCGCTCTAGGGAAGAAAAAAAAATTATGATTATCAGAATGTCGAGTTTTCGAATGTACAACAAAAATTACAATTACATTTACATTTACAATTCTTTTATGTATATATACCTTTACTTTGCAAAGAAATCGGTAATGCTACTTCGTATTTGGGGGACAGCTCGGCGGAGTTTACGGACGTGCAACAATCTATAAAGAGCACGAGCATAGTTTTTCTAGAGCAGTGAGGGCACCGCGGTTTTTTAACGACTACTCGCCAGCAGTACGACATTGCACAGGTCTTCATCAGACGCCTCATCCGGCACACCAAGGGCATCGTTGATTGCCTCTGGCCGCGATGTATGCTCTCATATTCCCAACCGCAAGGGGAAAGAATGGGTGAATGAAGGGCAGCGTGTTGCGAATCACGTTTTGAGAAGGTGTTGCTTCGAATTAAGCAGGGCGCATGTAAATTTAAGCCGAAACAACTAAGGCCCACAGCCACAGGGCAATGCACATTTTTGAAGGGAGAAAGCAGGAACGCCAAACTATACAAATTTGTTATTAATGGGGGCCAACTTAACGAGGTTTTACTGTAACCATTTTGAATGTGTCAGGCACAGCAACATTCATGGTACTCTGCATACTTTTAGTAACATTTACACCAAATTGTTGACATGTGCAGGCACGCAGCTAGAGTAATAATTTGGTGACAGGATCTTCTAATGGGGCTAATTCGTGCCTATTATTTTATTCCTAACTTTTCAGGCATAAACATCTCAGGATGGATATAGTCAAGAGTCGTTCATGCCTAAAAGTGAATATTCGTTCCAGTAACAGCTGGTAATGTTCAAGGACAAGGCATTGAGACTGATATGTAATAAACAACCTTCTACAACTGCCTATCAAGGAGAAAGATTTCTCATGTCATTAAAGAAGTATACAGAGCTTTGCCAGTTGATTGTTCATCTAAATGTCCTTAATACAAAACAAGAGATGCCTGCTAAACTATGACAAAAAGTGTCCATCATTTGAAGAATAATTTTATTTCTTATCTCAAAGGAGATAGCGAAGTCCACGTTTTTGCGACTACATTATCAGAGCGTGTTGTTGACCTCAAAGCAAAGAGGTAAGGATCCTCCAGCTACTTAAAAGCTGTCAATTACTCTTCCCCAGTGAAAGAAATTTATTGCGGAGAAGCCGTTCACTGCTGCTGAAGGGAGCGTGCACTTTTTGGTGGTGAAAGAGATCAAATTGTGGTATAGCTGATGTCCATGTTATTAAAAAAGATGCAAATTGCGTTTATGTTTGTGTGACACGTCAGCCTCATTTGAGATGCGGTTCACTGCAACGCCTGCACTGGTGCACGGTGCGTTACACCAAAGCGCTTGAATTCTTGCTGCATGAATGGTGCTGTGCACCACGTCCCTTGATTTCTCATGGAAAAGCCTCAGCGCTGTGCAGAGAAGTCGTGCACCTGCTACAGAGGTTGTGCAGCAGGTCGGTGCATCCGCGTGTGCCATGGTTGGGGCGTTGCGAGTTGGCAGACCACCATTTGGGGTGGCCGCGTGAAAATGTTCAACCAACTCGAATATACGCAACCTCAACTTCGTGTTGCCACTGATGCGTTTATTGCAACCGAGATAGTCGTCAGCTTTGAGTTGTACAAGATGACAGATGAGGAGGATTAGCATATGACAATGCCTGCACCTCGCTGGATTGTGAGTACACGGGGGGAGCTGCTGCTACTGCACCTGTGTTACACAGCACCATGGAAATGCGCCTGTGCACCGCACCAGCACCAGAAACATTTCTCTGCACGAGTACCACGCACCACTTCTGAATCGAACGGAGCTGTTGTTAATTTACTTGCCCAGCACTTTTGAATCAGCTGCCTGCCGTGCGGGGTCCGTGGCCGGTCGCAAAATGCACTCAAGTGACTAGTGAAACTACGATGTTAGAGGGAAAGAAGCTCATGTAGTCTGACGTCACTCGCCTTGGGAAATGTCCAGAACATTCGCGAATGTTCTGGACATTTAGAGACCCCTAATATTTATGACACCGTCTCAATGAGCTGTTGCGGCAGCACACTTCTACCTGAACTTGAGATTAAAAGAGGTATTAAAAACGTGTTCCCGCCTAAGGCAAAAATATTGTGCAGCATTTCCTATTCCGTCATGCAGTTTCGGAATCGCACGCTGAAATAGACGGAGTTTTTTTTTGTACGGATGACGTTGTGTCATGTTTAGACACTACGAGTTGCCACCTTTCAGACTTCAATAATTTTAGAACAAAATTAAAATAATTTTCACCTGTTCAGTTAGAAATTCCTTGCGGTTAGCCGAGTATATAAAATGCTGGCTTTCAATTGAGTTAGTCGGCATGGCCTACACGAAAATAGGTTGTCTGTCTCTTTAAAAATAACGTATCCTTAATTGGTTGTCTTAAGCAGTTTTTATCTATGTAATTGACGGCACAACTGCTTTGCTTGTTTTGCAACCATTTTAGCAGAACCTGCACCTACTTGCTGTTTGCACACAGTTTTCCTATTGGAGTTTGTGCTTTTTTGCTGATTTATCATACTTTTGTTGCATCAGATGTCATGGCGCAAGTCCTAAAAAAAGGAACTTCCCTTGCACCTGCCATTCAAACTTGCAGCCACCAGCCCAGCCTGCATTGGAGTCGCATGCCTTAGCCACTGAGCTACAAGCGTGAAGAGCACCCGCAGGCAAAAAATGCAGTATAAAAGGCTGTCGTCCCGCCTTAGAAACCACCAGCAGGCACAAAATGCTGTATAAAAGGCTGTCGTCCCGCCTTAGTCATAGTTAGTCATATAACGGCTGTTGTATGTGTAGTCCAGCGCTCAGTCATAGTTTTTGGAAATTCCAGTTTTGGAAATTCAACTTATTGTTGAAACGCTTTTTTGCAGTAAGCCATAGGCGCGCATATTGTCACGGGCCCTTGCACCTTGGCAAAGGAAAGAACTTCAATGAAGGAGCGAAAGTTATCCACGTCTTCAGTTATGGCCAATCTCTCCTCCAGGGATACGCGCCACTGCCAAGATGGTACATAGCCTTGAAAAAGAGAAACGACGACGCTGAGAGCCTTGCCGGCGTGCGCGCTGTTCCTTGGACATTTGAGCTGCATTAGCTACCGGCTTGTATTTGCCTGTCAATACATTTTATTGCGAACTCTGCCTTCATTGCCACGTCCCAATACTAAAGTGACTAAACAACTCCAACAGCATTATTTATTGCAAGAAAAGAACAGAACTGTGGGGAGGTTAAGCTTCACTGCGCACTCCATCACTGTTTCGCACTTCATATTATTAAGTTTGGGTAGTGAAAGGTTGGTTGATTTTAACTGCTGGCTACAGAAAGTTCATTCGATAAACGTTCATGCAGTGAATTCCTATTTTACACTACTTGTCATTTATCTTGCAAGGTAAAGAAGTTCACCTTTGCTTCAGTCACACAGAGTCTACTTCAGTTCGACGTCAGTAAGCTTTAGCAAGAATATTGGCCAGTTTAATGACCATTTAGACTGAAAAAAAATGGGGGAACAGTTAATGCATACACCATTTATCTTAAACATGGTTATGTGTGCCCGTGCTTCTCACCTGGGTATGCAAGAGTTGTTTACTTGGAGTTCGGCCGTGTTGATCAGAGGTCAGACGTTGCCTGTTCGGTTGTGTGTAAATTTATTTATTGCACCAATGCTGTCGCGGTATCTGCCCCTTTGCAAACCAACTTTATGCCAACATGTGCAGATGGGTGGGGGAGCTATGACTGCGTTTCATGTCTACTAATTTCACATATCGAAACTTTGGTTTCAAATATTTATGAAAATTAGTGCCTGAAAATATGTACTCTGTGCGCAATTCGCAAAAAACGTGAACCGCAAAATAAATGCCTTGGCAGTAGCTGTTACGCTCTTTCCAACCTATGTTGGTTGGTCCGAGTGCCATGCACCAAGTCAGCTCTTTTACGTCACTAGAACGCTGCAGCTTCTGTGTATGATTTGCTGCTAAACAAGAAAAAATGGGGAATTTTTTACTAAGAACTGTGTATAGAGGGTGAGAATGCAGCACAATGTGACGAACCAGAAAATTGTAATTATCCATTGCAACAGAAATGAGATGTGAATGTATGTGGACGTACACTGAACAGAGATAGTGGAATTGTGGTTTGCTAATAAGCTCTGTCAGTTAGTGGTGGGCTATTCTGAAATGTACTGGCCATTTGGGTTTTGCATGCTCACTCAGACCGGGTAATATGCAAGACTGCTTGCTGTCTTTCGCCTCACTAGAACGCTGCTGCTTTTGTGTGTGATTTGCTGCTAAACAAGCAAAAATGGGGAATTTTTTATCTCACTTGTGGACGAGATTGAGAATGGAAGGTGCTAGGTGCCACAGAGGACAGCTGTATCATTGAACATTGTCACGGTAATGAGGTGTTCGCCAAGAAGAATGGATCGTTATCTCTGCTGACCACCAGTGACGAGACAGTGTCACCGTTAAGCCAAGAAAGCAAACCATTAACTCTGCTCATGACCAGAGATGAGAGATGGCCAACTGATGCTCAACTTTCACGGGAACAGTGGCGAGAATGAGTCTACGGTTTGAATTGACAAAGCAAATAGTGTTTATAGAACACTAGAAAAGGCACAGTTCATGTACAGATGCATAAACTCGTGCACGGGCAGCCTAAGAAAATACAAAGACATGCATGGGAACGCTAAAGAATATATTGCAAGCCAGAGGGTTAGCAAGCAGACACTTCAAGGGATATTGAAGGTACCACAGCCTTGCAGTATTCGCCGACGTGGCTGATGAAACACCGCTGCCTCGGAGGCGAGAGTCCCCACGTCCGAAGGGATGCTTTCTTGGCAACTTGGCTTTCCGACAATGAAAATGGTGATTCAACACGCAGGAGCACATGTTGCGGTTCGAGGCGACGCAGGCCATTAGTTGGGTTGCCACCTTTCCCCCAAGTGGGCGGGGGAAGAAGGGGGGAGGAAGAAAACAAAAAAAAATTCCCTTCGGAGGGGGCACGACGGTGTATTTATAGAAGGTTGAATTTGGTTTAAAAAATAGACCCCATGTTTTTTTACGCGCAATATCCCATTTATTCGAGCATTTTCCTTGAAAGAAATAAACAAAACGTTTGTACTAAAAGAGAGAGAGAGAGAAGTAAACTTTATTGATAATGTCCGGCGGAGGTAGCGGGGAGGACCACGCAGGGTCGCCCGCCACCCGACGTAGTTAAGGCGTCTTCGGGGTGTTGCCTCCCCGACTCCCGCTAGGCCGGCCCGCTGTCGACCTGTGGGGTTTATACCCCTGGTCTCCAGCCGGCTCAGCCCCACGCGTTTGTCTGGCAAGAGCCACCTGGAGCCGCTGGACGGCCTGCAATTGTTCTGTCAAGTCCTGCGATAACAGTGCACGAGATATGTCTTCCGGCAGTCGCCCGGGAGAGGCGACCGCTTCTTCCCGATGTAGGTCACAGTCCCAGAGGATGTGGGTCAAAGTTGCTTTAGCCCTTTTGCACACACTGCACACTTCACTTTCGAACACCTCCGGGCACACGTAACGCGCAAGCGCCGGCGTGAGCACGGATCTAGTTTGAAGTTGTCTGTATAACACCGCCTGTTCGCGTGTCAGTCCCGGGTGGGGCGGGGGCATGGTTCGGCGACCGTACCGGTACCAGCCCAGCACCTCCGCATACCCGAGTAGTGGGTCCGTTTCGTCATCGTCATCACTGCACATATCACAGCCTTTACAGTCCGCTCCTTCCGCCGAGGCGAGGGCGGGGGGGGCGGCCGCGCGGTTGGTAAGTACTCGCGCGGCGGCGTCCGCCGTCTCGTTGCGGTTGGGATGGCTGCTGCTGCCGCTGCCTGTAGTTATTGTATGCGCCGGGAACCACCTCAGATGGGTGGCCGGCACCGAGTCGTTCACTGCACTGCAATGTGCCACGCGCACTGCACTGGCACATACTGAGTTGCGGGCGTAGTTCTTGATTGCCGATCGGGAGTCGCTCAGTATCGTCGAGCACCGACGGTCCGTGAGGGCAAGCGCAATGGCCACTTCCTCTGCTTGGCATGCCGAGGGTGCCCGGATGCTGCAGGCACTGTACACTTCACCGGTCGTGGCTTTGACCACCACTGCCACGTAAGTGTCTTTTCTGTCTGCGTACTTGGCCGCGTCCACGAAGAGGGCGCCGGTGTCGTTCGCGTACGTGTCTGTAAGGGCCTTGGCTCTTGCGGCACGTCGCCCCGGGTTGTTCTCGGGATTGACATTCCGTGGGAGCGGTGTTATCTTGAGCCTTTGTAGGGTTTCCGCCGGTAAGACTCCGGCTTCTTGCTGCTGGGGTGGTGTTGTTGCCCCTGCGAAGCTCAGCCGGGTGAGGATGCTCCTGCCCGTTTTGGTCGTCGAGAGGCGTTCTAGTTGCGCGGTTCGTTGAGCTTCTGCAATCTCTTCGAGGGTGTTGTTGACCCCCAGCTCGAGAAGCCTGGCCGTGCTGGTGCAGTTCAGAAGGCCCAGTGCAGCCTTGTGGGTTTTTCGAATTGCTGCGTTGATTTTGTCTCGTTCTTGCACTTTCCAGTAGTGGAACGCACCGATGTACGCCACGTGACTGGTGGCGAAGGACTGGACCAGTCGGAGGAGGCTTGCTTCCTTCATTCCGTGGTGTCTCGTGGCTACCCTCTTTATGAGACGGGTGGCCGTCCCGAGTTTGGTGATGAGTCGGTCTACTGTGGTGCCGTTGCTTCTGTTGGCCTCCAGGAACATGCCGAGGACCCGGAGCGTCTTGACTTTGGGGATGATGGTGCCGTCTTTCGTGTGAAGAGTGATCTTCGCGGAGTCTTCCGTTGCCTGTTTGCGGTACCTTCCCGATGGATGGATGATCAGCAATTCGGATTTTTGCGGCGAACACTTGAGGCCCGTACCATCCAGGTGGTCTTCGATGGCGTTCACTGCTGACTGCAGCGTCTCCTCGATGTGGCCGTCACTGCCCCCGGGGACCCACAGCGTGATGTCGTCCGCGTAGATGGTATAGCGGACTTGTGGGACCTCCGAAAGCAGTCGGTTGGCCACGCCGATCATGACGAGGTTGAAAAGGAGTGGTGATATGACGGAGCCCTGGGGACTAAAAGCGACCGAGCTTTCGGCTATTGCTCTGAATGTGCTGCACTGAAAAGTAACAGCACATACCTCGTCCATAAAAGCTCTCGTTTGCATCTGAATATACCAAACCAATGTCAAAAAGTATGCATTGCATATGGCATAACCTATTTACTATTCATATATACATAGACACGCAATAGTATGCAGTAAACCTACATTGCAGTATAGGAGAAGGTGAGTGCACAGAATTTTCCATTTTGGTAAAATTCTGTACGCTCTCTATCTACAATTAGCTAACTGTAATGTATATTTAGTATTCAATTAGCGGCTCGGGTGAGTTGCTTGTTTTCTCTTGCCATTTTTACAAGTCTTCACACCTGTACACAAAACTATGCCACACTACACAGAGCTCCGCTTTAACCATCAGGACAGTTAGCTAGTTTCTCTCATCCCTCAACAAGTTCTGTGTCATGCTAAAGACGCGTTCTGCAAATGCATTGCTGCAGGGAATTGCGGAAACATGCTTCATTGGGTTCTCTATATAGGGCAGTTAACCCCTTCTTTTCTCTGCTCACGTGTCATTGTGCAGCTTGTCGACACATATTTATTGTCGTAGTTGCTAAATTGACCCTTATAAAATGCAAAAAAATTGTGGCACAATGGCCAAAAAAGCAGCCATGGACGGCCAGTTTTAAGTACGGGCCGACAATCGGCCCTAGGTCCAAAAAATCAGTAGGGCTGGGTAAAAACCCAGCAGGTGGCAACCTTACATGTTAGTGGCAATGCATGAACACATGCGACAGAAGGCAGTATCACAGCATGACATAAAGCAAGACAAAATGGTCCCTGTAGGACTTGCTGTGCATACAATTCTGCTGGCACTCTCAGTGCTGAGAAGAACAACCAAACAAGTGGTCTGCCATAATCGAGCTTTCTTGCTTCCTCCTCTCCAATCTGCCAAACCATCTGCACCTCTCAACACAGTGGAGCTACCTGCCTAGTGTTTGAGAAGAGCACAGAATTCTATCCACGCTGCAAAGTGGTTGTGCTTTTTTGTTACTTTTCTTGCCACATAGATTCTTTTAAAAAGGCTATAAAGGCAAAATACGACTTCATTCAAAAGAACTACTCTTTGGTAACTCACTCAGCTCCATTGCAGCTGGAGAAGGTGTGACATAATAGGGCCGCGCTAAAACATTTTTATGAGGGTGGTATTGACCCTTTAGCATTCACGTGCTGCCATCAGACGTAACAATAGGTCCCACCACAATTGACCAATCATGTTTCTTGTTGGTGGCTTAGATAGGTTCCCGCACCAATTGCACAAAGAAAACTGTGTGATGTCATTGAACAATTGCCGGAAATTGGCTGGGGAGATGCCCCTGGTTCAGGTTTCCCTTAATATTCCCATTATTTTTCTGAGGTTTGCAATAATATTGGTATAAACGTTTTCAGGAAAAAGCGGTCTTTTTAAGAAACCAAACTGGTATTGTGTCCCAATGGCTGCATTAAAAAGAAAGAGAGAGGTTTGGGTGGTTCCACTTGCGGAAAGTCGGTTTTTTTCCTCCTAGTTATTCACGGGCTATTGAATATTAATGGCTGTTATCGTTGAGTTAGTGTTGACGCAGAATGTTTTAGGCCCCCCTCTGTGCATGAGAACAAAATGGCAATAAATCGAGGCACTGTGTACGCATGTTGTTGATAAGCAGTATCATTTGACAATCCCAGGTTTTAACAAATACCTTGAAAAAGAAATTCTAATAGGTGGCTTTAATTTAACCTGGTATGAAATCAGCTGCTTGATATTTTGAATTTTCGCTGATCCACATCATCATCGTCAGTCTATTTACTTAGTCCACTGCAGGACGAAGGCCTCTCCCATTGACCTCCACGAATTGCTGCGATGCGCTACCAGAGTTCATTCTTTGCCCCCTATCTTTTCCTAATTCATCCCGCATCGAGTTAATGGTCTTCCTCCACTTCTAAGGCAACCCAGCAGAGTGGCTGTGGCAGAAAACTTTGGTGACCTTTTGCTGAATGCGCAGAAGGGGTAGTCTACCAAATTTCCTTAACGTGCAAAAAAGTGTGCGTTGGCCAAACTGAGAGATGCGTCCACAATAGTCTGAGGGAGCACAGGAAGAATGTAAAAATGCGTGGGAGGGGAAAGATGCAGAGGGCGTCCTGGCAAGCCATTGTTGGAATTGCAAGGACTGTTTTCCAGTATTAAAACACGCTTCCATCATTAGAAAGTGCAAATCACGGCTCTCACGTGAAATTGTAGTATCAGAACGAATTTTAATGCTTGTTGAGGCATGCCTCAGCATGGCCTGTATCACCTTGTCTGAGAAAGAACTTTAGGTTTTTCTATGCATGTGCAGTTAAACCTTAGGTTAGATGGCTCTATATATTGTCTCTCATTCAAAATACATCCAGTGGATAGTTGAGCGCAGCCCTTGTCGTGTATCTTTCTCGGTCTTTGTCTTTTTTTCACGGTTTTGCCTAGATTATGTACGAACACGGCCAGTTTTCCATGGTAGACACAGGTTGTCATTTTATCGCTTGAAGAATCTAAGTCCACATTTTGTGGGTAATTGGAACTGTGATGTCTTCCTTCCAAGCTGATTCGCTGATTCAAGATGCTCATTTTTTGCCCATAAGCATTACTCCAATCGTCTCTCATTCCACAGCTCATGAAGTTGACCCAAGTTTTCCTTCTAGTTGCTAGGAAGGCACCAAGTTTCTGCCCCCTATGTGATCACCGGCTATACACATTGGTTGTATTGCCTGTGAATACATGAATTGTCGGCAATACACATTGGTTGGAGAATAATGGGCACATACTAAAGCCCCCTCAGGCTATCACGGTATGTGCCTATCACAGTTGTTTATCACAAATAATATGAGCACTGCATATTCTTATGCTCTTCGCTGGATCCCATTCAGTTCTATTGGCACATGTTACAAAAAGAACAATTGACACCAGTTTGGTGTTCCGTGCTCAGACGTACAACAAAATGTAAACAAACGCTTCTGTCACACGACGCACACTGTGTATCAATCGTGTTTGATGGTGATGATGGGAGAAACACGCTAAAAATCGAAAAAAGTTTAGAGGAGGCTAGAGTAAGTGTTTGTACAGTTCGCAACGTAACACTTGTGCGCACGACGAAGTCACCATCTTAGCATTTCTTATAAGCGCTGTCTGTTTGGCTGCCCACCGCGTAGCTTGTAAAGCACCCACGAGATGGCGCTAATATTACGTTGCACTCTCCCTATAGGTGCTGGCAGCAACTTCAAGTGCATCTGTGGTGCCTGCAGTGTGCAGTTCATGCGGACCACTTTGATTGCACACTTAATTCCAATCAGGGAAATGGGGCAGCAGTAACCTTTGGAGGAACACACACCTCTTGTCATGGGCATGTTGCTGGTGTAAGGAACTATCTTTTTTGTTTACCTGACGTAGGCCTCTAAGCTTGAATGAGAGTGTGGCACAAGTATTTCCATCTTCCGAATAGAAGGGCGGCAGTAATACACACTGTTCAAATGGAGGCATACGGGCCGTTGTATCAAGGGAGAAGTCACACCAAAGCCCTGTTTCTCAACACCAAGATGGTTCACTACATGAGGGTGCCCACGTGCTTTCCTGCACTTATGCGTGCAGGAAAGCTTGGCACGCAATATTGCAATAGTATCTGTTTGTGGAGAAGGGGAAGTGACCAATGGCTCAAGGCAAGTTAGAGACAATGGCTGAAGGAAATGAAGAGATAAAGAGACATTCGTTGTTTTAAGAAGAGAAAAAAGTTCAGTATGAGTCGCCTCCAGTAGAGGCAGCGTGGGGGATTGGTAGTCAAGCCCCCTCGAATGACACCCTTGAGCAGTGCTTGTCTCCCCCCCCCCCTTATTTCACTGCAGGTTCTCTTAGGGAAGCATATCCTAGAGCGCCCAGCCCACTCAGTGCTTTGGGAAGCGCTGCAGCCCTGGACGGTGTTGCCACATGCCTGCAGCCACTGCAGCAGCTTCGTGGTGGCCTGCATCTTGAGGCAGTGGATGCAACAGAGAGTCTGCTGTTCTTCAAGGCAGTGGAACACTGGGTCGACCCCAGTGAAGAGGCACGTTGGGGGAAGGGGTTCGAAAAACGCCTCTTCTTTGTGATGTTCAGAAGGGGTGTGAGTGGAACGTGTCAGCTGGTGTACGTTAGAACTTCGTTATAAGAGGCACAGATGTGAGAGTGAGTCGGGTATAAGAGACACTATTTACCCACATGGTTGGCCACGCTGTCTTTCCCATTCATTTGACCTCTTTTATACCAGACGTCGGATGTAGCAGATAGTCAGTTGTAGCCGACAAGTTATCTTTGAAATTAAATCAACAACTTCACTTGTAACAGACATTTTAACTTTCGATGTGGTGCCACCAGTCGCGAACATCAGTTTGGGCGAAGCCGGAGTACATCTCCAAGAAAGCACGTGCGGGGCAAGCAGATTGAAACTGTTGAAGTCCTCCCATTCGGCCCAGAAGAAGCACTTCTTTTGTTGATTCAGGCTACGCGGAGCAAAAACATCCCGCTCAGCAAACCTTTAATTCAAGGATGAGCAAGGCAGCTTGCATTTCCTCTTGATAACAAATATGAGGCCAGTCAAGGGTGGTTTGACAGGGTTAAGTGTCGTCATGGCCTCAGTTATAAAGCTGTTTGTGGAAAGAGCAATGCTGCAGACAGAAGCGCCACAAGGCAATGGCAAAACGAGGCGTTGCCAATGGCCTTAAGAGGATGGGATGCTTGTGACATTTTCTACTTTAACAAGTTTGGGATATATTTCAAGATGCTCCATTGAGAACCCACCCTACCTAAAGAACTGCTTCATTGGAGTAGAGTACTCCACAAACAAATCCGTGTGGATGACAGCCGATATTTGTGACAAATGGCTGGCAAATTTTGACCAAAGGTTGGCCAAAAAACAGGAACATTTTATTGTTTCTGGACGGCTGTTCAGCCCACATGAAAGCGCCGCCATTGAAAGCTGTTCAGATAAGCTTTTTTTCCACCACACTGCACCTCATTGCTACAGCCTCTGGATCAAGGTGTCATACAAGCTGTTAAAGCCAAGTACTGGGGACGGCTTGTTGAACGGCTTCTGTTCGATGTTCAGCAGAAGACGGAAACGATGGTCAGTGCAAGGACAGCAGTCGAAATGCTGACTGGCTCCTAGAGCAACATTTTGAGCAGCACAGTGAGAGGGTTCCTCAGAAAAGCGGGTTTTATCCTGCAGCAGGAAAACATGGATGACGACAATGGAGATGGAGAAGACTTTGGGCACAAAAAGCCAGAACACTTCGGAAGCCTTCCCAGGGCTTCGTTGAAACAGATGACAATCTTCCTGTGGTGGAAGACCTATCTGACGAGAGCATTGTCAGAATGGTGCGTGAGCAAGACAATGAGGAAGACAGTGCCACTGAGGGGTCCGACAGCGATTAGTCCACACCCTTGACTTCTGGTGAGGTGATGTCGGTACTCCAGCAAGCTCGCCAGCATATATAGCTTTTGCCCAGTGGCCATGAAGTTCTGGGCGTTGTCACCTGGTAGAAGCTGTTTTCAAAAACAACGTGAATGTAGCCTTCAAGCAAAGAAAGATTGCTTACTATTTCTCAAGTTGTGGTGGCAAAACGTGAGCATGGTGGAAACGTGATGGAAAACATGAGCAAATTATGTGGAAACGTGTGATGGAAAACGTAAATAATCTACCTTTTGCAACACGGTATAGCATTTTTTTGTATTTATATTAGTTTTAGGATGCCCACAATTAGGTAGGGGTTTACTATTCAGTCAAAACATATTGGCCTGTTCATAAGAGACTTTTCATATAAGAGACAGAAACTGCTTCGCGGTATAATGAGGTTCAACTATACTACTGTTTGGAACTTAACCTTAACACTGTTTTCTTAGATGGTCACGGGTGGTATGTGAAAAGAAATAGAGAACACGTGCAAAGCTTTGAAGCCTACTGACATGGGGCTATCCGGAAGCAAAAATTGTGCCAGCATGTTCTTCACGTCACCTGGTGCCTTGTTGCCAAAGTGTCCCACTGCTAAGACCCTAGTGGTCATTCAGCTGCATGAGCATTGGTGCACACGAGGAGAGCATGCAGGGAGCAGGATGTACTATCGGCGTCAAATGAAACGCGAACATGAAAATATGAACCAGAATGTGCAAAATTAAAAAAAATACTGTTCGTAGAGTTCATATAATGGCACGGTATTGGTATATCTGGAAATCCACATTTCCGAATTTTGTTTTTGTAACTAAGCCACTCGTAATTTTGGCATGCATGGAAAGAAATCGCGCGATTTGTATGTTCAGGTTCATATTTTCGTGTACGCGTTTCATTTGACGCCGATAGTACATCCATAGAAAGGGACCGTACAGATGATGATGATGATGGTTGAAGTTTAATGGCGCAAGGCCGACATGTGCAAAGAGCGCCAAATACAAAGTTATTTGATGAGGAGGGAAAACACAAAATCAGTTAATGACTATGAGCACGGCTGGTGTATAGGGCCAGGGTGAAGAACATGAGTGGTTAAAAGATAAATAGGGTGGCTGGTGTATAGGACCAGGGGTAAAATTATGGGTGGTATGAGATGAGTTGTAAGAAATGAACTTCAGATAGGAACTTAAAGGTGCGCTGAACAGAGAACATGGCATCATCTCCTAAGAAGTATCACGGGTGTGGTGGAATATGTCGTGTGTGTAGTTGCGGGAAGTGTTTGCGTCGTGTAATGTCGAGTGCCTTACATTGTATGAGGATGCGGATCACGGATAGGGCCTCTCCACACCTGTTGCACAGAGGTCTTGGAGATCCAGTGAGCAGGTGCGAGTGCGTTGCATGTGTGTGCCCTATCCGTAATCTAGCCAAGGCGACTTCAGTGTATCTATTACGTGTGTCGGTGGTGTATTCTCCTAAGAGTGGTTTTATTACGTGTAACTTGTCTGTTGTTCGCTCCAGTGTGTTTGCCATGTTTTTCGAAGTTGTTGTCTGATGTGTGGTTTCACGTCGGTGTAGGCTAATATGGTTATGTCTACTGTATTCAAGAGTGTAGCAGCAGCAATTCGATCCGCTGCTTCATTCCCGGCTATACCACAGTGGCCAGGGACCCAGCAAAGGATGAGTTTAAATTTGTGGACATACACAGACATAATACCTTCGATGATAAGCTTTACAACGTGGTTTTTTGAAGACTTTGTTGAGGACAATGCCCGAACAACACTAAGGAAATCTGTATAGATAATGGATTGTGGGATGTGGATTTGAAGTATATGATTAACAACAAGAAGTACACCATAAGCCTCTGCCGTAAAGATACTTTTATTACTGTTAAGAGTTTTAGTGACATTAAGACCGGGCCCATGCGCCGCGCAGGACACAGAGGTGGCAGTTCTAGAAGCGTCCGTATAAAATTCAGAACATTGGTACTTCTGCTGAAAATACAAGAAATGTTGCAGAATTGCACATGTGGGAGCTCGGTTTTTATCTACATGTGTGAAAGATGTGTCGCATGATACAGGGCGGAGATGCCATGGTGCTATAAAATCTGTTAGTGAACTTTGGATTGTATCTAAAAAGGAGACAGCAAGCTCTGACACTTCCTCTCTAACTCTGTAAGAGAAGGGCGCAGAGAACGATGGTCGATTTCAAAGGAGTTCAGTCATGGATGTATCATGAAAAACAGATTTAAAAGGATGGTGTGGCATGGATGAAATTTTAAAGGCATAAAGGAGATCTGTGTATGCTCGCTGACGTTGTAGGTTCCATTTGTTGCACTCCACATAGAGGCTTTCGACCGGGCTAGTGCGGAAGGCGCCACACGCCAGACGGAGCCCGAGATGGAGCACTGGGTCCAGCATTTTGAGGGATGTTTTACTTTCCAGGTGGGAAAAGCGCTACAGTAACAAGGACAAGAGAGTACAGGGGACAAAGCGCTACTAGCAACTGAAGATTTTATTACTGCAAAACATACATATATACAAAGAATAAACGCCACAGTCATCACTTCAAATTTCCCAATCTACCATCTGAAAAGATCAAGGCGCACCGACAACCAAACATTTTATAGATATTCACACCGCACGTGTGCTGACACGAAAGGCGCCACACACTTAATCAACCCTGATTTAAAAAGGCATACTCAGTGTCAGACAGCAGGACCGATGGTTGGCTGACACATTCATTCCCTTCTTTCTTTATACGGAAAGCTTCTATTATTTCTCTTGTCAGTCGTTTTTTGTGTTTATCAACAACTATCGTATCTGGCAGTTTTGGGTGGCATTTGCAGTCTTTGCAATGAACGGCTAAATGTGAATACGGTGACCCTTTTAACGAGCTCTGATGTTCGCGAAGGCGTACGTTCAGGCATCGGCCGGTCTGCCCTACGTATTTCTTTCCACACGTTAATGGAATACTGTATACTACGTCTTTTTTGCACTCTAAAAACTTTGTGCCGTGTTTCCTACCACATCCCTTCTTCCTTGTTGGTTTCTTTTCTGCCACCCTTTGCACCGCTGGGCAAATTTTCGCCAATTTGTTTTTAGCTGAAAACACCACGCGCACCCCATATCTCGACGCTATCTTCTTTAGGCGATGAGACGTGCCATGAAGGTACGGAATCACCGCTATCTTCTCTTTGCTGGAATCTGCTTCTTTTGCCCTGCTCTGATCGGTGCTCCCTGGCCTTTTAACCTCTCGGCGATTTCTCTCGCACGCCAACAGAACAGACTCATCTGGAAACCCGGCCGCTCTTAACCGGTCTACCTGAGCGGCGACACTTTGTTCCACCAAATGTTCGCAGGATTTTGTTAACGCAGATCTGATGCAGGAAATGGCGACGCCATTTTTTACTAGCTTTGAATGGGCCGATTCGTAGCTTATCAAACTCTTGGTGGACCTAGGGTGGTACATCCAGCAAGTGTGGGTGGGGCGAAACCTAATCAAGATGTCTAAAAATTGAAGCTCGCGTTGCTTTGTTACCTCGAACGTGTACTCAAGGCCAAGCCCTTTTTTCTTGAAAATCTTCATGACATCTATGAGCGTATTTGTAACCGCGGTGTTTCTGAGCAAAACAAGATAATCGTCAACAAACCTAAACAACTTCAGATTCATGCCCTCCAGTTCAGTTTCAATTGTTCTGTCAACTTTGCTTAGAAAAATATTGCAAAGGACTGGGGCAACACGAGAACCAATGCAAATGCCTGCTTTCTGTACGTATATTTTCCCTCCCCACGCGACCAGTGTCGATGTTAGGTATAGCGCAAGCAACTCTAGGAAACCTTCGACAGAAATCCCACAAGCATTACGGAACGCAACTTCGTCATTATCATTGATGATGCACTCTTTCACACTTTGTAGCAAAGGTGCATGCGGAATGGAATAATACAGGTCAACAACATCTACACTGATGTTTTACTTGCTGACCCATAAACAACGCTACCATACTCCAATCGTGAACCTATCAAGCTGGTAAAAACACGTAAGAGAAGTTGTTCGTCAGCATCAAAACAGATGTGCGACAGAACCTTCAGTATATTCATTGCTTTTAAGCATTTATGTTTTAGTTGTTTTATGTCTGGGATGAATGTCAGCTTTTCGTCAAAGATAATACCTAAGAACTTGTGTTCCTTTTTTACAGGAATAGAGACACCTTGGAGTTGAATGTCTGGATCCGGCCGAATGCCACGCCTCTTGGAAAACAAAACACAAGTGCACTTCCCTGGATTAAATTTAAAACCGTTGCTATCTGCCCAGCCGGCAAGCTTTTTCACACCAAGCTGGACTTGCCGCTCGCAGACAGACAAGTTACAAGACTTAAAGATAATTGTACGTCGTCTACGTAAATTGAACATGAAATTGACGGTGGCAATGCCTTCCGAAGAGAATTCATTTTCACAATAAACAAAGTGCAACTTAAAACTCCACCTTGCGGCACAGCGTTTTCCTGCACATGAACCCTAGAAAGTGCAGTTCCAACTCGCACGCGAAGGGTTCTTTGAGAAAAGTAGCTGGCAAGTGTGTTCATCATGTTACCATACATGCCGAAGGACATCAGGTCGCTTAGGATGCCATACCGCCACGCGGTATCGTATGCTTTTTCCAGATCAAAGAATACCGTCATACAATAGTGTTTGTGGAGGAAAGCATCCTTTATATAGGTCTTAAGCGCGACGAGTTGGTCGTTGGTGGACCGCCCCGCCCTGAAGCCTGCCTGGCAGCTCTCGAGAAGACCATTGTACTCAAGAAAGTACACGAGTCTCCTGTTTATCATCATCTCGAGGAGCTTGCACAGGCAGCTTGTCAGGGCGATGGGCCGATAGCTAGCGGGAGAGGAAGGGTCCTTTTCTTCCTTCAGGAAAGCCACCACTATGGCCTCCCTCCAAGAGCGAGGAATGTGCCCCGAAAGCCATATGTTGTTGTATAAATGTAGGAGTGTTTCAAGATTGTCTGGGTGTAGGTGTTGTATCATGGTGTATGTGATTTTGTCTGCACCTGGAGCTGAAGGCTTACATGTGCTCAAAGCAACCTTCAGCTCATGAATTGAAAAAGGAGAATTGTAAGAAGTGTGCGACTTGTTGTTATCACGCAGGGACTTCTCTTTCTACAGATGTTTTTTGTTTCATGAAAGTGTTTGTGTAGTGTGCTGAACTGGACACGTGTTCGAAGTGTTGTGCAAGTGTGTTAGCCTGGTCTTCCAGTGTGTCCCCTGTTGTACTAACGAGGGGCAGGCGGTGTGTCTGTTGTCCTTATAGTTTTCGTATTCGTGTCCAGACTTTGTGTGTGTCAGTGTATGGGTTGATGGAAGTGAGGAAGGTGCGCCAACTCTCTTTTCGCCTCACGACGCACTCGCTTCCCAAAAGCCTTTGCCCTTTTAAAAGAAATGAGGTTATCTGACGTGGGGTACCGACGAATGACACCCCACGCCTTGTTCTGGGCCTCTCGCGCCCGCCTGCAGTCCTCGTTCCACCAGGGCCTCCTTGGGATGCAGGACCCACTGGAGGCCTGGGGAATGGACTTTTCGGCGGCGTTCAGGATGTGCGCCATGATGAGTTGGGCGGCTTCCTCTACGTGTAGGTGTTTTATGGATGTGTGGTGTAGTTGAGGTGTTTGTGTGAATGTGTCCCAGTTTGCTTTTGATTCATTAAACCTTTTATGGCAAGATGGACTGCTCGGGCCTATACCTATATACGTTAATGAAGTGGGGAAATGGTCACTACCATATGGGTCTGTGCCCACACCCCACTCAAGACATGGAAAGGGAACTGCAGAACCAATAGCCAAGTCAAGATGCGAGTATGTATTGTGGCCTAAGTTATGGTATGTAGGCTGTTTTTTGTTGAAAAGGAGGAGGAGCAGGAGATAGCCTTTATTTCACCAGGAAGACGCTAGGTCAAGTGGGGGAAGTGGGACTAGAGGGTGGGATATTCGTAGCTTGGGACATCTTGAAAATAAACCGTTCAAGTTGAAGCTGGTTGGCTCCTTACGAAGGCGGAAGAGGCCACGTGGGGTGAGGAGAGTAGGCTCACGGCTCTAAACTGCTCGCGCGAGACCGCTTTCTAGAGTGTAGTGCGCAATTAAAGTCAGCGTGGAGGGTTTCAGTGTTCGAGGGTCGATGTATGAGGAGGAGGCATTTGGAGGAGGCTTGAAGTTTCTGTAACGCGTATATTTCGGACAGTGCCAAATTAGGTGCTGGAGATTGGCGGGTGTGAGGGAGGCGCAGAAGGGACATCGTGGCGGCAGGGATGGGGTGTACCATTTACGGAATGTCCCTGGGGTTAAGCTAGCATTTGCAAAATATTTGTTCATAAAAATTTCGGCTGATCTTGGGAGCGGGGGTAGAGCAGATAAAAAGCCGGTTGGAGTGAAGGTCTTGAGGCGGTCTGGCAGGCTCCGGATTATTTCAGAAACTTCTCTATCAGGCGACCTCGGGTATCCGTTCTGGAGGAGCCCCAAAGAGAGTTGTGCGCATTAAGGTCGCCTGTTAGTATGTATGGTACGGGCAGCTGGTCAACCAGTGCCTCGAAATCAGAGCTCAGAAATGCGAAATCTGGAGGGATGTAAATGGAGCATACCGTTATCAACCTAATAAATATTATTGTACGGATCGCTACAGCCTCGAGTGAAGTGTTTAAAGGGAGAGTGTGGCATGCTAATGATTTCCGGGCGATAATGGCCACACCTCCTGAAGAGTGGGTGCAGCCAACCCTGTCCTTTCTGAATACCATGTACCTATTTAAGAAATTTGTTTGTTTAGAATTCAGGTGGGTTTCCTGGAGACACATGATACTTGGCTGACTGGCATGCAGAATCTCATATACATCGTCAATAGTTTTAACGAGGCACCTCTGCAGTTTCATTGGATGATGTTTTCTGTTCCCATTATATAAATTTAAGAATGACTAGAGTGTGTGTGTATTCGTGTGTGTTCATGTGTCGTCTTTCGGGGCTGTTACTCTTGGATTGGGCTTTTTAGGCCTTTCTACTGGTTTGGCCGTCGGAGGCCGCTCCTTGCGCTGCGTTGCAGGCAGGAACGGCCGGACATATATATCGTCGTCGGATGTCCGAGGGGTGCCCGACGGACCGGGCTCCCCGGATTTGGCCCCCCTTCGGGAGCCCTTCGTTTGAGCCGCCACCGCCGCGGGCGTCGGGGACGCCAAAAATGGCACGGGCGGTGCGGTGACGGTGGGAGCCGATGCGGGGCCCGTGGTGTCCATCACCTCGGTACCTTCCAACGCACTGGAGGACGCGGAGGCGGAGGCGGGAGCGCCACCGGTGCTAACAGAAGTGTTTTGCACCACAACCGCTGCTGCCTCAGCAAGCGGCGTGGTGCCGGGTTGGGCTGCGTGAGGCAACCCAGCGGGGTGCGGGGGCGGGACCAGGTCAGTCTCGCTGAACTGGGTCCCTGTGGACACCAGACGCCGCTCCGCCCCCCGGCGAGCCGCGTCAGCGTACCTCCCGAGGGGGAAAGAGGCGAACCTCTTTCGCGCCACCGGGAAGGTGATGTTCTCGGTTACCTTTATGTTGATTATCTTTTTTTCAAGTTGGAACTTTTCCCACTTGGGGGGAGTACGCTGCATGCGGCCCGCCGCAGTTCACACAAGACAGGGTATCGGATGGACAATTCTCGCTTGGATGATCATGCGCCGCGCATTTCTCACACGTCGTTCGGCCACGGCAAGAGTTTGTGCCATGCCCGAACCGCTGGCACTTAAAACAGCGCCGCGGGTTTGGGATGTACGGACGGATGGAGCAACAGATAAAACCTGCATGTATGTGTTGTGGAAGAACTGCGCGGTCAAAAGCCAAGATAATGTGCTTGGTGGGAATCTCCCTGTGGTGTCTGCGGATAGTGATGCGTCTCACGGCAGTGACGCCCTGATCCTTCAAGCCGGCAAGGAGATCCGCATCCGTTTCGTTCAGGAGATTTGTTTCGGATATCACACCCTGCGAGCTGTTGAGGCTCCGATGGGGTGTGACCCTGATGTCGAGATCAGCCAGTCTAGTCTGAGCTTGAAGCTTTGCAGACTGCTGCTTGTCATTTATTTCGATGAGGAGTTCACGAGACCTTTGTTTTTTGCACTTATACGATTTTCCTATTATGGCTTCAAGATACTTGGCGATCAAGAAGACTGACTGAAATGCTAGAGGGTGGGTTGGATTGAGGGACTCCATGACAAGAAATCGAGAGTAATGATCTGGTTCAGGAAATGTCAAAGATGGCAATGGGGGAAACGATACTTCGGTGCGGCCCCTTTTAGGGGGCCGATCACGGTTGGGGGGGGGGGGGGGGTTTGAGAATACCATACGGCATAGTATAAAAGCAGGAAGACGGAGGTACTTTCTCCTTTGACCTTACCATGGTAGTCAAAGAGGTCCCGGAGCTTCCTGCCTGGTAGACAGGCAGGCAGCCCAACGGCCGGAGCTTGACCAAGGCTCCCACGGCCAGTGTTTACGGATTCTACCCTTCACCTTTAAACACATTGCCACGGTTGGACACTGCTTATGTATGGGAGCTCGGGGTCCGCGGTGTCGCTGCTCACCGTCACCATGATTACTCAAGGTGCCCCGTGCGGGGGATCGTACAGATGACAGTTAAGTATGTGTTTTCTTTGTATATCTAGTGAAGCGCTTCTTTGTTAGGTATTCACTTCAACTGTAATATCACCATTCAAAAACTTGAAGGGTTCATTGGATTTTCCTACAGAGACATGGGCAAACTTGCTGATCTCTTAGCTGATCATCGTAGGCATAATTGTGATCACCATGACACCTGTCGAGATGGCATCACTGGCGTTGGGGGGTGCAGAAAACTTAAGTTCAGGCCCTGATTTTAAGTGAGGTTCTGTATTCTGTGCGGTAAGGCTCACCGTGCTTTGGTTGAGGGGAGAAACTTAACCAGAGGTTATTTTTCAAGGGATGCCTGACATATCCCTACCAAAAATTCTAATAGAAATTGTATCTGTCTTATACCTATCTGTATCAAGTGTATAAGAGACGTATTAGTCTTATACAAACCTGTATGAGCTCTACCAGTTTTTCTGTTAGAATGTGTTAGACTAATACAGATTATAATGATGATGGTTGCATTTTAATGGCGCAAGGCCAACTGGGGCAAAGAGCGCCAAAAAAAAAGATGGTTAGCTACCACAGATTAAAGTCAATACTAGAAGTGAATAGCACGAGAAGTAAAAACAAATAAAGACAATGAGGATGGCTGGTATAGAGGGCCAGGTTGTGATTTTGCATGATACGATATGAGATTCAGAAATTTACCTTCTGATAGATAATTAAAAACACGTTTGATAGTAAACATTGGTTCATCGCCTAAGAAGTGCGTGGGTGGAGTGGGATTTGTTGTCTGTAGATTTCTGGAAAGTGTTTGCGTCGTGTGGTGTGAAGTGCCTTGCATGTGATTAGTATGTGCACTACGGATAGGGCCTCTCCGCACCTGCTGCACTGGGGTCTAGAAGATCCCGTCAGCACATACGAGTGCGTTGCATGGGTGTGCCCTATCCGCAGCCTAGCCAAGGCGACTTCTGTGTGTCTGTTGCGTGTGTGAGTGGTGTATGGTCCCAAGCGTGGTTTTATAACGTGTAACTTGTTATCTGTCTGTTCACTCCAGTGTGTTTGCCATGTTCTACGCAAGTGTTGTCTTATGTGTGGCTTGAGGTCTGTATATGGTACGGTTGTTATGTCTACAGTGTTCCTGAGTGCAGCAGCAGCTGCCCTCTCGTCTGCCAACTCATTTCCAGCAATCCCAGCGTGTCCTGGGACCCAGCAGAGGAGCAGCTGATCCTTCTGCGCATACACAGACATGATAGTGTTAAATACAAGATTAACTATGTGGTTTTTGGGGGGTGTATGCGATGACAGTGCGCGAACAACACTCAAGGAATCTGTGTAGATGATAGACTTCGGAATTTGATTTTCAAGTATGTGTCGTAAAATCAATAAAATTCCATATACTTCTGCTGAGAAAATAGTTGTGTGGCCGCTCATGGTTCTGGCTGCACTGAAATTCGGACCATGAGCAGCGCAGGAGACCATAGTGGAGGTTTTAGACGCGTCACTGTAAAATTCTGCAAGTGGGTATTTAAACTGCAGAGACAGAAAGTGCTGCAGTATTGCAGCTCGCGGTACCCGATTTTTGTCAAGTTTCATAAAATAAAGGTCGGAGGACACAGGACGAACTTTCCAAGGAGATCAAATGTCTGAAAAGGATGATCTGTACACGTCTAAAAACGAAGCGCTCAGATCCGAGGCTCGCTCTCTCACTCGAAGTGAAAAGGGCAGAGGAACGGATGGGCGATTTACAATAAGCACAGATGTGGCTGTGTCGTTAAAGACAGGATAAAAAGGATGGTTATTCAGCGATGAAATTTTAAAAGCATAAAGTAAGTCCATGTACGCCCGTTGGTTCTCAAGGCTCCACTTATTACACTCGGCATACAGACTCTGAACAGGGCTAGTGCGAAAAGCACCCGACGCAATCCGTAGCCCCAAGTGTAGCACTGGGTCAAGCATTCGGAACGCTGTTTTAGTCGCCGACCCATATACTACACTGCCATAGTCTAAACGAGACCCAACCAAAGCAGTATAAAGCCGTAGTAGGAGTTCTTTGTCAGAACCATACGATTGATGGGAGAGAACCTTAAGTATATTCATTGTTTTCAGACATTTATGTTTAAGTTCCTTGATGTGTGGAATGAATGTGAGTTTCTGGTCAAACAGAACACCTAAGAACTTGTGCTCCTTGTTCACAGGAAGCGGCACGCCATTGAGAGTAATGTCTGGGTCCGGATGAACCCCGCGCTTCCTGGAGAACACAACGCAGGAGCTTTTTGCAGGATTCAATTTAAACCCATTCCTGTCTGCCCAGCCGGCAAGCTTCTTGACACCGAGCTGGACTTGACGTTCGCATATTGACATATTACATGATTTAAAAGATATTTGCACGTCGTCTACATACATGGAATAAGAGATTGTTGGTGGCAGTGCCTTTCCAAGAGAGTTCATCTTTACTATGAAGAGAGTGCAACTCAACACGCCACCTTGCGGCACGCCGTCTTCTTGGACGTGAACCTTTGAGAGTGCACAATCAACTCTTACTCTGAACGTTCTCTCCGACAAATAACTTACAAGGGTGTTCAACATATTACCCGAAAGACCGAATGACCTGAGGTCACTAAGGATCCCATAACGCCAAGCGGTGTCGTAGGCCTTCTCGAGATCGAAAAAGACAGTTACGCAATACTGCTTACGCACGAAGGCATCCTTGATGTATGAATCAAGTGCAACCAGTTGATCGTTTGTCGATCGCCCCACCCTAAAGCCTGCCTGGCAGCTCTCGGGAAGACCATTGTACTCGAGGAAGTACACGAGCCTGCGATTGATTATCTTCTCGAAGAGCTTGCACAGGCAGCTCGTCAGGGCTATTGGACGGTAACTTGAGGGGGACGACGGGTCCTTTCCCTCCTTCAAGAAAGCCACTACAATGGCCTCCCTCCAAGAGTGTGGAATGTGCCCCGAAAGCCATATTTTATTATATAGATGTAGAAGTGCTTCAAGTGTGTCTGCGTGTAGGTGTTGTATCATTGTGTATGTAATGTTGTCTGGGCCTGGAGCTGAGGGTTTAGACGTGCTCAGAGCAGCCCTCAGCTCATGTAGTGAAAACAGGCAGTTGTAAGAAGTCTGTGATTTGTTGTTGTCGTGTAGGGACTTCTTTTCACAAGAGGCTTTATGTTTCAGGAAAGTGTTCGTGTAGTGTGCTGAACTGAACACGTGTTGGAAGTGTTGTGCGAGTGTGTCAGCCTGGTCTTCCAGAGTGTCCCCTGCAGTACTGACCAGGGGCAGGGTGTGTGTCTGTTGTCCTTTGAGTTTGCGTATACGTGTCCATGCTTTCCGTGTGTCTGTGTAGGAGTTTATTGATGTTATGTATGTACGCCAACTCTCTCGTTTTGCCTCACGGCGCACACGTTTTCCTAATGCCTTGGCCCGTTTGAACAAGAGGAGGTTTCCCAACGTGGGGTACCGACGAAGGATTCCCCACGCCTTGTTCTGGGCCTCTCGCGCCCGCCTACAGTCCTCATTCCACCATGGCCTCCGCTGGTTGCGCGGGGCACCAGAGGCGTGGGGAATGCACTTTGCGGCGGCATCGAGGATGTGCGCCGTGAGGAGTTGGGTAGCTTCTTCAACGTGTAGGTGTCCTATAGATGTGTGGTGTAGTTTGGTTGTCTCTGTAAATGTATTCCAGTTAGCTCGTGCTTCATTGAACCTATTATGGGATGATGAACTGCTTGGGCCTTTACCTATATATGTAAGTGAGGTGGGGAAGTGGTCACTGCCATATGGGTCAGTTCCCACACCCCACTCGAGAAGAGGAAAGAGAACAGCGGAGCCAATAGCCAATTCAAGACATGAGTATGTGTTGTGACCTATGTTGTGGTATGTAGGCTGTTTATTGTTGAAAAGGCATGCTCCAGAGGATTTAAGAAACCTCTCTATCATGCGACCCCGGGCATCCGTACGAGAAGAGCCCCAAAGAGAATTGTGAGCATTAAGGTCGCCTGTTAGAATGTACGGTTCGGGCAGCTGGTCAACCAGCGCCTCGAAGTCAGAGCTCAAAAGTGTAACATCAGGAGGAATATATATGGAGCATACCGTTATCAACCTATTAAATATTATTAAGCGTATTGCTACTGCCTCAAGGGTAGTGTTTAAAGTGACAGGGTGGCATGCTAAGGATTTCCGGACGATTATGGCCACACCGCCAGAAGAGTGTATGCAGCCATCCCTGTCTTTCCTGTATACCAGGTAACTATTCAAGATATTTGTGTGTTTAGAATTCAAATGTGTTTCCTGAACACACATTACACTTGGCTGATTGGTATGCAGAATCTCATACACGTCGTCAAGATTATGCATAAGGCCTCTGCAGTTCCATTGAACAATATTTTCTCTTCCCACTATTTAGTGTGAGAGCTACTGGAGCGTGTAGGTTTATGTGTCCTCTTTCGGGGCTGTGACTCTTGGATTGGGCTTTTTGGGCGGCCTATCTGAAGGCTTCGACGGCGGAGGCCGTTCCTTACGCTGCGTTGCAGGCAAGAACGGCACGACGTCCATCTCGTCGTCCGATGTCCTGGGTGTTCGTGGAACCGGGCCCCCCGGACTTGGCCCCCATTCGGGGGCCCTTCGTTTGAGCCGCCACCGCCGCTGGTGTCGGGGGCACCAGAAGTGGCACGGGCGGTGCGGTGGCGGTGGGAGCCGGTCCGGGGCCCGTGGTGTCCATGGCACCCTCCAACGCACTGGACGATGGGGAGGCAGGGACGGGAGCAGCACCGGTCCCGACGGAAGTTGCCACCACAACCGCTGCTGGCTCAGCGAGCGGTGCGGAGGCGCGTTGGGCTGCCAGAGGCAAGCCAGGGGGGTGCGGGGGCGGGACCAAGTCCGACTCGCGGTACTGGGTCCCCGCCAAAACAAGACGCCGCTCCGCCCCCCGGCGAGCCGCGTCGTCATACCTCCCCAGGGGGAAAGAGGCGAACCTCTTCCGCGCCTCGGGGAAGGTGATGTTTTCTGTTACCTTTATGTTAATGATTTTTTTCTCTAGTTGAAACTTTTCACAGGCGCGAGAGTATGCTGCATGTGGACCCTGGCAATTCGGGCAGGTAAGGTTGGTTGCAGTGCAGTTGTCGGATAGATCATCATGCTGGCCACATTTGGCACATGTTGTTCTGCCACGACAGGAGTTGGTACCATGCCCGAACCTCTGGCACTTGAAACAGCGCCGCGGGTTCGGGATGTATGGCCGGACAGAACAACGGATGAAACCTGCGTTGATATGCTCGGGCAGTGTGCAGCGGTCGAAAGTCAGAATCAGATGTTTGATGGCTATTTCTTTGTTATCTCTCCTAATGACGATGCGCCTTACTGCTGTCACGCCTTGATCTTTTAGGCGTTCGAGCAGATCGGTCTCTGTCTAGGTTAGGAGGTCTGGCTCAGATATCACACCCTGGGAGCTGTTGAGGCTGCGGTGGGGTGTGACTCTGATATCCAGGTCTGCCATGCGGGTTTGGCTCATGAGAGTTGTGGCTTGCTTCTGTGAGTTAACCTCAACTAGGACCTCACCAGTTCTGAGTTTTTTAGCATTGTATGTGTTGCCTAGGATAGATTCAAGAAACTTGGATACAAGGAATACAGATTGTGAGGAAAGAGGATTGGATTTGTCAACCGATTCAACTATCAAAAAACGTGGGTAGTTGTCAGGTTTCGGTGAGTTGATGGCAGGAAGAGGTGGAAAAGATTCTTCGGTGCGTACCCTTTTCAAGGTCCGATCATGTTTGAGGGGGGGGGGGGTTTACGATTTACCATATGGCATGTAATAGAAGCAGGGGACGGGGGTACTTTCTTCTCAAACCTTACCCTGATAGCCTGAGAGGTCCCGGAGCTCCCTGCCTGGTAGACAGACAGGGAGCCCATCCGCCGGAGCTTGACCTGGGCTCCGACGGCCACCGTTTGAGGCTTCTACCCTTCACCTTTAAACACATCACCACAGTAGGTTACAGTTTATGTTGGGGGCTCGGGGTTCGCGGTGTCGCCAACACCGTCACCATGAATACTCAAGGTGCCCCGTGCGGGGGTTGGGGGCTCGGGGTCCGCGGTGTCGCCAACACCGTCACCATGAATACTCAAGGTGCCCCGTGCGGGGCCTAATACAGATTATTCTACCAGTATTACTACTGATAGGACTAATACAGCTCTAATAGAATTTAGAGGTATCAGTCTGTATAATTTTGGTGAGAACTGATAGGACTAATACAGCTATATTAACTTCAGAGATATTAGTCTGTATAAGTTTTGTGAGAACTAATAGGACTGTATTGGTTTTATCACCAATACAAATAAGCCTGATGCATTAGAAATGTAATTTTTTGAAATTGCTTCAATAAAAAATTGGACAAGTTAACCACGGCTGTTTTATTAATTTGTGTTTTATAACTAATTGAAGTGCATTAGAAACTTGTATACATCAGATATATTTGATCTCTGGATCAAATATTTTCTGGAAAGTTACCTTCAGCCATGAAAATTTCGGAGTAGTCAACTAAAATTTTTTTCAGGTCACAATAATGGCTAAGTTAGTGATGAAACAGAATCAAACCTTATATACTTAAATTTTTCATACTAATATGGCCTTAGTAATGATTGTGAGGGCTTTGTTCAATTTTCAGAAGTATGCCCAGTGATGAGTGTCTAATTGCCAGAACAGGTATATATAACACCTACGATAGCTGTAAGAAAACATGCTCTACTTAATTAAAAAAAGTTGAATGAAACACTGGAATTTGGTTAAATGCATTAACATTTATTTGCATATAAACCAGGCTAAACAAAAAGGTAGAACAAAATACAATGTCAAAGCCTGTCAAAGTGATTCACACCAAACGATGAATTGAAGCAATGAGAGATGCAAATACAATGAAGCAGTTAAAACGTCATCGGTATCCCCAGGCGTTCACCTTCAGAGCACGTAAGCACACCAAGTACCCAGAGGAATTTTCTTTTTGTACCTTCAGCCTTTTAGATGCGGACATCTTATAGTCTGGGCATGTCCCGCGTCGGCGTCCACACTCACACTGCGCATGCGCAACTCTCCTCCTTCCCTCTCTCCCACAGCTGCGCGATACTCCCGCCACTTCTTCTCTCGTACCAGCTGCGTGCACTTCGCTTTCGCTTCTCCCGCGTTCTCGCTTCTGCTTTCGCGGCGCATGCTCGGCGCTTGCGCATCTCTCCTCCTCTCGTCTCCTCTCCTTCAACCTTCAATGTAAATCGGGTATTGCGCTGCGCGCGTTCAGTTCTGCGCTTGCTGTGGTTAACTCTACTTCACTCCGTTCTTCTGATGAAGTGTGATGGAAGCAACAGTCCCGTCAGTTCGTGGGTCCCCAAATTCGACTACGAACACAACGGAACCCCGACATGCTACGCATCTACTCAGCGTTGCTTTCGGGAAGATGGGGCTAATTTTTGAAAGCAATTTCTTGCTCATGCAGGACGACGAATTTTCAGCCAACAGCCAACTGAGTCACGTAATTCTCTGGAGTGCTACAATCCTTAGTAGAACACGCTCAGTCTTTCTCAAACATGTTCGGCAAATCGCCGACATAGGGAGTGCCACTGACAGTGAGCGCGACAGATACACTGCTGATGATTACACACCGCGAACTCTGCACGAACGTGCTCATGTGAGCAATATTTTTGTGTTTTGCTCACACACAAGATGGGTACACACTAACACGCAGCTGCGGTCAGCCAGCTGACATACTTTTTGAACAGCCTAGTACTGCCCCTGCTTGCACTTAAACACTGGGTTCCAAATCTTCTTAGGGCTTGCGTAACTTACGGAGTGTAGTAGTTGCTGTCCTTGCACTGCTACACGTTCGAACTTAACCACTGTGTTTGGCACAGTCGCAAACTTTTTCTGAAATGCCTCTTTTTCGGAACCTTCAACTTTATACAGAGTGCCATTTCCCAGTTGTCCCGATTCCACTTTTCCAGCTATGTTTAGGCCCAGGAAGTGGCTGCAGATGGCTTCAGTGTTTACCGACATCTTCAAAGTGTTGAAAACCTTCATCGTCTGCATTTTCATGACAAACCGCTCGCACACTTTGGCTGGAACACCGTTAGCACTGCTCATGAGCTTCAGCAAGATGCCATTGCCTTCCTTAAAAATGAAAGCGGATTGCGCCCACAGGGGGTACAACTCAGCAACGCTTTTAGGCAACTAGAGAAGCTGGTGCACATTGAAAGTCATGGCTCCTTTGCCATACAAATCCTCCATTTGAACGACGAAGTCCGACAACTTGTCCATGGCGTTACGCACATCACATCGAGTGATGCTGTCCTTCCAAAGAAGTTGGACAGCCCCCACAAGTCGGCACAAGTGATTGCGGTAGATGTCATCCAAAATGCCGTCAAGGCAGGGTGCAGCGTAGAAAAGGATCCACCATTTCTGTTTGCTTGCTTTCCAAGAAGGCCGCTCACGAATGCTTCGTGGAAGCCTTGTGAACCAGTGTGGTGGTTTGAGATGCATCAGTTGGTGGTTTACCTTTCTCAGGTTATCGGCTTCAGCAGTTTGTGCTGCAAATGCACCTGGGGTAATCCAAATGTCAGCGAGCTGCCTTGCTACCCCTTCTAGTATGCAATGCATATAATCTGGGCAAACTGACCACACAAGGTCAAAACGAGGAAGACGGGCTAGCGGCGTGAATCCTCTTATGCCGTGAAACGTCACTCCCGTTTTAAGCGATGTTTTCACGCCTTGCCGCACAGTTTCGTTGGTTCTTGGTGGAGCAGCATTGTGACCCTCCTTCACCACTGGGTACTTGATTGACCCTGGAAGTGAAAGACAAATACCAACTGTCAATAATGTCTTCAGTAATTTTTTATCTTATGTTTGCTTAGTATAGCCAGAATGCACTCCTAAATACACACTTTTAAAAGAAGTGCACTGACATTATAGCAGTCGATACGGTAGAAAACGATTATTTTATGTTGCTGCTGTCAGTCAAACTGCAAATATACCACTAGCACGTGCATTTTTGCTTCTATCACTTTAATAAAAACAGTTTTGTGTTCAAAAGGACGTACACAGAAATAAAAATGACTTACACAAAAAAAGGACTTACACAGTATAAACTCACCATTACTTGCGATGCCTTTGTGATGACAAAAACTGCAGCCATAGTAGCCGTTTTACTGTTTGCCATTGAACACTGCTGCACGGGCTGTGGAGTCCACGCAGCAACAGATGACACGAACTGTTGACTCGATCGTCATCCCATGATCACACTGCCACTTGATGGTTCCAAAGCTGTTGACGCTGTCAACAAAGAGGTCTAAAAAAAGCGTCATCTTCGGTTTGCCCTTTCCAAATTACAGTCCACACAAGAACACATTGCTCCATCGGAGGGCCACTGGCAGCTCGTTCATAACACATTGGATAGGCCACAGAGATACCTTGCTCGACTTACAGACTTTGGCCACATCAGTGAGAAAGGTCAAGGAAGGGTCATGTGGCGAAGCATCCGTCATCACCTTCTGGCAAAGCTGTCCATCACTGAGGTCCATCATGACTGTCCCTGCAGCTTTAGCCCTCATTCACACAGCTGTCACCTTCTCCGTCACGGCACCGTCACGTCAAGAAACCCCGATGGAGACGTAAACGAGTAGCGTTCGTACTGGAGCTCTCAATCAGATTACCGGGTCGTCTGCTAGTGATCAGTTTAGCCTAGAATTGCGCGTTTTTAATGTGAACAGTAAAGAAAATGGTTTGTGCTCACTTTTCGCTTAATTTAGCCGTAAAAATTTGTTTTTTGATTAGCTGGTTTAGCGCGGGGCATGGTCCCATCATGTTGACGTGACGGAAACGTGGAGCTTGGCCTTCCATCGCCGTCGCACCGTTTTCGGCGAGAAATCGGCCGAAAAACGGCGCCCATGACGGAAGATGGTGACGCGGCGGTGACGTGACGGGGTGAAAAACGGCTGTGGAAATGAGGGCTTACACTGTTTTTGCCTTACAGATGTTAACAACCCCCTTGCAACCGTCTTGCTAGAGGGAACAACCTCCGTCTGCTCCTTAATGTTCAGGATTGCAAAGCTATTTTGACGGGAGATGACTGAGCTGCACTTAGGGCAAGTGAGATCGCCTACATTTGTTTTTGGGAACTTGAAGCCGCACTCTTGGCAAAAGTAGTGTTCTTTCACGACATCAGTTTTCAACTTCCTCCACACCTTCCTCAGCAAAAATTTAGATGTGGGCAGCACGTCTCTCCCTAGGAAGAGATTCACCATCGTAACCAACTATTACATGTCCGTTCAATTCAATCCAGCTGGATTAACCGAACGCCATCAACGTCATCATAGCCTCCCTGATGGTTATGTCAGAGTTGGGCGAGCATCCTTCGGGAAACAGGGAGAAAAAATCATACGCAGGTTCTCCACAGTCGTCTAACTCACTGTCACTTTCGTCACTGCAGTGTTCAAAACCACTAGTAAAGTCCGCCATATCGCAGTCATTTCGGTCGTCGTAGCCTTCTCCCGGACACCCGTCACCCGCACTGTACTCCCAGCCGTGCTCTCCATTGCTGTCATACATCTAATTGAATTCACACCTGTCATTAGGTTCAGCAGCTTGGTCATGGCTTAAAAAAGAGCCTTGTGGTACCGTATGGGTTGTAGGTGTGGTTGAAGTAGACGAGTCATTGCCCAAATGCCTTTGACAACGCAAAGTTGAGTGCGTCAGCACATACTTTGCGCCTGGCAGCAAATAGCGCTTTCCTCGATCTGCTAAGGACTGAGCGGAGCTTCTTTCCTCCATGTCTGAAACTTCTGAGCGTTAAGCGAACGCTGCGCAACTTCTTTTACGTCCTTGTCGACTTCTTGTTCCTCACTTAACTCGCCCCATTACCTGGCCCCATCATAACATACATAAAATAAAGAAAAGGAAGGACTCTGCATGATTACAGTTTTCAAAGAACACGAGCGCTTTTTTCCTGCCTCTCCCGATGCATCAGTGCAACTCATAAGAACGAATTAACCTGTTGATTGGGTGGATAAAACATTAACACGGCACAAAAACAAGCCGCAACCTCACCGCTGCACCCCTTCGGCGCTGCATGAAAGTTATCTGTAATTTTACAAAAAGCACGCACTAAACGTTACCCTGGCAAGTTTAAAATTGAATGTCAATTAAAAAGTTACACCGTGTAAAATACATCTTGTGGTATCTTATTCCACATAATTAACGTCCATAACATTACTTCTTGTCTTGCATCCCCCCTACAGCAGACCAGATAGTCGAGTCATTTGTCAAGCCAGTCCTTTAGCCATAGAATGGTCCCTAGAACAGAGTTTCATACTAATATATACTAGAGGGAAACCTGGCGCTGTATTCACCGGGCCGCCGTGGGCGGCGCCACTGCAGCTAGAGACGTTCCTCGCTTGCTTGGCTTGGTTAACCACTTGCTTCTTTTTCGTCTTGAAGCCGAAAGGGGTAACATTGTTTTTTTAGTTCATCTTCCATGAAGCTTCTAAATAATTCCTGACAAATAAATCTTTCGGAAGCTTTAATTTTAAAATAACAGAACAAATTTGATTAATTTTGTGCAGTAATATTGTTGCATTTTCGCAGCCAAAGCTAACTTTTCAGCCTGTTCGTGAGCCATGCCAAGAACAAGTGGAACGTGCCTGCCCGGTACATGACGACACGCTCGCTGAAGCGCGGCATCCCTAGACAGTGGCGCCAGATTTTTCTCTAGTATATATTGGCAGAGTCCTTGAATGCTTTACTGGTCACGAAACTTCGGCGCTCGTTTCATATAGGGACCGCGCGCGCCGCTGCAGGCGCCACCGCCGCACGAAGGTCATCCAGCCGCCCCGCCTGCGGCGTATTGGCCAGCTTTCGGCGTGCAAACGCTCGCTGGTTTTTTGGTGTCTGCACGCTGATTAAGTGTGCTTTTTTTCGTAGTAGTTAGCGATGAATAGTACAGTCATTGTGTGTATCACCTGCCTTGAATGGGGTTTTATTTTTCGAAGTAAATTACCATAGACTTCGGCCGCGAATGGCATGCGTGCTCTGGCACAGGTACTGCGCCGTCGTGTTTACGGACTTTTAAATCTCTATTGCTTCTTTTCTTAAAGCAAAAGTTGTAAATACTACACATACGGTAGCTACGTAGTCACGAACTGCTGTGGGCCTATCGATAATACAATAAAAAAACTGAAAGAAACCAAGTACGCCTCGTTCAGACTACGCTTAATGAATCCGTTGATTGCTCTGGAATGCACAGAACGCTAAAAGAGATAGCCCAATAGTATTTTCGTTTCGATGAGTGGGTGCATACTTGAGAACAGATACAACGCTTCAGAAACGCGAAGAATCAAAACACGAAGAGATATATGTTGCACCGTGTGTCTTTCCGCTTCCACGCTTCGCGTTCCTTGCAAAAACAGGAAGCGTAAAAAGAAAAATAAAACTGATTTTATCACACGAACAAAAAGTTTTAATGTTACGAAAGGAGACAAAACAGCGTGGTCCAGCGTACAAAAATTTATTTTTTCGCGCTGCGATGTGCAGCACACGGAGGAAACAGAATATTGCCACGTAGCCAAGAACGACGGAAAGCTTTTCTGAACGCAGCGAGCTAGCGAGCTCCTGCTCTACAAAAGACTAGAATGAAACACAAATGTCGAAGAAGCAGTCCGCAGTATGACGTGCACAGATGAACGTCGATAAAGTGAGTTGCGCGGCGTTTGCTATGCATGCATTATTCTAGGAACGTTATTAATTTCAGATCCATGGAAATAGGATCGAGAACATTGTCGAAGAAACAAAAAATCAAGTTAGCGACAAGGTGGCACCCTTTCCATATCAAACAATATTGTCCGACGGGACGTACGACAAAAAGAGCAAACGGGTTGAAACGCCAGATAAAAAACTGGAATCGCCCACGCGTGGTTACAAAACAAATAAAACGAACCCTAAGGGATAATTCGCGGAAATATAAAAAGTAAAAAAGCACAAGGACGTCCCACAGCTTTTTTACACGCGAGCCTGAGCCCAACGTAATACAAGTTTGCAAACAGGTAATAAAGCACCGCCACAACCTGACTGGTATGACAAAAATCCGGCTTTAAGTTAGCCTTCTGCAATTCTAGGCCCACGATGCTCTCAAAAGGGTACATTGCTTTTTCCATTCTTACACACAGTGCATTTACACACACTGTCATACACTTATAATCGAAGCTGAAATCTCCCGTTGCTTGCTTTGGAATGGCGCGCCTCCATTTCTCACGAAGCTTCCAGTCGCTCGGTCAACAGAACAAGGAAACGATGATAATGATGATGGTTGGATGTTTATGGCGCAAGGCCAACTGGGGCAAAGAGCGCCAAAACAATAGTCATATATGAGGGATGAAACCTTAAACACTAAGTAAAATCACAAAACGACAATGAGCATGGCTGGTGTATAGGGCCAGATTTCATGATGCGTGATAGGAAATGAGGTTTAAAAACTTGACGTCGGACAAATACTCAAACACACGTTTCACGGAAACAATGGCATCATCACCTAGGAAAAACGATGGATGTAGGGGAATATGTTGTCTGTAGAGTTCTCTGAAGTGTTTGTGTCGTGTTGTGTGAAGTGCCTTGCATGTGATTAGTATGTGCACTACCAATAGGGCCTCTCCGCACCTGCTGCACTGGGGTCTAGAAGATCCCGTCAGCAGATACGAGTGCGTTGCATGGGTGTGCCCTATCCGCAGCCTACCCAAGGCGACTTCTGTGTGTCTGTTGCGTGTGTCAGTGGTGTATGGTCCCAAGCGTGGTTTTATAACGTGTAACTTGTTGTCTGTCTGTTCACTCCAGTGTGTTTGCCATGTTCTACGCAAGTGTTGTCTTATGTGTGGCTTGAGGTCTGTATATGGTACGGTTGTTATGTCTACAGTGTTCCTAAGTGTAGCAGCAGCTGCCTTCTCGTCTGCCAACTCGTTTCCAGCGATCCCAGCGTGTCCTGGGACCCAGCAGAGGAGCAGCTGATGCTTCTGCGCATACACAGACATGATAGTGTTAAATACAAGATTAACTATGTGGTTTTTTGGGGGGTGTATGCGATGACAGTGCGCGAACAACACTCAAGGAATCTGTGTAGACGATAGACTTTGGAATATGATTTTCAAGAATGTGTCGTACAATCAGTAAAATTCCATACGCTTCTGCTGAAAAAATTGTGTGCACGCTCATGGTTCTGGTTGCATTGAAATTTGGACCATGAGCAGCGCACGACACCATAGTGGAGGTTTTAGAAGTGTCACAATAAAATTCTGCACATGTGTATTTAAACTGCAAAGACAGAAAGTGCTGCAGTATTGCAGCTCGTGGTACACAATTTTTGTCAAGTCTCATAAAAGAAAGGTCGCACGACACAGGGCGAACTTGCCAAGGCGGTAAACTGTTAGCAAAGGATGACCTGTACACATCTAAAAACGAAGCTCTCAGATCCGAGGCTCGCTCTCTCACTCTAAGTGAAAAGGGCAGAGGAACGGATGGGCGATTTACAAAAAGCACACATGTGGATGTGTCGTTAAAGATAGGATAGAAAGGATGGTTATTCAGCGATGAAATTTTAAAAGCATAAAGTAAGTCTATGTACGTCCGTTGGTTCTCAAGGCTCCACTTATTACATTCAACATATAGACTCTCGACAGGGCTAGTGCGAAAAGCACCCGATGCAAGCCGTAGCCCCAAGTGTAGTACTGGGTCAAGCATTCGCAATGCTGTTTTACTCGCCGACCCATATACCACACTGCCATAGTCCAAACGAGACCCAACCAAAGCAGTATAGAGCCGTAGTAGGAGTTCTTTGTCGGAACCATACGAATGGTGGGAGAGAACCTTCAGGATATTCATTGTTTTAAGACATTTATGTTTAAGTTTCTTGATGTGTGGAATGAATGTGAGTTTCTGGTCAAACACAACACCTAAGAACTTGTGCTCCTTGTTCACAGGAAGCGACACGCCATTCAGAGTAATGTCTGGGTCCGGATGGACCCCGCGCTTCCTGGAGAACACAACGCAGGAGCTTTTTGCAGGATTCAATTTAAACCCATTCTTGTCTGCCCAGCCGGCAAGCTTCTTGACACCAAGCTGGACTTGACGTTCGCATATTGACATATTACATGATTTAAAAGATATCTGCACGTCGTCTACATACATAGAGTAAGAAATTGTAGGCGGCAGTGCCTTCCCAAGGGAGTTCATCTTTACTATGAAGAGAGTGCAGCTTAGAACTCCACCTTGCGCCACGCCATTTTCCTGCACGTGTACCTTTGACAGTGCAGAACCAACTCTGACGCGAAAGGTTCTCTCCGACAAATAACTAATAACGGTATTTAACATGTTACCAGAGACACCGAACGACTTAAGGTCAGTAAGTATTCCATAACGCCATGCGGTGTCATAGGCCTTGTCTATGTCAAAAAACACCGTAAGACAGAATTGTTTGTGAATGAAGGCATCCTTAATGTATTACTCTAGTGCCACAAGTTGATCGTTTGTGGATCTCCCTGCCCTGAACCCTGCCTGGCAGCTCTCAAGAAGACCGTTGTACTCCAAAAAGTACACAAGCCTCCGGTGTATCATCTTCTCGAGAAGCTTGCACAGGCAGCTGGTCAGGGCAATGGGTCGATAGCTAGCGGGAGAAGAAAGGTCCTTCCCTTCTTTCAAAAATGCTACAACTATGGCATCCCTCCAAGACTTTGGAATGTGCTCCGAAAGCCATATCTTGTTGAAAAGGTGAAGAAGTGGTACAAGAGTGTCTGTGTGTAAGTTCTGTATCATTGTATATGTAATGTTGTCTGGGCCTGGAGTTGAGGGTTTACACGTGCTCAGAGCACCCCTCAGCTCATGAAGTGTGAACTCAGAGCTATAAGAAGTGGCTGACCTGTCATTGTCATGTAAAGGCTTCTTTTCGGCCATTTGTTTGTGTTTCATGAAAGTGTTTGTGTAGTGTGCTGAACTGGAAACGTGTTGGAAGTGTTGTGCGAGTGTGTCAGCCTGGTCTTGGAGTGTGTCCCCTGTTGTGCTGACCAGAGGCAGGCTGTGTGTTTGTTGTCCTCTGAGTTTGCGTATTCTCGTCCATACTTTCCGTGTGTCTGTGTAGGAGTTTATGGATGTTATGAAGGAACGCCAGCTCTCTCGTTTTGCCTCACGACGCACACGTTTTCCTAACGCCTTGGCCCGTTTGAACAAAATGAGGTTACTCGACGTGGGGTACCGACGAAGGACACCCCCCGCCTTGTTCTGGGCTTCTCGCGCCCGCCGGCAGTCCTCATTCCACCACGGCCTCCGCTGGTTGCGCGGGGCACCAGAGGCGTGGGGAATGGACTTTTCGGCGGCGTCGAGGATGTGCGCCGTGAGCAGTTGGGTAGCTTCTTCAACGTGTAGGTGTCCTATGAATGTGTGGTGTAGTTTGGATGTCTCTGTAAATGTATTCCAGTTAGCTCTTGCTTCATTAAACCTTTTATGGGAAGATGGACTGCTCGGGCCTGTACCTTACGTTAATGAAGTGGGGAAATGGTCACTACCACATGGGTCAGTGCCCACACCCCACTCAAGACATGGAAAGAGAATTGCAGAGCCAATAGCCAGGTCAAGATGTGAGTATGTGTTGTGACCTATGTTATGATATGTAGGCTGTTTATTGTTGAAAAGGCATGCTCCAGAGGAAGAACAAGGAAACATTTTCTGTGGTATCGTTGTACAAGGAACGACATCCCGGGACGCAACACATGTCCGGCATCGTCGTCGCACTACTCAATTCGCATCACAAGACCGCGAAATGCACGTTACATTTCCCCCCCCCCCCCCGCACAAAACAAACACAACTCGCCGCGGCTCCGCCGTTCGAGCCAGCTCAACGCCGTCCGAGGAGGCGTACAGGTGTTTCCTAGTCGGTATAGCCAAGTGACGCATAGCGCCATCTTAGGGCATGTTTGAAGCTATTTCCACGTGCATGTGGCCCAGAATTTAATCTTTCAGAACCACTTGGTCTCGTAGTGCAGTAGTTCCGTTCCTGCGAAGCGAACATACTAACCCTGGTTCAAATCCCGTTACCACTTTTTTTATTTTCAAGGGTTTGTCATATTTTACTATTAACATTTGTTATCATGCATACAATCCATTTACGACATTTTTATGCATTATAAATGGAATGTTGAGCATTTTTGTGGCCGTTTGGTCCGTTTCAGCTACTGCTTCGCGTACTTTTTTGCAGGTTTTCCCCTTTCAAGTCGGTTTCGGCTATTTCTATTGAATATTTTTCTACACCGTGGTTTTCAACCATTCCATGTCAGTTTTGGCTGTTATTTATTTCAGTTCCGGTGGTTTTGTATGCTTTAGGTACGTTTATGCTGTGGTATAAACTCCATAAAAAAGCTCATGTGACGGCCGGCTGTACTGACTAGGAAACGCATATACGCCCCGAGGAGTGACCTCAGTGAGAGGGTGGCGCCACCGCGCGGCGGCCAAACGCAGCATATGAAGCTCTCCCATTGAGTTACGGAGCAGTTTCGTGACCAGTAAAGCATTGAAAGACTCTGATATTGGTATTAAACTCTATGCGCTAGAAAGATTTGCTAGTCTGCCGTCCGGCGGCAGCGAAGGGGGCTCCTCCGTGATGCATGCAGCGGCGGTGCTGCGGGCAATCGCAGCGCGGCCGGGGCGCGGGTAGCAGTGCGGCGCACGGCGCTCCGCCTTGCTGCCTACGTAGGTCTGGGCGCATTCAGCCGATTTTAACTACGCGTTTTCGTCCTCTCTTCGTTTCTGTATATACAACATACTAGCCAAATAAATTGGTTCATACGAATACGAACAGTTTTTGTACAGAAGCATGAATTGATGGGAGTACGTTTGGCGTAGTACGAACGATCGCGCCAAACCACGGAATCGTGTCGCTGCGCTCTATCCTCTATATATCCTCTTCCAGGCAAAAAGTTTGCACACATACTCAGGGGCATCGGAAACACTGTCGGCACGGCATCTTTTTCTAGCTGAGGTACATCACTCAGAATTTGGAGTAGGTTGCCTAACAAGGCAGCGTTTTTGTGCATACCCCCGCCATACACTGCCATGGATATGTAAACGCGAGAAAATATTTGTGTGGTGTGTGGGTGCTCCACAGATTCTTTTGTGGCCCTTTGGAGTCAAATATATGCTTGAGCGGTATCTGACCAATTCTCATCGTTCAATAATTAGGCCCCATCGCACGTATTCCTCCTCAGTTGGTAATATCTTTTTAAATATAAATGCTGAATAAAAATATTACGGGTGTACGCATGCATACGATGTTTTTTGGCAGTTACATTCAACAGGCAGCAACTGGGGTACTATGAAACTTTTTATTTTGCGCGCTTGTAATTTTTGTGAATTCCACGATTTAGAAAATTCGCTAAATTGAGGGGCACGCGAAACTTTGTGCCTTGATTTACCCCCCACCCCCCACCTCACGCAGCGCTGTGAGAAACCTCGCTTCCCGAAGTATTTAGGAACCGGTTTTGTTTTGGTAAATCATTTCAGTACAGCCTTTCCCCCTTTTTCTCGAGTTAGCCTGGCCGGCTACATGCCGACCACCGTCAATGCATGACGTTCGGGGATAACCCAGTAGTTTTCAGATTAATTAGAACAAACACTGAGTCTGGCGCCGCTGAGCTCTTTTTGAACGTGACATCACAGTCTCAACATTGCGCGAAATAATATGGTTCCAGCGGCGTTGGTGAAACGGCTGCGGTTTCATCCTTCGGTCTCCCTCGCGAAGGTCAGCGGCCGCAAATAGGCTCTGTAGCCAGATTTATGAAAAATTCCGGCCGCGAAATTAAAGGGGCTTATAGTAGTTCTATCGCAGCTTCAATTGTGACTAATGTACCTCGAGCCGCAGGATTTCACCGCTCTAACTAGCCGACAAACACCGATGCGCGCCCACTTTCCGCGGCAGTAGCGCGCGGCACAGCCGCACAGGCCGGCCGGCGGTCGCTCTCGCAACGACCGCTCCGGCGCCCCGATTACTCGCAGAGCCCTCTGCGCAGCGCTCTGCGTGCATCAGCGGCGCGGACACGCCTCCCCATGGAGGAGGCGCGGGGACGGCAGGCTAGCAATATTTCTAGGGACCATATCTATAGTACAGTGTAGCCATAGGGGCAGCAGCCTCATTTGCAAGGGTTTTCTTGTTCTGTGAGGAAATGTTTGCCTACGTGCGGTTCAGGGACGACAACAAAAAAAGTTGCTTTGCCCGTGAGCGACATAAAAAACTTTCAACCCAAAAGGATTGAATGACGATGAAAAAACGAAGTGGTACGACGTTTTTTGGGACGACGAGAAGAAGTATGGATATTACCTCGCCCAAATAGTGAAGTTGTTCTCTAAGTCCTCGTGTGCCTTCCTTACATGGGCAGTTAGAACGATCATGCCAATTTCTTAAGATCGTTTTGAAATTGTTTTAGCCACCAAGCTGGACGCCGAGGAAGGCCTTAAGAAAGGCATCTGAATACCCGCGCGTCCTCTTGATGGGGACTCGTTGGATGGTGAATCCGGGGCGTCAAGTGACGATTCATTCAGAAAGGTACCGTATGCCCAAAGGTCTTTAGTTGCCTGCGTTCTATTTAAAGCATCAGTCGTACACAAGAGCGCATTAAACATGTGCTTCTCGGCAACAGCTACACTGCATGCATGTTAGCCCTGATACACTTGCTTATATAGCAGTGACGGCCGCAGTATGCACGCATGTGCGTAATCATACTCAGCATTCCGCTGTGACGTACTGCTAATAAGCATTATTTTTTAACATTGCCTTAGCTGTGCCTACCTGTTCTTCAAGCAAGCTACGGCCCCGGCCTCCGCCATTTTCTCCCATTCTTGTGTGTATTTCCGCTTTTTTTTCTTAGCTTCGTGTTTTTGCCACGAGGCTTATGTTAATGGATCGACGTTTGTGCACAACGAAGTGCGGAACACGGCCTCTTAATAAGCAATTACGTTCACTTCGTGCAAATCGTATACATTATAACCGTAATCTGCATGCGCGTCTATAAACGCGTCAACATAAAAAAATTACGACTGAAGCTTTTCTGCCTGCTGCTGTATACCTGAGTTATCTATATAATTTTGATTTAGGAAAAGGAGAAAAAACTACATCAGACCCAAGTGCACGGTGGTGGCGGCGGAGTTCCGGAAGCAGCAGAGACACATGCTCTTCGGGGATTCAAGTGAAGAGAACGACGTAGTGCCTCCCCCCGCCCCCCAGCGACAGGTCGGTTTGAGCTTTGATGTTACTGTTTTAATTGGGGATAACCTGCACGCTTTCTTTGCACGTATGCACGAATGGGTGAAGGTTGAAACTTACTCCTAAAATGTGTTATTTTTGGCAGTGAGCAACTGTTGGATTCCTAGAAATGAAATTGGGCACATTTCTTTGCATGGTATTATACCAAGCACCAAGCACGCGTAAAAACCATTGTAGAGCAAAAAAAGGTGTCTGGAGCCTTAATGTGTATGCTGTCCATGTGGTAAAGGCCCAAGAGCTTGACACCTCTAACTGCGAGGATTGATGCAAAGGAGAAGGTTATGATCTTCCTAACATACATGTTTAGTCACTTTTCGAAAACCTAAAGTATGATTTTATATTGCATGATTGGACTGTCTTGAAAACGGTGTCTATAGACCTATTCCTTGCCGCATTTATGCCTAGGAAAAAAATGCCAGCTGACACATCTAACGGTATGATTTGCTGCTTTCATCTCTAGGAAGCACGGAAAATGCCTGTTTACCGCAGGCCAATGGACCTGCAAGTTAAAAAGAAGCAGAGAGACTTCCTAGATGAGGCTGTGTGGAACGAGGGCACCCAAGAAGGCAACGCCAGGCTTCGTGAGAACAGAAAATTGAAGGTAAAAAACGCTGAACTTTCAAGGAGCAATAAGATGCTCATGAAAGCGCTCTGCAGCAAGGTGTTTGATGCAGGTTTGGGGCAAAGTTCACAGTTCACACTCAGCTTGATTTGGCACATGGTAGCCTTCTTTCTTGCATGTTTTGTATGAATGCCAGCACCGAATACATTTTTAGGAGGTGCCGAGCATGAGTATTTTTTGTTCTCTTGAAAAGATGGTACTTTCGTTTTTGTAATGGAATAATTTGCTAGGCTTCCAAATTTCTAGAATTAAGCATCAGAAGCTTGCAAAGGCTTCAACTACAGTGGTTCTGCATGACACGGAACCTCAAGGGATCGAGAAAATGGTATCCGTTTTATTCAGCGTGCTATCTACAGAGGGAATAGCTTCAGCATAGCATAATGCGATCAAGGCAGTAACCGCAATGGCAGATTATGGGCCCAAGCTATGTGTCACGAAAATGCGCAGTTAGATATTTTTGCTTAAGAAATACCACAATTTAAAGAAAATGCCTTTAGTTTCTATACTCATTCTGCCCATAAAATGTGGGATTTATTGCGTAGTGAAAAATGACTGCACATTTTGCTTTTTTCAGTTGTTGCTGTCTTTTTTTGTGGCACCCATACTCAACAAGGCAAATGGAACAGTTAAGAAACTGTTCCATTGAAACTTCTCTAAATTTTCTTTATTGAGATTGTACTGTAAAGCTCATTTATAGTGCCTGTGATATTTTTGCTGTTTATATAGTGTTTCTTGGTCTCGTGTATTAAGTGTGTCACAGTAGAAGATATACATTGTGTGTGGAGTCTGCTCATGATGACTTCCGCGAGGGATTTTTGAATTTATTTAACTAAGGTTTAAATTTGTAAATATTATGGCTTGTCCAATTCCAGAAAAGCGGATTTTCAGCGTACCCGCAGGCACCCCTATCAACAGGCAGCATTCAGCAGCCTCAGTGGCCCCAGTTAGCCCAGATGCGCCCCCAATCTATTCTGCGGTGACCACGTTGCCGGTGATGCGAGAGTTGAGCAACAATAGGCCCCTTGCAAAAACTGCCCAGCTGACCCAGCCTCCACCTGCACCCAAGAGAGAGCAAGGGCTCTATGCCGCCACTGAGGGGAAGGTAATTATATACGAAAAGTTTTATGCTTATCCGTAAACTTTTATGGATCCTGGTTTTGACCATAAATACACCATCCTAGGGACAATTATTTTATCACGTTTTATGCTTTCAGCAATCCTTTAAAAATGATATTTATTTCTTGCACACTTGCAGGCATTGCAGGGCTGACTACAAGCTTATTATTTGAGGCTTGCAAAATGTTTCAGGTATACCTGGGTTCTGGTGTTTTCATTTTGCAAGGAGCCTACACCCGCCTCATGCACCTGAAGGGTGACAGCAAGTTTGTCCGGGAGGCTGCTGTTGCAATTTTTTCTATTGAAGGGCTTGCTGGCCGAAGCGTTACAGGCACCAGGTCAAACAGGACCAAGGGAGACCCAAAGCCGGCCATCGACAACGCCAAACATTTGGTTTTGGCAGGTAGGCCTTTTGCTGGTCCATGTAGGCAGCATAAATGTAGATATAGTTATGTTTAGTTTTAGTTTATTTAAATATAAAGTTTGTTTAGTGGAACTCAACCCGCCTTCACATATGAGCTTATTTTTCAGAGATGTCAGCAGTGGAAATTCATCCAGAAGCCTAACGTTTATAAATTTGTCTAACTTTTTCTTGTTGCATTAGCAATGTGACTGATGTTGCCACTTCCCATATTCAGGGAATTCACAGGCCTTAGTGATCCACAGATTTTGCCTTGTCTGTGTGCAACACTTTTTCACTAACCAGAACAGAGAAAAAGAATTTTGCTAGATAAATTTGGAGTTGTGCGATCATAAATAAATGTTATGTGGTCATAAAAACTACAACCTTGAGCACACTTCTAGGCCACCAGCTGCAAAAGCAGCATATGTGCCTCTCTAGTCTCTATTTTTTTAGGAATGAGTGCTAGCTTGCTGAACTGATTGCACAGTTATTAAAAAACAAATGTAGCTTCAAAAGCGGACAGTCCATTACATTGCTTTTATACATAAACAAATTTGATTGGCTAGTTCCTTGTTTCCCCCAAGGCCTTAGGCATGTGCGGATGGAAATATTAACCTGCCAACTGGACAGGAATAATCTGTGCACTCTCTTGAACTTGTGTGTTAAAGGGACACTGAAGTTAATTGTAAACATTGAGGGTTTACTAACGCAAATTGTAGTTAAAAGTCCATAGGCCATTTTCCAACCACTCTGAGCGCGTTTACGCGAATTTATTTATTAGAAAATTCAATTAGATAAGTGCTATCCTCTTCACTGCACCCTCGCCCATTTTCTGTGGCCTTTTCTTGTGACGTCAGGAGGAGATGAGCTAGCAATTGGCTGCGCTACGGCACGTCTCGCCTACCTTCCGACAGTCAGTCGGCCCAGCGTTTAGTCCGCCGGCCGGCGACGGTTCGTCGCAATTCGTTCGCTCAGTTGAAACCCAGCCACAACACGTTGGTGAATATAAGAATGTGCCTTTCTTAACTTTGTTAGTTTGTACAGTGTATCAAGCTCCGAGTCCGGATTGCTCCACACAAGCGCTGCACAAGTGCACATGCGACGCTTCGCTGACTGGTACGCTAGTAGGAAATTCTAAGGCCACTTGAAGGCGGGAGAAGAGTCAGCGAAGTCAATATAGGTACTAAGGAAATAAAATAAGCTGAAACATTTACTGTACAGCGCAAAACATAGGGAGCAAGGAGCAATTTTTTGCCCTGGGTGAACAAGCACAGATATCAGCAGCACGACCACGCATCTGCGAACGTTTTTCCGTCTAAGAAATGCAATTGCTAGACGTGAGATATTGCGAAGTGTGGGGAACGCTTACAACAATGGACACGCTAACATAACGGAAACGCAACGGAAACCCCTGATGCGTCGCATCTACCCCATGGTTCCCCTCGCGGGAAGATGGTGTAAATTTTTCTTCTTTCCGTGGGCGTCGTATGTCCACGGGAGGATGACCTTCGGACGTGCGGAAATGGATACGTTTTGTACAATCGCTGCTGGATATTCACTGTACGTCCGCAAATATACATCCAAAGATGGACGTACAGGCGATGTACAGTGGCCGTCCAAACTAGGCATTGCATGTTCGGCTGTTTTTCGGACGTTCCACGGACGCCCGTGATTGCCTGGGTAGCGGCCTCCTACAATGTCGTCTTTGTTCTAGCCCACCTATCTTTCCTGCTGCCGGCTCCACTTTCATAATGATGATTCTTGAATGTCGTTGACTATTATTTCACCAGTGTCACTCTTTTTACACCAGGCTATATTTTAAAATGAGAGCTGTTGACGCGCACACAAATCTGCCCGGCGTTGACAGAAAACCCCTAGCGCACGTGAATGCATGCGCCGCGGCGACCGCCCTGCGCGAGGCGCGGCCGACGCGCTTTAGCAAAAAAAAAATACCCAGGTCACGTGTGCGCGTGCCTCGCGGCGACCGGCCGGCGCCGTCCAGGCTTACGCGTGGGCTTACGCCGCATGAAGAGCCTTCGTCATCGTGTAGTGACCGGCGCGCTATGAGTTCGCCGCGTCGCAGATGATGACAACGAGTCTGCCAATCAATCCCTTCACAACCAACACGTGGAGATGGCCACCGGACCAGCTGACGAAGAAGTGAAAGTCTACCGAGGTGAGGACACGCTACAAGAGGATTTGCCCCACGCGGCTGCACCGTCGAAAGACGACGACGAAAGGGATGACGGCGAGTGCTGCTAAATAAAACACGAAAAAAACACGGTACCTGCTATAATGGTCTTTGCTTTACCGTTCCGCCCAAAACGGCTTTGCAGCCGCTGGGGTCCGGCTGTTCCCTCTCTCTTGGTATCACTGTTAGTGTGAGGAGAAACTCGGTGGACACCCCAGCTCTGCTGTTTCTCTAGCCCTACACCACTAGTGCAAGCTGCGCCGATATTTTTCAATGATCATTCTTCTGGGGCGGTCATTGAGTCAGCTGGTTCCCTATGGCACTTAGCCTGCTTTCAGAGTGGGCAAAGCAGACGTGGGGCTAACAGCTGGACTTGAGGGAAAAGCGTGTTGTACAGGTCTACCATGAGAATGGCCCCTCTACAATGTTTGTCCACTCATGGGCGGCAACGTGACGGTTATCAGATAATCGCATTCGACAAACAGTGCAGGAGTATATGGTTCCAATGCAATGTGCTCCCTCCCCCGCACGAGACACCTTACGTATTCATGGTAATTGTCAGTCCCGACACCGCGGACCTCGAGCTCCCGTAGGTAAGCTGTGTCCAACTATGATGAGGTGTTGGAAGGTGAAGCGTAGAAGCCGTAAACGGTGGCCGAGCATTGGTCAAGCTCTGGCGGATGGGCTCCCTGACTGTCTACCAGGCAGGGAGCTCTGGGACCTCTTTGACAACCGGGGTAACGTCGAAGAAGAAAGTACCCCTGTTCCGTGCTTTATACTATGGCGCATGGAATTTTCAAAACCTCTTTCCAAACTTATCGGGCCCCGAAAGGGGTCAGCACGAATCGAAGCCGCTAAGCCGCTGTCCAACAGCCAAAGATTTTGTGCACCACAGAATTTTCCCAAATTTCTTGTGATTCACTCTCTCGAAGCTGAAATTGCACGCACCATCAAGTCCGTGTTCAAAGTGGCACTGTTGTGTGAATCCATTGTCGGAAACAATTATAAGGCAAAGAAACTGTCATTACGTGATGTACTTGTTGAAGTATACACCAAACACCAGTCAACTTCTGCATGTGTGACCTCAAAATAGCTGTCTCAGTGCACCGCACCGAGAACACTTCGCAGGGGGTCCCCTCTGAAATAGAACTCTTCAACGAAAGAGAACAAGGTCTTGAAGGCCTCCCTGACCAAGGTGTAACAGCTGTGAAACGAAATACCATCAGGCGCGATGGCAAAGAGCTCAAAACTAAACATGTCGCTCTGGCCTTTGAAAGAGGCACCCTTCATTAGACCATCAATGCTGCATTAGACCGCCAGAAGAGTGTAGGCAGCCATCCCTGTCCTTTCTGAAGACCATGTAACTATTCAGAAATTTGTGTGCTTGGAATTCAAATGCGTTCCCTGAACACACATTACACTTGGCTGATTGTAATGCAGCGTTTCGTATACATCGTCAGGATTTTTGAGGAGGCCTCTGGAGTTCCATTGGACTATGCTTTCTCTTCCAATTATGAAGTGTTCGTAGCTACTGGACTGGGTTTATGTGTCGTCTTTCGGGGCTGTGAGTTTCGTCTATTTTAGCGTGTCGGGAGGCTTTGGCGTCGGGGCGCGTTCCTTGCAGTGCACCGCAGACAAGAACAGTCCGACGTCCATTTCATCCTCGGATGTTCTCGGAGCGCCTGAGGGATCAGGCTCCTTGGACCGAGGACTCTTTGGGCCGCGCTTTTCCTTGCCCACAACCACCGAGGGTTTCAGGAACGCCTCGGATGGCGCAGGCTGTGCCGTCTGGGTGGGAGCTGCCACTGGTTCCCCCGTTTCCATCTCCTCCGTGCCCTCGCATGGGGTTTGGGACGGTGGAGCGGAAGTGGAGGATGCAGCAACACTTCCACCAGACGTGGTTGTCTACACAACCGCTTCTGGCTCAGCGAGCGGTGCGGAGGTGGGTTAGGCTGCCCGAGGCATCCCGGTGGGGGGCGGCGGCGCGACCAAGTCCGACTCGCGGTTCTGGGTCCCTGCCGAAATCAGACGCCGCACCGCCTCCCGGCGAGCTGCGTCGGCGTAACTCCCCAGAGGGAAAGAGGCGAAGCTCATCCGCGCCTCTGAGAAGGTGATGTTCTGTGTTACCTTGACATTATTATCTGCTTCTCCTCCCTAAACTATTCACATTTTCGCGAGTACGCTGGATGGGGTTCTGGCAGTTGGCACAGGTGAAAGTTTCAGATTCACAATTTTCTGAGGGATGGTCATGCTGACCGCACTTAGGGCAGGTAAGTCAGCCACGGCAAGAGTTTGTGTCATGCCCGAACCGTTGGCACTTGAAGCAGCGGCGTGGGTTCGGGATGTACGGGCGGATATTGCAATGTATATAACCGGCATTTATAGATTCTGGAAGGGTGAATCGATCGAAGGTCAGGATGATGAGTTTAGTTGCTATCTGTTTGTCGTCGCGGCGTATGGTTATGCGCTTTACAGCCGTCATGCCCTGATCCCTTAAGCCTCCCAAAAAGTCGGCATCGCTTTCGGAAACCAAATCTGCCTCAGAGATCACACCCTGAGTGCTGTTGAGGCTGCGGTCGGCTGTCACCCTGATCTCCAGATGTTCCATGCGGGTTTGCTTTAGGATTATTGTGGATTGCTGCTCAGTTTGGACTTCAACTAGTACTTCGCCTGTTCGTAGTTTTTTTCCCTCGAAAGGTTTGCCAATGATTCCTTCAAGAAACTTGGAGACAAGGAATACAGACTTGGGGAGACGGGTTTCGATTTATCCACTGATTCAAGGACCAAAAAACGGGGATACTTGTCAGGTTTTGTAATGTTGATGGTTGGTAGGGTGGGAAGGAAACTTCGGTGCGGCGCCTTTTCGGGGGCCGATCATGTTTTTTTTTTGGGGGGGGGGGGGGGGGGTTGAATTATGCGTATGGCATACGAAAAAGCAGGGCGACGGGGGTACTTTTTCGTCAGCCTTACCTTGATAGCTGAAGAGGTCCCAGAGCTGCCTGCCTGGTAAACAGACAGGGAGCCCATCCACCGAAGCTTGACGTGGGCTCCGACGGCCACCGTTTGTGGTTTCTATCCTTCTCCTTAAAAAAACATCGTCACGGTTGGGCACAACTTATGTATGGGGGCTCGAGGTCCGTGGTGTCGCCAACACCGTCAGCAAGACTACTCAAGGTGCCCCGTGCGGGGATCTTTATCATTCTCTTCGGGGGGTTTTGGTTAGTGATTCGTACGGCTATTTGGAAATTTTTTCAGCTGCGTCCATCCGACCCGCTGGTTACAAGTCCCTAATGACGGCAGTGGCTTGGGTCTGTGTTATATAGTTCGTTCGAGCGCCGCTTTTTCATTGTCGAGGATGGTGGACTTACAAAGGGTGACACTTGTTAAGAGTGCAATGGTGGTGGCGACCACCGCTATTTTGGGGTTTGCGCGCACGTAGGCCAAGCATCCGTGAACGTCGCCTTTTTCGAGTCGCTGTATTGTGTTTTGAGGGCTTGTGCGGTGGCCGTTCTTCTCCCTTCGTGGTTCGGGGGCCCATGTTTCTGGCCCGTGGGGGAACATTCAGCTTGGATCTTATTTATTTATTTATGTGTGCCTGGCAGCCTCTTTTTCAGTTGCAGGTACGTATACTATGTTAGAGAATAGTTGGCGTCTACTGGGCGTAGTACTTTTCGGGTATTCAGGTGCGCCTTTGCAAGTTTCTCTAGACTGTTATATACTCTTAGCGTCATGACATGAGCGGTACAAACGCCTTTCGGAAATGCGAGGCCTGGCTGGTTTGTGGGCCTTGCGTATGATGGTGCAGATCTCGCGGAATTTCGCCCCCACGAGGGTGGCGTAGAGGGCGACGTATACATTATTCTCGAGATTATAAAGGCTTTTCAAGATGCAGTATATCCTGTTCCTTCATGGCATGTTTTTGGCTGGTGATGCGGCGGAGCATACTGACGATTTCAGCGCTTGAAATATCCAGTTCCTTGATGAGTTGGGTGTAGCAATCTTCCTTATAAGTTATGCAGAATCATTCCCAGCACGCGTATTTGTCTCTATTCTATCATTGGGTCCGTTACTACGAAAATATTGATTGCGGTTTCTTTGACCGCTGTGGTTTTGCTGCAGATCCCAATTAGTCCGGATGGCTCTTGTGCAGATCACAGTGCATTTCATCAGTCTGTACCACAATCTCCTCATGGCCAGTGTGAACCCAAAGCCACTTTAAGAAACCGGACTTGTCATGAAGTTCATCGTTTGCTGTTCCATAGCCAGTTAAAATTCCAACTACTGGTAATGGCGCTATAGCGGTTGTCAGGCGATTGCGCAATTTGTTAAAGAGGCATCGGAATGGCAAGGGTGTAAAACTTGCGGAACAGGCGTGGGCGGTGGCGGGGAGAAGGTAAAGCACGTTGGCAAATAAAACGGCTTTACCGGAAGGAGAAAAGTGGGATTAGACAAGGCCATAAACTCCCACGCACCACGTCTAATATGATTGCACAACTTTTAACAATATTGTACAAAGTCTAATATTTTGGTACAGTCGCTGGGCTCATTGCATTTTTTTATACGAGAGGCCTCCAGAACATTCTCAAACCGGGCGCCTATTACTCGATGGTCGGCCACCGGTGCGAACAAGAGACGCCGCACATTCGCGTGCAACAACATAGCGCAAAGTAAATAGCCAAATAAACGGCCATCGCTTCGCTGCCACGAAAACATTTGAGGCCAGCCAGGAAACGGGGTAACGTTACAGTATCGAGCCACGCTGATACTGTTAGAAAGGAAGAGAAGGAAGTTAGGCAACCCGACTGGAGGACGCTTTGTGTGCTGTTTTTTTTCCTCTACAAAAGGAGCCCCCTGAAGAGGCAAAGCAAACTCGTTTGAATGCTGTGATGTGACGGTGGCTTCTCCCGTGCCTGCAACGTCATTGAGAGGTCAGCGTCTGAAGATTCCAATGGGCTCCCGGTTTCCTGAATCCTCGTGTTCGTCATCGGACGGCCTGGTAGAAACCAAAGTAACCCTTCGCAGGATAGCCACATCGCCTTCTGAAAGCGGTGCATCATCGTCCCGGTCGGTAAATATCGTAGGACGTTGTGGGGACCCTTGTTTCCCTACGCCTCGCCTGCACATGTTTTCCTGAGCTTGTGGCCGCCATTTTGGGCAGCCCGTGCGCCACGTACGTCGTGTCCTCTTCAAGACCCCGCGCGACGCGCCGAACCGGCTCGCCGCGAACGTGTGCGCCAGGGCGCGAGGGAAGGTGGACCAGTTTGTCACCTTCCTTTGCGCCACCCTTTCCCCGACCTAGGGAAGACTCCCTCTCCCCTCCGAGCTGACCTGCGGGACGAACTAGCGCTCCGCCGAGAGTCGACTGGGAGATTTGGTCGGAGTCGGTTGGCTCGGCAGTGCCTACGCCGAATGCCCCGATGACAGTGAACCCAGTTGGCTCCACGGACTCTGCTGAGAGATTCTGTCCTGATCGGTAGCACAGGGTGCCTCCCCTGCTCCCGCGGCTGTGATGACGGATATCGGGGTCTGAGTCCCGCGGCTTGAGCGTGCGACAGGAGCCACTGTCTATCGGCAAGCGATAGTCGTGTTGTCTGGTATATGCCCTGTATCTGCCAGGCAATAAAGCCTCAGTTTGGATTGCCGGAGCCTGTCTATCGCATGTGAGTACCCGAACCCGTGCGTGAGTCTTCGGATTCCGCAGGGCTAGTGTACGGCGCGTAGGGTTCTCTAGCCAAGCTAGCCGGGGTCCTCGGCTATCCCGTACGTTAGCCCACATTGGCACCCACCGAGGTTTTTTGCGATGACAGGGCGGCACCCCCGCTTCATGTTGCTTGATTCTGAAATTGAGAACTGGTTGGCGGAGGAGAGTGCTCGTGATAACGGCTTGCGGGACGCCACTGTCGACCCCCTGCTTCCCGCCACCGCGCTTACGCCTGAGCTTCGTCGAGGCGGCGCCGATCTCCCCGATAACCGACGCGCCGCGCAGGAGAGTTACGGGAGCCATCCCACTCCTGCCGGCGTGAGGCATTCCGACAGCCCGAGGGATGATTACCCAGTCCCGCGCCTGTCGACCTCCACCACTACGCCCAGGCCCCTCTGGGGCCCAGGCAGCGCTATACTAGCAGGCAAGCAAAGTGCCGCGCGGGAGAGTCACGGGAGCTATCATCCCACTCCTGCGGGCGTGCCGCACGGTGTCCGCGGGCGGAACGCTAATTGCGACCACCTGCCGTCACCACGGGCTTCAAGGAGATCATGACCTCCGGGCCTTGGTCGTAGCAACCCAGCGGATATGTTTGGAAAGGAGGAGCTGAGCCGCAACTCTGCCGCACCCGACCCCGCCGTGTACGAGCCTCACGGCTCTAGTGGTGCGGTCGCCTCATTCGCCGGCGCGTTTGCAGCACGAACGTACCCCACCGCGCAGACCTCGCAAGCGGTTACGTCTGGGGCGCACGTCGCCTGCCTTCCGCCAGCGTTGTCTCGCGACGAACCACCCCTGCCTTTGGCAGCAGTCGATCTCATACAAGCCCTAATCAACGCGGCGCGCACAACCGAGCGTCAGGCCTAACAGCTCGCTCGGTAGCCTCAGAATACCCGAGTACGGCGGTTACTCGCACCGCTTGAGTGCTACAGAGTACCTAGAGGCGCTGCACCGCTATCAGGAGGCGTCGGGTATGGACGACAGCGTGATTATAGGACGTATTCTGCCTATATCGCTGACCGCCCAGGCTGCACGGTAGTACCGGCTTGTGGGACGCGACGCTCGTACGATGGGCGAATTTGAAGCGCTCTTTCGCAGCGAATTCCTGCCCCCAGATTACGAGCGCCGCATGTTGAACGAGCTAGAGATGCGAACTCAACACCGAGATGAGTCTCTGCTCGAATACGTCAGGGCAATGCAGGAGGTATTTTTGCTTGCAAAGCCCATGGCGTCTGAGGCGGAAAAGGCTGAGAGAGTGATGAGACAAGCCCACCCAACTTTTGCAGCGTACCTTCGAGGCAGTCAGTTTGGCAACCTCAATGAACTGGCCAGCGAAGCAAAACGAATCCAAGCCGATATTCTAGCTGCTCGCAGCTATCGCCCGCTTCCCCAAGTCCACGCCACGCTGGAGCCAAGGTGCGCATGGCCAGGTGCGTCCCCACCGCCCATGCCGCGCGCCGCGGCAACAGCAGCGTACGCGGAGAGCACGGAAATAGAGCCGCGCGATGTGTCGGAGCGCGCGCTCGACCCGTACTCGTACGCCATGCGGGCGCGTTCTGATGCCCAGCAAAGCATGCCGCGGCACGGCTACGGCCTGGGACAAAACGCGCATGAGGAACCCAACAGCTACGCTCGTGTGGAAAGCTCGAGGGGACCGAATGCGCAGCGCGACAGTCAGGGAGCAGTAGCGCACTCGGGACCCGACCGCTACGCCCGTGTGGCAAGCCAAGGGAACCCGCCAGCACGGACAGCGGCCTCAGGCTGCTCAGTCGCATCGCGGCATCGTCTGCTACAAGTGCCGCGCAACGGGCCAGTATGCCCGCGCGTGCACCGCTCCCTGCCCGGTGCCGGTAAGGCAGCGCAATTCGGGAAACGCCAACCGCCGTCGGTGAGCACTTCGTCGCCGACGGCTATGGCTACATTAGGGGGTGAGCCTGAGCCCCTAATCCCGTTGGCGTGCAGGATAAAACGCCCCAACGCACTAGCGCCTTTCATTGCGATTACGATCGCTGGTCGGAAGTTTGCGGCGTTGTTGGACAGCGGAGCGTCTGCTACGCTGTTCGGCGATGATGTCCTCGGTCATTTGCATCGGAGAGCTATTCGATTGCGTGCATGCGACATCACTTTCCACCTCGTGAGCGGGAAAGCCATCTAAGCTGCCTCGCCGAGGCTGGTGGTCCGATGGGAGAACGAGTGCGACGTCACAGATTCGTATGTACATCTCCCGGGCCTGACAGTGCCTGTAATTCTCGGCCGTGATTTTCTGGCTCGTACAGGCATTGTGATTGACACTGCGAACGGAGGGTGTAGGCAAGGCGCTCATGCAGCCCTGCTCCCATTTGCAAAGCTGGCCGAGGTACCGGAAGCGTGCTCCGCCCCGAATATCTCTGCGCGCGCGGCAAACACGCAACACTGGCGGAGACGCTTTGCACTCCGGAGGCGGCGTGAGCGGGCAGGGAAGCAGCTCTCCCAACCGCGCAGCTGCCGCTTTCTTTCTTTCGAGGTTTTGAGGGGGGGGGGGGAGAGGAGAAAGGAACCCGAAAAGCTAGTGAGAAACTCTATGCCCGAAACTGTCTGACTTTGCTTGTCGACACCTCATCAGGTCTGAGGGGAGAGGGGAGGGGATTGAAAGATTTGCCGCCGCGACAGCAGCTCGACGAGCGCGCCTTGCGCTTCCCAAAGTTCGCGCGTGCGCTCGCCGCTTCTTGCGGCGCCCCACGCACCCACCCATCGCGCAGCGCAACGAAGGGAGCCCTGAAGGGACGGCTGCGCCGAATCCCGCGCTGAAACAAACAAACCAAAAAAACTCCGCGCCGAATCACGGGCAACCCCCGCCTCCTCCCCCCCCCCCCCCAATTCGCCCATACTGGCAGTAGCCCCTGTCTACAATTCCGGTACGCCATTCAGCAGCGAAGAGTTCCTTAAGGGTGAGCAGAACTATCCGTTTTGTAAATAGCCTGTACCTAATGTGGATATATTTTTATTGTTGTTTTTGTTAGGCTCACGAAAGAGGCGTGATCTGAGATGGAGCGAGGTGGCGCGGCCACCGGGTGTCCGGTAACAGCTGGTAACAGCCGAGCACAAAGCAGTTCGTATTGCTGCAGGCGCGTTTATTTGTTGGTTTGATTGTTTTGCTTCGTTTGTTTTCTGGTTGTTCTTTTTCTGGTAGGCTAGGTTTCTGCTCAACCTAAGGGAAACTTCTGCTGATATACATCCCATCGAAGGAGGCCTCTGACCCCTTCAAGGTGGTTATCCCGCGCAGTCTGCGAAGAGCGATTTTTGAGCTCTTTATGCGACTCGCGGGCGGCCGATCACGCGTGGGGCCCAAGGCTTACATTTTAACTTCTTCCACTCCGTGATTTGGCTTAATAACCTCGAATGTAGTGTGAGTGATACCGGTGGCGGCCTTCTGCCATGAGCACACGAAATTCCGGGTTATCGAACCGCTGCACCAGTGTTGGGGTTCTTCTTTTGGCCTTAGCCTGGCCCGAGCACCCTGTTTTGCTTTCCTACTCCGAGAGCAGCAGCAGGAAAGTTGGCTGTTGTTTTGCTGTTACTCCCGACTTGTTTCTGCAGCACGCCCCCCGTGGCGTTTGCCCCCGGTCTGGTCATGTCGCCCGCAGCCACACGGCACGCGGCCGGTTCCGGAAGCCGCTGGTGCCTACCATCCCTGGCAGCCCACCCCGTTCTCAGGCCGCAGCCCTCTTGACGCGGTCCAGCGGCGCTCTAGATGCGGCCTTCTGAGCAGGCCCAATTGGCGCCTCTCCGAGCCACTTGCTACGAGCTCTTCACTGGCAGCACACGAGCACTCCAAAAGCTGCTCTTCTGGGATGGTCCCTGGCGGGCCCGGCCTGCACACTGTCGGGGCCACGACCCCGTGTCCACTGGTTCTTCGTGTGCCCTGACGACCATGGCGGCCGTCCCTGCGGCGGACGCTGCTGCCCTTGCCGGACGAACGACTGGCTTAAGAGCCCCTCCTGTCTGAGGAGACGTCGGCCCGTCTGCGCCCCGGGCCTGCTGTTTGCATCTGCTGCCCCGGCCCCGGCCCCGTATTCCCAAACCAAATCCCGTAGGGGCCCAGACCGACCACACCCCCTTCAAACGGCGACGTCACAGTGTGAGGTCACTTTCTCTTCGTGCGCGACTTCATGCGACGTGTATTTTGTTTTCGCAATGTCTAGAGTGCCGTCCGACAGCTCTTTAGCTAGACCTTGCAGTGCCGTCCGACGGCACTGCAAGCGTATGCTCCCTTGCCGTCCGACGGCTCTTTAACTGGGCGTTAGAGTTCCGCCCGAAAGCATGCGATGCATGCGACGGCCATCCAAGTAGAGTGTACTCTACACTCTACTCCAGCTGCCGCTAGGGCAAGTCATAGAGCTCCAGTGCTCCAGTCCCCGACAGAGTGTGTTGTTTCGCGTTGTAGCATCTCCCTGTTCTGTGGTATCATCCGCTGTAGCTCTGGCCTGTATGGCACGTGCTTGCCATGTTTTCACTGAGTTAGTCTACTAATGCCGAGGGAAGGCTCCAGTTTCAAGCCGGTACGAAGATCGGAGACAAGTTTTCCACTCTGGGTGAACTGGAAGCGGCGGTTCAAGAGTACAGCAAAAAATTTCGTGCAGTTTTGGAAGCGCGATGTGAGAACTGTCGAGGGAGCAAAAAAGAAGGGCCTTAAAAGGAGCCTCCACGAGAACCTCGGGGCCTACAAGGTGCACTTCTGCTGCATAAAGGGAGATCGAGCTTTCCAAAGCCGGAGCAGCGGTCATCGGAAGACCAGGTGTGACGCGTACACGGCTTAAGTCTGGGATCGGTGCCGTGCAAGTGGGCGCATGCATTTATTTTCGCAGCACGTTCTTGGATGGATGTCCAGCAGAGATCAAGTGTATCGCTTCCCAAGATGGCGAGCACTTGGAAATCACTGCGATCAATGGGCAGCATTCCCATGCCGTTTCTGAGGTATGCATGTTTCCATAACTTGCTTGTGTTTTGTGCCCGTGTGAGCACACGCGTAAGGTTTGCAAAATATTATCTGATAATTTCCCCCGCAAAATCCAGCGGTATTAGCGGTGAGCGCGATCACGGGCGTCGCTACGAAGCGCGACTCCGTTAGTGGGTTGCCTCAGAAGATTGAACGTACCCACGCGGAGGATTGGCCAAGACGCTTTGTACCAAATGAGTATGCGACTTATATTGACCTATGTGACCTAATCGTATGTAAGGAGATGGTAGTTTTTGCAACCTTTCCGAATGCTTAAAAGTATCATATCACATCACTCACGTTCTCGTGGCAATAAAATGTGCCTCCATACACTATGGGCTGCAAAAAATGTAGGTTGAGTTCCAAAGCGTCAATGGGCCAGTTGCAGTCTGTTAACTATGGGACCCTTGTCTGTGTACTAACTTGAATGTATTTTAACACCGTTCGAAATAATCCGTTAAAAAACCTATTGAAAAGGCACGTGCTGGTTTTATACCAGGTCTCTTACCAGTATGGAGGCTTATCGAGCAAAACGTTAGCAATTGAGCATGTTACCAATAACTTGGTCGGTTCAATCTCGGAGGCTGTGATCGTACACACAGCACGGTGCCATAACCGCTTCATCCACAAAGTAATCGTGGTATCAGCCTTGTCTGATATTTGTAGGTGTAAACCACAAAATAAAGACTTAGGTATGACAAACAATTTGTTCATTACTGCTTTTATGTTTGTATAAAAAGTCAGCACGTAGAGGAGCTAGTGCTAGTCGGTTTCCCTCATCTGCGCTGCCATAACGTGTCCGCCATATCACACGTGTACACACACACGTCCACTTGCACACATGTACACATGCTAGTCACGTGTGTGGTAGAAATACAGTGACACTGTTCAGACCTGGAGGGATATTTCGGTACATTTCCCACAGCCATATCCTCCCAATATTCAGACTTGTGTTATAGTAAAACCACTCAAGAGGGGGATGACCAGGACGAGAAAACTTTAACAGAAAAATCAAGCTGGTTACAGGGCGGGGTCCTCAGTCCAGGACAAGGAAGCATGAGTAATTGTTTCAGTTCATGGAATGCCATCCCGAGTAGGCCAGGATTCGTTCGTTACGCTTAAAGGGCTTGGAAAACAGTAAATAGTTGCTTGGGGGTATTCATCAGTTTCAATTCTTGTTATGCTGGAAACCACCACGTATACTGTTTATTGCAATCTTTAGAGAGTATATCAAGCTTTCGTCACTATAATCATGTCACAACTATTCTGGTTGATTCAGTTCGTTATGAAAACGATGGTTATAATAAAACTTTTGCGCACAAAAGCTGCCTTTGAGTACATTGCATGATGTCTGCACCGTTTCGCGGTGGTGTAGCAGAAACATTTTCATTGCATTTGTAAACGAATAAACAACACACTGTGTGGATATGCACCTTCTTGCACCTCGCCATAACAAAAACCAATTTGCGAAGAAGGGAATGTATGTCATAGAGCCTGAAGAAAATATCCGCAAGAACTTTGCGAGCACCCCAAACATACCTACACCTCCTAATAAGACGTTTGTAACGGCGCAGAAAATTTAATGCATTGGGCACAGAAAAAACATTCATCTAATACCAGTAACAACAAAAGAAATAAGACAGCCGTTTTATTTTCTGCTGTGCAATGTGGGTGTAGGGATCCACTGTTTGGTGTGTAGCATTACAGACTGTTAAGTTACCTTGGATAAGCTTTCAATGCTTCTCCCAAACACAAAAAAAATATGTTGTACAATTGACATGGGCCGTGTTGTAATCACTAAGCACCCATGTAATGAACCGTTGGCTAAAATTGTCACTGAAAGGAATGTCGTGGTGATGATGATGATGCAACAAATACACATACTGTAGTATGAACAAATGTGGTTAGCTTAACCCAGTGCCAACAATCATTTTTAATGCAAAACACAGGAAATCATGCAAAAAACAGGTGATCTCAAACATAGATTCGATGATAGTCCAATTTAATCTTAAAATAAGTGCCCTCTAATGCTGAGCAGATTTCACTTCGAATAAGTGCTGAAGCACTAAAACCAAAGGGATGAGAGTCTGTTTGGAGCTTTGGGAATATCTATGAAAATACTGATGCAGCATCTGCCCGCATACTAGCTCTGGTGCAGCCTATGCTTGATTAGTTGTCCAGTGTGAATTGGGGCTTTTTTGCTAAGGTTTGTTTGAATGCTATCAAAAATCTTCCATTCAGTTTTGTGTTTGTTTTCACTTAAGGCACTGTACCTTCACCTGCCGCACAGCCGATCACTACCGGACCCCGTCAGACAGGATGTGGCTGGCACTTGATGCCAACAAAAAGCTTGTCAAACGCAAAGTACAAGAACAAACAGGAAAGGTTGTTCTCCTCAAGGACCTAAGCAACATCCGAAGTGGGAACAAGCCTACTACAAGGAATGACCTGGAGAAGACTGCACCTGCAGCAGGATGCCTATGGTACTAGAGGTGTTTGATAACTAATTGTGCTATTTTTCATATGAATGTCGTAATGATGCACTTATAATTATTTATGCAGGCTCAGACTGTCACATCTTGACCAAAGATGGAAGTTTCCATGGCATTCTGATCTAGGCACCACCCATGCGTTCTACAATAGAAGCGTACCCTGAGTACTTGAGGATTGATGGAGCGTACAAGTTACTCGAAATGCATACACCAGTGTTCATCATCCATGTTGAAGATGCAAATGGCTGCACAGAAGTTGTTTGTGTAGCAATCTTGGTGCAGGAAGATGCAGAGAGTCTGATGTGGCTGCTGGCGAAATTCAAAGAGTTAAATCCAGCGTGGGTCCACACAACATGCATTATGTCGGACAAAGACCTCTTAGAGCGAGATGTCCTGAGGAGAAGTTTTCCTTCTTCAAGCCTCCTGATTTGCGTGTTTCACACTCTGCGCACATTCAGGAGGGAAGTTTCATGCGCAAAGCTAAACATCAAACCAAATGAAAGGGACTGAGATCTGGAGCTTTTGCAGAAGATGGTGCATGCGAAGTCCGAAGCCATGTTTGACGAACTGGAAGCCCAATCCGATGCTACGGCTCCTGCGCCAGTTGCTGCCTACTACAACAAAAATTGGCGTTCTACAAAGGACGAATGTTTACAGGGCCCCAGTTCTTCATGAACAGCTTAAATAACACAACCAACAACCGACTTGAGGCCATTAATGACAAGCTGAAAAGTGTCATCAAGCCACACAGCTCACTGGAAGAGTTCTTGCCCGCAGTTTTTGCTGTCCAGCACGCATTGCCTGATGAGCGAGACCAAAAAGCGGTGAATTCGGTCTATAAAATGCCGACGTGTCCTGAACGTGATACGGACATGAGCTGCTACCAACGGGCCCTCACAATGTATGCCTTTGAGTTTGTGAAGAAACACCATGAGTGGTCCAAAAAAATTACTTTCGAGCAGACAGGCCAGACCTTCACTAGCAAATGCAGCAGCGGTGACACACTGACCACACTGACTGACTGCAACTGCTCGTTTCGACTGTCAATGCTGCTGCCCTGCAGGCACATGTTTGCAGTTAGGCAAAAAATTGGCCTGCCACTGTTCGAATAATCTCTGTACGCAGCAAGATGGGGCCGCATGCTCTATCATACGAAGCAGTGGCTGTTTTTGGACCTTGAGCAGGGTAGTGAAACAAGCAGCATAACGGCTACAGTTTCAACTTTTAAGGCGGCACCACGGACCCAGCATGATAAGTTTCCGCACGTGCTGCAGTCGTGCAAGTATCTAGTAGAACTTGCTTCTGAAGAAACTGGAGAGCAATACCTGCGACGTGTTCAGAACATTGTTCACTTAACCCAAGCTTGGGAGCAAAATCTGGATGTTGAAATCGTAACTGTTCATGCAGATCCTGCCTCGGAAAAACTTGCTACAAGCACACCTCCACAAAATGATGCTACCAACAACCTGCATGGTGTTGCCAAAGGCCACGCTGAGAGTCTGTAGAACAAGCCACATGACATGGCTGTACTTCCTTTCAATGAACACAGCTCCCCGCTGGATCAGGACGAAGCACTTCAAAGTTTTGCTGGCAACAACCTGGATGGTGTTTCCGAAGGTCGAGCTGAAAGTCCGCCGCCGCAGAATAAGCCACATGACATGGCTGCACTTCCTTCAGCTGAGCACACCTCTCAGCTTAACAAAGACAATGACAGACCACTGCCTTCACACAGCCTAAGTTGCATAAATGGAAATGTGTCATACCCTGGACAAGTAGGTATTGCTCTACAAGACTTGCGAATGCCTGTGAAAGTGAAGCCAAGAGCCATGGCCTCCTTTATACTTTCTGTGCCTGCTAAGCGCCCTTTCCGCGGCCGTCGTCGCTCCTCAGCGCTTACGCTACTTTCCGTCGACAGGTGGCGCCAGCGACATAGGGTTCGGGCGTTTCGGCAAGCTGGCCGAGCTGCCACAGCTAGCCAGCCAGTCGTAGCGGCTATTTCGCACGTTGCGGCGTTGTGGGACCACGTTTCCCAGCCTCGTTTTGTTATTTCTTCACACGCTCATTCGTTAGTTGAGCCTCACGGTAAGTTTTCGGCAGCATCTTCAACCAACGACACGATTCTATCGAAGCTGCAAGAGGTTGGCGAGCAACAACACATGCAGGTTCTTCTTCCGCCCGTGCACGGTAAGCCAACTTTTACGTCAAGCCGAAGGCCAGTTACGGCGCGATCAATTAGCATATCATTACCGCGTTTGCGTTCCGTTTCCCGTGTTACCGGAAGCGCTGGCGACGGTGGAGCCTGTGCCGTTAAGTTACCTTTCACGGTAACTCTCGCGCTGCGCAGTCTACTCCCGCAAACACGGTAAACGGTAACGTAAACACGGTAACGATATGCTAAAACTGCCTGATATGTAATCAGTAACTTGCATGTACTGCGCGGGTTTCGTTCGCGTTGCTTATAGCTAAGGCTGAATTGGGACGGATAGTATGTGCTCATTTACTGCCTCATTTCTTTGTGAATGGGATCGTTCCTTCAAAAAAATATTCTTACTCAAAGCTTTATCGATGCTGGCTCTGGAATTTTGTAAATGGGCTCTTATTATTCCCACTTAACATTTTCTTTATCGCCCGATGCACCCTTTCAAAGTTATTTCAATGCCGTCGTATTTTTGTTCACAGGGTCCAATGGCGTACTGTTGTGTGCCCCGTTGCCGGTCTGACGCAAAGAAGAAACTTCCTGGCGTCTCCTTTCATGAGATCCCTGCCGACGAAGTGCTGCGGAGGCAGTGGCTGAGAGCTATACATCGAGATGACTGGCTTCCAAACACTACGTCAAACTACTCGAGGGTGTGTAGCAGGCGCTTCATGCACTTTACGACGACAGACAAGAATGATGTCTACAAACCAGTTTCACAGAAGCCACTGTCACGAAAACATGTGAAGCTGGGAACTGTGTGAAGTCTTGCAACTGTGTGACAACTGAATTTGTGCTTGTTATATTTGAGGCGAACATAAAAGAGTCTTGTGTCAAGCATAACGAAAAATACAGTTAATTTCTTCTTGTTTGACTCGATGCTTCTCCCCTTAATTTAGTGCTTCTTACAAAGAGGGGATTGGCCACGGCTTTTGAGTTTAGTTAAGTAATGAAATAATAAATATGGGAGAAAAACAAAAAAAGTCTTATTCACTTTCAAGTTTTATTTTTAAAAATACGAACGCTGTCCACGCGATCACTATCCAAGCAAACAGGAGCTGCCGCACGTACTACGGTCCATTGAGCCAAACTGAAGTTATGTTTGAATAAAATACTCACGGGACACGTCCTTTCTGCAATCTATTGTAAACGATGCCGGAAAAACTAACTGTAAAAGTGGCCACATCGAATCTCTCACGGGCTGTGCGCCGCCTTGGCCAGCTCGCCACACTCCCGTCGCTGCCATCAGAGCCCTACGTCAGTGGGGCCCCCAGCGAAATCGGCGGCAGCGGCTCGCAACTTGAGCGACGGCGCGCCCCCATTGTTCTCCCCGCGGCTTGGTAGGCACAGAGAGTATAAAGGAGGCCATGCAAGAGCACGGCCATGCGGAACAATGACCACTGTAATTTGGCTTCTAAAAAAGCGCTGCAAACTACAGCACAGTACAGTGGATGCCACCGTCAGGAGCAGCGCAAGTTTTGCAGCCTGTCCAACAGAGGAAGGGGTACACACAGATGTAGAAACATCGGCACAAGAGCCAGTGCAGGAGGCACGTGCAAGCATTGAGAGTCGGTGCTTGAAGGAAATACAAATGTCTGCAAGGATTAAACCTCGGGGTCGACCTTGTGGTGCTACGGCAACATTCATCTGGCCCATCTACAAGCAAGGAAATGTCAACGAAAAAAGCCATGGAGGCGCACAAAATGCACCACGAGCATTCAAACCCCTTCGCACGTACGAGAAGCAAAGGAAGATTCTTGGATGGCTCGTCTCATCAAAGCAAGTTACACAAGCTTTTGCAGGAGTACTAGTCGGTAAGGCGGGTAAAATATTATATGTGCAGTGTTCCCTTACTTTGTTACTGTTTAAACTAGTTTTCCATTGCAGCAGTAAAACAAAGGTACCAATAAGCATAAAAGGCAAGAAATGGTGTTTGGTCTTGTTCTGAAATTTTAGCCTTTAACAACAGCATTCCGTTCAGGTGAGGAAGACGTCGAAATGATCCCTTCTAGAGTCAAGAAATCCATTGTGGATAAGGAAGTTGACCTAAATATTGTCAAAGAGTTCACAGAAGATGGGTGAATGCAGGTCTGCAGTGTAATGGAAGTGAAGAAAAAAAAAACATGAAGTGGAAGTGCAATACATGTCAGGATTCCTTGGATGAATCAGCAGCAGTTATATGTGCCTCATGCCTCTGCTGACATGACCAGGTGTGTACGCGCATCAGTGCATCATTTCTTCACAGCAAGGAGCCATGGTTCTGCAAGAAATGCAAGCATTAAGTAGTCCTTCTGTCACATTGTGAAATGTGCAACAAAAGTATTGCTAGTTTCTGTGCCACTAACTCAAGTGTAGCAGTACTGTGCAGTCTTCTGGTGTGCGTTGTTATTGGTATGCATGTGTGTATATTGTTACATTTTGTGTGTATTATTTGTGTAGCATGTAACTAGTTTCACCAAATTGAGTCAAAGATACAATGTGTGTATGTGGTCTTGATGCATTCCTAGATTTTGAGTATTGCATTCATGCAGCGTGTTACTAGACTCACTAAATTGAGTCACAAGCAGAATAGGCCATTGAACTGATTGCTCATCGAGCATTGATGCTTGGTTGCGCACGTTAAATTGGCAGTTAAGGTTGCAAGTTCTGCTAACATGACCATATTCTGGTGCTTAGTCATTTGCAGGTAACTGTCATATGAAGTGAAACCATCAGTTAAAAACTACTAAATTTGTGGATGTGTTTTTTCAACGTATATGTATGTAGAGGGTGTACTGAGCTGGCAGCTCAGTTCTCAATGTTTTATTAGCTGGCTGAAATATATTGGCTAACAACTGGTCATTTGCAGGTTACTGTGATGTGAAGTTATCCTTCCGCAATGATAAACCATACATTTGCAGGTTTCTGTAATATGAAGTTATATTTCCGTAAGGGACACATTATAGAAACGTTTGACTGAAGAACAAAAAAAACTAGCCACCGTCAGTACACAGGCTTCAAAAGGGCCATGAAAACGTAATACAACTTCGTCCCGTTTCAAAGAACTAGACTTTGGCAGCTCACCCCCTTTAATTTCACCTACAAAAGACGTTTTTCAAATAAAAAAACACGAAATTTGGACAAATGGCATGCTAGCATTCAAGGGATGTGATACAATGGGAGTAGAAGCTGCACTACAGTCTCTATGTCATGTTTCTTGGTGATGGTTCCGGTTGGTGGTAGCCCCTCACAAATCAAGATTCTGGGTCTTAATAGAGCAATCTCCGGGAATTTGCTGTGGAATCACCACTTTGGATTGTTTTCTTTATGGCTCCATTTGTTTGAAGTTTGTGATAAAATTGGTATCGTTTTTATCAGGACGAACCACTTTTTTATTGAATTGAACTTTTATTTCACCTTCAAGGCCCCTTTAAGGACGAACAAGTTACTTTGCAATGGCACTAACATGGAGCAAAAGAGCTATTTCAAACAATAAGGGCGCACAACAATTGCCAACGTGCTGAGCTATATCAGCACTCCTTCTACATTAAGCAATGCTGTGATTCGGATCATGCATACAGTCTGGAGTTGTAGTACCTGTGGCTGTGCATTTACTGCTGGCTTTGTGCTGTTGCATTATTTTTCCCCTGCTGTGTTTGTTATTCATTGCTGATTATATTGCTTTCACTTCCCAACAAGACTGTTTTGCTGTCGTGAAAACGTTTGCTATTGTATGCTCACGTATCATAATCTACTTTTTTTGTAAAAGCTCCTTCTTGTAGTGCCTCTTAGGAAAGCAATTGTGTCTGAGGATTTATGATCCAGTGAGGCCTTGTGTACATTCTGCAACAAAGTGTCCGACGAACATTTTTCTTTACGTCAAGAACATTGCTAATGTTAATTTAAGATAATGAACGGGCGGTGATATGTGCTCTTTGAAATTGGCTAAAAGTGTGAAGCTGCATCAGCTCAGAAAAAACGCCTTTTTCTCCTGAAACCAGGCATGTTGGCACAGTGTTAAGGCATCTGTTGTATTGAGCGACCCCATATATTTGGTATCTTCTTGTTGTTTTGTGAAAAGTTGCTAGCGCCTTAGTTTACTTGTCAGTTTATTGTGCATTGCAGTTGTCTCGATAGTTCTTGTACAAAGGATTGCAAGCAATGCACAGTGGTTGAATAAAACATGCACAGTTTGTTCGTTCTCCACTAAAAAAGGCACGTTTTATCGTCAAATGAAACACACTGCGCTGCACCATAGCAGAAAATATAAACAAACTACATATAATTAAGTTCTGAAGATTGATTTGATTGATTGATTGATTGTAGAGTTTAACGCGCCGACGCAACGCAGGCGATGAGGCGCGCCGTAGTGGAGGGCTCCGGATTAATTTTGACCACAAGTTCTGAAGATGCTGAAGTGAAAGTTAACACAAGCTGCTTTATTAAGGCGCACCATGTTCATTTCAGACCTCATTAGACAACTCGTGCCTAAATTGTGCGTAACCTCAATTTCGCACATAAGTCATAAATTTATGGCTAAAGTGTTCAAATTTGCTTAATCATAACACTTCTGATCAAAACTGCATGTCAGCATGGCCAGAGCTCAGTACGCAGCTCTAGAGAACCAGAGCAAGGCCTGGGGGCATACAGGATAATTTGTAAAGAATACATGGTTACTTGTCTAAGAATAAGCCATTCAGACGACCCAACTGTTAAAATAAAAGATCTTGCGATCATGTTGCATGTTGAGCAATGAGACACACCGAAACCCTCACAAGAATTTTCCTTTTCACGTTCCACCAGGAGCACGTCTCGTGCTGAGGCTGCAGGTTGTGTTCTTGCTGGCTGTCGCTTACTGAATCCTGGAGGGAGAGGCTGAGCAGTGCATTAATGACCTGCATTATAGTAGCTTCTTGTTGAGGGCATTAATGAAGAGGTTCACGTTGCTAGAAATGGCAAACATGGCACTCATCCCTCCAATGCAGCAGTCAACAACACACCTCGTTGAGGCGATGTCACTAGCTGAGGCCACTTCCCTCTATTGGAATATGCCAAGTTTCTCAAGCGATGGATACTCAAGCGGCGACATGAACCAGAGCACATGAGTTCCACTGCCATGGTATTTATGTTGGCGCCACGAATCTGGCAGAAAACAAAAGAAGATACTTTGCACGCAGCACTTGTCACTCATGGCTTTGAAATAGTAATTTTGTCGAGCATTAGGCCCCCTCATGGTGCCCGCAAGTGTTATAATTTCGCTTCTCAGCATGCGTTAAAAAGTGCCAACTTGTCACCGTAAGCAATGAACCCCGTCAGATACTGTTTAGCGTCCTTGTTAAGTTGAGAGGATAAAAATGAAATTTGTTCTATAAAGAAATAAGACAAATACACTCACTACTGGGGCGTTGAGGGTGTAGTAGCCTCGCTTTCCCCGGATGAGCTCCGTCGTTGTGATGGCCAGCCAGCAGGGCGCAGTCACCGCAACCCACGGCATCGCGTAGCCTACCGCATTGTGGAAAGTACAGCATTTGTTGTGGAGGGAAACTGGGCACAAATACTGCTCCGGGGCGCACGCACGGTGGCCCACCGTACACGATTCGCCGTGGCGAAGAGCGCGAGCCCTCATAGAACATCGGTTTCGGTCTATATAGAGACACGGGGACGCAACGTCTTGCCAGTGTCTCTTGTATATAAAGGAGGCACAGCTCTTGCATACAAAACCCGCGAACGTCCCACCTTTAGTTGGCTGACGCCCTTATTCGAGTAAGCGCACATAACACCATGGTTTCGGCTCGCTTGCTCACAGGGACACATTACACAACGTGAGCGTCCGATCTCGAGCTAGCTAGTGCGTCGTTAGAAACTTCTTTTCTTTCGTATAAATATCTTAAGACGACTGAAGCTCGAAGGCGCGGTGCTGGCCGTGCGCTGAAAGTGCTGAAAGCTACGCCACTCAAGCGCCGCATAGAGAAAGAAATGAGCGCCGGACTGGCCGGCAGGCCGGACGGCATGGGAGCAGACGCTTGCAGCGCCGTCGGACGGCAGTGCAAGGCCCCGCTAAAGAGCCGTCGGACGGCACTCTAGAAACTGCGTGTTTTTTTCTCTCGTTTTGGGCGGCGGCCGATGGTTTCGCTGCGTTCGCGAGGCTGGGACTGAGGCGCTGGGGAGCTGACGCACATTTAGTAGAAGTTGAAGGCCCAACCACATCCAGCGTACTTTCGGCGTTTTCTCGCGTGGCGACGCGAGCTGACGCGCGAGCAACGCTGCCGTCTTCGCTCGCCAGATATCGGCGTCGAAGATATCGGATATCGGCGCAGCGCGATATCGGCGCAGCGCGATAAACCAGCGGAAAGCTGGCAGCAGCGGTCAGGTTTCACGTCCGTCTCGTGCTTTGGGGTCATTCCTTTCAACAGAAGAGAATCAATTTCTTTTTAACTTGCGGTTATCAGCTGCCTTAAAACAAATTGCAAGCTATTTCTGTTCTAAAGCGCTTATTCATTTGTGGCTTGTATGGTTTTCATCGGGGAGATGGGGTATTTCTAATAGCTTTTTTTAGTTAAATAAGAGAGCTCTGGCTACGCCGCTTGTAGTATTAGAATTGATGGGGCTTGGATGCAAGATCGGTGCGTGACGACCAAGCCTTATCCACGCCAGAATGCTAGCGCCGCATGCCATTCCATTAGTTGCTACCGTGGCTTGCGTAGGGAAGATCGAGGTTTTGCGATAGCTTATCTTGACTCAAATAAGGGGGCTGTGGTTAGATCGCTTGTAGTAACGGCATACCTGCCCTCGGATCCAAGATGGGTGCGTAAGAAACAAGCGTTACCACGGCTCAAATCTCTCAAACATGACCAAAGCAAATCACTCGACAATATTTGTTGGCAGCCTCTGTTAGGGTACCAAATTCTTAGGACCCGCGTCTTGTCCTGGCGTGGTCGAGCGGCTGCGCGCTTGTGTGCTGGCGTTTCGCTTTTAAAGTCCATGGTTCAAATCTTGGCGAAACCTCGTATTTTTTTTTTGCAATGAGGGCTTCACCGGCTTTTCTTTTCTTTTTCAAACTATACAAAGGGGGCCGGAGTTCCTTGCCGTTTAACCTACAAGTGACGATCGACAGGTTAAACCAAGTAGCAAGTCAAGTTGTGCTAAGTGGGTCTTCGTCCATCATCCCATCTTACATTCTTCAGATTTGACGGTAATGACACAATTATAAAAACGGATCAACACGCTCGCCGATGTTAACACCAGATGAGCAACCGACGTCCCCGTGTGCTTTCGACCGATTGGGAGCAAACGTCCTCCGCTGCGGTACGGAATCCAAAAGACCACCCCAGATAAAAAAAAAACATTTTTCTCTTCACTGTAATGATCGAGAGTGTTCGCTTTCAGGAACGTAAACAATGACCACACGTACGTGAAAAAGCGTGCGCCTGCAGGCGCACTTAGAGCACCGCGCCCAGCGCTAGCTTAACTAGGAACAGAATGGAAGACGAGCGTCTGCAGGCTCGCAAGAGAGTGCGGAGAGTGAGAAGCGAGAACAGGTATGCGAAGGTATACTTCATAGAGTTAATACTGATGATGATGGTTGGGTTTTTATTGCGCAAGGCCGACTAAGGGCAAAGAGCGGCAGAGAAAAGTTTATTTAATGAAGTGAAGTGGTTACCACAAAAAGGTAGGTAAAAAAAACGTGTCAACAGAACGTAGTAAAATCAGTTAAAAATAATGGTGATGGCTGGTGTATAGGGCCAGACTTGATTAGGCGTGATAGGAAATGAGGTTAAAAACTTAACGTCTGACAAATACTCAAACACATGTTTCACAGAAACAATGGCATCGTCACCTAGAAACAGCGATGGATGTAGTGGGATATGTTGTCTGTAGAGTTCTCTGAAGTGTTTGTGTCGTGTTGTGTGAAGTGCCATGCATGTGATTAGTATGTGCACTACGGATAGGGCCTCTCCGCACCTGCTGCACAGAGATCTTGGAGATGCAGTGAGAAGGTGCGAGTGCGTTGCATGTGTGTGCCCTATCCGTAATCTGGCCAAGGTGACTTCAGAGTATCTATTGCGTGTCGGTGGTGTATGGTCCCAAGTGAGGTTTTATTACGTGTAACTTGTCTGTTTGTTCACTCCAGTGTTTGCCATGTTTTGCGAAGTTGTTTTCTGATGTGTGGTTTCACGTCGGTGTAGGTAATGTGGTTATGTCTACTGTATTCAAGAGTGTAGCAGCAGCACCCTTTCGGTCCGCCGCTTCGTTCCTGGCTATACCACAGTGCCCAGGGACCCAGCAAAGAACCAGTTCAAACTTGCATACATACACAGACATAATACCCTTGACGATCAGATTGACAACGTGGTTTTCCGAAGGAATTGTTGACGACAGTGCCCGCACAACACTGACGGAATCTGTAGGATAATGGATTGTGGGATGTGGCTTTGCAGTATATGATTGACAACAAGAAGTACACCGTAAGCCTCTGCCGTAAAGATACTAGTATGTCTTTTCAGAGTTCTAGTGACACTAGGGCCGGACCCATGCTCCGCGCCGGACACAGAGGTGGCAGTTCTAGAAGCGTCCGTATAAAATTCAGAACACTCATACTTCTGCTGCAAATGCAAGAAATGCTGCAGCACATGTGGGAGCTCGGTTTTTGTCTACATTTGTGAAAGATTTCTCGCATGATACAGGGCGGAGATGCCATGGTGCTATAAAATCCGTTAGAGAACTTTGGATTGTATATAAAAAGGAGACAGCAAGCTCTGGCGCTTCCTCTCTAACTCTGTAAGAGAAGGGCGCAGAGAACGATGGTGGATTTCAAAGGAGTTCAGTCATGGATGTATCATGAAAAACTGATTTAAAAGGACGGTGTGGCATGGATAAAATTTTAAAAGCTTCAGGAGATCTGTGTATGCTCGCTGACGTTGTAGGTTCCATTTGTTGCACTCCACATAGAGGCTTTCGACCGGGCTAGTGCGGAAGGCGCCACACGCCAGGCGGAGCCCGAGATGGAGCACTGGGTCCAGCATTTTGAGGGATGTTTTACTTGCTGACCCATAAACAACGCTACCATAGTCCAATCGTGAACCTATCAAGCTGGTAAAAACACGTAAAAGAAGTTGTTTGTCAGCACCAAAAGAGATGTGCGACAGAACCTTGAGGATATTCATTGTTTTTAAGCATTTATGTTTTAGTTGTTTTATGTGTGGGATGAATGTCCCCTTTTCGTCACAGAGAATACCTAAGAATTTGTGTTCCTTTTTTACAGGAATAGAGACACCGTGGAGTTGAATCTCTGGATACGGCCGAATGCCACGCCTCTTGGAAAACAAAACACAAGTGATCTTCCCTGGATTAAATTGAAAAGCGTTGCAATCTGCCCAGCCGGCAAGCTTGTTCACACCAAGCTGGACTTCCCGCTCGCAGACAGAGAAGTTACAAGACTTAACAGATCATTGTACGTCGTCTACATAAATTGAACATAAAATTGACGGTGGCAATGCCTTCTGAAGAGAATTCATTTTCACAATAAACGAAGTGCAACTTAAAACTCCACCTTGCGGCACACCATTTTCCTGCACATGAACCCTAGAAAGTGCAGTTCCAACTCGCACGCGAAACGTTCTTCCAGACAGGTAACTGGCAAGCGTGTTCATTATGTTACCCGACATGCCAAAGGACTTCAAATCGCTGAGGATACCGTACCGCCAAGCAGTATCGTACGCCTTTTCAAGATCAAAGAAGACTGTCATACAATACTGCTTGTGGAGGAAAGTATCTTTGATATACGCCCCTTATGCAACGAGCTGATCGTTGGTAGATCGCCCCTCCCAGCCTGCCTGGCAGCCCTCGAGAATACCATTCTACTCTAAGAAGTACACAAGTCGCCTGGTTATCATCTTCTCGAGGAGCTTACACAGGCAGCTTGTCAGGGCAATGGGATGATAACTGGCGAGAGAAGAAGGGTCCTTCCCTTCCTTTAGGAAAGCAACAACTGTGGCCTCACTCCAAGAGCGTGGAACGTGCCCCGAAAGCCATATTTTATTGTATAGGTGTAAGAGTGTTTCAAGAGTGTCTGGGTGTAGGTGTTGTATCATGGTGTATGTAATCTTATCTGGGCCTGGGGCTGCAGGTTTGCACGCGCTCAGTGCAGCCCTCAACTCATAGAGAGTGAATTCAGAGTTGTAAGAAGTATTTGATTTGCCTTTGTCTTGTAAGGGCTTCTTTTCTGCAGATGTTTTGTGTTTCATGACAGTGCCTGTGTGGTGTGCTTAACTGGACACGTGTTCGAAGTGTTGTGCAAGTGTGTTAGCCTGGTCTTGAAGTGTGTCCCCTGTTGTGCTAACCAGGGGCAGGCTGTGTGTCTGTTGTCCTTTGAGCTTGCGTATACGTGTCCAGACTTTGTGTGTGTCCGTGTATGAATTAATGGATGTCAAGAAGGTGTGCCAACTCTCTCGTTTTGCCTCACGGCGCACACGTTTTCCGAACGCCTTGGCCCGTTTGAACAAAATAAGGTTACCCGACGTGGGGTAACGACGAAGAATACCCCACGCCTTGTTCTGGGCCTCTCGCGCCCGCCTGCAGTCCTCATTCCACCACGGCCTCCTCTAGTTGCACGGGGCACTGAGGCGTGGGGAATGGACTTTTCGGCGGCATCGAGAATGTGTGCCGTGAGGAGTTGGGTAGCTTCTTCAACGTGTAAGTGTCCTATGGACGTGCGGTGTAGTTTCGATGTCTCTGTAAATGTGTTCCAGTTAGCTCGAGCTTCATTGAACCTATTATGAGAAGGTGAACTGCTTGGGCCTTTACCTATATATGTTAGTGAAGTGGGGAAGTGGTCACTGCCATATGGGTCAGTGCCCACTCCCCAGTCAAGACGTGGAAAGAGAATTGCCGAACCAATAGCCAAGTCAAGATTTGAGTATGTATTGTGTCCTATGTTATGGTATGTAGGCTGTTTCTTGTTGAAAAGGCAGGCTCCAGAGGACGTTAAAAACTTCTCTATCAGGCGACCTCGGGCATCCGTGTGAGAAGAGCCCCAACGAAAAGTGTGTGCATTGAAGTCGCCTGTTAAGATGTATGGTTCAGGAAGCTGGTCGACCAGCGCCTCAAAGTCAGAGCTCAGAAGTGCAAGATCAGGAGAGATGTAGATGGAGCATAGCGTTATCAACCTATTAAAAATTATTGTGCGGACGGCTACAGCCTCAAGGACGGTGTTCAAGGTGACAGGGTGGCATGATAAGGATTTGCGGGCGATTATGGCCACACCGCCAGAAGAGTGTGTGCAGCCACCCCTGTCTTTCCTGTATACCAGGTAACTATTCAAGAAATTTGTGTGTTTGGAATTCAGATGTGTTTCCTGGACACACATTAAACTTGGCGTGTTGGCATGCAGAATCTCATGCACCTCGTCAAGACTATTTAGAAGGCCTCTTCAGTTCCATTGAACAATATTTTCTCTTCCCATTATGATGTGTTCGGAGCTACTGGAGTGTGAATATTTATGTAGGGTCATTCGGGGCTTGGACTCTTGGGAGGGGCTTTTTTGCCTTCTCTACTGACATGGACGTCGCAGCCCATTCCTGTCGTTGTGATGAAAGCCTGAAGGGCTCAATGTCCATGTCGTCATCTGAAGGCAAGGGGGTGCCCAGCGGACTGGGGCCCCCTGACGTGGTACCCTTTCGGGTGTTCTTTGCCTGCGCTGCCAGTGCCGAAGGCGTGGGGAGCACCACAGATGGCACAGGCCGTGAGGCGGGGGGGGGGGGTCGCTGCGACTGCATCTGTCTCCATCTCCGCGCCCTTGCGTGTGCTTTGGGCCGGTGGAGAGGAAGCAGTGGATGCAGCGGCATCCCCAACAGACGTTGCCACCATAGCCGCTGTTGGTGAGCGAGCGGTGTAGAGGCTGGTTGGGCTGCGAGGGGCAACCCAGGGGGGGGGGGGGGGGTCGGGACCAAGTCCGACTCGCGGTACTGGGCCCCGCCGAAACCAGATGCCGCTCCGCGCTCCGGCGAGCAGCGTCGGCGTACCTCTCCAGGGGGAAAGACGCGAACCTCTTTCTCTCCTCTGGTAAGGTGACGTTCTCTGTGACCTTGATGTTGATTATTTCTTTTCAAGCTGGAACTTCTCGCATTTTCTGGAGTACGCCGCGTGTGGGCCCTGACAGTTTACTCAAAGAATTTGTTACATTACAGTTTGTTACGTTACGTTACAAACGTAAGAATTTGTCACGTTACAGTTGTCGGACGGGTGGTCGTGCTGGGCGCATTTTGCGCAGGTAAGTCGGCCGCGACAGGAGTTTGTGCCGTGCCCGAACCGTTGGCACTTGAAACAGCGCCGCGGGTTCGGGATGTACGGCCGGACTGAACATCGGATGTAACCTGCGTTTAAGAATTCTGGAAGTCTGGACCTGTCAAAGGTTAGGATAAGGTGCTTTGTTGGTATGTGTTTATCATCTCTTCGTATAGTTATTCGCCTGACCGGTGTTTGCCCTGGCCACGAAGGCCCTACAGCAAGTCGGCTTCAGTTTCATTCAGTAGGTCATAGTCTGAAATCACGCCCTGGGAGCTGTTTTGGCTGCGGTGGGGCGTGACTCGGATCGGCAGATCGGCGATGCTCGTTTGAGCAAGAAGTTTTTTGGCCTGATCCTGGCTACTGACCTCGACAAGAATTTCACCGGTTCGATGTTTTTTGGCCTTATACGACCCTCCAACAAAAACGTCAAGAAACTTTGAAATGAGAAATACCGACTGTGAAGCAAGAGGTTTTGATTGGTCTACAGATTAAATCACGATGAAGCGAGGATAGTTGTTCGGTTTCGGAGGACTCAAGACAGGAAGTGGTGGAAAAGAAACTTCGGTGCGGACCCTTTTTGGGGGCCGATCACGGTTGGGGGGGGGGGGTTGAAAATGCCCTATAGCATAGTATAAAAGCAGGTAGACGGGGGTACTTTCTTCTTTGACGTTACCCTGGTAGCCAAAGAGGTCCCGGAGCTCCCTGCCTGGTAGACAGACAGGGAGCCCATCCGCCAGAGCTTGACCTGGGCTTCGACGGCCACCATTTGAGGTTTCTACCCTTCACCTTAAAACACATCACCACGGTTGGATCCAGCTTATGTATGGGGGCTCGGGGTCCGCGGTGTCGGCAACACTGTTACCAAGATTGCTCAAGGTGCCCCGTGCGGGGATAGAGTTAATACTACTGACTGTATACTTCGTGGTTGAAGCTTCCCAGCGCGTACGTCATGCTTGCGCACGGAGCGCAACCATCGAGCGCCGCGAAGCAGCGCGGCCACAAAAGAACAAAACAAATTTTTTTCTTTACTTTAATAAGAGTGCTTTTCGGAACGTATAGGTACAAAAAGGTTAAAGTCCTAACCACATGGACACAAAATCACACGTCGCGCGAGCGTCGGCGTCGTTCGGCGGCAACGCGCACACACGAACACTTTCAATCGCCACTGAAGTGAATAGCGATCGAGGTTTCGAACGTGCTCGACGCACTGCCGCTGCTACACGGCAAGTTTCAATCGCGATCGAGAAGCTGCACCGGTTGCATTCGTGTACGCCAGATGGCGTCAGATGGCCCGCTTTCCGCTGCTTTCTCGCGCTGCGTCGACGCCGGTATCTGGCGAGCGTAGAAATTCGGCGTTGCTCGCGCGTCAGCTCGTGTCGCAACGCGAGAAAACGCCGAAAACTACGCTGCATGTGGTTGGGACTAACTTCTACTAAATGTGCGTCAGCTCCCCAGCACCCCAGCCCAGCTCCGCGCATGGAGCGAAGCTATTGGCCGCCGCTCAAAACGAGAAAAAAAAAATGCACGTCGCATGAAGTCGCGCTCGAAGAGAAAATGACGTCATGCTGTGACGTCGCTGTTTGAAGGGGGTGTGGTCGGCCTGGGCCCCTACGGGATATGGTTTGGGAATACGGGCCCCGCCCTGCTGTTGCTGGGCTGCCCTACCTCCGGTGACTACAAAGACGCGCTGGACTGAAGTGGTGTCCTGGACTGTGCGTGTCGTGCTGCTTCGCGATAGAAGAACTGTTATGGACTTTGCGGGCCTTTGTTGACTGGGGGCGAGTGTTGTTAATTTCGGGGATGTGTTTTTGCTTTTGCTCGGCAGCGGTTGTCCAAGCAGTGCAGGCTTGGTCTTGAGGAAGGGGGGATTGTGGGGACCCTTGTTTCCCTACGCCTCGCCTGCACATGTTTTCGTGAGCTGGTAGCCGCCATTTTGGGCAGCCGGCGCGTCACGTAGGTCATGTCCTGTTCATGACCCCTCGCGACGCGCCGAAACGGCTCGCTGCGAACGTGTGCGCGAGGGAAGGAGGACCAGTTTGTCACCTTCCTTTGCGCCACCCTTTTCAAGACCTAGGGAAGACCTCCTTTCCCCTCCGAGCTGACCTGCGGGACGAACAAGTGCTCCGCCGGGACTTGACTGGGCGATTTCGTCGGAGTCGGTTGGCTCGGCAGTGCCTACGCCGAATGCCCCGATGACGGTGAACCCAGTTGGCTCCACGGACTCTGCTGAGAGATTGTCCTGATTGGTACACGGGATGCCTCCCCTGCTCCCGCGGCCGTGATGACGGATATCGGGGTCTGAGTCCCGCGGCTTGAGCGTGCGACAGGAGCCACTGTATCCCCGCAAGCGATAGTCGTGTTGTCTGGTATATGCCCTGTATGTGCCAGGCAATAAAGCCTCACTTTGGATTGCCGGAGCCTGTCTACCGCATGTGAGTACCCGAACCCGTGCGCGAGTTTTCGGATTCCGCAGGGCTAGTGTACGGCGCGTAGCGTTCTCTAGCGAAGCTAGCCGGCGTCCTCTGGTATCCCGTACGTTAGCCCACAACGTTTGTGTGTTATACATGCATCGAACTGTTTAGTTACTCTACTGTGCAACATTCGTTGTGAACGCTCCTCATTTGTATAATATTCTAAAGTTTAACTCCGGAGAATGAAGCTTGGGAGGCAAACGAGGGAATGGACAGAGGTGCGGTAGAAATTACAACCAGCCCAAAACACAGTCCCCACTCCTTCCAGCAATTTCCCAGCAACTTTGGGGAGAAGTTCAAGACCCAAACGAAAGTTCGGGACTCTCTGCCCAAGCCCAACAAAACTCTCGGTCACAGAAGCTCAGGCACTGTGACAGCCTGAAACTCGCACCCACAGCAAAACAATGCTACTCCAGTTGTTTCTCCAAAATTACGTAAAAGAACACAGTAAGTAGGTAAAACCATGGGTGTTATTGTACGCATCTTGGGTCTTCCCCCATCATTTGACCCTCAGCACTCGACACCACAAACCTTTGAGTTATGGGAGGCAGCGCTGACCAGCTCCGACCCCAGGATTCAGAGGGACTTGATTCTCAGAGCATGGAGTGGGGTGTAAAAGGCGTTTCATGGATGGAGGCACCCGTCCATGACCAAATATCCACCCCTCTTTCCTAAATAAACGTTTTTTCTCTCTCTCTTTCTCTGCGAACAAAATGTTTTGTAGGCCTTTGATAGGAAACATCCTCGGTTTTTGTGTTAGTGTCCCGCTTTTTAATGCGTGTCATGTTGTGACAGCAAGTGCAATATTAAGTACGGTCCTTTCTGAGCAATTCATAAGAACCTTAATGGACAGCGAAAGCAATTTTGAAAAAACGTTTATTGCTTTGCACATAATACTGCTCCCTTCACTTTATTAGTAGTCATGCTAGTGCTTGACAGCACTGACAGCCGCATAGAATAGAAGCACGTTCATTAAATCAACGCTGAAAATACGGCGAGCTCCGGATGATGAGAGAGCAGCAGCCGCACACCCCGGACTTCGTGAAGTTGCAGCCGGGCCGGGCTGAAGAGCCCGTTCCAGGTGATGCGGGAGAAGTTCCATTTTCCTGTGTTCAGCAGTTGGGCACGATTGTATGCAGTAGGTTGAGGGGGCCGTGAAGCATCCCGCCATGTCCTAAGTGAAGGCCACCGAAGAAAACAACAGGGGCTAAAGTAAACATTCCAGTCGCGAAATGCTTCAAGAGCCTTCTACCGAACTTTCGGTTTTTTGCGGTCACCTGCGTCCACATAATTATTAGTAAGCGAGGTGATAAATCTAGTCGCTATTACTAGGTTGACATGCCTGGCCTACCATTTCCGTGCTACGAATGGTGAGCTACCATTAGTGAAAAGCTGCGTAAGAACTCACACTCTTCAGAAGAGGAAACGTACGACACGTGCGCGCAGTGTGTCGTGTTAACATTCACTATGAACCGCGTCACCAACGCGTTCAATTTGTCCAGCTAGGTGTACATTGTTTTTGGCGCTTCTATGCTGGGGTTATAAAGTTCTGTTCGATGTTAAAAGTACACAGCAAGATGTGTAATTATATGTTTAATTTTTTTTGCAGATTGAAGTATACAAGTCGTAGGGACAAGCAACTTTCGTTCCAATTTCAACCGGTCACTCATACGTGCCGCAATCGCGCATGAGATAGTTGCTATGCCATCTACAAGCTTCTAATGAGGATTGTACCTCGGCATCTGCTGCTGAAGGCCAGCCACAGGGGCTGGTAGGAGAGCCGTGGGGGCGAAATTGGCGACTGGGCAAGTTGGAGGTGCGCTCGCTGATCGGCCACGATATCACCACATCCGTCCGTGTGCGCCTGCTTGATGTCGTAGAGGATAACAAACTCTCATAAATCCAGGAAAAAAATTTGCCAAATCATAGGCTTCGCAATTTTAACGTACAAAGGTGTATTTTTGGGACCGACTTCCTAGCCCCCGCCGCGGTGGCTCAGTGGCTAAGGCGTTGTGCTACTGAGCACGAGGACGCGGGTTCGTATCCCGGCCGAGACGGCCCTTTTCTGATGGATGCGAAAAGCACAAAATGCCCGTGTGTACGAGATTTCGGCGCACGTTAAAGATCCCCAGGTGGTCAAAATTAATCCGGAGCCCTCCACTACGGCGCGCCTCATCGCCTGAGTTGCGTCGGTGCGTTAAACCCTACAATCAGAATCAATGACTTCCTAGCCAAAAAGATCTCATGGTGGTGCATGCTGGGATATCGGCGTTATTTGCAAAGAACGCCAAGATAATAGTGGCACATGCTCAGTATACCACGCTTGTCCGATGCCTGTGTAACAATGTACTGTCTCAAGTGGTAAGGCGGTGTTTTGAGCGGGGAAGAAGATCCCTCTGGGGCTACTGGTGGCATCTGCTTATATTGCTAATCGTGCGCCTGCACACAAACCGCACTAATTAACGAGGCCGCACACATTTCGTAAAACAGAGGTTTCTATGGCACGGGTAAGAGGCATTACAAAGTGGCAGGAGATCTTTTGTACTTTATCTTGCAAGGCAGCAGTTTGTTTTCAACCTGCCGTACCGTTACCACTCACTGACTAGACAGAGCCACTGTTAATGTTTCGCACAGCAGGACTTAAACCCAGCCTCAGGAAGGAATTGCCGTCATCAGCCTGCTTTGTATAGTGCAGGCCGAGCACCCCTCCGCTGTTCTGCCAACCGTTATTGTCTTGCGATGGCCTATACAATCTTTGTCCTCCATTTTTTTTCTTTCCCCCGTTGAGCTAATGGTATTCGTTTACTTCTAGTTCCGTGTCTAGTTTGCATCACCCTGTTTAAGGCGGGAGCATTAGCAGTGTTAGGAGTCGAAAGCAGTCCCGCGTCAGCGTGAGCTTTGTAGTATCTGTTTGTTTTATGGCGCAAGGGCAACGATGGCCAAAGAGCGCCAACGCAGTGGTTGATCATTTTGAATGATGTTTTAGTAAAATGGTGCTGTAAATGTGACGATATTAAAAGAGGTTAGTGTGGGGGTGTATACAGCCCCTCATTTAAAACAACAATAAAATTGGGGAAATGGGAATGGCAGGGTGAGAATGTAAAAAATAAATAGACACTCATAGCTTCCTCCCACTCTGAGGTCCCCGAGGTTACACATGGTACGATATGCTGTTTAAAAAGCCAATGTCTCCCAGGTAAGCAAAAACGCGTTTACTTGGAATTAAGGGTTGATCAGCTAAAAACATCGAGGGATGAAGAGGAATCATGTGAGTGTAGAGTTCCCGGAAGTGCTTTTTCCTTGCCTTGTGGAAGTACCCACACTCAACCAAGAAATGGCTGACGGATAGGCGACGTCCGCACCTGTAGCATTGTGGCGGTGGTTTGTCCTGCAGAAGGTGCGAGTGAGTAGCGTATGTATGGCCTATTCGTAATCTGCACATGTATACTTCCGTTGTTCTGTTGTGTTTTTCTGTGTAGTAGCTGCCTAATTGGGGTTTTATAGTGCGGAGTTTGTTATCTGTCTGAGTGTCCCAGTGTTGCGGCCAGAGTTCTTGGATTGCCTTTCGAATGAATGGTTTCCAATCAAGATAGGGAAGCTGCTGAACGTCGACGCTACAGCGAAGTGCTGCCACAGCGGCGCTCTGGTCTGCGAGTTCATTACCAGGAATGCCACTGTGTCCAGGCACCCAACACACGAGCATGACCTGTTTTAAAGCGTAGGCTGCTATTATCTCTTTAACTAACCTGTTCAGCAGAATGTTCCTACATGGTTTTCCATAATGCAGTGCTGTCGCAACACTCAATGAGTCTGTGTATATAATGGATTGTTGTGTCTTTGTTTGTATTATGGGTTCTAGCGTAATATAGCATGTGCCTCAGCCGTAAATATACTTGTCTTTCTCTTTAGTGTCCTTGTGCTGGCAAAGTTGGGACCATGTGCAGCACATGCCACAGCAGTGGCAGTTTTGGAGGCATCTGTGTAAAAAGCAGTGCATGGGAATTTGTTTTGAAAGTGCAGAAAGCGTTGTCGGATAAGTTCTGTGGGTGAATGTTTTTTTGTAGATTTCCTTGAACGACATGTCACAGGTGACAGGGCGCAGTTGCCAAGGCGGCATGAACTCAACGAAGCAGTTTTGTAAGATTCAGATAAAATAACCCCAAGTTCCTCTGCCTCCACCTTCACTCGGATAGAGAAAGGCAGAGGAAGCGATAGACGGCTCAAAAACAGCCTTTCGGACGCTTTGTTTTCAAGAATAGCATTTAGCGGAAGACTATTTAAGGAAGTCGCCCTTACCCAGTAGAACAGTGCCATGTATGTACGCTGGTGCTCTAAGCACCACTGATCCGTTTCTGCATAGAGGCTTTCAATAGGACTCGTCCGGAAAGCCCCGGACGCCAGGCGGAGCCCCAAGTGCAGCACTGCGTCAACCATTTTTAGAGCTGTTTTTGAGGCAGACCCATTCACTACACTTCCGTAGTCCATACGGGACCTGACAAGACTGTTAAAAACACGTAAATGGCATATCGTATCTGCACCGTATGACTGGCGGGAAATGACTTTTAAGATGTTCATAGTCTTAAGATGTTCATAGTCTTCATGCATTTCATTTTAAGTTGTTTAATATATGAGATGAATGTCAGGGTATCATCTAAAACTACTCCAAGAAACTTGTATTCTCTTTTTACGGGTATGTGAACTCCCTTAGGTTGTATGGTTGGTTGCAGATGAATCCCACGCTTCCTGGAAAAGAGAACACAAGTGCTTTTCTGCTGATTTAGGATAAACCACTTTTGTCTGCGCACTTGGCTAGTCTGTTCACAGCAACTTGGATCTGCCGTTCACAGATAGAGGAGTTGCATGACCTGAAGCTAACGTGAACGTCGTCTACATAGATTGAATAAAAAATGGTGGGTGGCAGTGCCCTCCCTAACGTATTCATTTTTACAATGAAAAGTGTTCAGCTAAGCACTCCACCCTGGGGAACGCCATTTTCTTGTGTGTACGTCCTAGATAACGCTGTACCAACTCGTACCCGGAATGTAATATCTGATAAGTAGCTTTCCAGTGTGTTTAACATGTTTCCACAAATGCCGAAAGATATAAGGTCATGCAGGATGCCATACCGCCAAATGGTGTCATAGGCCTTTTCGATGTCAAAAAATATAGATATACAGTGTTGTTTACGAGCAAAAGTTTCTCTAACATAAGATTCAACAGATATAAGATTGTCAGTTGTTGACCTGCCCAAGCGAAAGCCTGCCTGGCAGCTATCCAGGACACCATGATATTCCAAGAAATAGATACGCAGTCTATTCATCATCTTTTCAAAGAGCTTGCTCAAGCAGCTTGTCAAAGCAATAGGGCGATAGCTTGTCAAAGAAGAGGCATCTTTCCCCTCTTTCAATATAGCCAACACAATTGCCTCTTTTATAGCGCGAGGAACGTACCCAGCACACCATATCTTATTGTACAAGAAGAGAAGAGTATTGAGGGTATCTATGTGCAGGTGCTGAATCATTGTGTATGTTATTTTATCAGCTCCTGGCGCCGAAGCACGGCATGTGTTGAGGGCTACCATAAGTTCCTGCAGCGAAAAAGGAGAGTTACACCCATCATTAGATTTCTTGTTGTCACGAATAGGCTTTCTTTCAACAGATTCGTTGTATTGCAGGAATGTCTCAGTGTAGTGGGAGGAGCTGGAAATATGTTCAAAGTGCTGTCCCAGGGTGTTTGCTTGGTCTTCAAGTGTATCGCCAGTGGTGCTGACAAGAGGTGTGACACATGTTTTCTGCCCCTGCAGTTTCCATATCTTGTTCCAAACTTTGCGCGCATCTGTATAGGAATTTATTGGTGATAGAAAAGACCTCCAACTATCTGTTTTTGCCTGACGTCGGATTCGCCGTCCCATGGCTTTTGCGCGCTTGAAGGAAATTCGGTTTTCTGTAGTAGCATACCTGCGGAGGACCCCCCAGGCCTTATTCTGAGCATTTCTGGCCTTCTTGCAATCGTCATTCCACCAGGGCCTCTGAAGATTACGTGTGGTACCGGAGGTCTGGGGAATAGAAACGATAGCAGCATCAAGTATATGTGCTGTGATGAAGAAGCACGCTTCATCAATACCTCAGTGTGTTATTGATGTGTAAGTTTTGACATCTCTTTAAACGTTGCCCAGTCGGTACCAGCTTCTTTAAACTTTTAATGTGAAGTGTAACTGTATGGGCATTTGTCTAAATATCTGACGGTCACTGGGAAGTGGTCGCTCCCGTAGGGATTCGTATCCACTTCCCATTCGATGGACGGAAAAAGAACGGGGGAGCCTATAGCAAGATCAATGTGTGCATATGTGTGGTGTGCTATATTGTAGTATGTCAGCTGCTTTTTGTTAAAAATACAAGCTGCAGATGACACGAGAACCTTTTCTATCAACCGGCCCCGGAAATCTGTGCGTTTCGATCCCTATAGTGTGCTGTGCGCATGAAGGTCACCAACTAGTAAAAACGGTGCTGGCAGTTGATCTATAAGGGACTCAAATTCGTAACTGGACAGACGATATTCAGGGGGAATGTACAGTGAGCAAATTGTTGTTAACTTATTGGAGATAATTTCCCGAACAGCAACCGCTTCTAGGCCGGTGCGCAAATCAATAGATTGACAAGGGACAGCTTTTTGCATAACTATTGCCACGCCACCAGAGCAGTGCGAGCAGCTGTGTCTGTCTCTTCTAAATACTGAGTATTGGTTTACGAAGTTGGTATGCTTAGAGTTCAAGTGAGTCACTTGTAAACACAGGACAGTTGTTTGAGTTTTGTGTAGGATTTCATATATATCATCTAGGTTTTTAATTACCCTCTACAGTTCCACTGCGTAACTATTTGTGCTACCATAAATGTTTATAGAAGATTTTGGCTGGTGAAGACTAGGGATGGATGTATCACCTACCACACTCAGGTATGATTTGGGCCAGTGACACGGGAGGCTGCTTGCTTTTTTCCCTCCCCGCCATGGAGCGCTGTTCTTTCACCGCATTTGGCGCTGGCCGAGACGGTGTCATGCCTATGTCCTCGTCTGAGTGCTGGGACAGCGACGAGATGGAGTCCTTGCGGCCTCCGACACGGAATATGTTCGAAGTGGAGGAAGGAATCTCTGCCACCAGCGTTTGTTGCGTGTTGGACGCAGAGGCGGTCGAAGGACCCGCCACATCTACATCCATGGCCACTTGAGGTCTGGTAGCCGGAAGAAGGGGACCGATTGCAGAGCCGTCACTCCTGGCGTTCGTGGCCGACGCAACACTTGCGGGTGCCACAGGTGTTGTGTCAGCTGGTTGGGCTACCTTAGGCAGCACCTTGGGGGGCTGGGGCGGTACCAAGTCTGCTTCGCGGTATTGGGTGGCTGCAGTGACAAGACGCCGCTCTGCCCCCCCCCCCCAGCGAACTGAGTCGGCATACTTCGCAGATGCAAAGGCGCTGAGCCTTTCGCGCTTCTAGGTAAGAGATGTTCTCACTGACTTTAAGATTGAGTATTTTCTTCTCAAGTTTGAATGTTTCACACGTCCTTGAGTACGCTGTTTTCGGGCCACTGCAGTTTGGAGACTTCATCAAAGTGCTGTTACAATTCTCTTTGGGTTGGTCGTGCTCTGAGCACTTTGCACACATGAAACGCACACGGCATTTGTTAGTACTGTGCATATAACGTTGGCACTTAAAGCACCGACGTCGGTTGGGGATATATGGTCCGACGGTACATCGAAGCAAGCGTGCATTCACAAATTCAGCTAAGGTACTGCGGTCAAAGGTGAGGACAACATGTTTGGTTTTGATTTCCTGATTTTCTCGACGCATAGTGATCCTCCTTACTGCAATGACGCCCTCGTCGCGCAGGCCCTCGAGGATGTCAGAGTCAGTTTCATTGCAGAGATCAGATTCGGATATCACACTTTGGGATGTATTTAGCGTTCGGTGGGGAGTGACTTTGATTTTCAGGTCGCCAATGAGGGTTTGTTCAAGAAGCTTTTTTGATTCTGCCCGGTTGTTTACTTCTACAAGGGTCCCTCCAGAGGTCAGTTTCTTGGCTTTGTAGTGTTTTTCTACAACACGTTCAATGCACTTCGCTATTAAGAAAACGTATTTAGATGTCACTGGCTTTGTAGTGTCTTCGGATGCAATGATCAAGAACAAGGGAAAGTTGTCAGGTATATGGAACAATAGGACAGGCATTGGGGGAAAGTTCGCTTCGGTGCGGCCTCTTTTGGGGAGCCGATCAGATCAGTGGGTTCAGAAAATGTTGAAAGAACCATGCAGCATGAAAAAAAAGCAGGGAACGGGGGTACTTCCTTCGCTCGGTTTACCCTGATGCCGAGAGAGGTCCCGGAGCTCCCTGCCTGGTAAACAAACAGGGAGCCTTCCGCCGGAGCTTGACCACGGCTCCGACAGCCACCGTTTGTGGTTTCTACCCTTCACCTTAAAACTCCTAGCCACAGTAGGATACAGCGTGAGTATGTAGGCTCGGGGTCCGCGGTATCGCCAGAACCGTCACCAAGATTGCTCAAGGTGCCCCATGCGGGGTTTTGTCAAGTTTCATAAAAGAAAGGTCAGAGGACACAGGGCGAACTTGCCAACCGGTAAAATGTTAGAAAAAGATGACCTGTACACATCTAAAAACCAAGCGCTGAGATCCCAGGCTCGCTCTCTCACTCTAAGTGAAAAGGGCAGAGGAACGGATGAGCGATTTACAAAAAGCACAGATGTGGATGTATTGTTAAAGACAGGATAAAAAGGATGGTTGTTCAGCGATGAAATTTTAAAAGCATTAAGCAAGTCCATGTACGTCCGTTGGTTCTCAAGGGACCACTTGTTACACATGACATACAGACTCTCGACAGGGCTAGTGCGAAAAGCACCCAATGCAAGACGCAGACCTAAGTGTAGCACTGGGTCAAGCATTCGCAACGCTCTTTTAGTCACCGACCCAAACACTACACTGCCATAGTCTAAACGAGACCCAACCAAAGAAGTATACACCCCTATACTCGGGGACAACTTCAGAACGGCACCATAAGTTGCCGCTGTGCCTTATCACCGTACCCGGATGTTTCTCCGCACGGCGAAAGTAGGGCGTCACTGGGAATATTTTGAACATGGCGTGAGCCGTTCCCGTGATTTTTTGGACTTAATATGTTTATAAACGACTCCAGTGACGACAAAAAAACTGCGTGAGACAAGGCAGACGATATCACGCATTTATAGTAAACCCTTTCAAAACGCGCGCGCACTGACGTCACGGGTCCGGCGCTTTGGCGGAGTGATACACTACGTGAGGTGGTGCCGTTCTTGAGTTGTAACCGAGTATAGAAGGAATTCTTGTCAGCCCCATACGATTGGTGTTAGAGAACATTAAGGATATTTATTGTTTTCAGACATTTATGCTTAAGTTCCTTGATGTGTGGGATGAATGGGAGTTTGTGGTCAAACACAACACCTAAAAACTTGTGCTCCTTGTTCACAGGAAGCGACACTCCATTAAGAGTAACGTCTGGGTCCGGATGGACCCCGCGCTTCCTGGAGAAAAGAACGCAGGAGCTTTTTCCAGGATTCTATTTAAAACCATTCTTGTGTGCCCATCCGGCAAGTTTCTGGACGCCTCGCTGGACTTGACGTTCGCCTATTGACATATTACATGATTTAAAAGATCTGCACGTCGGCTACATACCTGGAATAAGAAATTCGGTTTTACAATGAACAGATGAATTCAGATGAATTCATCTTTACAATGGACAGAGTGCCGCTTAGAACTCCACCTTGCGGCACGCCATTTTCTTGCACGTGAACCTTTGAGAGGGCACTACAGTTTCTCAGCGAAAGGTTCTCTCCGGCAAGTAACTAATAAGGGTATTTAACATGTTACCCGAGACACCGAACGACTTGAGGTCACTAAGTATGCCGTAACGCCATGTGGTGTCATAGGCCTTCTCTATGTCAAAAAACACCGTAAGACAGAACAGAACTGTTTGTTACGAAGCCAAGGCATCCTTTATATATGATTCCAACGCAACCAGTTGATCGTTGGTGAATTTCCCTGCCCTGAAGCCAGCCTGGGAGCTCTCAAGAAGGCCAGTGTACTCCAAGTACATGAGTCTCCTGTTCATCATCTTCTCGAGAAGCTTGGACAGGCAGCTGGTCAGGGCAATGGGTCGATAGGTAGCGGGAGACGAAGGGTCCTTCCCTTCTTCCTAGAATGCTGCTACTAAGGCATCCCTCCAGGACTCTGCAATGTGCCCTGAAAGCCATATCTTGTTGAAAAGGTGAAGGGGTGTTACAAGAGTGTCTGTGTGTAAGTACTGCATCATTGTAAATGTGATGATGTCTGGGCCTAGAACTGAGGGTTTACACGTGCTCAGAGCACCCCTCAGCTCAAGAAGTGCTAACTCAGAGTTATAAGTGGCTGATCTGTCATTTTCATGTAAAGGCTTCTTTTCGGCCACGAGTTTGTGTTTCATGAAAGTGTTTGTGTAAGGTGCTGAACTAGACACCTGCTGGAAGTGTTGTGCAAGTGTCAGCCTGGTCTTCAAGTGTGTCCCCTGTTGTGCTGACCAGAGGCAGGCTGTGTGTGTTCTCCTTTGAGTTTGCGTATTCGCGCCCATACTTTGCGTGTGTCTGTGTAGGAGTTAATTGATGTTATGAATGAACACCAAGTATTGCGTTTTGCCTCACGGCGCACACGTTTTCCAAACGCCTGGGCCCGTTTAAACAAAAGGAGGTTAGTCGACGTGGGGTACCGACGAATGATACCCCACGCCTTGCTCTGGGCCTCTCGCGCCCGCCTAGAGTCCTCATTCCACCACGAACTTCACTGGTTGCCCTCCACTGGTTGCGCAAGGCACCAAAGGCGTGGGGAATGGTCTTTTCGCGGCGTCGCGAATGTGCGCCGCGAGTAGTTGGGTTGCCTGCTCAACGTGTAGGTGGGTTATGGACGTGTAATGTAGTTTAGATGAATCTGTACATGCATCCAGTTTGCTCTTGCTTCATTAATCCTGTTTTGAGAAGATGGACTGCTCGCGCCCTTACCTATATATGTTAGTGAGGTGGGGAAGTAGCCACTACCATGTGGGTCAGTGCCCACTACCCACTCAAGACATAGAAAGAGAGGCAAATCCAATAGCCAAGTCAAGGTGTGAATAAGTGCTGTGTCCTATAATATAATATGTTGGCTGTTTCTGGTTGAAAACACTTGGTGCCGACGATGTTAAGAATTTCTCAATTAGGCGACCTTCGGCATCCGTGCGAGCAGAGCACCAAAGAGAGTTATGCGCATTCAGGGAGCCTATCAGAATGAAAGGGTCGGGTGACTGATCTATTAGACCCTCAAAATCTATGGTCGAGAGCTGGAAGTCAGGAGGTATGTAAAGAGAACATAGGGTTATAAGCCTATTGAAAATTATTGTTCGAATGACAACAGCCTCTAGGATGGTCTGTAGTTGGACAGTGTGGCACGACAAGGAATTCTAGGCAATGATGGCCACACCGGCGGAGGATGTGCCACCATCTCTGTCCCTCCTAAATACCATGTAACTATTCAAGAAATTTGTGTGCGTGTTGTCTAAATGGGTTTCTTGGAGACACATCACACTTGGCTGATTGGAATGCAGTAACTCATAGACATCATCAAGATTTTTTAGAAGGCCTCTGCAGTTCCATTGCATGATATTTTCTATTGCCATTGTTGAAGTTTAGGGCTACTGGAGTATTTGCGTGTTTATGCGTCGGCTTTCGGGGCTTGAACTCTTGAAAGGGTTTTTTTTTATTTTCTCTACTGACCTGGACGGCGGAGCGCGTTCCTTCCGCTGCGGTGCGCGCAAGAACGGCTCGGCGTCCATGTCGTCATCTGAAGGCAAGGGGGTGCCCAGCGGACTGGGCCCCCCAGACTTGATGATGGTTGGGTTTTTATGGCGCAAGGCCGACTAAAGGCAAAGAGCGCCAGAGAAAAGGTTATTTAATGAAGTGAAGTGGTTACCACAAAAAGGTAGGTAAAAAAAACGTGTCAACCGAACATAGTAAAATCAGTTAAAGATAATGGTGATGGCTGGTGTATAGGGCCAGATTTGATTATGCGTGATAGGAAATGAGGTTTAAAAACTTAACGTCTCACAAATACTCAAACACACGTTTCACAGAAACAATGGCATCGTCACCTAGAAACAGTGATGGATGTAGTGGGATATGTTGTCTGTAGAGTTCGCTGAAGTGTTTGTGTCGTGTTGTGTGAAGTGCCTTGCATGTGATTAGTATGTGCACTACGGATAGGGCCTCTCCGCACCTGCTGCACAGAGGTCTTGGAGATGCAGTGAGAAGGTGCGAGTGCGTTGCATGTGTGTGCCCTATCCGTAATCTGGCCAAGGCGGCTTCAGAGTATCTATTGCGTGTGTCGGTTGTGTATGGTCCCAAGTGAGGTTTTATTACGTGTAACTTGTTGTCTGTTTGTTCACTCCAGTGTGTTTGCCATGTTTTGCGAAGTTGTTGTCTGATGTGTGGTTTCACGTCGGTGTAGGGTAATGTGGTTATGTCTACTGTATTCAAGAGTGTAGCGGCAGCAGCCATTCGGTCCGCTGCTTCGTTCCGGGCTATACCACAGTGGCCAGGGACCCAGCAAAGAACCAGTTCAAATTTGCGTACATACACAGACATGATACCCTTGACGATCAGACTGACAACGTGCTTTTTCGAAGGCATTGTTGACGACAGTGCCCGCACAACACTGAGGGAATCTGTATAGATAATGGATTGTGGGATGTGGCTTTGAAGTATATGATTGACAACAAGAAGTACACCGTAAGCTTCTGCCGTAAAGATACTAGTATGACTATTCAGAGTTCTAGTGACACTAAGGCCGGGCCCATGCGCCGCGCAGGACACAGAGGTGGCAGTTCTAGAAGCGTCCGTATAAAATTCAGAGCACTCATACTGCTGCAAATACAAGAAATGCTGCAGAATTGCACATGCGAGAGCTCGGTTTTTATCTACATGTGTGAAAGATGTGGCGCATGATACAGGACGGAGATGCCATGGTGCTATAAAATCCGTTAGAGAACTTTGGATTGTATCTAAAAAGAAGACAGAAAACTCTGACGCTTCCTCTCTAACTCTGTAAGCGAAGGGCGCAGAGAACGATGGTCGATTCAAAAAGAGTTCAGTCATGGACGTATCATGAAAAACTGATTTAAAAGGATGGTGAGGCGTGGATGGAATTTTAAAAGCATAAAGGGGATCTGTGTATGCTCGCTGACGTTGTAGGTTCCATTTGTTGCACTCCACATATAGGCTTTCGACCGGGCTAGTGCGGAAGGCGCCACACGCCAGGTGGAGCCCGAGATGGAGCCCTGGGTCCATCATTTTGAGGGATGTTTTACTTGGTGACCCATAAACAACGCTACCATAGTCCAATCGTGAACCTATCAAGCTGGTAAAAACACGTAAGAGAAGTTTTTCACCACCAAAAGAGATGTGCGACAGAACCTTCAGGATTGTTTTTAAGCATTTATGTTTCAGTTGTTTTATGTGTGGGATGAATGTCAGCTTTTCGTCAAAGATAATACCTAAGAACTTGTGTTCCTTTTTTACAGGAAAAGAGACACCGTGGAGCCGAATGTCTGGATCCGGCCGAATGCCACGCCTCTTGGAAAACAGAACACAAGTGCACTTCCCTGGATTAAATTTAAAACCGTGCTACCTGTTCAGCCGGCAAGCTTGTTCACACCAAGCTGCACTTGGCGCTCGCAGATAGACAAGTTACACGATTTCAAGGAGAGTTGAACATCGTCTATATAGATTGAACAGGAGATCGATGGTGGCAGTGCCTTCCGAAGAGAATTCATTTCTACAATAAACAAAGTGCAACTCAAAACACCACATTGCGGCACGCCGTTTTCCTGCACATGCACCCTAGAGAGTGCAGCTCCAACTCGCACGCGAAACGTTCTTTCAGACAGGTAACTAACAAGCGTATTCATCATGTTACGCGACATGCCAAAGGACTTCAAATCGCTGAGGATGCCGTACCGCCAAGCAGTGTCGTACGCCTTTTCAAGATCAAAGAATACTGTCATACAGTACTGCTTATGGAGGAAAGCGTCTTTAATATATGACTCTAACGCAACAAGTTCATCGTTCGTAGATCGCCCCGCCCTAAAGCCTGCCTGGCAGCTCTCGAGAAGACCGTTGTACTCTAAGAAGTACACGAGTCGCTTGTTTATCATCTTCTCGAGGAGCTTACACAGGCAGCTTGTCAGGGCAATGGGACGATAACTGGAGGGAGAAGGGTCCTTCCCTTCCTTTAGGAAAGCAACTACTATGGCCTCCCTCCAAGAGCGTGGAACGTGCTCTGAAAGCCATATTTTATTGTATAGGTGTAAGAGTGTTTCAAGAGTGTCTCGGTGTAGGTCTTGCATCATGGTGTATGTAATGTTATCTGTGTCTGGGGCTGAAGGTTTGCACGTGCTCAGGGCAACCCTCAACTCATAGAGAGTGAATTCAGAGTTGTAAGAAGTATTTGATTTGTCTTTGTCTTGTAAGGGCTTTTTTCTGCAGATGTTTTGTGTTTCATGAAAGTGCTTGTGTAGTGTGCTGAACTGGACACGTGTTCGAAGTGTTGTGCAAGTGTGTTAGTCTGGTCTTCGAGTGTGTCCCCTGTTGTGCTAACCGGGGGCAGTCTGTGTGTCTGTTGTCCTTTGAGCTTGCGTATACGTGTCCAGACTTAGTGTGTGTCCGTGTATGAATTAATGGTTGTCAAGAAGGTGTGCCAACTCTCTCGTTTTGCCTCACGGCGCACTCGTTTTCCAAACGCCTTGGCCCGTTTGAACAAAATAAGGTTACCCGACGTGGGGTACTGACGAAGGATACCCCACGCCTTGTTCTGGGCCTCTCGCGCCCGCCTACAGTCCTCATTCCACCACGGCCTTCTCTGGTTGCGCGGGGCACCAGTCGCGTAGGGAATGGACTTTTCGGCGGCGTCGAGGATGTGCGCCGTGAGGAGTTGGGTAGCTTCTTCACGTGCAGGTGTCCTATGAATGTGTGGTGTAGTTTCGATGTCTCTGTAAATGTGTTCCAGTTAGCTCGTGCTTCATTGAACTTATTATAGGAAGATGAACTGCTTGGGCCTTTATCTATATATTTTAGTGAAGTGTGGAAGTGGTCACTGCCATATGGGTCAGTGCCCACTCCCCACTCAAGACATGGAAAGAGAATTGCCGAACCAATAGCCAAGTCAAGATTTGAGTATGTATTGTGTCCTATGTTATGGTATGTAGGCTGTTTCTTGTTGAAAAGGCATGCTCTAGAGGATGTTAAAAACTTCTCTATCAGGCGACCTCGGGCATCCGTTGGGGAAGAGCCCCAAAGAGAATTGTGTGCATTGAAGTCGCCTGTTAAGATGTACGGTTCAGGAAGCTGGTCGATCAGAGCCTCAAATTCAGAGCTGAGAAGTGCAAGATCAGGAGAGATGCAGATGGAGCATACTATTATCAACCATTAAAAATTATTGTGCGGACGGCTGCAGCCTCAAGGACGGTGTTCAAGGTGACAGGGTGGCATGCTAAGGATTTGCGGGCGATTATGGCCAGACTGCCAGAAGAGTGTGTGCAGCCATTCCTGTCTTTCCTGTACACCAGGTAACTATTCAAGAAATTTGTCTGTTTGGAATTCAGATGTGTTTCCTGGACACACAATAAACTTGCTTGTTGGCATGCAGAATCTCATGCATGTCGTCAAGATTATTCAGAAGGCCTCTGCAGTTCCATTGAACTATGTTTTCTCTTCCTATTATGATGTGTCAGAGCTACTGGAGTGTGAATATTTATGTAGGGTCTTTCGAGGCTTGGACTCTTGGAAGGGGCTTTCTGGCCTTCTCTACTGACCTGGACGTCGCAGCATGTTCCTTCCACTGCGATGAAAGCCGGAAGGGCTCGACGTCCATGTCGTCATCTGAAGGCAAGGGGGTGCACAGCGGACTGAGCCCCCTTGACGTGATACCCTTTCGGGTGTTCTTTGCCTGCGCTGCCAGTGCCGAAGGCGTTGGGAGCACCACAGATGGAACAGGCAGTGAAGCAGGGGAGGGGGTCGCTGCCAATGCCTCCGTCTCCATCTCCGTGCCCTCGCGTGTGGTTTGGGACGGTGGAGGGGAAGTGGAGGATGCAGCATCACTCCCACCGGACGTGGATGCCGCCACAGCCGCTGCTGGCCCAGCGAGTGGTGCGGAGGCGGGTTGCGCTGCAAGAGGCAACCCAGGGGGGGGGGGCCGGGACCAAGTCCGACTCTCGGTACTGGGTCCCCGCCGAAACAAGACGCCGCTCCGCCCCCCGGCGAGCTGCGTCGGCATACCTGCCAGAGGGAAGGAGGCGAACCTCTTCCGTGCCTCTGAGAAGGTGATGTTTTCGGTTACCTTGATGTTTATGATTTTCTTTTCAAGTTGAAATTTTAAGTGCGAATGCACTTATTAAGCGAGCCTGAAGCCTCCGCCGCCGTCCGCATTCCGCCGCCGTCCGCATAGCAACAGCTGCGGGTGCGCACGCTCCTCTTCTTCCTTGGCAACGGGGGGAGATGGGCGCGCGCTGCCTGGCCGCTGACATGGCACATACCCACGTGGGGGATTGGCCAGGAATCTCCTCGTCTTCCTTGGCAACGGGGGGAGATGGGCGCGCGCTGCCTGGCCGCTGACATGGCACATACCCACGTGGGGGATTGGCCAGGAATCGGGCGTGGGAAGGGCTAATGCACCCGCTTAAAGGAGTACTGACACGAAATTTCAAAGCTGAGATAAGCTCTAGCAATCAAGTACAACGACAACACAAATAGGTGTGTGTGAATAAATGCATCTTTCTTTCTTTGTAGTTGCGTGTGTGTGTGTGATCTCTCTTTCGCGAACATTACCGAACCGCGCAAATTCAACTCCTGCATTCGCACTTTCACATTCTTCCCCTCGGGTAAATGCGGGGAATTTTTTTTTCACATGTTCTGGAGTAGGCCGCGTGTGGACCCTGGCAGTTTATGCAAAGAGACTCTTGCGCGTTCCAATTTTCGGACGCGTCGTGGTGCTGGGCGAATTCCGCGCAGGAATTCGCCCAGAAATAAACAAATAAATACTGACCTCGACAAGAATTTCACCGGTTTGATGTTTTGTGGCCTTATACGATGTTTGGCGGGCCTTATACGGCCCGCCAACAATACCGCCAAGAAACTTTGAAATGAGTAATACCGACTGTGAAGCAAGTGTTTTTGATTGGTCTACAGATTCCATCACGATGAAGCGAGGATAGTTGTTCGGTTTCGGAGAACTCAAGTCAGGAAGTGATGGAAAGGAAAGTTCGGTGCGGCCCCTTTTCGGGGGCCGATCACGTGTGGGGGGGGGGGGTTTGGAAAATGCCTTATGATACATTGGAAAGCAGGGAGATGGGGGTACTTTCTCCTGTGACCTTACCCTGGTAGTCAAAGAGGTCCCGGAGCTCCCTGCCTGGTAGACAGGCAGGGAGCCCATCGGCCGGAGCTTGACGAAGGCTCCGACGTCCACCGTTAACGGCTTCTAATCCTTCACCTTTCAACTTCTAGCCACGGTAGGTGACAGCTTCAGTATGGGGGACTCGGGGTACGCGGCGTCGCCACTCACCGTCACCAAGATTACTCAAGGTGCCCCGTGCGAGGCCCCCTAGACTTGGACTTGGCACCCTTCTCGGTGCCCTTCGTTGGAGCCGCGATCGCCGAGGGCGTCAGGAGCATCCCAGGTGGCAGAGGCGGTGCGGCGGGGTGGGAACTGCTGCGGGTGCCTCCGTCTCCATCTCCTGTGCGCGCTCGCGTGTGGTTTGGGCCGCTGGAGAGGAAGCGGTGGATGCCGCCGCATCCCCAACTAACGTGGTTGCCGCCACTGCCGCTGCTGGCTCAGCAAGCGGTGTGGGGCGGGTGCAGTCGGCAGAGCCAACCTGGTGGGGGGCGCGGGCGTGACCTGGTCCGACTCATGGTACTGGGTCCCAGCCGAAAACATACGCCGCTCCGCTCCCAGCCCAGCCGCGTCGGCGTACCTCCCCAGGGGGAAAGAGGCGAACCTCTTTCGCGCCTCTAGGAAGGTGATGCGGTTTACTTTCAATGCAATTATCTGTTTTTCTAATTTGAACTTCTCACAACTCCTAAATAAGCATCGCGCGGTCCCTGGAAGCTCTCGGATGCACAATTGTCGGTTATGTGGTGGTGTGCTGATCATTTTGCGCACGTCAGTATACAACGACAACAGGTTGTTCCATGCCGAAACTCGTGACACTTGAAGCAGCAGCGTGGGTTCGGCACATAGGGTCGGATTGGACATCTCAAGAAACCTGCGTTGACCGACCCAGGAAGTGTTGAGTGGTCAAACATCAAGATTATGTGCTTGGTTGGAATTACTTGATCATTTCGCCGTATGGTGATTCGCCTTAGTGCTGTCATGCCCTGATCTCGACGGCCCTCGAGCAGATCTGCTTCAGTTTCATTTATTAGATCCCGATCAGAGATCACGCCCTGGGAGCAATTGAGGCTGCGATGGGGCGTGATCTTAATGTCAACATCGACCATGCGCGTTTGCTTGAGGAGGTTAGAAGATTGCTGTTTGTTTTCTACTTCAATCAAAAACCGAAAAAAGCGGGCTCTCAAAATTGTTGTGCAGGGGCCATTGGTCTATGGAATGCTTGGAGCTGCCTATATTCTTAAATTGTGTGTATATTCGAATTCTGCTAGTAAACTTCCCAGTCCGCACAATGCTTGCAGTAAATGTATATCATTGGAGTCGAATTCTGGTGGTATATCTATTGTTTGCTACAAGCACCGAATCCACCAAGTGACTCAGCCATGACTCCATCAAACAAAGACGCATTCTTGGAGGCAAGCTCATTGTTCAATTCCCGAGCCACTGCACCACGAACGCAAAACAATACATTGCCATCAGAAGTTAGGTGGCACGCATGTTTTTTTGTCTCGATTTCTTTGCTCTGGTTTTCTTCAAGAAAGCATGATGAGCTAAACAGTATGCCTTACGAGAGCGTACACGCGTTTCCCACGCAAGCACAGGCCGCACCTGCAAGCAATTTCGCGCCGCATATCCCTCGACGGGACCATCACCTTCAGCTACAGCGGGGGTAGTACTTTCAGTGCTTGCAGCGCTCTTCCGGCATGGCCGCAAGGCAAATGCGAGAGAGGCGGGCGCGACATATCGCATTTGGCCACGCAGCCTCGCTCCCGACAACTCAACTCCGCATGTCCGTGCGTTTTCCACGGCCCCTGCCAGGGGATGGCCCCGGTATCTTCGGCCGTGCACTCCGCTGTTCGTATTTGAATTGTCCATGACTGTACCGTCATGCCAGTGGTGTCAAAATGTTAGGACCTTGTGTGTAATATTTTAGTTTGCAATCATAGAAACAAGGGTGTTTCACAATTTTTAATTATGTTCGCACGACATACCGAGTGATCAAGAAGGCAACATACCGGACATGCAATTTCCGAACAGAATTATTCAGACTCGCTTATTCAGTCTTATTGCCCCGCGAGGAAGACAAGACTGACAGTGGCACACACCACCATACCAGCCAGTCTATGGAGATGATGTATATTTTGGCACATAGCCATGCTCGTACAAAGGTGGGCGCTTCCCATTAAAACACATCTCGCCATAATCTGCCATGAGCCATGCCGTTTCTCCTGCTGCCGCGTAACCGAGTATACGAGTATTCACACATCTTTGCTCCAAACTACGGAAGGTTTAAAAGCACAAAATATGTGCTATTTTGATGTGTCAGAGTTCCGGTATTACTGAAGAAATTCACAACATTTCAGCGGAAGCAGGTTACTCATACGCTATTGCGCCGCACTATAGGGCATCTGATGAGTCCCACAGGAGACCTTTTCATGCCAAGGAAAATTTGGTTGTTTTGATTGTAGGGTTCAACGCGCCGACGCAACGCAGGCGATGAGGCGCGCCGTAGTGACGGCTCCGGAATAATTTTGACCTCCTGGGGATCTTTGGCTGGCCGCTAGGGGGCCGCGTCATGTATACATGCTCCCCATCGGATCCCGCCTTGATTGCGGTATTGACCGGTAATTTCCAGTTATCGCGGTAAAACCTACACCACGAGGATCGCTACATCACGCGGATCACCTGGACACCACCCACAACAGGATCCGTACTACCACTGGTCAGCAATCACCCTTTGAAATCGGACCACGCCGCTCACTTCGCTAGGCCTATCAGGCCTAGATCGCAAGCCCCAGCTGCGCCGCGCTCTTGGCACGCGCTCAGCTCCCGGCAGCTGCGCCGGCAGCACATCTAGCGCCTCGTATGCAGCCCTCTTCAAGCACTATGGCATCAGCATCCGACGCATCAGCATTTGACCCCCTGAGCGGACGGTCGTTGCCACGCGACGACCCCTGGAGACAAGTACTACACCAAAGACAAGCCCTCAAGAATCACAATCATCCGAGTACGCCTCAAGTAAGCCCTGAAGGCAGCGTTCCCCCTGCCGCTTCCCGTGCACCGCCTGTTCCCCGACTGCCTGCCACAGACTACAAGATAATTATAATCAGAAATGCCCACAACTCCGTTTTGGCACTGCGAGATTAACCAATTGGAAGAAGTTCCGCGATCATCAACAAGATGTACCAATCATAGACATAGGACAATGGAGCCAAGATCTAATTACCAGACTCGGCAAGTACACCACGGAAATCCCCCTTACCCCTGGCTACCCTGCAATAGATACTCATTTGCAACATCTGTGGGATGCCCCCGCAGGACTACTTAAACGCTGGAAAAAACACCGCACTAATCGAAAGCTCAAACAACACATCGAACGCATAACAAAGGAAGCAGTCGAGTACGCCGCACACCTAAGCAGGCTGAACTGGAATCAGTTCTGTGACAAGCTACAAGGTACACTTGGGACCCGCAAAACGTGGCATATCCTCCGCACGCTGATGGGCACACGAGAAACGAAAGCAACTACAACTCATCAACTTCGTCGCCTCATCCATAACTACCCGGGCTCGGAACAAGCGATACTTCACGACCTCATGCAACGCTATGCAAGCTCCCAATCTGACTCCCTTCCCCCCCTTCCCGTGTACACAGGACAACCTAACCCAGAATTGGACTCCCCCTTCGCGCTATCCGAACTCGAAGCCGTCCTTCACAAACTTACACGCAATACAACACCTGGCAAAGACAAGATACCAAATAAGCTCCTCAGAAACCTGGAACCTGCTAGCCTTGATCACCTTCTGGACTATCTCAATGAACAATGGGCGCAAGGCACTATCCCACCAGAATGGAAACTTGCAGACATCACCCTTATACCTAAGCCCAACAAACCCCTCAAGTTGGACAATCTCCGTACCATCTCCCTGATCTCTTGCCTGGGAGAGCTGTTTGAACACCTCGTTCACAACCGCATTTCTGGATACCTAGAAGATGATCACCACTTCCCTGACACCTTGTTTGGCTTCCGTCCCCACCTCACAACGCAAGACATACTCTTATACCTAAAAGAAGACCTCCTCGACCACCTTACTTCTCACAATCGCTATACAATCCTTGCACTTAATATTAAAGGCGCATTTGACAATGTGTCCCATGAAACCATACTCGCCGGACTAAATTCGACAAACTGCGGACAACACACATACAACTACGTTAAAGCATTCTTGACAAATCGTACAGCCACAGTGGGGTTAAGCCACCTACGCACTGCCTCTTTTCCTACACGACCACAAGGCACGCCCCAAGGATCGGTAATTTCCCCTCTTCTATTTAACCTGGCAATGAAAGACCTACCTCCGCTGCTGCAAGCCCTTCCGCACCTCAAACATGCCATCTGTGCGGATGACCTGACACTCTGGATCTCCACTGGCTCTATTGGAGAACAACAAGACACCTTACAGCAAGCTGTCCACATCATTAAAGACTACATGCAACAGAGATGTCTGACATGTGCATCCGAAAAATCATCGATTCTGACTCTCACAAAACGGACCTCTCATCGCGTCAAGGACAAAATTCCTCTACCGATAGTTACCTTGAACGGACAAGCAATCTCCCATGCTTCTCAACTTCGCATATTAGGTCTCAATATCCCACCAGACGGTTCCAGGTCACAAGCAATCCTACCATTACAGCGCACCGTAACCCAGCTAACACACCTCCTACATCGAGTAGCACGAAGGCGACGCGGCCTTACAGAACATGACACCACGAGACTCGTCCAAGCACTACTAACAAGTCGCATCACGTAAGGCACACCATACCTACTCCTCAAAACTGCAGAAATCAAGAAGCGCGACATTCTAATCCGCCAAACTTACAAGACAGCACTCGGCCTTCCTTCTACTACAGCAACCAAGAAATTACTCCAACTGGGCCTCCACAATACATGGCAAGAACTTATCGAAGCCCACACAGCCACACAACTACGTCGGCTCACCCTTACACCCACTGGCCGGAATTTACTCACCACACTGCTACTCAGCTCAAGCTCGCCAGGACCAAAAGTAACGAATCCCTCTCTCAATCCACCAGTAATTGTGCATCGCCCCCATACCACGGAATATGCATCCAGAGTACCACACCGCCCGCCGTCAATCCAGAGCTCACCACCATTTGACTGCATACGCCCAACAAACTACCACTTGGTACGTAGATGCTACGGCATACAATCCCCAAGCTTTTGTTTCCAGCGTCACCAATCACCAGGGACAAGAACTCACCGCCGTTACGATTCGCACCTCAGAGCCCACCACAGCGGAAGAAGTCGCCATTGCCCTCGCGTTACAAACTACAGAAGATTATATCACGATCCTAACAGACTCCCAATCAGCCTGCCGCAACTACCTCACCGGCCGCATCTCTCATCAAGCCCTGCGAATTTTACGTCAGAATCTCCATCTGCCCCTCGCACATATCGTATGGACTCCAGGTCACATGGGATTAGAAGGCACTGAAGCGGCTCATGCCGCGGCCCGCGAACATGTACTTCGGGCCGTTGCCGACTGCCCTAATAACTCCCTCCACTTCGCCCCGCCCCCAACCCTGTCCACGCCTCTCCTCACATACACCAATATGCTCGCCCACTATAGGCTACAACAACAGAAATAGCCACCTCTTCACCATACTCTCTCCAGGACCGACGCAGTTACACTACGCAAGCTGCAGACAAACCCTTCCCCCACAATACACTGTACCACGCCATGTTCTCTACCCAATACCCAGCCACGTGTCACTTTTGTCCAAACATGGGAACTCTCTACCACATTACCGTAGAATGCCCCAACACCCCTACCCAACCGCCACTCCCCAACATCACCACAAAGCAGTGGGTGGAGTTGCTGGCCAGCTCCGACCCCTCTACCCAGCGCATGCTGGTAGAGAGGGCAACGCGAGCAGGTCACCTCCAAGGCATCCTGGACTGAAGACGCCTCTCACCGGGCGGGCGCCCTAACATTGCGCTTGCTGTTTTGAATAAAGTTTATTCAATCAATCCTGGGGATCTTTAACATGGGCCGAAATCTCCTAAACACGGGCGCTTTTGCTTTTCGCCTCTATCAGAAAAGCGGCCGCCGCGGCCGGGAATCGAACCCGCGACCTCGTTCTCAGCAGCACAATGCCGTAGCCACTGAGCCACCGCGGCCGGTGTGAAGGAAACTTTGACATCCACCTGGAATGCAGCCGTACGGCTACAAATCCTGCAGCAGGACAGGAATTTTTTTTTATTCAACTGCGAAGTTTCTGAGAAAGCTGTGTAGCTTTCCTTTGAAGCCGTACGGCTGCATTTCAGGTGCATGTGAAATTTCTCGTACCTGAAACTTGCTTCACCTTGATTTACCCTAATTTGGGTCGAGTAATTAAAACATTTTCATGTAAGTCCCACATCTCGTATCAACTTGAAGCATTCAATGGCTGAAGGCAACCTCTGGAACTAGAAGGCGCCATTTTTTAAGGGGAATGGGGTCCACCATACGCGCGGACAGGGTGGCATCCGTGGTAACAAAGCTCATTGCGCATGCACGTTTCCATAAGCTATGCCGTTGGTGAAAAACCTCGGCTCCCCTTCGCGGCCTACTCCCCAGCATTATCTCCTCAGCCGGGCCACCCTCGCGACGGAGGATTAGGCGATGAAAACACACACTTCACTTCCCACATGTGTGGTAATATCCATACCAAGCATAGGCGGAACGGGCTTGGCTATTCATCCCTACACTCTGTCTCACTACGGAAGAGGGCACGACATCGGCAATTCCCGCCGGAGATTGCGTCGTCTTTCAGGAATGGAGAATTATCACATCGTCACGCTGGATGATTTTTTCGGTCGTAACTACGGGATGTATGACGACTTGCGCAGAATTGCATCTACCGCTACAAATTCAGATTCATAGCTCAACCACCCAAAAAATACAAACGACCCGTATAGTCAATCGCATATGCTGACACTACCGAAAGCAAGGGTTCAAATCGCATCGACAAATATCCAACGCGAACTCAGTCTAATCGTCCAAAATGCCCACCCCCGAGACACAGCACTGCAAGCGGTGTTCTCAGCTTATTCGTGCTTGCAAAAAAAAATGGTACAGCATTATTGTTTACAGATGTGGCACCTACATTTATGAGAGATTCCTGTATGAGCATGTGCGAGGCTGATACTGATTTGAATGGCCCTTACACTTACCCTCGGCGTGGTACAGCACGGCAGGCCTAGCAGCTGTGTCACGCTTGCCACCGGTGGGGCGGCAGGACGCCTATCTCGGAGACACCACGACGGAGCTCTCGGCGTTTACGTGAGTCCTGCAGACCACTGGCCAGTAGCTGCACCGGCGCCGGCTATCGTGGGGGCAGCAGTAAGGACGTCGGGTGCTCAGTACCCGGTCACCACGCGCGGTGGAACGCTCGGCGCAGCGGGAACTCTGCGCAGGGTGGTCCACAACAAACGAGGCGATGGCGATGCGGACGCGTCACTCGTCAACCCTGTTCAAACGAAAAAGAAGAGCAAACACAGTGCTCGAGGCGGCATTGGCACTGTCCGACAGTTCGAAATGCGGGCCTTTTGTCGTGGACACAAGGTAAAAAACGCAGGATACCTTGAAATGATACCTTGAAGGATACCTTGATCCAAGGCAATTGCGGCATTGATGCTGCTGCTGCTGACGGTGACAAAAAACGTCAGGTGTTAATCACGTTGACGTCGGTAACTTCACTAATCGTTTACTTTGAAGGACGGTCAGATGGGGGCCTATCCGCAATGGATCACGCACAGGGGTGTGTGAGCAGTGAGGTTTAGTTTTCGAAGTGAATACGACGCAAATAATAAATTTGCTGCAAAGTTTGTAAGTCGAAGCAAACAATGCTTGTAAGTCAAAGCAAATACTGAGCAATGTGCAATAAGACCTGAAATTTGCAATATCCCAGGTATGCTTCAATAACTAGCCTGCAGGAAAACAAAAGGCTCCTTCAAAAGGATTGGCAAAATTTGCAGGCGTACAAGCCGCTTCACCTCACTGCGCAGGCTGTGGCGCTACGGAAATCAGGTATCCTTTCTTCAGCCTCTGCCATAGTACTGTTGTCCACCATTCCACATCCCAGTTGATGATGATGATGATGATTCAATTTTCATGGCGCAAGGCTGACTAACAGCAAATAGTGCCAAGGAAAAGCTGCTTAGAGGACGAAGTGATAATAAATATCCAGCATTTAACTAAAAATAGGCATCAATTGACACAAAAGACAAGGAATGATGATGATGATGATGGTTGTATGTTTATGGCGCAAAGCTAACTAGGGCAGAGCGCCAGAACTGTGGTTATGTATGCAGATGATTATGATGGTTGGTGTTTAATGGCGCAAGGCCAACGAGGGCCAAGAGCACCACAGAAGTTATGTATGAAGAATGAAGACGTAAATTCTAAAATTACTCACCAAAAACAAAAGCAAAATCCGTAAAAGTAAATTTTAAAATCGCTCAACAAAACCAAAAGCGAAATCAGTAAAAGACAATGAGGATGGCTCGTGGTTTTAAAAGGCCAGGTTGTCAACGTATGAGTAGAAAAAAACTTGAAATTCCTAAGAAACTCAAGAGTACGTTTGTGGGCAATGATTGGATCGTCCCCTAAAAAATTTACACCATCTTCCCGCGAGGGCAATCATGGGGTAGATGCAACGCATCGGGGGTTGCCGTTGCGTTTCCGTAATGTTATCGATGTCAGCGTGTGGATTGCTGTTGTTGTGCATCCTATTTACGCAGCATGTTCACCCCCGATGCGTCGCATCTACCCCTGGTTTCCCTCGCGGGAAGATGGTGTAAATTTTTAACCGAGCGCAAGCTGCGCGCTAACGCACAGCTGGCACGGCGACGGGAGCGAGAGCTTGCGCACTTACCGCACTGACGCACAGATGGGCTGCGGTGAGAGCGGGCGAGCGCGCAGCTGCCGCGGCGAGGAGAATTGGGGAGGGATGCGGACTACGCCGCGACAACGACGCGGGACAAGGCGAGTTAAAGAGATGCGTTGCATCTAAAAGTAGGATGGGTGTAGTGGAATGTGTTGTCCGTATAGCTGTGGGAAGCACCCCGCATTACGGACAGGCAGGCCAGTATCTGTGGGGAGTCGATGATGATGGTTGGTGTTTCATGGCGCAAGGCAAACGAGGGCAAAGAGCGCCAGAAAAGAAGTTATATAATGAACCGAAGTGATTACCACAAAAAGGTAGGTATAAAAACATGTAAATGGGACATAGTAAAATCAATTAGAGGTAATTGTGATGGCTGGTGTATAGGGCCAGATTTCATGATGCGTGATAGGAAATGAAGTTTAAAAACTTGACGTCTGACAAATAATGAAACACACGTTTCATAGAAACACTGGCATCGTCACCTAGAAACAGCGATGGATGTAGTGGGATATGTTGTCTGTAGAGTTCTCTGAAGTGTTTGTGTCGTGTTGTGTGAAGTACCTTGCATGTTATTAGTATGTGGACTACGGATAGGCCCTCCCCGCACCTGCTACACAGGGGTCTTGGAGATCCCGTGAGCAGGTTGGAATGTGTTGCATGCGTGTGGCCTATCCGTAATCGAGCCAGGGTAACTTCGTTGTGTCTGTTGTGAGTATCAGTGGTGTATGCTCCCAAGAGTGGCTTTACAATGTGTAGTTTGTTGTCAGTCTGTTGATTCCAGTGCGCTTGCCATGTTGTGCGAAGGTGTTGTCTGATGTGTGATTTGAGGTCGGTGTAGGGTATTGTTGTTATGTCAACGGTAGTTGTAAGAGCAGCAGCGGCCGCCATTCGGTCTGCGGTCTCATTACCTGGAATTCCAGAGTGCCCTGGCACCCAGCACACGGTCACCTCAAGGTTTAACGCATGCACAGACATAAGAGTACTAATGAGAGCATTGACCACATGGTTTTTAGACTTCTGTGAGGATAATGTACGCACAACACCTAACGAATCAGTATAAATTACAGATTTCGGAATTCGACTTAGAACAATATGTTTAACTACAAGAAGTATGCCATAGGCCTCTGCCGTAAAGATACTTCTATTTCAATTCATAGTTCTACAGACATTAAAGGTGCCACCATGTGCAGCACAGGAAACAGTTGGGGCAGTTTTTGAAGCATCCGTGTAAAATTCAGCACACTTATATTTGTGCTGCAAGGACAAGAAATGTTGCACGATCGCGCTTCTAGGCACTCTGTTTTTCTCAACACTTATAAAAGATACATCACATGATATCTGGCGAAGCTGCCACGGTACTAGAAGTTCAGTAGTGGAGGTTTTGATGGTGTCTGAGAACATGACATCAAGTTGTGACGCTTCTTCTCTTACTCTGAAAGCGAAGGGAACAGAGACTGACGGACGATTAGTAAGAAGTTGAGATATGGATGTATCATAAAAAACTGATGTAAAAGGATGGTGAGGCATTGATGAGATTTTAAAAGCATAACGCAGGTCTGTGTAGGCTCGCTGACGTTCTAGGCTCCATTTGTTGCACTCTACATACAGACTTTCGACTGGACTAGTCCGAAAGGCACCACATGACAAGCGGAGCCCTCGATGGAGCACAGGGTCCAGCATTCTGAGGGATGTTTTAGTGGCTGACCCATAGACAACGCTACCATAGTCCAGTCGTGAGCCTATCAAGCTGGGAAAAACACGTAAAAGAAGTTGTTTGTCAGCACCAAAAGAAATGTGCGACAGAACCTTCAGGATATTCATTGTTTTTAAGCATTTATGTTTTAGTTGTTTTATGTGTGGGATAAATGTGAGCTTTTCGTCAAAGATTATACCTAAAAACTTGTGTTCTTTCTTAACAGGAATCGAGACACTATTGAGATGAATGTCTGGATCCGGCCGGATGCCACGCCTCTTGGAAAACAAGACACAAGTGCACTTCCCTGGATTAAAATTAAAACCGTTGCTCGCTGCCCAACCAGCTAGCGTGTTAACCCCAAGCTGGACTTGGCGCTCGCAGACAGACAGGTTACAAGATTTAAAGGATAATTGAACGTCGTGTACATAAATGGAGCAGGAAATAGATGGTGGTAGCGCCTTCCGAAGAGAATTTATTTTTACAATAAACAAAGTGCAACTCAAAACTCCACCTTGCGGCACGCCGTTTTCCTGCACATGAACCCTAGAAAGTGCACTTCCAACTCGCACGCAAAACGTTCTTTCAGACAGGTAACTGGCAAGCGTGTTCATCGTGTTACCCGACATGCCAAAGGACTTCAAGTCGCTAAGGAAGCCGTACCGCCAAGCAGTATCGTACGCCTTTTCAAGATCAAAGAAGGCTGTCATACAGTACTGCTTGTGGAGGAAAGCATCTTTGATATAAGACTCTAACGCAACGAGTTGATCGTTGGTAGATCACCCCGCCCTGAAGCCTGCCTGGCAGCTCTCGAGAAGACCATTGTACTCTAAGAAGTACACAAGTCTCCTGTTTATCATCTTCTCGAAGAGCTTACACAGGCAGCTTGTCAGGGAAATGGGGCGATAACTGGCCGGAGAGGAAGGGTCCTTCCCTTCCTTTAGGACAGCCACAACTATGGCCTCCCTCCAAGAGCGTGGAATGTGCCCCGAAAGCCATATTTTATTGCATAGGTGTAAGAGTGTTTCAAGAGTGTCTAGGTGTACGTGTTGTATCATGGTGTATGTGATTTTGTCTGCACCTGGAGCTGACGTCTTACTTGCGCTCAGAGCAACCTTCAGGTCATGAATTGAAAAACAAGAATTGTAAGAAGTGTGCGACTTGTTGTTATCACGCAAGGACTTCTTTTCTACAGATGTTTTGTGTTTTATGAAAGTGTTTGTGTATTGTGCTGAACTGGACACGTGTTCGAAGTGTTGTGCAAGTGTGTTAGCCTGGTCTTCCAGTGTGTCCCCTGTTGTACTAACCAGGGGCAGGCTGTGTCTGTTGTCCTTTTAGTTTTCGTATTCGTGTCCAGACTTTGTGTGTATCAGTGTATGAATTGATGGAAGTGAGGAAGGTGCGCCAACTCTCCCTTTTCGCCTCACGACGCACTCGCTTCCCAAAAGCCTTTGCCCGTTTAAAAGAAATGATGTTGTCTGACATGGGGTACCGGCGAAGGACACCCCACGCCTTGTTCTGGGCCTCTCGCGCCCGCCTGCAGTCCTCGTTCCACCACGGTCTCCTTGGGCTGCGGGACCCCCTGTAGGCCTGGGGAATGGACTTTTCGGCGGCGTCGAGGATGTGCGCCGTGACGAGTTGGGCGGCTTCCTCCACGTGTAGGTGTTTTATGGATGTGTGGTGTAGTTGAGATGTTTGTGTGAATGTTCTCCAGTTGGCTTGTGATTCATTAAACCTTTTATGGCAAGATGGACTGTTCGGGCCTATACCTATATACGTTAATGAATTGGGGAAATGGTCACTACCATATGGGTCTGTGCCCACACCCCGCTCAAGACATTGAAAGAGAACTGCGGAACCAATAGCCAAGTCAAGATGCGAGTATGTATTGTGTCCTAAGTTATGGTATGTAGGCTGTTTTTTGTTGAAAAGGCATGCTCCGGAGGATGTAAGGAACTTCTCTATCAGGCGACCTCTGGCATCCGTTCTGGTGGAGCCCCAAAGAGAGTTGTGCGCATGCAGGTCGCCTGTTAGTATGTATGGTTCGGGCAGCTGGTCAACCAGTGCCTCGAAATCAGAGCTCAGAAGTGCAAAATCAGGAGGAATGTAAAGGAGGAACGGATTGCTACAGCCTCGAGGACAGTGTTCAGAGTGACAGGGTGGCAGGATAAGGATTTCCGGGCAATTATGGCCACACCGCCAGAAGAGTGTGTGCAGCCATCCCTGTCCTTTCTGAAGACCATGTAACTATTCAAGAAATTTGTGTGCTTGGAATTCAAATGTGTTTCCTGAACACACATTACACTTGGCTGATTAGCATGCAGTAGTTCGTATACATCGTCAAGATTTTTAAGAAGGCCTCTACAGTTCCATTGAATTATGTTTTCTCTTCCCATTATTTAGTGTGAGAGCTACTGGAGTGTGTGTGTTTGTTTATGTGTCGACTTTCGGAGCTGTGACTCTCGCCTTTTTTGGTTTGTCAGGAGGCTTTGGCGTAGGGACGCGTTCCTTGCGCTTCGTTGCAGGCAGGAACGGCCCGACATCCATCTCGTCGTCGGATGTCCGAGGGGTGCCCGACGGACTTGGCCCCCCGGACTTGGCCCCCACTCGGGAGCCCTTCGTTTGAGCCGCCACCGCCGAGGGCGTCCGGGGCGCCAGAGGTGGCACGGGCGGTGCGGTGGCGGTGGAAACCGGTGCGGGGCCCGTGGTGTCCATCACCTCGGTACCCTCCAACTCACTGGAGGACGGGGAGACAGAGGCGGGAGCGGCACCGGTCTCGACGGAAGAGGTTGCCACCACAACCGCTGCTGCCTCAGCAAGCGGCGTGGTGGCGGGTTGGGCTGCCAGAGGCAACCCAGGGGGGGGGGCTGCGGAGGGACCAGGTCAGACTCGCTGAACTGGATCCCTGTGGAAACGAGACGCCGCTCCGCCCCCCGGCGAGCTGCGTCGGCGTACCTCCCCAGGGGGAAAGAGGCGGACCTCTTTCGCGCCTCTGGGAAGGTGATGTTCTCCGTGACCTTGATGTTAATTATCTTTTTTTCCATTTGAAATTTTTCACACTTGCGGGAGTACGCTGCATGCGGCCCCCCGCAGTTCACACAAGACAGAGTATCGGATGGACAATTGTCGCTCGGATGATCATGCGCCGCGCATTTCGCACACCTCGTTCTGCCACGGCAAGAGTTTGTACCGTGCCCGAACCGCTGGCACTTAAAACAGCACCGCGGGTTCGGGATGTACGCATGGATGGAGCAACGGATAAAACCTGCATTGATGTGTTGTGGAAGAACTGCGCGGTCAAATGTCAAGATAATGTGCTTGGTGGGAATCTCCTTGTCGTCTCTGCGGATAGTGATGCGTCTCACGGCAGTTACGCCCTGATCCTTCAAGCCGGCAAGGAGATCCGCATCCGTTTCGTTCAAAAGATCTGTCTCGGATATCACACCCTGGGAGCTGTTGAGGCTCCGATGGTGTGTGACCCTGATGTCTAGATCAGCCAGTCTACTCTGAGCTAGAAGCTTCGTGGACTGCTGCTTGTCATTTATTTCGATGAGGAGTTCACCAGACCTTTGTTTTTTGCCCTTATATGATTTTCCTACTATGGCTTCAAGATACTTGGCGATCAAGAAGACTGACTGAGATGCTAGAGGGTGGGTTGGATTGAGCGATTCCATCACAAGAAATCGAGAAAAATTATCCGGTTCAGGAAATGTTAAAGATGGCAATGGGGGAAAAGATACTTCGGAGCGGTCCCTTTTCAGGGACCGATCACGTTTGGGGGGGGGGTTTGAAAATGACATATAGCATAGTATAAAAGCAGGGAGACTGGGGTACTTTCTTCTTTGACCTTACCCTGGTAGTCAAAGAGGTCCCGGAGCTCCCTGCCTGGTGAACAGACAGGGAGCCCATCCACCGGAGCTTGACCTGGGCTCCGACGGCCACCGTTCGTGGCTTCTAACCCTCCACCTATAAACACATCGCCACGGTTGGATCCAGCTTATATTTGGGGGCTCGGGGTCCGCGGTATCTCCAGTACCGTCACCAAGATTGCTCAAGGTGCCCGGTGCGGGGATCTGTGGGGAGTCACCAAATACTCTCTGCACTAAAATCAAGGTGACCGTTCCCTGAAGCATACCATGGCCAAGGCACTGGGTTGATTTCTGGAGAATGCATCATTCCAGAACGCGCACATAAAAAAACAGCCCCCACTAGCGGGCATTTACATCCTGTCGAAGGTAGATGTCACTGCTGCTGTGAGAAGTCGAGGTCGAATTGTGGACAGTTAACTGCATGCCACTGACAATATTGAACACAAGACGACTTGCTGCTCTGTGTATGTGCCAGTTTTTGTGTTGGGCCACAATGCCGAATCAGCGCTCTACATTAGGCCCTCACAGGCGCTGCATGAAATTAATAATAGTTGCACAAGTTTTACACTGCCAACAGCTGGCATGTCTCAAGTTTAATGATTCTTTTAAGACTTTCAAAAAACCAGCTGATTGCACATATTCTGCTTCCTAGTGAGCAACTGCTCCCACTAGGTTGAGTGACAGACACACGAGGTGGATGCAAGCTTTGCAAACCTCCAAAAGCTCAATTCAACTTATTAATTGCACACAGCCGGTGCATGCTACCCACAACAGGGCGCCATAGACGCGACTTGCTTGCAGCTACAGCAGGACCCCATCAGCGTGTTCTTGGCTACTGCATTTTCTTCGACGTTACATTGCAGACTCTCAGTCCAATTTAGCGCAACATGAATTCAGATAAGACGACTCCTCAGATGTTTTTATGTTGCTATCCCGTCAAAAGCTATACAATATTCTGCTGCATTCCAAAGTGCTTGGGTACGTTACGTAGCTGCTGTGATATGCTATGTCGGCTGGCAAGGTTTATTTCTGCACACACCACCAGCTGATGGAAGACTGCCCTGCTAAGATGCTACACCCCTTTTATCGGTACGCAAAATAAAAAGGGAAATCAGTCCCCTTTTCAGTGGTGAGCATGTTCTGAGCATCTACAGGCAAATCCCACAACAACGAACTCCGCTTCAACGAAATTTCTGCATCAACAAAATATTTTCAATTCCCTGTCAGCTAGTCATAGAAGTCAAGGACACAAAGTCATCGCCCGAAGGAACCATTTGTCTGGCGTGCTTGCGGTTACTCTAAAGTTTTGTACTATAGGCGTTAAATGAAACGCGAACACGAAAATATGAACAGATCATGCAAAATTGAAAAATACTCTTCGTAGAGGTCATATAACGGCATGCTCTTGGTATATTTGGAAATCCACTTCTCCCAACTTCGTTTTTGTAACTTAGACACGCAATTTGGGCTTGCATGGAAAGAAATTGCCTTATTTGTGCATTCAGGTTCATATTTTCGTGTTTGCGTTTCGTTTGACGCCGATAGTACATGGGGCTGGGTTTGAAGATTTATTTTACAATAAAATATGCATAACGCCAGCTATCTGTGTAGCTTTTTATACATTCAGGCCACTTAGTTTTACCGAAAACATGCGCCGCCTACCCACACCACCACCCTTAAACAAAAACGAACTCATAAACACCATTGTTGCTGGCGATAACGATGTAGCTGGCCATCTACACATGAGGCCCAGGCCGGATTCGCCACGCCAAACCACTGGAGCCACAGCCAATCCGTATACAGCTTAAATCGCACAAATGTACTCTGCTGCTGGGGCGGCGCCTTCATGTATGCATTGGGCAGCTGTCATCGCAGTTTTCTTTCTACAATTCTTCCAAGTCAAAAGCAAAAATAATGTTTTCGTGCTTAGTCTTAAATCCGCGTCATCCTATGTTGGTCGCGAGCGCGCGGTCGCGAAAAATGCAAGCATGTGTGGCTTGCAAGCTAAGGTCAGCTCCTGCCACAAGCGAGAGGGAAGCTTCCAACAGCAAGTAATCACCTCGGTATAATGATGACGGTTGGGTTTTCTTTGGCGCAAGGCCAGCTGGGGCAAAGAGCGCCAAGCAAAATTATACAAGAGAAAACAGTGGCTACTAAAATGTGTAAGCCAGAATAACAGTAAAGTCAAATAAAACCAATGGAGATGGCTGGTGTATAGGGCCAGTGTGGATTACGCATGATCGGTTATCAGGTTTAAAAAGTTAACACGACAAATATATAAAAACGCGTTGCACAGAGACGATGGCATTGTCACCCAAAAACAAGGAAGGGTGTAGCGGAATGTGTTGTCTGTATAGTTCCTTGAAGTGTCTGTGTCTTGTTGTGTCGAGTGCCTTGCATGTAATTAAGATGTGGGCTACGGATAGGCCTTCCCCACACCTGCTACACATGGGTCTTGGAGAGCCAGTGAGCAGGTGTGAGTGTGTTGCAAGTGTATGTCCTATCCGCAACCTAGCTAAGGTAACTTCAATGTGTCTGTTGTGTGAGTCAGTAGTGTATGCTCCCAAGTGTGGGTTTATTACGTGTAACTTGTTATCTGTCTGTTCACTCCAGTGTGTTTGCCATGCGTTGCGAAGTTGGCGTCTAATGTGTGGCTTCATGTCTGTGTAAGGCACAGTTGCTATGTCCACGGTATTCAAGAGTGTACCAGCAGTGGCCATTCGATCTGCGGTTTCATTCCCGGCTATTCCATAGTGGCCAAGAACCCAACATATTGTTATTCCAAGACTTGAGGCGTATGCCGACGTAGGGCCCTTAAAAACAAGATTGATTAAATAATTTTTTGAGCGTTTTCTTGACAAAAGTGCACGTACAACACTAAGAGAATCTAAACACTATTGACTTTGAAATTTGATGTTGAACGATGTGATGTAAAACAAGTAAAATTCCGTGTGCTTCAGCCGTAAAAATGCTGTTATAGGAGTTCATTCTTTTACACACGTTGAGGTTCGGTCCATGCGCAGCACAAGACACAGCCGTAGCTGTCTTTGATGCGTCGCAGTAATACTCTGCGCATTGATACTTCTCCTTCAGGAAGAGGAAATGCGGAATAATGGCTACCCTTGGTGCCCGTTTTTTGTCAAATTGCAGAAAGGACGTGTCACAACAAACTGCCCGGAGTTGCCACGGCGCAATAAAATCAGTAATGGGTGTGTTGTGGATGTGTGAAAAAGACACAGCCAGCTCAGAAGCTTCTGCTCTCACTCTGAGAGGGAACGACATGGAAATAGATGGACGATTTGCAAAGAGCTGCTCTGATGACGCATCATGAATGGTTGAATTAAAATGATGATTTGTCATAGACATGATTTTAGAGGCATACAACAAGTTAGTGTATGTCCTCTGGTAATACAGGGACCATTTGTGACACTCTGCATAGAGGCTTTCAACGGGGCTAGTGCGAAAGGCACCACAGGCAAGACGAAGCCCCAAATGAAGCACCGGGTCAAGCATTTTTAGCGCCGTCTTCGTCGCGGACCCATAAACAACATTGCCTTAATCCAAGCGAGATCCTAGAACTGCAGTATAAAGCCGCAGGAGGAGCTAGCTTGTCAGAACCATAAGATTGGTGTGACAGGACTTTAAGAATGTTCATTGTTTTTAGCCATTTATGTTTAAGGTGTTTCAAGTGAGGGATAAATGTCAGTTTACTGTCGAATATTATTCTCAAAAACTTCTGTTCCCCTCTGACAGGGATTACTACACCATTAATAGAGATATCAGGGTCCGCATGAATTCCGAGCTTCAGGGAGAACACAACACAAGTACTTTTTACAGGGTTCAGTTTAAAACCGTTTGTGTCCGCCCAGCCAGCAAGTTTGTCCACCCCAAGCTGGACTTGGCGTTCACAAATTGAGAAGTTACACGACTTAAAAGATATTTGGACGTCATCTACATATACAGAACAGGAAATGGTTGGTGGCAATGCCTTCCGGAGCGAGTTCATCTTAACAATGAATAGTGTGCAGCTCAGGACACCGCCTTGAGGAACGCCATTTTCCTGCACATATACATTGGGAAGTGCACTGCACACCCTCACTTGAAAGGTCCTTTCCGACATGTAGCTAGCGAGGGTGTTCAGCATGTTGCCTGAGACACGAAACGACTTGAGGTCACTCAAGATGCCATACCGCCAGGCAGTGTCATAGGCCTTTTCCATATCAAAGAAGACTGTTATGCAAAACTGATTATTGATAAAGGCATCTTTTACATACGATTCCAACGCAACCAGTTGATCGTTGGTGGATCTCCCAGCCCTGAAGCCATCCTGGGAGCTTTGCTGTCGAGAAGACCATTGTACTCTAAGAAGTACATGAGACTCCTATTAATCATCTTCTCGAACAGCTTACACAGGCAGCTTGTGAGGGCGATGGGACGATAACTTGCTGGAGAGGAAGGGTCCTTCCCCTCTTTCAGAAAGGCCACTACGATGGCCCCCCTCCATGACCTTGGGAGGTGCCCCGAAAGAAATATTTTGTTGTAGATGTGAAGGAGGGTTTCAAGTGTGTCTGTGTTGAAGTGTTCAATCGTAGTGTATGTAATGTTGTCTGCGCCTGGAGCTGAAGGTTTACATGTACTAAGTGCGATCTTCAGCTAAAGCAGTGAGAAGGGGGTGTTATAAGATGACGTCGACTTATTACTGTCTCGCAAGGACTTCTTCTCACAGGATGTTTTGTGTTTTATGAAAGTGTTGGTGTAGTGTGTTGAACTGGACAGATGTTGGAAGTGTTGTGGGAGTGTGTTAGCCTGGTCTTCCAGTGTGTGCCCTTTTATACTAACCAGGGGCAGGCTATGTGTTTGTTGTCCTTTTAGTTTACGTATTCGTGTCCATACTTTTCGCGTGTCAGTGTATGAGTTGATGGAAGTGAGGAAGGTGCGCCAACTCTCCCTTTTCGCCTCACGACGCACTCGCTTCCCAAAAGCCTTCGCCCGTTTAGAAGAAATGAGGTTGTCTGACGTGGGATAGCGGCGAAGGACACCCCACGCCTTGTTCTGGGCCTCTCGCGCCCGCCTACAGTCCTCATTCCACCACGGCCTCCTTTGGTTGCGCGGAGCGCTGGAGGCATGGGGAATGGACTTTTCGGCAGCGTCGCGGATGTGTGCCGTGATGAGTTTTGATGCTTCCTCCACATTTGGTTGATGATGATGATGATGATGATGGTTGGAATGTTTATGGCGCAAGGCCAACTGGGGCAAAGAGCGCCAAAACAATAGTCATATATGAGGGGTAAACCTTAAACACTGAGTAAAGTCAGCAAAAACAAAAGTAAAATCACAAAACGACAATGAGCATGGCTGGTGTATAGGGCCAGATTTCATTATGCGCGATAAGAAATGAGGTTTAAAAACTTAACGTCTGACAAATACTCAAACACACGTTTCACAGAAGCAATGGCATCGTCACCTTGAAAAAAAGATGGATGTAGGGGAATATGTTGTCTGCAGAATTCTCTGAAGTGTTTGTGTCGTGTTGCGTGAAGCGTCTTGCATGTGATTAGTATGTGCACTACGGATAGGGCCTCACCGCACCTGCTGCAATGAGGTCTAGACGATCCCATCAGCAGATACGAGTGCGTTGCATGAGTGTGCCCTATCCGCAGCCTACCCAAGGCGACTTCTGTGTGTCTGTTGCGTGTGTCAGTGGTGCATGGTTCCAAGCGTGGTTTTACAACGTATAACTTGTTATCTGTCTGTTCACTCCAGAGTGTTTGCCATGTTCTACGCAAGTGTTGTCTTATGTGTGGCTTGAGGTCTGTATATGGTACGGTTGTTATGTCTACAGTGTTTCTGAGTTCAGTAGCAGCGGCCCTCTCATCTGCCAACTCGTTCTCAGCGATCCCAACGTGTCCTGGGACCCAGCAGAGGAGCAGCTGATGCTTCTAAGCATACACAGACATGATAGTGTTAAATACAATATTAACTATGTGGTTTGTGGGGGGTGTATGCGATGACAGTGCGCGAACAACACTCAAGGAATCAGTGTAGATGATAGACTTCGGAATTTGGTTTTCAAGTATGTGTCGTACAATCAATAAAATTCCATATGCTTCTGCTGAAAAAATTGTTGTGTGGGCGCTCATGGTTCTGGCTGCACTGAAATTCGGACCATGAGCTGCGGAGGAGACCATAGTGGAGGTTTTAGACGCGTCACTGTAAAATTCTGCAAGTGGGTATATAAACTGCAGAGAGAGAAAGTGCTGCAGTATTGCAGCTCGCGGTACCCGATTTTTGTCAAGTGTCATAAAAGAAAGGTCGGAGGACACAGGACCAACTTTCCAAGGAGGTAAAATGTCTGAAACGGATGATCTGTACACATCTAAAAACGAAGCGCTCAGATCCGAGGCTCGATCTCTCACTGTATGTGAAAAGGGCAGAGGAACGGATGGGATATTAACAAAAAGCACAGATGTGGATGTGTCGTTAAAGACAGAATAAAAAGGATCGTTATTCAGCGCTGAAATTTTAAAAGCATAAAGTAAGTCCATGTACGTCCGTTGGTTCTCAAGGCTCCATTTATTACACTCGGCATACAGACTCTCGACAGGGCTAGTGCGAAAAGCACCCGACGCAAGCCGTAGCCCCAAGTGTAGCACTGGGTCAAGCATTCGCAACGCTGTTTTAGACGCCGACCCATATACCACACTGCCATAGTCTCAACGAGACCCAACCAAAGCAGTATAGAGCCGTAGTAGGAGTTCTTTGTCCGAACCATACGATTGATAGGAGAGAACCTTAAGTATATTCATTGTTTTCGGACATTTATGTTTAATTTCCTTGATGTATGGAATGAATGTGAGTTTCTGGTCAAACACAACACCTAAGAACTTGTGCTCCTTGTTCACAGGAAGCGACACGCCATTAAGAGTAATGTCTGGGTCCGGATGGACCCCGCGCTTCCTTGAGTACACAATGCACGAGCTTTTTGCAGGATTCAATTTCAACCAATTCTTGTCTGCCCAGCCGGCAAGCTTCTTGACACCAAGCTGGACTTGACGTTCGCATATTGACATATAACATGATTTAAAAGATATTTGCACGTCGTCTACATACATAGAATAAGAGATTGTTGGTGGCAGTGCCTTGCCAAGAGAGTTCATCTTTACTATGAAGAGAGTGCAACTCAACACGCCACCTTGCGGCACGCCATTTTCTTGGACGTGAACCTTTGAAAGTCACAACGAACTCTTACTCTGAACGTTCTCTCTGACAAATAACTAACAAGGGTGTTCAAACTATTACCCGAAACACCGAATGACCTGAGGTCACTAAGGATCCCATAACGCCAAGCGGTGTCGTAGGCCTTCTAGAGGTCGAAAAAGACAGTTACGCAATACTGCTTATGCACGAAGGCATCCTTTATATACGATTCAAGAGCTACGAGTTGATCGTTGGTCGATCGCCCCACCCTGAAGCCTGCCTGGCAGCCCTCGAGAAGACCGTTGTACTCGAGGAAGTACACGAGCCTGCGATTTACCATCTTCTCGAAGAGCTTGCACAGGCAGCTCGTCAGGGCTATAGGACGGTAGCTTGAGGGGGACGACGGGTCCTTTCCCTCGTTCAGGAAAGCTACAACTATAGCCGTCTTCCAAGAGTTTGGAATGTGCCCCGAAAGCCATATCTTGTTATATAGCTGTAAGAGTGTTAGAAGAGTGTCTGCGTGCAGGTGTTGTAGCCTTGTGTATGTGATGTTGTCTGGGCCTGGAGCTGAGGGTTTACACGTGCTCAAAGAAGCCCTCAGCTGATGCAGTGAAAACTCTGAGTTTAAGAACATGTTGACCTATTGTTATCTAGCATAGGCTTCATTTCGGCCGTTTGTTTGTGTTTCATGAAAGTGTTTGTGTAGTGTGCTGAACTAGAAACGTGTTCGAAGTGTTGTGCGTGTGTGTCAGCCTGGTCTTCGAGCGTGTCCCCTGATGTGCTGACCAGAGGCAGGCTGTGTGTCTGTTGTCCTTTTAGTTTTCGTATTCGTGTCCAGACTTTGTGTGTGTCTGTGTACAAGTTAATAGATGTAAGGAAGGTGCGCCAACTCTCTCGTTTTGCCTCACGGCGCACACGTTTTCCTAACGCCTTTGCCCGTTTGAACAAGAGGAGGTTTCCCGACGTGGGGTACCGCCGAAGGATACCCCACGCCTTGTTCTGGGCCTCTCGCGCCCGCCTACAGTCCTCATTCCACCACGGCCTCCGCTGGTTGCGCGGGGCACCAGAGGCGTGGGGAATGGACTTTTCGGTGGCGTCGAGGATGTGCGCCGTGACGAGTTGGGTAGCTTCTTCGACGTGTAGGTGTCCTATGGATGTGTGGTGCAGTTTGGATGTCTCTGTAAATGTATTCCAGTTAGCTCGTACTTCATTGAACCTGTTTTTGGAAGATGAACTGCATGGGCCTTTACCTATATACGTTAGTGAGGTGGGGTTCTGGTCACTACCGTATGGGTCAGTGCCCACACCCAACTCGAGAAGAGGAAAGAGAACTGCGGAGCCAATCGCCAAGTCAAGATATGAGTATGTGTTGTGTCCTATGTTATTGTATGTAGGCTGTTTATTGTTGAAAAGGCATGCTCCTGAAGATGTAAGGAATTTCTCTCTCAGGCGACCTCGGGCATCCGTGCGAGAAGAGCCGCAAAGAGAGTTGTGAGCATTAAGGTCGCCTGTAAGGATGTACGGTTCGGGCAGCTGGTGAACCAGCGCCTCGAAGTCAGAGCTCGAAAGTGAAACATCTGGAGGAATGTTTATGGAGCATACCGTTATCAACCTATTAAATATTATTGTTCGAATTGCCACAGCCTCAAGGACAGTGTTCAGAGTAACAGGGTGGCATGCTAAAGGTTTTCGGGCAATTATGGCCACACCTCCAGAAGAGTGCGTGCAGCCATCCCTGTCCTTTCTGAAGAACATGTAACTATTCAAGAAATTTATGTGCTTGGAATTCAAATGTGTTTCCTGAACACACATTACACTTGGCTGATATGCATGAGGTATTTCGTGTACATCGTGAAGATTATTCAGAAGGCCTCTGCAGTTCCATTGTGTTATATTTTCTCTTCCCATTATGATGTGTTCGGAGCTACTGGAGTGTGACTATTTATGTAGGGTCTTTCGGGGCTTGAACTCTTGGAAGGGGTTTTCTGGCCTTCTCTACTGACCTGGGCGTCGCAGCCCGTTCCTTCCGCTGCGGTGAAAGCCGGAAGGGCTCGACATCCATGTCATCATCTGAAGGCAAGGGGGTGCCCAGCGGACTGGGCCCCCTTGACGTGGTAGCCTTTCGGGTATTCTTCGCCTGCGCTGCCAGTGCCGAAGGCGTGGGGAGCACCACAGATGGCACAGGCAGTGAGGCGAGAGAGGGGGTCGCTGCAACTGCCTCCGTCTTCATCTCCGTGCCCTTGCGTGTGCTTTTGTCCGGTGGAGAGGAAGCAGTGGATGCAGCGGCATCCCCAACAGACGTTGCCACCACAGCCGCTGCTGGGTGATCGAGCGGTGTGGAGGCGGATTGGGCTGCCATATTCCGCCCAAGGGGAGGCGAGGGCGGGACCAAGTCCGACTCGCGGTACTGGGTCCCCGCCGAAACCAGACGCCGCTCCGCCCCCCGGCGAGCTGCGTCGGCGTACCTCATCAGAGGGAACGCGGCGAACCTCTTTCGCGCACCTGGGAAGTTGATGTTCTCTGTGACATCGATGTTTATTATTTTCTTTTCGTGCTGGAACTGGTCACTGGTCTCTGGGAAGGTGATGTTTTCGTTGACTTTCAAGGCAATGATCTGTTTTTCTTGTTTGAACTTTTCACAGCTCCTAGAATAGGCAGCGTGTGGTCCCTGGCAGTTCGCACAGGTGAAGTTCTCGGATTTACAATTCTGAGTTTGATGATCATGTGCTGCACATTTTGCGCACGTCAATTTACCACGACAAGACGTTGTGCCGTGCCCAAACCGCTGACACTTGAAACAGCGGCGTGGGTTCGGCACGTAGGGTCGGATTGGTGATCTCAAGAAACCTGCGTTGACCGACTCAGGAAGGTTTGAACGGTCAAGTGTCAAGATGATGTGCTTGGTAGGAATTATTTCATCATTTCGGCGTATAGTGATTCGCCTCACTGCTGTCACGCCCTGATCTCGGAGGCCCTCGAGCAGATCTGCTTCAGTCTCATTCATTAGATCCCGATCAGAGATCACGCCCTGGCAGCTATTGAGGCTGCGATGGGGCGTGATCTTGATGTCAACATCTACCATGCGCGCTTGCTTGAGGAGGTTAGAGGATTGTTGTTTGTTTTCTACTTCTATCAAAACTTTTCCCGTTGTGAGTTTCTTAGCCTTGTATGACTTACCGATAAGGCTTTCAAGAAACTTGAAGATTAGAAACACAGACTGGGATGTGATGGGCTTTGTTTTGTCAACTGATTCCATTAATATGGAAATTATTAGGCTTTGGGAGAGAGATTGATTGCAACGGAGGAGAAGAAACTTGGGTGCGGCCCCTTTTCGGGGGCCGATCGCGTTTGGGGGGGGTTTAGAAAATGCCATATATCATAGTATAGAAGCAGGGGACGGGGTACTTTCTTCTTTGACTTTACCCTGATGGTCAAAGAGGTCCCGGAGCTCCCTGCCTGGTGAACAGACAGGGAGCCCATCAGCAGGAGCTTGACATGGGCACCGACGGCCACCGTTCGTGGTTTCTAACCCTCCACCTATAAACACATCGCCCCGGTTGGCTCCAGCTTATGTTTGGCGGCTCGGGGTCCGCGGTATGGCCAGTACCGCCACCAAGATTGCTCAAGGTGCCCCGTGCGGGAACCTTAACGAAATTTGGACAAGAGAAGTACTGACTCTGTAGCAAGAGCGTTTGACTGATCGAGTGATTCAATCAATAAGAAGCTAGACTAGTTCAGTTTTGGAAAACTCAAGTTATGAAGTGGTGGAAAAGACACTTCAGTGCGGCCTTGGACAGATCATGTTTGATTGATCGTTTGCGTGTAGTGGTGCCAGGCCAAAAAGGGCAAAACGTGCCAAAGGCAAAATTATTTGATGATGACACAGATGTGCAATTATATACTAAATTATCTCAGAAAAAAACAAAAGTGAAGCTTCTTGAAATCCATAAAGATTAAAGATAGCTGGCGTATAGGGCCAGGATGAATATGCATGATGGAACAAAGCTGGAAAAACTTCACATCTGATAAAAACTGAAAAACACGCTTAATATAAAAATTGGGCTGTCGGCCAAGAAGTGTGAAGGGTATAGCGGGTTAAGTTGTCTGTACAGTTCAGGAAAATGTTTGCGTCGTGTGGAGGCCTGTCCCTTGCTTTGAATGAGTATGAGCTATGATGATGACGATGATCGTTGGGTATTTATGGCGCAAGGCCGACTAAGGGCAAAGAGCGCCAGAGAAAAGTTTATTTAATGAAGTGAAGTGGTTACCACCAAAAGGTAGGTAAAAAAACCGTGTCGACCAAACATAGTAAAATCAGTTCAAGATAATCGTGATGGCTCGTTTATAGGGCCAGATTTGATTATGCCTGACAGGAAATGAGGTTTAAAAACTTAACGTCTGGCAAATAATCAAACACACGTTTCACAGAAACACTGGCATCGTCACCTAGAAACAGCGATGGATGTAGTGGGATATGTTGTCTGTAGAGTTCTCCGAAGTGTTTGTGTCGTGTTGTGTGAAGTGCCTTGCAAGTGATTGGTATGTGCACTACGGATAGGGCCTCTCCGCACCTGCTGCACAGAGGTCTTGGAGATGAAGTGAGAAGATGCGAGTGCGTTGCATGTGTGTGCCCTATCCGTAATCTGGCCAAGGCGACTTCAGAGTATCTATTGCGTGTGTCGGTGGTGTATGGTCCAAAGTGAGGTTTTATTACGTGTAACTTGTTGTCTGTTGTTCACTGCAGTGTGTTTGCCATGTTTTGCGAAGTTGTTGTCTGATGTGTGGTTTCACGTCGGTGTAGGTTAATGTGGTTACGTCTACTGTATTCAAGAGTGTAGCAGCAGCAGCCATTTGGTCCGCTGCTTCGTTCCCGGCTATACCACAGTGGCCAGGGACCCAGCAAAGAACCAGTTCAAATTTGCGTACATACACAGACGTAATACCCTTGACGATCAGATTGACAACGTTGTTTTTCGAAGGCATTGTTGACGACAGTCCCCCACAACACTGAGGGAATCTGTATAGATAATGGATTGTGGGATGTGGCTTTGAAGTATATGATTGACAACAAGAAGTACACCGTAAGCCTCTGCTGTAAAGATACTAGTATGACTATTCAGAGTTCTAGTGACACTAGGGCTGGGCCCATGCGCCGCGCAGGACACAGAGGTGGCAGTTCTAGAAGCGTCCATACAAAATTCAGAACACTCATACTTCTGCTGCAAATACAAAAAATGCTGCAGAATTGCACATGTGGGAGCTCGGTTTTTATCTACATGTGTGAAAGAGGTGTCGCATGATACAGGGCGGAGATGCCATGGTGCTATAAAATCCGTTAAACAACTTTGGATTGTATCTAAAAAGGAGACAGCAAGCTCTGACGCTTCCTCTCTTACTCTGTAAGAGAAGGGCGCAGAGAAGGATGGTCGATTTAAAAGGAGTTCAGTCATGGACGTATCATGAACAACTGATTTAAAAGAATGGTGAGGCATGGATGAAATTTCAAAAGCATAAAGGAGATCTGTGTATGCTCGCTGACGTTGTAGGTTCCATTTGTTACACTCCACATAGAGGCTTTCGGCCGGGCTAGTGCGGTAGGCGCCACACGCCAGGCGGAGCCCGAGCTGGAGCACTGGGTCCAGCATTTTGAGGGATGTTTTACTTGCTGACCCATAAATAACGCTGCCATAGTCCAATAGTGAACCTATCAAGCTGGTAAAAACACGTAAAAGAAGTTGTTTTTCATCACCAAATGAGATGTGCGACAGAACCTTGAGGATATTCCTTGTTTTTAAGCATTTATGTTTTAGTTGTTTTATGTGTGGGATGAATGTGAGCTTTTCGTCAAAGATAATACCTAAGAACTTGTGTTCCTTTTTTACAGGAATAGAGACACCGTGGAGTTGAATGTCTAGATCCGGCCGAATGCCACGCCTCTTGGAAAACAAAACACAAGTGCACTTCCCTGGATTAAATTGAAAACCGTTGCTATCTGCCCAGCCGGCAAGCTTGTTCACACCAAGCTGGACTTGCCGATCGCAGACAGACAAGTTACAAGACTTAAAAGACAATTGTATGTCGTCTACATCAATTGAACATAAAATCTACGGTGGCAATGCCTTCCGAAAAGAAATCATTTTCACAATAAACAAAGTGCAACGTAAAACTCCACCTTGCGGCACACCGTTTTCCTGCACATGAACCCTAGAAAGTGCAGTTCCAACTCGCACGCGAAACGTTCTTCCAGACAGGTAACTGGCAAGCGTGTTCATCATGATACCCGACATGCCAAAGGACTTCAAATCGCTGAGAATGCCGTACCGCCAAGCAGTATCGTACGCCTTTTCCATATCAAAGAAGACTGTCATATAGTACTGCTTGTGGAGGAAAGCATCTTTGATATACGCCTCTAATACAACGAGTTGATCGCTGGTAGATCGCCTCGCCCTGAAGCCTGCCTGGCAGCTCTCGAGAGGACCATTGTACTCTATGAAGTACACAAGTCGCCTGTTTATCATCTTCTCGAGGAGCTTACACAGGCAGCTTGAAAGGGCAATGGGACGATAACCGGCGGGAGAAGAATGGTCCTTCCCTTCCCTTAGGAAAGGAACTACTGTGGCCTCCCTCCAAGAGGGTGGAACGTGCCCCGAAAGCCATATTTTATTGTATAGGTGTAAGAGTGTTTCAAGAGTGTCTGGGTGTAGGTGTTGTATCATGGTGTATGTAATCTTTTCTGCGCCTGGGGCTGAAGGTTTGCACGTGCTCAGGGCAACCCTCAACTCATAGAGAATGAATTCAGAGTTGTAAGAAGTATTTGATTTGTCTTTGTCTTGTAAGGGCTTCCTTTCTGCAGATGTTTTGTGTTTCATGAAAGTGCTTGTGTAGTGTGCTTAACTGGACACGTGATCGCAGTGTTGTGCAAGTGTGTTAGCCTGGTCTTCAAGTGTGTCCCCTGTTGTGCTAACCAAGGGCAGGCTGTGTGTCTGTTGTTCATGGAGCTTACGTATACGTGTCCAGACTTTGTGTGTGTCCATGTATGAATTAATAGATGTCAAGAAGGTGTGCCAACTCTCTCGTTTTGCATCACGGCGCACACGTTTTCCGAAAGCCTTGGCCCGTTTGAACAAATTAAGGTTACCCGACGTGGGGTACCGACGAAGGATACCCCACGCCCTGTTCTGGGCCTCTCGCGCCGGCTGCAGTCCTTATTCCACCACGTTCTCCTCTGGTTGCACAGGGCACCAGAGTTGTGGGGAATGGACTTTTCTGCGGCGTCGAGGATGTGCGCCGTGAGGAGTTGGGTAGCTTCTTCAACGTGTAGGTGTCCTATGGATGTGTGGTGTAGTTTCGATGTCTCTGTAAATGTGTTCCAGTTAGCTCGTGCCTAATTGAACCCATTATGGGAAGATGAACTGCATGGGCCTTTACCTATATATGTTAGTGAAGTGGGGAAGTGGTCACTGCCATGTGTGTCAGTGCCCACTCTCCACTCAAGACATGGAAATAGAATTGCCGAACCAATAGCCAAGTCAAGATTTGAGTATGTATTGCGTCCTATGTTATGGTATGTAGGCTGTTTCTTGTTGAAACGGCATGCTCCAGAGGATGTTAAAAACTTCTCTATCAGGCGACCTCGGGCATCCGTGCGAGAAGAGCCCCAAAGAGAATTGTGTGCATTGAAGTCGCCTGTTATGATGTATGGTTCAGGAAGCTGGTCGACCAGCGCCTCAAAGTCAGAGCTCAGAAGTGCAAGATCAGGAGAGATGTAGATGGAGCATACTACTATCAACCTATTAAAAATTATTGTGCGGACGGCTACAGCCTCAAGGACGGTGTTCAAGGTGACAGGGTGGCACGCTAAGGATTTGCGTGCGATTATAGCTACACCACCAGAAGAGTGTGTGCAGCCATTCCTGTCTTTCCTGTATACCAGGTAACTATTCAAGAAATTTGCGTGTTTGGAATTCAGATGTGTTTCCTGGACACACACTAAACTTCCCTGGTTGGCATGCAGAATTTCATGCACGTCGTCAAGATTATTCAGAAGGCCTCTGCAGTTCCATTGAACTATGTTTTCTCTTCCCATTATGATGTGTTAGAGCTACTGGAGTGTGATTATTTATGTAGGGTCTTTCGGGGCTTGGACTCTTGGGAGGGACTTTCTGGCCTTCTCTACTGACGTGGACGTCGCAGCCCGTTCCTTCCGCTGCGATGCAAGCCGGAAGGGCTCGACGTCCATGTCGTCATCTGAAGTCAAGGGGGTGCACAGCGGACTGAGCCCCCTTGATGTGGTACCCTTTCGGGTGTTCTTTGCCTGCGCTGCCAGTGACGAAGGCGTGGGGAGCACCACAGATGGCACAGGCAGTGAGGTGGGGTAGCGGGTCGCTGCGGCTGCCTCCGTCTCCATCTCCGTGCCCTTGCGTGTGCTTTGGGCTAGTGGAGAGGAAGCAGTGGATGCAGCGGCATCCCCAACAGACGTTGTTGCCACCACAGCCGCTGCTGGGTGAGCGAGCGGTGTAGAGGCTGGTTGGGTTGCTAGGGGCAACCCACGGAGGGACGGGGGCGGGTCCAAGTCCGACTCGCGGTACTGGGTCCCCGGCGAAACCAGACGCCGCTCCCCCCCGGGCGAGCAGCGTCGGCGTGCCTCCCCAGGGAGAAAGAGGCGAACCTTTTTCGCGCCTCGGAAAGGTGATGTTCTCTGTGACCTTGATGTTGATTATTTTCTTTTCTAGCTGGAACTTCTCGCATTTTCTGGAGTACGCCGCGTGTGGGCCTTGACAGTTTACGCAAAGAAATTGTTGAACGTTACAGTTGTCGGACGGGTGGTCGTGCTGGGCGCATTGTGCGCAGGTAAGTCGGCCGCGACAGGAGTTTGGGCCGTGCCCGAACCGTTGGCACTTGAATTCTGATGTAACATCGGATGTAACCTGCGCTGATGAATTCTGGAAGGGTGGACTTGTCAAAGGTTAGGATGAGGTGTTTTGTCGGTATTTGTTTATCGTCTCTGCGGATGGTTATGCGCCTGACCGCTGTTACGCCCTGACTACCAAGGCCCTCCAGCAGGTCAGCTTCAGATTCATTTAGTAGGTCATACTCGGAAATCACGCCCTGGGAGCTGTTTAGGCTGCGGTGGGGCGTGACTCGGATTGGCAGATCGGCGATGCTGGTTTGAGCAAGAAGTTTATTGGCCTGATCGTGGCTACTGGATCAGGCCAATAAATAATCGAGCACCCTGGTACAATAGTACACTATCTAAACTCGCCAACAAGAAAAAACAAATGTTTCGCGTTGCCAAGCGTACGCACCAGCAGGAACGATGGCGAACTTATCGCCGCGCCAACTGGAATTACATTCGTGTTGTGCATGAAGCTAAAGATTTTCTTTAAACGAACATTACCGTCGATGCTCCGTACTAATCCGCGCCAATTTTGGCGTGTTATGGGAGGGGAAAAGGAGGACGATATCACTATCAGTCCTGTTGATGGCGACACCTTGCCTGCTTCTGACTGTTGTTCTGCTTTTAATGATTTTTTTTCGAAATCCTTCTCAGTTAGCGATTGTTCTGCTGATGCAAATGTTAGTGATTCTAAGTTTTGTTCAATGCCTCCTCTTGTTATTGACCAGTTGGTGTTTCTAGAGTGATTGATACCTTAAAGGTGTCTTCTGCTTCCCGTGTCGATAATATCAATTCAAAGTTTCTCAAAAACACCAAAATGTGCTCATCAATTATCTTGACTAAAATTTTTCAACAATCTCTCGAACGTGGCATTGTTCCAAGAGATTGGAAAATCGGAAAGGTGATTCCGGTTCATAAATCCAGTTCTAAGCAACACATCAATAACTACCGACCTATTTCTCTAACTTGCATCTCATGTAAAATCCTTGAACACATTATATCATCTCAAATTGCGGCACACTTGGACGGTCATTCCTTTTTCCACAGATCACAACATGGCTTCCGCAAACATTATTCGTGCGAAACTCAGCTAGCATGCTTTACTCCTTCCCTCCATAGCATTCTTGATCGTGGCGCTGCAGTTGACTGCATATTTCTTGACTTCAGCAAAGCGTTCCACAAGGTCTCACATAAGCTTTTGCTTCTGAAATTAAGTAAGCTAAACCTTGATACTAGTGTACTTGCCTGGTTGCGTTGTTTTCTTACTAACCGCTTTCAATTTGTAACCGTTAATCATTTCGACCCTTCTTTGTCCCCAGTTCTTTCGGGAGTTCCACAGGGGTCGGTCCTTGGTCCGCTCCTTTTCCTAATTTATATTAACGACCTCCCATCTCGTGTGCATTCTTCTATTAACCTCTTCGCTGATGACTGTGTCATTTATCGTGAAATAAGAAATGCTAACGATTCTCTAGCACTTCAGTCAGACCTAAACGCTGTATCTTCATGGTGCAGCGAATGGGTGATGACATTGAACATTAATAAATGCAAAGTAATGCATGTATCACGCACCAATGCACCTTGCTCAACCTATACCCTACAGAAACATACTCTTGACGTCGTAAGCTCTTACAAGTACCTAGGAGTCTATATTTCAAATAATCTTTCATGGGATCCACACGTTACGTATGTATCAAACAATGCTAACCGCTTATTAGGGTACTTGAAGCGCAACTTTTCGTCAATTTCTTCTAGCCTCAAGCTACAACTCTATAAAACACTTATTCGCCCAAAGCTACAGTATGCGGCCTGAATATGGGACCCAGACCACGAATTTCTAGTTACCAGGGCAGAAGCAATCCAGAACCGCTCGGCTCGTTTCATATTGTCGAACTATCATCGCACTGCTAGTGAAATCTTCTATGAAATCAATATTGTTTCTGCCTAACCTGTCGTTGCGCCGCTAGATGCTTCGATTAACTTTGTTTCACAAAATTTATTTCCACGCGCATCTTCGCGATTTTCTTTTATCTGCTCCGTCTTACATATCACGCCGCGCCGATCATCGCTACAAAGTTGCGCCGTTCTCCGGCAAAACAAACGCATTTTATCATTCATTTTTACCCCGCACGGTGAGTGAATGGAATCGCCTTCCTGAACCGCTAGTGTCAATACATGATAACAAGCTATTCATAGCTGCCCTTCTTGTGCATTTTTCTGATGTTTCATAGGTCGGATTTTCATGTTTAAAACGGTAATATTTTCTTGATTGTTTTGGACATGGTCTTATGTCCGCATCATATGCTGTGCTACTTGTTTATTGTACAATTTTCCCCACTCCCCTCTGTAATGTCCCCAGTGACCTTGAGGGTATTTGAAAATAAATAAATAAACAAATAAATACTGACCTCGACAAGAATTTCACCGGTTTGATGTTTTGTGGCCTTATACGATGTTTGGCGGGCCTTATACGGCCCGCCAACTATACCGTCAAGAAACTTTGAAATGAGAAATACCGACTGTGAAGCAAGAGGTTTTGATTGGTCTACAGAATCCATCACGATGAAGAGAGGATAGTTGTTCGGTTTCGGAGGACTGAAGTCAGGAAGTGGTGGAAAAGAAACTTCGGTGCGGCCCCTTTTCGTGGTCCGATCACGTTTGGGGGGGGGGGTTTGAAAATGCCATATAGCATAGTATAAAAGCAGGGAGACGGGGGTACTTTCTTCTTTGACCTTACCCTGGTAGCCAAAGAGGTCCCGGAGCTCCCTGCCTGGTAGACAGGCAGGGAGCCCATCGGACGGAGCTTGACCAAGGCTCCAAGGGAAACCGTTCACGGGTTCCAACCCTTCACCTTTCAACTTCTAGCCACGGTAGGTAACAACTTAAGTATGGGGGCCTCGGGGTACGCGGTGTCACCACTCACCGTCACCAAGATTACTCAAGGTGCCCCGTGCGGGGGAGTGTGAGCTATGGATACGGCCTCTCCGTATCTGCTGCACTGGGGTCTTGAAGATCCCGTGAGCAGATACGAGTGTGGTGCTTGTGTGTGCACTATCCGTAGCCGAGGAAAGGCGACTTCTGTGTATCTGTTGCATGTGTTGGTGGTGTATGGTCCTAAGTGTGGTTTCATTACGCGTAATTTGTTGCCGGTCTGTTTTCTCCAGTGTGTTTGCCATGTTTTGCGAAGGTGTTGTGTGATGCGTGGCTTCAGATCAGTGTAGGGTACTGTTGTTATGTCGACTGTGTCTTGCAGTGCAGCACCGGCAGCCATTTTATGCACAACCTTATTACCGGCGATTCCGGAGTGGCCTGGAATCCAGCATATAATTATTTCCATGTTTGAGGTATATGGAGATCTAATGGCCTTAAACCATAATAATTACATAATTTTAAGACTGCTACACTTAAAAAGTACACAATATACTTTGCATATTCTATACAAGATACATTTATATGTGTGTTCGATGTCATGTAAAATCATTTATATGCGGTATGCTTCCGCGTGAAAATACTTTTATGGACATTCATCGTTTTAGAGACCCGAACGTCCTCTCCACAGTACAAGACACAGCGGTAGCAGTCTTTCACGCATCGCTGTAAAATTCCGAACATTGGTGCTTGTCCTGTAACAACAAAAAATGTTGGAGAATCGCATTTCTTGGTGCAGTTTTTATCGAGTTGCGTAAAGGAGAGGTCGCACGAAAAAGGGCGGCGATTCGAAGGTGGCATAAAATTAATGATGGGTGTCATGTGTATGTCTAAAAGGAGACCTTGAGTTCAGAAGCTCCCTCTTTCACCTTAAATAAAAAAGGCAAAGAGAGAGAGAGAGAGAGAGAGAGAGAGAGAGTAAACGTGTTTATTGCGAAAAGCAATGGGGAGGAGTCTTCAGTCCAAGACCCCTTGAGCTTTCCCCGCCTCAACAGCCCTCAACACCAACAGGCGCTGGTCATTGCGTCGGGGCTGGTCAGAGCTATCTCCTAAAGCTCCCGAGAAGGAATGGAGCGGTTTCGCGAATGTAGTGGGGCGTGCGCGCATTCCCCTACCATATCAAAGAGCGTCCCAGGGGCTCCGCATAAGCGGCATAGCGGGGAATATACGGTGGGGTGCAAGATATGGCATTTAGTGGGATGGGGGAAAGTATTCGTCTGGAGTGCACGGAGCTTCCGTTCCTCCTCTTTCGTTAGGTGTTTATGCGGTGCTGGGTAGGTGATACGTCCCAACTTGTAGTGCTGTGTTATTGCGTGATACGTGATCAGCGGGGTTGGCCTCTCTTGCTCGCTTCCCAGGGCCCAGCGGGATAACTTTCGGGCCAACAGGTGGGCGGTTTCGTTGCCCGGGACGGCAGAGTGGGCGGGTGCCCATGTGATCATGATAGATCTGTCTGGTAGACACTGGCAGCTGATTTGGTGGGTTGTGCGGTGAATTCGTCCGCACGAGAAGTTGCGGCACGCTTGCTGGGAATCTGTGATGATTACGCTGGCGGTAGTTTGCGTTATGGCGAGAGCGCTGGCAGGTTCTTCCGCTTGTAAGGGGTCGTATCCGGGTAGGGTTAGGCTGGTAACGTGCTTATTGTTCTGGACAACCACGGCTGTCATTGCTGTTATGCCGAGATAGGAAGACGCGTCCCTGTACACTGTGGTAGGTTCCCTCCCGTAGTATGTGTGGATGGCCTTGGCTCTTGCTTCCCTGCGCCGAGTGTGATTCACAGGGTGCATGTTTCTAGGGAGCGGTGAGACGTACAGCTGTTTCCTGATATTGTGGTCGAGAATTCTCATTTGAGATGTCTGCCGCTGCAGAGGGGATGTGATCCCCAGACGAGAGAGAAGAGTCCTCCGTGTGCTTGTAACTCCCAGCCTCAACCTTTGGATCGAAAGATGGGCTTCTATGAGCTCGTCGGCTGTATTGTGCAGGCCCAGCTTGTGGGCATAATGGGCCTTGCTACGAGATAGCAAACGACCGCGGCTAGCTTCGTTAGAGACGTTGAGCGCCAATTTGGGCTCGATGGTCCCTCGTGGGCCTAAGTGGGGTTCAGGGTGTTCCCCCTACGCCCGGAACTGACCCATCCAAAATGCCCCAGAGAGGTACGCGGCGTCCACTAGGGAGACGCCACGACGGGGTCGACTCACCGACAAAGGTGACGACAGGCTCCAAAGGGCCCCGACGAACCAGGGGGTTTATTGGCCGACTGATACAGCGCGTAATAACGACAAGACAGGGTTAAGAACTACACTGTACCGACGCGCGCCTCAAGGCCGGGCCTCAAGCGGGCCCGACGGCTGAGGCGACACGGGGGCTGCCGTCGAGGTGGCGCTAGCCTACCTCGCGCGTCCTATTGGGGTCAGGGGCCCCGCTCCGGACGGGTGGCGGCGAGGGTGCGACACGAGCCGCGATCCCTCGCGTTCCCTACACTAAATCCTCCATCTCCATTCCGAGCCAAGAGAGCGATCCCCGAGAGCAAGAGAGAGCCAGCGAGAGAGACCCGCGAAACGTGCGCGTCGCGGTTATAAGGCGCGGAGGAGAGGAGGCAGGTATCCGGGCGAGGAAGAGCGGAAGCGGCGGAAGGGCAGTTGGTGCCCGCCGGCGCGTCGGCCCGCGAGGTGACGTCACGGCGGCGCGGGAAAGCGCGCTCGGTTGAAGGTCGCGCTCGCGGGAGGAAGAAGGGGGATACAAAGGATCCCCACATCCCTTCCTCCTCAAGACCGAGCCCGGTCTACTCAGACCGGCCCGGGGTTCACACAAAAACGCACATTGACAGAAAAGGTGGGGGGGGCGCTTACACGTTTATTCTCCGCTGGGTCCTGCGGGTGCGAGGACGACCTCGTCGAGTTCGGCCGCGGCCGAAGCGGCCGTGGCGAACACCAGCGCCGCAATGGACGCGGCGAAAGCCTGGCTTGAAGCCAGGGCCTCCACGATGGCCGCGACTTGGGCCGGAGGAAGGCCAGGGGCGGGCAGTCCAGGTGGAGGCACCGGGGGGCCACGTGGGCCCAGGGCGACCAGTGGAGCCTGGCCCTACGGAACGCTGACGTCCATCGGCGTGGGGCCCGCGTGTGCTGGGGCCGCGGGTAGGGTGCGCCCCCGGAACGCCGCCGGCAGCACCTCTTCCGCGACGCCAACCTCGCCTCTCCTTTGGTGCTTCCAACTCATGGTCGACGAGTACAGGGCCGGCTCGTCGGTAGGCCCCGCTTGGTGCACCCACGTTGCCACCATGCGCTTGCGTGTCTGCGGCGGCAACTCCACGGCCGGGGGAGGTGGGGGCGGCGGGGGCTGCTGCGGGGCGCCGGCGTGAGCCACGCCGTGGCAGCACCGATGATGACCGCCGCCTCCATGGCCAGGCGGGTGGGCCGACGCGGGCCTCTTGGGTTTGCGGCGCCCGGCCTGGCTTGGAGTGTCATCCCCCGGCGGGGCCATGGGACCAGGGTCGGCAGGCGGCGGGCACCAGGTAGGCCGGATGGGGTCGACAGTGGCGTCCGGACAACGGCCGGGCAGGCCCGCAGGCAGGCAGGACGAGGGGCCGGTAGGGCGGGCGGGACGACGAGCAGGGAGGGTGGCCGGCGCGAAGGGGTCGGCGGCTGGCCGGATGCGGGAGGCATGCCGGCAGGTGGGACGGGGAGCAGCAGGGGACTGGTGACCATGAAGTCTGACCGACGATCGAAATCTAACCAGATCTACCGAGGGCCCCACCACCAATACCTGTCCGCGGAGTACCTATTGTTGCGCGCGGGTTGGCGGTGCCACGTGGTGTCTAGCGGCCAATGGGAGGCTCGCTGGACACCGTCACCGCCCTCCCCCTCGCGGGGTTGTTCGTGCTCCCGTCGCGAGAGAGAGATTCCCTATAGGTCACGTGGGTCAGAGGGTGAGCTCATCCTGTCCTGTGACGTACCTTCCCCCGTGGGGTCCCTACGTCTCCCACTATGAGAGAGGGTGTTACGCCGTATCACGTGGGGTTAGTGGGCCAAACATGGGGCCCGTCGCCTCGCGTGACGTGTCTCCGCTCGCCGTTGAGGAGCGTGGTCAAATTCGCTGCCGTGGATGCCGGGCTGGACGTCGCGGAGACAGCGTCGCTAATCCTAACTTCTCCGTGGCTGGGTGAAGGCCGCTCGCCAGCGTTAGGTGTAGCTATCGGCGTTCGGTCGAGTCGGCCGTGTGGCGTAAAGGTTGCCCTTCGCCAACGGACCTCTAGGACGTGAGGACGCGTGATCAGGCCCGCTGAGAAAGCCAGACGGGTGAATATCGTGGTCCTTTGTCCTCATCGCGCATGCCTAGTACTTCCGCAGGGCGAAAATGTGGCCCATCAGCGAAGCAAACAGCGGCAGCTCGACAGGAACCGACGACTACAGCTACCGGGATGGAGTCCCAACGTGTACGCCGTATTTTGCCGTGGTTTGCGCCTCTCGACTGGATGCATGAAGTCGGATAGATTGAGGGGTCCGGACTTCGCCCTGTGGCACGCGCTGCACGAGCGAGAAGGAAAAAGGCTCCTCGCTGTGCGCTCGGCTCGATTTTAAGCTGAATGACACAACTTAATAAAAGACTTACGGCCGCTCGCTTATCTGGCCCTTCGCGAGTCGGGGAAGCTCAACGTGGCTTCCCTTGACTGCGGCAAATCGCCACCCGTGCTCAGCCTCGTGGGGGCTTATCGGGTGAGATTTTATCGGCAGAACTCCCATCCGCTCCTTGCAAGCACGGGTCCGAGGCAAAAAATAAAAAACGCGCTTGCAGCAGCCTGGCTGCATAGCGCATGGGACCTACCGCAACACCAGCGGTCATCAGCCTCCGGCGACAGCGTCGCCCGCTCTATCTCGGAGCGCGACTCACACAGAGCCAAACGACGTACTGTTTACATATTTACAAAGCGGACGTTCCTGCTGCGTTCGGAGGAGGATTGTTCTGCCAAAGGCGATGCTGGCGGACATGTGGTCCCCGGGTGCGCCTCTCGTCTGGGGATTGCCGTACTCGTGGCTGTGTTCCCTTCGACGATCGCACCGACGAACACATTCGAGCACGTGGTCGTATGTTCCGTCAAGTGCGGCGCGCGTCAGGAACTCCGGGTTAGCGACGGGGGCTAATATCCGCCACCACGTTCGCGTTACCCTTCCTTTAGCGCATCGGCAAGAGCGAGGATAGTGGAGATCAGCTCGCTACATGCCTGGCCAGGTAGTGGAGCGGCACAACTTCGTAAAGTATTGCGGCCACTCGCCCAGCCGCCCGCGAGTCACGGAAGTATCGTATACCTTCCTCAAACTGCGGGTGCTCACCACCGTGAAACTCTGAGAGGGAATTACCTTCGGTGGGATAACTTCCGGCGAGAGACATTGAGCGTGTAGCAGATACGAATCCGAGAGATAAAAAAACGCGCCTGCAGCAGTACGAGCTGCAAAGCGCTCGAGGCTGACCACAATACAAGCGGTTATTAGCCTCCGGCGACCGCGTCGCTCGCTCACACAGAGCACGACTAACACAGAGCCAGTTAAAATCATATTTACAACACGGATCGTTCTGTTCACCGGGCACATGCTCGTCTCTGCTGGATGCAATACCGGCTGACAATGGGTCTGCTCGGTATGCGATATCACCAGGGATTTGCAACGTTTGCACACTTAATGCATTCCCTTCGGGGCTCGCAGCAACTGGTCGACGTTCAGCACGTGGCTACGGGGCCAGTCGGGTGCTAGACGCGTTAGGAACATTCAAGCGGCTACGGGGGCTCACGACATGCGTACGCCACCAAGTGGTGCTACCGCTCCCATTGCGCACGGTGACGTTTTCACGGGCGCAGCTTATATGGCCAGCACGCGTGGTTCGCGTATCCGCTTAAGCCAGCTGAATGCCACGTGGTCCGTCTCCACTACGAACGAACTTTGGTCGACGGAACGGTCGAACTCGTTCAGAACGTGTGGCCCGATCTCTAAGTAGTCCGTAGCACTACGCGGCGAGCGGGCCGCCGTGCTTTGCAAACACGAGATCGTAAGGCGAGGTATGCCTGGGAAACAGAGTGCTCCCCAGTGGACCTAGCTGCGGACTCGCCGTACTGCATCTCAGGCGCGCCGGGCAAGATCGACAACAAAGGGTCGTACAATGCCTGCGCGGGGATGTGCTATGCTGTCCCGGCCGTGTTGTGGGAGCAAAAGGTGCTCTTTTGCGACAGGGCCTTGGCGTTCACGCGTGCGATGATGCACGTGGTAGGACGAATGCGCGTTATCGTTGTGGGAGCAGGGGGCTCCCTGACGAGGCGCAAGGGGCTCCTTGGCGAGACGCAAAGTTGGCCACAAAGGCCGTTTGGCGTCTGCACGTGGAAATACATTGGCCGCAGGCTAACGTCGTCCGAGCAAAAGGTGTTCTCGTTTCCCACGTAGCGAGCGTATGGCTCTGCTCCAGGTTCAAATCGTACGTCAAGTTCGCAGGCTCAGGATGGCCACTACGTTGAGTCGTACAGAACACAAGAGATGCTGGTGCGGGTCGGGCGATAATTGCCTCGGTTCGCGGGCAGCCGCGGGAGCACGTTACGACGAAAAGCGCCGTGCTCCCAAAAGCCAAATGCTGGCGCGGGTTGGGCGGTAACTGCCTCGGGGTGCGGACAGCGGTGAGCGGCGGGAGCACGTTACGCCGAAGCGTCGGGCTCGGAAGCCGAACCGCTGACCTCACAGGAAATCGCACATGGACTAAGGCCAACAAAGGGGCCTGTGCCGTCGCAGTGTCGATACCGTGTTGGGCGCCAATGTGGGCATAATGGGCCTTGCTACGAGATAGCAAACGACCGCGGCTAGCTTCGTTAGAGACGTTGAGCGGCAATTTGGGCTCGATGGTCCCTCGTGGGCCTAAGTGGGGTTCAGGGTGTTCCCCCTACGCCCGGAACTGACCCATCCAAAATGCCCCAGAGAGGTACGCGGCGTCCACAAGGGAGACGCCGCGACGGGGTAGACTCACCGACAAAGGCGACGACAGGCTCCAAAGGGCCCCGACGAACCAGGGGGTTTATTGGCCGAGTGATACAGCGCGTAATAACGCCAAGACAGGGTTAAGAACTACACTGTACCGACGCGCGCCTCAAGGCCGGGCCTCAAGCGGGCCCGACGGCTGAGGCGACACGGGGGCTGCCGTCGAGGTGGCGCTAGCCTACCTCGCGCGTCCTATTGGAGTCAGGGGCCCCGCTCCGGACGGGTGGCGGCGAGGGTGCGACACGAGCCGCGATCCCTCGCGTTCCCTACACTAAATCCTCCATCTCCATTCCGAGCCAAGAGAGCGATCCCCGAGAGCAAGAGAGAGCCAGCGAGAGAGACCCGCGAAACGTGCGCGTCGCGGTTATAAGGCGCGGAGGAGAGGAGGCAGGTATCCGGGCGAGGAAGAGCGGAAGCGGCGGAAGGGCAGTTGGTGCCCGCCGGCACGTCGGCCCGCGAGGTGACGTCACGGCGGTGCGGGAAAGCGCGCTCGCTTCAAGGTCGCGCTCGCGGGAGGAGGGAAGGTGGATACAAGGGATCCCCGCAAGCTTCAATAGCTTGTCGGTGCCCGTGCTGATGGGAAGTCCGAGTGCCTGTTTGTAGGCCTTCCAAATGATGACATCCAGCCGTTCCATTTCTGTCTTGGAGAGAAAAGCGTAGGGTATGGCGTATGTAATTCTTGAGATTATGAATGCTTCGACGAGGCGGAGGGTGTCCTCCTCGCGCATTCCCCGTATTTTGGTGGTCACACGCCTGATCATATGTGTGACTTGGTCCGAGGTATGTTTCAGCCTATTTATTAGGATGGAGTTTGTTCGATCGGCTTGAAAGGTCATACGAAAGATCTTGATATGCGAGGAGGGAACTATGATGTGGCCCTCCATGTGGATGGTGACAGTGGGTGGCCTCTGGAGGAGTTTCTTTCTTGTACAAACGCGGAGGAGCTCGAATTTTTGTGGGGCACATTGGAGGCCGCAAGACTTGGCGTAATGAGTTACCGTGTTGGCTGCAGTTTGTAGGCGCTCCTCTATCTAGCCTAGGGATCCTGTCTTCGACCAGATGGTAATGTCATCTGCATACAAGCCGTGATGTATGCCCAGAATAGAATCCAATAAAAGAGGGAGACCGATGAGCGCAATATTGAACAACAAAGGGGAGAGCACTACCCCTTGTGGTTTGCCGCGGCTGCCCAGCAGGATGGGATCTGTCGCTAGGTCTCCGACTTTAAGTATTGCCCTACGATCTGTGAGGAAATCACTTATCTACTGATGCATTCTAGGCCCGCAGTCGAGAGCATTTAGTTGTGAGAGGATGGCGGCGTGTTTAACATTGTCAAACGCCCCCTTGAGGCCCAGCGCAAGGATGGCTGTGGGTGGGTTGCGGGTGGCAGGCAGCATAACCTCTTCCTTGAGCTGGAGTAAGATGTCTTGCGTAAACAGACGAGGGCTAAAGCCAAACATGGTCGTAGGTAGCTTATCGTGATCTTCGAGGTACGTTTGTAGCCTGTTTAAAACGATGTGCTCCAAAAATTTGCCTACACATGATGTGAGGGAAATAGGTCGAAGGTTATCAGTGCTCGGGGGTTTGCCCGGCTTAGGTATGAGCCTGACTTCCGCTGTTTTCCATTCATCTGGGAGTAAACCCGTCTGCCAGATGTGATTGAAATAATCTTTTAGCTCAAGCAGGGAAGGGGTGTCCAGATTAGCGAGGGCCTTGTTGGTTCTTTGGTCTATTCCGGGCGCCGTATTGCGGCGAAGCTTGTCCAGAGCGGCCGTAACCTCATGCAGATGGATGTCGTCGTCCAGGAGCGGGTTGGGCCTTCCAGAGTAGGGGGAAGGGGCTCCGTAGGGTGAGCCATTCTAGCCATTGTGCGTTGGGATTACATCTTCCTCTTTCCGGGGTCTATAAGAAAGCGCAGCAGCTTCCAAAGGCAAAGAAATAGATGGACGGTTCAAAAAAAGGTGTTGTGTGGAGGCATTGTTAAGAGTGGAATTAAAAGGATGGTTTGTCACAGCCATAATTTTTGAGGCATAATGCAAGTCCATGTATGTCCTCTGGTGGTGGAGGGACCATTTATTGCCCTCAATTTAGAGGCTCTGAACTGGGCTAGTGCGAAAAGCGCCATACACAAGGGGAAGCCCCAGATGCAGCAGTGGGCCGAGCATTTTCAGTGGTATTTTTGTTGCAGACCCATAAACGACACTTCCATAGTCTAATCGAGACCCCACCAGGCTTGTAAAAATACGTAACAGGAGTTCTATTATCCGTTCCATAGGACTGCTGTGACAGGATTTTAAGAATGTTCACTGCTTTCAGACATTTATGGTTGAGGTTATTGTGAGAAATGAACGCAAGTTTCTCATCCAACACTACCCCTAAAAACTTCCTTAATGACAGGAATCGAAATGCCATTAAGGGTAATCTCTGGGTCCGGATGGATTTCTGGTGAACACAACACAAGTACTTTTTCTTGGTTAAGTTTAAAACCATTCATGTCTGCCCGGCTGGCAAGTTTTTTAACAACAAGGTGGACTTGATGCTCACAAGTGGACATATTGATTGATTGTAGGGTTTAAAGCGCCGACGCAAAGCAGGAGATGAGGCGCGCCGTAGTAGAGGGCTGCGGATTAATTTTGACCACCTGGGGATCTCTAATGTTCACTAAAATCTCGTACGCACGGGTATTTTTTGCTTTTCCCTGGCATGAAAAAGGCGGCCGCCGCGGCCGGAAATCGGACCCGTGTCCTCATGCTCAGCAGCACAATGCCGTAGCCACAGATGGACATATTATATGATTTGGCAGATATCTAGACATCGTCCACATACATAGAGTAAGAAATTGCAGGTGTCAATGCCTTGCCAAGAGAGTTCATTTTTATTAACAGAGTGTAGTTTAGAACACCACTTTGCGGCACGCCCTTCTCTTGCACGTGAACCCTCGACAGCCAGTACAAACGCTTATGCGAAACGTTATTTCAGACATGTGTAACTAGCAAGGATGTTTAACATATGGCCAGAAACACAGAATAACGTCTGGTCACTAGGATCCCCTAACGCCAAACAGTGTCATACACTTTCTGAAGGTCGAAAAACACCGTTGCACAAAACTGTTTATGAATGAAAGCATCCTTTATGTAAGACTTAAGGGTGACGAGTTGGTCATTCGCGGATCGCTCCGCCCTGAAGCCAGCCAGGCAGACCTTGAGAAGACCATTTTACTCAAGAAAGTACACAAGTCTCCTGTTCATCATCGTCTCCCGTCAGTATCAGGTGTTTGGTGGCTATTTTTTGTTGTTTCGCTTCATGATGATGCGCCTTACGGCTGTCACGCCTTGGCCTTTTAGGCCTTCGAGCAGACGATTGATTCATTGTAGGGTTTCACACGCCGACGCAACGCAGGTGGATAGGCACATCGTAGTGGAGGGCTCCGGATTAATTTTTACCACCTGGGGCATCTTTAACGTGCACCTAAATCTTGTACACATAGCCGTTTTTGCTTTTCGCCTCCATCAGAAAAGCGGCCACCACGGCAGGAGATTGAACTGGCGACCTCGTGCTCAGCAGCGCAAATCCTTAGCCACTGATCCACGGCGGCGGGTAGCCCTTCGAGTAGATCGGTCTCCGTCTTGGTTGGGGCTGTGGTAGGGTGTGACTGATATCCAGATCCGCCATGCGGGTTTGGCTGAGGAGAGTTGTGGCTTGCTGCTGCGTGTTGACCTCAAATAGGAACTCACCAGTTCTTGGTTTTTTGGCATCGTATGTCCTGCCAAGGATGTCTTCAAAAATCTTATAGACAAGGAATACGGATTGTGAAGAAAGAGGCTTGGATTTGTCAAGATTCAACTATCTTAAAAGGGCCCTAAACAGGGTTCCAAAGGTTGAGATTTTACGTGCGTAATCATTGGAGTACTATCCAAAGAACATCCTGTCGCAAAAATGATTTAAAAGCGTCCAGTATTAGCCGAGATATCGTTCATTAAAAAGGGCCCGCAACAAGGCCTGGCGCATTCCCTCTTTAACCGCTCCTCCAAAGCACTGTGGAAGCGGAGACGCCACCGACCAGGCGCAAGACCTGATCGGTGACACCTAGAGAAACAGGGTTGAGTCGAGAAGCGCGCAGCCATTGGCTCCGCTCGGCGGTACGTCACGCTTGTAGCAGACGACGGCCAAGCTCCGCGTACTACCGCTCAGCGGGGTCGGTCGGTGGCGGGCCTTAGGCGGGCCCGCATCGAACGGCTCCTCGCGGCGGCCGTGCTCGCGTCGGCGGAAACGAGCGCAAACGAGCGTTTGAAGGCAAGATAGGGGGCTTCCTAACTGAACATGCTCGCTAACGACAATAATTGAAGATTGCCACCGACGACTATAGCGGCTCGCTTGCGGCTCACTAGCGTTAGCGTTTCGCTGTGAACTCGTCCCACCGAGGTCGGTGAAAAGGCTTAGCCTCGCCGCCGTCATCCAGACACTGCTTTGCGAGGCCGCGACGACGACGACCCCCCGCGCAATCTTTCACTGCACTATCACCCCCTTTCGCGTATTTGCAAACTGATTTTCAGCAATAGTGCCGTACTGGCGGGCGGTGACAAGTTTTAGCTGCTGCTTGTATGCGTTATCGTGCGTACACCGCATAGTGGGCTGCTTGCCGACCGAGCAGGCAGATGCTTGCCGTGGTTGCGCGTGTAGCGGCCGTTTGTGCCCGCAGAGATTTTCCGTGTTTTTCAGCGTTATTAATACCTTGTAAACGACTACAAACTCAGCTACGCTCGTGTAACGGATGGCGACGATAAACATTCGTCCATGCCACCCGTGCAGGACGAATACGCCGTGCCGCCGGTGCAGGAGCGCTGCGCGCAACCGCGTTTCTCCCAGAGCCGGGAACGCTGACTGGCTACAGCACTTAACGGGGCCCACCAATAGCGCAGCCGTACTGTTGAGAGCTTCGTGCGTCACACGGGTGCGTCACAACCGCTCTGTTGCACGTCAGAGCGCGCAAGTGTGGCGGCAAGGAAGCGGTGGGTGAACAAGGAAGAACGAAAGCATCTTTGTTGCGTGTTTGCGCGGCCCCTGCTTTACGCAGAGGTGTAATATTTGGTATACATTGTCGGGAAGGGGTACTCTAGCGATTGCGCGATTGAAATGGCGACCTTCAGAAACCTATTTAGGGCCCCTTTAAAGCAGGGGTAGTTGCTGAGTTTCGGGGGATGATGGCAGACAGAGGTGGATAAGATACTTCGGTGTGGACCCTTTTAAAGGTGAGATCATGCTTGGAGGGGTTTTTTTTATTTACCATATGGCATGGAAAAAGGCCGAGGACTTTCTTTGCTTGGTTTACCCTGATTCCGAGAGAGGTCCTGGAGCTCCCCGCCTAGTAAACAGACAGGGAGCCCATCACCCAGAGCTTGACCACGGCTCTCACCACCACCGTTCAATGGTTTGTTACCCTCCACCAATAAACACATCTTCATGGTAGGTTACAACATATGTTTGGGGGCTTGGGGTCCAGGTGCCGCCAATACCGTCACCAAGATTGCTTAAGGTGCCCAGTGCGGGGTTTTCAGTGTGTAGACAAGTGGGGCTGGAGAGGTTAACTTGCTGCCCCGTTACTTGTCTTCAGTTCCAAGCATAGGCCCGGGGTTAAGGAGTTTGACCCTTGCTCTACCATCTCTATGCTGCTTGAACTAGAGAAACAGAACCACCAGCCTACAGAGGGTACAGGCATGTGCTGTGTGGCCGAGATGTGGCAGCACTGAAGCTGGGGCTGACCATCTGGCATGGTTCTCTGTCCCTGTCTGGTGAACTGCCTCTTACACCAGGCCACTCACTTTCCACCAGGCCATGCTCTAACGGTTGGAGATGGAGGGGATGCGTGCACAGATATTCGCCGCGAGCTCTGCCATGTGGCGTCACACCTCATGCAGGTTGGCCTTGCTGGTGGGCATGGAGGCCGTGAGGCCCAGGATGCGGGTTTCTTCCCAGAGGCCAACTCGCCCATGTAGCACAGACCCTCCCGGCATGTGTGCTGCTTAACCGCCCAGTGGCACTCGTCCACCAGCAGCAGGTTCACCCGCCACGGCACTAGGAAGCCGTGTTACCCCATCAGCGTCATCGCCCGCACCTGCACTCGCACACCAGCAGGGAGAATGCTTGCGTCCACGTGGACGCTGGTACAAAGAAATCGTGCACCAAAGCTTGTCATTGGGCTAGTCAACCATGCACGCTACTAAGAAAACACCAAGGGGTAGGCATACACAATCGCTCACAGCCAACTGCAGAAAATAACAACATATACATACGAAGGAATGCATAACACAACCTTCAGTCAGTGCGATTGAGCAAACCCAAACCATGATACATCAAGTTCGCTTTTTGAGAAGACAAAAACCAAGGTGTTACCACTGATACCTCGGGCGAACCTAACAAAAGTCCGAGGATGCTTTTTTATTTAAGGACGGGTGCTTTGAGGTCCAAAAAACCAATAGAGCCCACCTTCACGCACAAAATATTCAACAGAATCAGTAGCACCTGCATAGCTTTTCATCATTTCAGCTGCTTCTGAAAGTAGCCATCCCTGAGCGCTTTCAATCGCATGGCTCCGCCATTAACAGCATAAACCGGCAGATCGAAGTTCTCTAAAAACCACAATACCCTCATGTCACTCCTGCAATGCACCGTTAATTGCCCTAGCAAAACACAGGCCGGCTGCTATTGGACCGGCTCCTCTTCCAAGCATGAAGCTATAGTCCACCCAGGCCTTTTCAGATTCACCACACACCCTAAGGTGGGGACAAAAACATTGTGTTTGTCTATATGTACTGCGTGCAAAAGTTACTACTACAAATCGCACAGCACCACAAGCACCATTAAGAGAGCAATGCATATTGCTTCGCAACCACTATGTTCCCATGTGGAGCAACTGAAGCCAGCATACTAAAATAGTGGTGCACTGCAACCATGGTGTAAGAATACGTTTAGCACCCTTGAACACGCCTACTGTTGACCATGGTCTTGAAACCTTGTCTCCTATGGAAGCACGACCAACTATGCTTTTTCATTTTCTTTGTGGTGCACACACCTGCATGGGCCTGTGAAACCCTAGAGGCCCAAGTGCCAGCCTGCTGAAAGGGGACAGGCACCCACCTGCAACAGGAGAAACTCGGTTATCCAATGCTCTGCGCTCAAGATGTCAACGTTCATGTCGGCCACATAGCCGCCCAGGCACAGGTCCATCTGGTCCTTGATCGCCTTCTGATGCTGCAGCACCAGGGGGACTGGGGAGGCACCAACACATCCCCCCCCCCCATTGGGACACTGCTGAACAAAGGCTCCCCTCACCCCCCCCCCCTTACATTCATCCGCCACTGTGGCACTGCCCCATGGGCCCTCAGCAGAAAAACCGGCATACAGTGTACAAGCTTGAAGAATAGCATGCAATACAGACTTCCAAACACGAGTTAGACCAACAGGAACAGCTGGCACACAAGGTTTGGTTGCTGAATGTGTGTGGTGCCTGCACAAATGTACAGCCTCCCCTGAACTTGCAGCTGAGAGGCGTGCCCCTTTCCCAATAGTTCCTGGCCCTCGGGGACATGATGCTACCCAAGCTACAGCAGGTGCTCTCATCCCGCCCTTTCCAAGAAAAACCAACCATGAAGCTTACTCCTGAAGAGTTCAAGTGGTCGTCCCGTGGCCACAACTGATGCAACAAGCAGTGCTGCAAATGCATCGTAGTAGTCACTACCCAATGAAGACACGTGGCACACTATGTTCAAACTTATCTTGGCAAGTGTTTTTCTCCTTCAAGAGAAATGAGGTATAAGGCAGAGTGCTGTACCACCACGTAGTGATAAGTAGCATATTAAAGGCCAACTGCCCTCAAAATTTTTACGTCATGAAAATGTTATTTCTGTATAGTCCGCCTAAAAAGGCAGCAAGATAAAAATATGATGGCTGAAATACCTGTATCCACGACGCAAACAACCATCAAAAATAGGACATTTTGAAAGCGACATTGAGCAGAGCGCAGATATTAGAGCCAGGCTGAAGTGACGTTCCACCCCGTCCAGCGGGCGGGGCAAACCTGCGTGCAATGCATCGCCCTTACTGCAGTCCTAGGAGAAGAGGACCCTGCGGAGCTCGACCGATTCCCCTGGCTGGGTGTAGGTCGGCCGCAGTGTCACGTCCACTTAATGACTGTTTGCAGGTGACTGTGCCCCTGCCGGCGACTCGCGCAAAGAAACTATTTTAGACACATAACTAACAATTAATTTCACGGGTGAAGCAGTCTTGACGGGAGTGAGGGATTTCATTCATGAAGTTAACAGCGTCGTCCACTGTTACTGTGCAGGGATCCGTCACTGTGCAGGGATATGAGGTTCCAGTTTTAGATGGTTGGGATCAGATCTCAAACTTTTGCTGCTAGTTCGAGGCATGCAATCCGCATCATGCGAATATCCCTGCACTTCTGCCAAGCTTCCCCGAAGCAGGGATATAGTGCTGGAGTTAGCGTACATGATCTTAAAGACCCTCCTCTTCACCGTTCTCTCCGAAACATGGTGAAAGACGGCCTCGTGGAGGAATGTGGCATGAAGACCGTTCCTTGGTTCAATATAGACCCCGGCTGTATCCTTCTTGACGTCCTGCACCTGAGAATCAGGATAGTAAATCGCCTGAACGACGGGTTAGTTGATGATGTCGAGGGCAGAGACAACCGGGACAGTCCTCAATATCGAAAGTAAGAGTTCTTACCTGGACACCCTTGTGTGCGCTATAAACAGCTGCGGATTCGAATTCGCTCTACAGAAAGTTTAAAAAAAGCTTTACAACCAGGCAATGGTTGTGAACGCGTACCAAAGCTGTTGCCAGGAAAGCTTATAGGGGCAATTCCTCCCGAAAGAGAAGAAAAAACTATTCAGCTGTGGAAGCTTTTGCGAAAAATCCTGGGTCACTTTGAGCACAGTGTGGACCGCCATAGCATTCAAGAAGAAACTTCGAAATTCTTCAGAATTCTCCTTCAGCTTTGGACCCCTGGGCAGAAAGGTTATGGGGCTGACCGGGTTACACCATACTTGCACATTTTTGAAAATACTATGTGTTTCGGTTAAACACCTATCTTAAAAACTAGAATGGAATTATTTACGACTGCAGTTAGAAACAAAATTATCAGTCGGAGTAGTACCGCTTAAGTGTTATAGTTTGGGTTGTTTGCGTCCATCATTCCAGGTGATTGGAGCTGCAGCGGCCCATAATAACCGGAAGCGTGCCTGCTGCATTCTGCACTTGTTTTTTTTGCATCGTCGATGATGTCGCCCCGACACCTGCGTCTGCGAACATCATCTTCATGGGTGATGTTGTGTGGCTCAAAAGTGCTGAAGATTGGGAGCTGTGGGTGACATTGATCTCAGATAAAACTAAAACCACGACCTTATATGAGAAATATACTCTGCAGCAGAATGTCAGAAATACCGTTTGGGCAGTCCTCGCAAAGATAAATATATGTATCTATGCTTCAGAAAACATTGCAGAGAGCTTTGAATGTTATTTCCAGAACATTTACTTTTGATTCCCAAACACAATAAACAGGCGCAGTCCCTGCTAACGGCGATGAGGCCGGGATTGAAGCGTGCGGCAAGGCAGGATTAGTGCTTTCGGTTATACGTTTCTAATAACGCATGACGTACTTGCGCTATCAGCAGAAAACGTACAAAAATGCAGAATGCCAAGAAATTTCAAGTTCTTTGTCACTGCGTTATAAAGGAACAGGTTCCTTTTCCCTTGCAGTGGCGCTCAATTACGCAGCCGTTGTCACAGGTTCCATAAAATGGAAAAAGAAAATAGTTACGGCGCTGATTTTTAAAACAAAAGCGTGTAATAAGGAGTGGCTACAAAAAAAAAACGCGTGAAAGGAACACGGCGATAATGTGACTGATATAAAATGAGGAAAATAAGGAGCTAAAAAGAAAATAATCAACAATATCCCACCTTATATTAAAGAAGTAAACATACGTTGTTTTGGCAAGACCACATAACCATTCCCTGGCCTAAAATAACGCAGAATCGCTAACAAGAACACCTGTAATAGATACGATTTGCGAACTTGCCACCTCTACGTCAACCCGCCGCGGTGGCTCAGTGGCTAAGGCGTTGCGCTGCTGAGCACGAGGTCGCGGGTTCGATTCCCGGCCGCGGCGGCCGCTTTTCTGATGGAGGCGAAAAGCAAAAATGCCCGTGTGTACGAGATTTCGGCCCACGTTAAAGATCCCCAGGTGGTCAAAATTAAGCCGGAGCCCTCCACTACGGCGCGCCTCATTGCCTGCGTTGCGTCGGTGCGTTAAACCCTACAATCAATCAATCAACCTTTACTTCAACACTGCGCGTAGCCTAAAGCGCTTGCCTGAATGCGTCCTTGTAACGAAACGCCCGTGTCCCGAAAGATGAGTGCACCGAAAAGACCGTACCGAAACGTCCTGTACCAATAAGACCGGAGTCGCACTTGGCTACCAGTGAGACAGAGCAACCAAAATGAAAAAGTGAAGAAGGAGGGGTGCTTCAGCCACTGCAGATTAGTCACGTGAGCGTGCACCTGCTACCGTGACATCTATGTGAAAGGAATGGGTGAGTGGTGGGTGCGGGAAGGACAGCAGGACCAGAATATTTTGTGCACAGGTTCCCCGAAAGCCAAACAGTTTGGGGGCGTACATTACGGCCACTTTTGGTTTGCCATGGCGGCCGCTAGGAGGACCGGTACTGAAAAAGGTCCATTGCAGTCTTTGGGATACCGCCCCTTCGTCACATTGCGTTTCGTCATAGGACGTTTGGTCACATAAAGTAATTCGTCATAGGCCGGTTCGACAAGTGGGAAGTTCGCCGTAGGTCCACGAAACGAATGCCCACGTGCTTTCTTTGTTTGTACGCATATGGGTCTCCGCGGAGTAAGTAGGATGGTTCGACTCAAAAGAGAGAAGCGAGGAACAGGTTTTCTTTTTTTCTCTCTTTTCGGCCGCACATCTGCGATAGTTCAGCAACTAATGCAAGCCAGAGTGGGCAAGGAGGGTGACCTGGTTTGATCAAGAATATAGATAGAAACATCGATTCAGTTTACAGTGGAAAAAGAAAACAACGGGGAGTTTCCCTTCCTGGACGTTCTAATTACACGATGGTTCTAAATTATCTTTTGCTGTGTTTACAAAAACACGCACACGGGGCGATACTTGAACTACAAGTCGGTTCACCTTGCAGCGCACAAGAGGTCTGTGGTATCTTTTTTATTGCAACGTTCCCGCACTGGCTGCTCCGCGGCTGACGTCCAACATGTATGTCCTCACCCGTGTACAACGTGTACGTCGCAACCCGGATTTCTTCGTTACTTTGGTGGAACACAAGTTGGATCGCACCTCTGCAGCCTCGCAAAGATGCTTAAAAAATGCAGCATACCGTACGTGCCGGGAGTAAGTGAGACTTCGGCCCGAGTCCTGCGCACGTATGACGTGCACGTTGCCCAAGTTCCTACCCAGAAGCTAAAGGACGCTCTTATTACTGCAATAGAGTATACAAAGGGGTATCCGGAGATTTCAAAAGACTTAAAAGTGCATTGTAACGATGTACAGAAAGGAAACGTGTCCACTAATGCCCTCGCGATACACGCACAACCGTCTAACCATGAGATAGACTGAGGCAAGGCACGTGTTGTCGCCACCGAGAAGGACGTCGGCTCTAGGCTGTATCATGAATCAATAGTGATACAGGCGAACAGAAACACACTGAACCGCACAGACGGCAATCTTCCCCCCGCCTACGCAAGATATTTAAATCATGCGCTTCAGCATACATTAATTCTTAGCTTTCTTCCTCTGCTTTTAGTGTGAACAAGGCTCCCGTTTTGGGGGCCGAAACGTCATTGTTTTATTTTCTCTTGTGGTTGGCGTCTTTTTATTATGTATTCTAATATAAATACGAGTTCTACAACCCTAGACAGAAAAGTGAGGCAGGGACGTAGCCTAATGATCTTGGAAGACGGGCTACAAAGAAGAACGCGCGCCCCCCTTTTCAGGGTTGCAGCCGGTTTGAGCACCCTCCATGAGAATAGGACCATTCGTCACAGTCGACTCGTCATTGGAAAACTGATCAAAGAGGCACCTGGTTCTAAGTGGTAGCACCGACCTTCTTGTTCTTGGAAATTTCGTTTGGAAGTTTCATTTCGGTCGGGCAGATGTAGAGAAGGGAGGGGGTGTTAGTGGCTTTAACTCCGACAATTCGTACCAGGTTGACCCTTTCGCAGTTCGTGCGTTGGCCTTCCCTCTTGGTTTTTTGCAGGTGGTGGTTGAAATTAATTTTTTGGTTTAACACGCTCTGTTTTTCATATTTTACTTTTCCTCCCAAACGAAATGTGTCACACGTGTAGGGAAAGATATAATACAAAACATCTTAACTCCGCATTGCTGAAAAAGGATTGCGAGAGTCACGTAGTTTGTAAGAACAACGTGTGCAAATTATTTCTCTTACACTTTCTTACTCAGCAACCATTATGAAACATGTACAAACGGTAATGAGTGATGCCGTTACGTTTAAAAACACACCGCAAATTTTGTTTACCGTTCCTGGAGGAACTTTTCTAAGTGAAAAAATGTCCTATGACGAATGACCCTATGTGAAAAAATGGCCTGTTAATAACCAGCAAAACGTAACACCATGGGATAAACGGCCCTACACCCGTAGTCTCTATCACGGACCCAGTTGCGAGTTTTTTTCCAACGAGAATGACGGTTGGTATGACGTATGGAAATGTACGACTTCGCGGTCGTGAAAGACCCCGACCCTCCCGCCAGTGAACGGCTGTGTCACAGAGTGCCAGTCATGTGTTTCGCCGGAGCAACGTTTTCGTCATACATCCGTCGATCATTGCAGCAAGGGTCCGGCAGCGGCTACAAGACGCCTCCGTACCACGAAAAGTTGCTGCGAGATGATTTCATATGCCAGGTTTGTCCTCACGAAGAAAGTAGGACAGATATGCTCTGCCGTTGGAAGACGTATTGAAACGCCGGGGCGGCACAAAAAAGGCTGCCACGTGAAACACGGCAAGCAGTTCGTTGCATGCACCCAATCAGTGGTGTACCGACTGCCGCTACTTTGTGGCAATGCCTACATCGGGCAAACAGGCAGATGCCGGAACATACGATTGCGAAAGCACCACAGTTCGCTGGTGGGCAGGCCTTACACGCACCTGGCTTCGCACTGTAAAGAGTGAGGTACAGGGGGGGTGTAAACCCATGTTCAAAAAAACAACCGTGTTGTTTAGGCACAAGGGCATTACAGAAAGGGAGATAATAGAAGCTTGGAATATCAGCCGGGAGGGGTCAATGTGCGTGAGTGAACCTTCAGTCAGTCTGCAAGAAGCAGAGTTGGCACTTCTGGAAGGACACGTACGCTGATAGCATATCATGGGTTGTATTTTTATGCCCGGGGCATTTTCTATTTGATAATCTATGTATAAGTATTAATCAGTTGAATTATGTCGGTTGGTCACCCTATATATTTCTGTTTCTTATTAAATGATTGATTGATTGATTGTGGGGTTTAACGCGCCGACGCAACGCAGGCGATGAGGCGCGCCGTAGTGGAGGGCTCCGGATTAATTTTGACCACCTGGGGATCTTTAACGTGCGCCGAAATCTCGTACACACGGCCGTTTTTGCTTTTCGCCTCCATCAGAAAAGCGGCCGCCGCGGCCGGGTATCGAACCCGCGACCTCGTGCTCAGCAGCGCAACGCCTTAGCCACTGAGCCACCGCGGCGGGTGTTTCTTATTAAATGTTGCCAGTTGCTAGTAGCGCATCGTCCTGTGTATTTCTCTCCTTAGTCAACGTCTTTCCACGCCTGCTTTCAAGATGAAGTTGTCCTCAATCGTTCGATGCCAGCTTTGGTCCTCCTCACCTAGCGATCCAACGGTGGCACAAGCCTCACTTGTGCTGCTGGTGTGGTCGACAGTTCGCGCAGCTCTATGCCTTCAGTCTACACTTGCGCCTGCACGACGAGGGCGTTTCCGCGCCAGGAGAAGACACCTTCAAAACATAAAAAAATTCGAAGTATGTTGACCTTTTCCTGCTTCAGGAAACATACATCCACTCCGCAGCTCAAATTTCCCGTTTTGATAGTAGTTTTGTAACAAGATCTCTGTGGAGTTTTGGCGGAACGCGCTCCTGTGGTGTGGCCATTGTACGAATGCCGCATTGTAAGGGCTCTGTTCTTCGCCACTCCCGAGACTGGCAAGGCTGCACGCTTTGGACTGATCTTTACTCTATATCTATGTCAACATATATGCTCCTGTAAAGCCTCGGTCCAAACAGGCTGAGTTCTTCCAAACACACGACATAATGATAGGTCCTTCCCGCGTTATCGTCGCGGCAGAACTTCAACGTTGTTCTGAGCCCCGGTCGATCGCAGCTCCGATCGCGCGAATCTGGTTGCCAGGGACTACGTTGGTGCATGGGCACTTGGGGCTTTAGTGAAGGAACTGGATTTGGCCGACGCCTGGCGTGCATTACGGCCGGGACAAGCGGAGATGACTTGGACCCGCCGGTGTTCGCAGAGCCGAATCGACCGATTCTATGTGTCTCCGACGTTGGCTGTCAGCACGCACTCCCGCCGGATCACGCCATCGGCGCTCAGCAACCACCACCTGGCTGTCCAGCTCTTTGCGGACCAAGAGTGGACACCGCGTGAACGAGGGACTTCGCGCCCCAACGCATGGATTCTGCTCGATTCAGAAATCGCCGCTGATGTGGGGATGACTTTTCATAACCTCTTGAACACGGCGCCCGAACCCACAGTCTGGGATGAGCTGAAGGACAAAGTCAGGGAGTGTCTCCGAATATGGGGCAAAAAACGAGCTCTAGAGGAACGTGCCGAGATCTACATTGTTTCCGACGCAATTCTCCTATTTTCGTCCCCTCTCTTCCCTGATTCTGGTGTCGCAGCAGCCTTGAATGAGCTTCGCAAAAAACATCGACGGCTTCTGAGGCACTGTTGGGATGCAATGACGGCTGTGGCACCAGCGGAGCGCTGGGAGTTGGAGGCATGGTGCGCACGCAATATACTTCGTCGCCGCCTCGCTCATCACGCACCTGCTCTTCTCTTAATTATGGATCCACAAACTGGCCAGGTAGCTAGCACACAAGAAGCAGTTATACATGCGGGACATCTCTTCTATAGCAAACTGTACCAGCACCAGGCTACGACCCCAGAGCTCTTCCTTCTAGTTGGGCCTCAGCAAACCGTTTGAGGTGACTGATACACCCCTGATGGAGAGGGAGCTCTTCGATGCATTAAAACAATTCATGTTGTCGCGAAGTCCAGGCTCAGATGGGTTCACCCCCGAATTTTACCTCAAACGTTGGGGAAACTTGGTAAACCATTCACCTTGTTGGTAAACAAGAAGCTGAGCAGCGGATGCCTCACTGTTTCTCATCGGGAGGTGCTCATCACTCTCCTTTTTAAGGACGAGGCAAGGCGCTCCGACCCGCGAGCAGGACGGAAAATCACGCTGCTCAACTGCGACGGTAAAATTATCGCAAAATACATCGCCAGCAGGCTCACTGACGCTTTGGACGTGATCCCCGGACGCTACCAGGCTTGTTGCGTGCCGGGCCATTTGACACAACTCCATGGCTTTGGCATTCGCGATTTCCTACAGTAGGCAGAGTCGAACTTGCAGGGCCTCCTCTGCTTATTTTACCAGGAAAATACTTCGATGTCGTAAGCCGTAGTTATATATCCCGCACCCCACAACTGGCTAACCTAGGGATAAACGTGCAGAAGATGGTGCTTGCACTATACACTGCATGGGCCCACTTATGCTGTCACCATTCGGTGCCGCGTGTCGAAGAGCTTTTTGTGGGGCGTTGAGTTCACCAGGGCTGCCCTCTCAGCCCTTTCCTCTAATTCTACCAATTGAACACTTGCTGCAGCGGCTTGCGAGCGATCCTCAAGTTGGCAGGTTCCCACTCCACCAACTTCACCCCCGGCCGCCATCTTTGCCTATGCAGATGACTTGACTTTTGTCGTGCCTGATGAGCGCTCCGTCAATAAGGCAGTGAACATCATTCAACTGTATGAGCAGGCGAGCGGGGCTAGGCTGGATGCCCCCAAGAGCTCAGCATGTACCTGCGCGGCCCTCCATCGAGTCCACAGCATGGCCTTTCAGTCGCCTCTGAGGTTAGAGTAGTAGGCTAGAGTAGAATAGTAGTTAGAGTAAATGTCCCTCTGCTCGCAATTGGACTGCTGAGCTGACAAAGCTAGAGTCGAGGGTGCGGGACTACCGGCAGCTCAAGTGCCCTGCCACCCCGCCCGAGCCACCATCTCTCTGACCTGCACTGCGCACCGCGAAGCATAGACGATGGATGGCTGGCTTCAACGTTTAACCAAGTAACCAAGCAAATGACACTGCCCTCCTATGTCCTGGCAAAGAAGGCCCACTGCTCTAAACCAAAAACCATCAAAACACCCTTGGGACCTTATCTGAGCAGCGTAGTTGGATAATGAATGGATGAGTAATAGCTCTGGGGAGCGCACAACTGTGCAACCCCCATTCCATCTGACAACGGTAAGACAACTTTCGCCCTCCCTCACAGCACAGCGCCGTTAGCAGCGGCACCCGCTACAAAGGAGAGTGTTCATCCTCATCGAACCTGAGTGGCCCATCAGTGGTAAGTGGGCGTATCGTTACGGAGTTTGAAACTGCCTCCCAACATCAGTACCGGCCTCCTGGCTGCCGCAACTATGAGATCAACGTTGAATTGAAGCCCCCGAAGAGCGATTTAATCATCCTTGGCGCACACAGCACCGGGGAGGCTCCGCAGACTCAGCCGTCGCTCTTGCGAAGCTGCGACAAATGTGGGCAGCGCTCGGTGAGCACAGAGAATGATGATGATGGTTGGATGTTAATGGCGCAAGGCCAATTGGGGCAAAGAGCGCCAAAACAATGGGAGGTGAGAGGTGAAATCGTAAACCCTAAGAAAGAAAAAACACAAGTAAAATCAGAACGACAATGAGCATGGCTGGTGTATAGGGCCAGAGAGTGATCATGTATGTTATGAAATGAGGTCTAAAAATTTAACTTCTATATATTTAAAAACACACTTGATAGAAAACATAGGATCGTCAGACAAGAAAAACGCTGGGTATAGAGGGACGAGTAGTCTGTATAGTTGTGGGAAGTGTTTGCATCGCGTTGTGGGAAGTGCTGTGCATTGAATGATTATCTGAACTACAGATAGGGCCTCTCCGAGTCTGCTGCCATGGGGTCTTGAAGATTGTGTGAGCAGATACGAGTGCGTTGCATGGGTGTGTCCTATCCGTAGCCTAGCCAAGGCGACTTCCGTGTGTCTGTTGCGTGTGTCAGTGGTGTATGTTCCCAAGCGTGGTTTTATAACATGTAACTTGTTATCTGTCTGTTCACTACATTGTGTTTGCCATGTTCTACGCAAGTGTTGTCTTGTGTGTGGCTTAAGGTCTGTATATGGTACGGTGGTTATGTCTACAGTGTTCGTGAGTGCAGCAGCAGCGGCCCTCTCGTCTGCCAACTCGTTTCCACCGATCCCAGCGTGTCCTGGGACCACGGAGCAAGAAAAATATAGGAGGGCAAACGAGGCTTCCTCACGCGGCCAGATAATGTCACAAACGCTCGTCATACGTTAAGCTAGCGACATCTGCCGCTGGTGAAGAAACTGCGGGGCATCTGCTTTCGGCATTGCACTGCACTGCAACAGAAAGAAGTGCGGCCGCATTCATTTCGACCATCAGGTGCCGCTACCCTCTCCGTCATCATCGCAGCGACGAAGCTTTGCAGTCCGCCTTGGTTTTCGTTATGGCATTATCGGTTCGCTCGCCCGCGTTTATCGCAATGGGCCGTTTCGCCTCCTATATATTCGTTCGCCGTGCCTGGGACCCAGCAGTGGAGCAGCACGTGCTTTTGCGCATGCACAGACATGATAGGGTTGAATACAAGATTAACTATGTGGTTTTGGGGGGCTTGTGCGAGGATAGTGCGCGAAAAACACTCAAGGAATCTATAAATGACGGAAGTGGGAATTCGATTTTCAAGAATGTGCTGTGTGATGAGTAAAATTCCATATGCTTCTGCTGAAAAAAATGATGATGATGATGGTTGGTGTTTTATGGCGCAAGGCCAACGAGGGCAAAGAGCGCCAAAGAAGTTATTGAGTTTTCATCAGACCGTAAGTACTAAAACATGTAACTAAAAGTAAAGGTGATACAAAACAAAAGACAATGGAGATGGCTGGTGTATAGGGCCAGGGTGATTACACATGATATGACAAGAGCTGCAGGAAGTTTACCTCAGCTAAAAACTTAAAAACACGTTGACTAGAAAACATTGGTTCGTCGGCTAAAAAGTATGATGGGTGCAAAGGAATGTGTCGTCTGTATAATTCAGGGAAATGTTTGTGTCGTGTTGTGTCAAGTGCCTTGCATGTGATTAGTATGTGGACTACGGATAGGCCCTTTCCACACCTGCTACACGTGGGTCCCGAAGTTCCAGTGAGCAGGTGGGAGTGCGTAACATGTGTGTGGCCTATCCGCAGCCTAGCCAGGGCGACTTCAGTGTATCTGTTGTGTGAGTCAGTTACGTAGCGTCCCAGTTGTGGTTTTATTATGTGTAGTTTGTTGTCTGTTTGTTGACTCCAGCGTAATTGCCATGTGTTACGAAGCTGTCGTCTGATGAGTGTCTTTAGGTCGGTGTAAGGTACTGTTGTTATGTCAACTGTGGTCATGAGAGCAGCAGCACCAGCCATTTGATCAGCAGTCTCATTGCCAGGGATCCCACAGTGACCTGGTACCCAGCATATGGTTATTTCTAAATCTGAAGCATATGCAGTCATTATGACCTTTAAAAGAACATTGATTACATAGTTTTTTGACGACCTTCCTGATGACAATGCCTGCACAACGCTTAGAGAATCTGTGTAGACGATGGACTTTGGAATCTTATGTTCGAGGATGTGGTTTGAAACGAGTAAAATGCCATAGGCTTCTGCCGTGTAAATACTGCTATGAAAATTCATTGTCTTAGTTACGGTAAAATTTGGTCCGTGCGCTGCACAAGATACACTAAAACCATTTTTCGACGCGTCGCTATAGAATTCTGCGCACCTGTACTTGTCCTGCAGGAACAAGAAGTGCTGCAGAATTGCACTCCTGGGTACCCTATTTTTTTCTACTAATGTGAATGATAGGTCGCATGATATAGGATGTAGATGCCATGGTGGAATTGAATTATGGATGGGTGTCTTGTGCGTGTCTGAAAGAGGGACCGTAAGTGCAGAAGCCTCCTCCCTAACTCTGAGAGAGAAAGGTAAGGAAATGGATGGCCTGTTTAAAAAGTGTTGCAAGTTTGATGTATTGTTCATGACGGAATTAAAAGGATGGTCGGTAAGGGACACAATCTTAGATGCATACAGCAGGTCAACATACTCCCGCTGATGCCCTAGACACCACTTGTCGCACTCGACATAAAGGCTTTCGACAGGGCTAGTGCGGAAAGCGCCGCTTGAGAGGCGAAGGCCAAGATGCAGCACTGGGTCGAGCATTCTCAGTGCGGTCTTTGTCGCCGACCCATACACGACACTGCCGTAGTCGAGCCGAGACCCCACCAACGCCGTGTACAGGCGCAGCAGGAGTTGTTTGTCGGCCCCATAAGATTGATGTGACAGAACCTTAAGAATATTCATTATTTTTAGGCATTTACATTTGAGCTGTCTGATATGAGGGATGAATGTAAGTTTTTCGTCGAATAAAATACCTAAAAACTTGTGCTCCTTGTTCACAGGAATTGGCACATTCGCAAGAGTGATGTCTGGGTCCGGGTGGACACCACGCTTCCTGGAGAATACAACACAAGAGCTCTTTCCGGGATTAATTTTAAAACCATTCTTGTCTGCCCAGCCGGCAAGCTTCTTGACGCCGAGCTGGACTTGACGTTCGCAGATGGACATATTACATGATTTAAAAGATATCTGCACATCATCTACATACATGGAGTAAGAAATTGTAGGCGGCAGTGCCTTCCCAAGGGAGTTCATTTTTACTATGAAGAGAGTGCAGCTTAGAACTCCGCCTTGCGGCACGCCATTTTCTTGCACGTGTACCTTTGACAGTGCAGAACCAACTCTGACGCGAAAGGTTCTCTCCGACAAATAGCTAGCAAGGGTGTTAAACATATTACCAGAAACACCGAATGACTTCAGGTCAGTAAGAATCCCATAACGCCAAGCGGTGTCATAGGCCTTTTCTAGGTCGAAAAACACAGTTAAACAGAACTGTTTATGCACGAAGGCATCCTTAATATACGACTCTAGTGCCACAAGTTGATCATTCGTGGATCGCCCCGCCCTGAAGCCTGCCTGGCAGCTCTCGAGAAGGCCGTTATACTCCAAAAAGTACACGAGCCTCCGGTTTATCATCTTCTCGAGAAGCTTGCACAGGCAGCTGGTCAGGGCAATGGGTCGATAGCTAGCGGGAGAAGAAGGGTCCTTCCCTTCTTTCAAGAATGCTACAACTATGGCATCCCTCCAAGACTTTGGAATGTGCCCCGAAAGCCATATCTTGTTGAAAAGGTGAAGAAGCGTTACAAGAGTGTCTGTGTGTAAGTTCTGTATCATTGTATATGTAATGTTGTCTGGGCCTGGAGCTGAGGGTTTACACGTGCTCAGAGCAGCCCTCAGCTCATGTAGTGAAAACAGGGAGTTGTACGAAGTCTGTGATTTGTTGTTGTCGTGTAGGGACTTCTTTTCACAAGAGGCTTTATGTTTCAGGAAAGTGTTCGTGTAGTGTGCTGAACTGGACACGTGTTGAAAGTGTTGTGCGAGTGTGTCAGCCTGGTCTTCCAGAGTGTCCCCTGTTGTACTGACCAGGGGCAGGCTGTGTGTCTGTTGTCCTTTGAGTTTGCGTATACGTGTCCATACTTTCTGTGTGTCTGTGTAGGAGTTTATTGATGTTATGAATGTACGCCAACTCTCTCGTTTTGCCTCACGGCGCACACGTTTTCCTAATGCCTTGGCCCGTTTGAACAAGAGGAGGTTTCCCGACGTGGGGTACCGACGAAGGATACCCCACGCCTTGTTCTGGGCCTCTCGCGCCCGCCTACAGTCCTCATTCCACCACGGCCTCCGCTGGTTGCGCGGGGCACCAGAGACGTGGGGAATGGACTTTTCGGCGGCGTCGAGGATGTGCGCCGTGAGGAGTTGGGTAGCTTCTTCAACGTGTAGGTGTCCTATGGATGTGTGGTGTAGTTTGGATGTCTCTGTGAATGTATTCCAGTTAGCTCGTGCTTCATTGAACCTATTATGGGAAGATGAACTGCTTGGGCCTTTATCTATATATGTAAGTGAGGTGGGGAAGTGGTCACTGCCATATGGGTCAGTTCCCACACCCCACTCGAGAAGAGGAAAGAGAACTGCGGAGCCAATCGCCAAGTCAAGACATGAGTATGTGTTGTGTCCTATGTTATGGTATGTAGGCTTTTTACTGTTGAAAAGGCATGCTCCTGAAGATGTAAGGAATTTCTCTATGAGGCGACCTCGGGCATCCGTGCGAGAAGAGCCCCAAAGAGTGTTGTGAGCATTAAGGTCGCCTGTCAGGATGTATGGTTCGGGCAGCTGGTCAACCAGCGCCTCGAAGTCAGAGCTTAAAAGTGAAACATCAGGAGGAATGTATATGGAGCATACCGTTATCAACCTATTAAATATTATCGTTCGAATTGCCACAGCCTCCAGGATAGTGTTCAAGGTGACAGGGTGGCATGCTAAGGATTTGCGGGCGATTATGGCCACACCGCCAGAAGAGTGTGTGCAGCCAACCCTGTCCTTTCTGTATACCAGGTAACTATTCAAGAAATTTGTGTTCTTGGAATTCAGGTGTGTTTCCTGAACACACATTACACTTGGCTGATTAGCATGCAGAATCTCATAGACGTCGTCAAGATTATTTAGAAGGCCTCTGCAGTTCCATTGAACGATATTTTCTCTTCCCATTATTATGTATTAGAGCTACTGGAGTGTGACTATTTATGTAGGGTCTTTCGGGGCTTGGATTCTTGGACGGGGTTTTTTTACCTCCTCTGGAGGTTTAGATGGGGGGACCCGTTCCTTCCGCTGCGAAGCAGACAGGAAGGGTCCCACATCCATGTCATCATCTGATTTGGAAGGGGTACCCGGCGTACCGGACCCCCCGGACCTGGCACCCTTTGCGGTGCCCTTCGTTTTGGCCGCGACCGCCGAGGGCGTCAGGAGCGCCCCGGGTGGCACAGGCGGTGCGGCGGAGGTGGGAACTGCTGCGGTTTCCTCCAGCTCCATCTCCTCCGGGCCCTCGCATGTGCTTCGGGCCGGTGGAGAGGAGGAAACAGACGGTGCAGCAGCATCCCCAACGGACGTGGATGCCACCACAGCCGCTGCTGACTTAGCAAGCGGCGTGGTGGCGGGTTGGGCGGCCAGAGGCAACCCAGGGGGGGGCGGGGGCGGGACCAGGTCCGACTCGCGGTACTGGGTCCCCGCCGAAACTAGACGCCGCTCTGCCCCCCGGCGAGCTGCGTCGGCATACCTCCCCAGGGGGAAAGAGGCGAACCTCTTTCGCGCCTCTGGGAAGGTAAGATTCTCAGTCACTTTAACCTTGATGATCTCCTTCTCCTGTTTGAATTTCTCGCATGTTCTAGAGTAGGCCCCGTGGGGTCCCTTGCAGTTCGCACAGATGAGGGTTTGCGATGGGCAGTTGTCAGATGCATGATCATGTTGTGCACACTTGGCGCATGTTAGTCGACCACGACAAGCATTAGTGCCATGTCCAAACCGCTGACACTTGTAGCAGCGGCGTGGGTTCGGCACGTAGGGTCGGACCGGACATCTCAGGAAACCTGCGCTGACCGACTCAGGAAGTGTTGAGCGGTCAAATGTCAAGATTATGTGTTTAGTAGCTATTATTTGGTCGTTTCGGCGTATCGTGATTCGCCGCACTGCTGTCACGCCCTGATCACGAAGGCCGTCGAGCAGATCTGCTTCAGTCTCATTTATTAGATCTCTATCAGAGATGACGCCCTGGCAGCTATTCAGACTGCGATGGGGCGTGATCTTGATATCGACATCGACCATGCGCGTTTGCTTCAAGAGGTTACAGGATTGTTGTTTGTTTTGGACTTCAATTAGGACTTCTCCGGTTGTGAGCTTTTTAGCCTTGTACGATTTGCCTACAAGGCTTTCAAGAAACTTGGAAATGACAAAGACAGACTGGGACGTGACGGGTTTTGATTTATCTAGGGATTCCATTACCAGGAAGCGCGAGAAATTATCGGGCTTTGGAATGGAGATCGAAGACAACGGAGGAAAAGATACTTCGGTGCGGCCCCTTTTCAGGGACCGATCACGTTTGGAGGGGGGGTTTGAAAATGCCATATGATACATTGGAAAGCAGGGGACGGGGGTACTTTCTTCCACAACCTTACCCTGATAGCTGAGGAGGTCCCGGAGCTCCCTGCCTGGTAAACAGACAGGGAGCCCATCCGCCGGAGCTTGACCTGGGCTCCGACGGCCACCGTTCGTGGTTTCTAACCCTCCACCTATAAACACATTGCCACGGTTGGATCCAGCGTATGTTTGGGGGCTCGGGGTCCGCGGTATCGCCAGTACCGTCACCAAGATTGCTCAAGGTGCCCCGTGCGGGGTGCTGAAAAAAATGGTTGTGTGTACGGTCATGGTTCTGGCTGCATTGAAATTTGCACCATAAGCAGCGCAGGACACCATAGTGGAGGTTTTAGAAGCGTCACTGTAGAATCATGCACATGGGTATTTAAACTGCAGAGACAGGTGAGCACAGAGAAACTGAAGCTGCATAGGATGTGCGCCCACAACGTACTAGTGCGCGTCTGCCGCCTGTGCGTGAGGTGTTTCGAGAAGGAGTGAAAATTCGACGTCCACACAAGGACTGTGCAGAGTCTGCAGCGGTGGCCTCCATCGTCAACCCATAACCACCATGAATGGACAGCAGGGGCGGCGGGGACAGAGGAGAGTCTGCTGGACGCGGGTGTACTTGAAGAAGCGGAAGCCTTGAAGAAGCTGAAGCCCTCAGTGCTTCCTCATGCTCGTCGTTATCGCTGCCTGTTCTGGAGAGACTGGTTTGAGGATGTGGAATGACGGTTACACCCTGGTGGGTAACATCGTAGTAGAACTAGCCAGACGTTTATGTTGGGTGACTGTAAATGTCTGCATCATGATAATCCTATCATTTTGGGTGTAATGATGACTGCACGCTGCATTGTTTTCATAGCTACATTTTTTATCTACTCTTAGAGATTAAAGTATTTACGCCATCACTTTGACTCCAAGCCTGTTTTGGTACCCACGGACGGCGCACCAAACTCCGACGAGTGTAGTTCTGAGGTGTAACTGCGAAACACGCGAGCCACAACATCTACCAGAATGTCTGCGTACAATTCCAGTGAGACTGCAAATGGCAAAGAAAACTAGAAACGAGGAACCGACTGGACCAACCGCTCTCAGTGCCATAAAAATGGTAAACAATAGACTTTAGTTTCGCTTCATTAAGAGCTACTTCAAAAATTTATCATTCCCGTTAACTACCGTTTCTTGCTGTCCAGCGTATTGCCCAGTTTCGCATGTTTTGGGGGCGTTGAGAATTATGGTCACACAATCTGAATAGGTGGCCGATTTTTACTCAACTCAGCGCACTAGAAATGCTTCTTCACAAATCGTTCTCAATCATCTATTGGCGCAGTCGGTAGAGATGCCAATTTTGGCGCAAGCGACAGCGTTACTATCAAAAGGTACACACTACTTCAAATTGGCCTTCATGCTGGTATGTGACTGCACCTATCTTTCTAGAATACTAAAATCTCGCCAAGTATTCTTAGGCATTTGACGCACAAACACAGTCCTCAATGACATTTGGGTACAGTTTGACAATGATTGACCGCGCACGACCAACATGGTCCAAGGATTGCACGATGGCCACCACAGCTGCCTCACAAGTCATCATCCAGAGTTGTAAAAGTTTATACAATTCTTGCAAGTGACTCAATACTCTCTCAAAACAGGATTCAAGCACTGCGTGGCGATCCCCTTACAGTTGCCTGTTCACCGGAATCGGTTGTTGCGAGACGATATGGCTGCATTTTAGGTGATTGCTGCACCGAGATTTCAGGACGTCTGCAACTACGTCGACGAAGTAGTTCAAAAACCAATAGCTGGTAATCGTACATACCTGTACCGCATGTGTTGTAACTGTACATACATACTTATGTGTAACTGTGTTTGTAAGTGCATGTATTTGCAACTTTGTATATTGGTATGTAGCTGAATAAAGACAATAAACGAAGTTGCGAACAAAAAATTAACTTTTAAATAGACACAGTTTTCTCTTAAGCCGCTTTTTAACGCATGAAACTAATTTGGTACATATGGCATACAACTACCACTTAAAGTTTATTTCAAACATAAGTGACACCTAAATCGTGATACAAGTCCACCGCTGTTGTGCACCATTTTTAAATGCTCAAAAAGACTTTGGTCGATAACGCTTCCGGGGGACCCAAATGTGTGAAGGCACCAAATGATGTTGGAAGTGGATTAAGGTGCATCGCATCACCATGATTCCGAGTCACTACATCTAAAGCGTCGTCTCTACACACCACTAATATTACAATTTCTTTATGCCTGCACAATCACTCATCATACCAGTTTTCGCTCGAGATAGTTTCCAGGTCGTGCACAGAAAAACAGAAACTATTTAAAAGATTAAGAACAAATGGCGTGATTTCAAGAAAATAATTTGGTAAAATGAAGCGTTATTCTTATCAGCTGTCCAATACGTCTCGTGTCAAATTTATAGAACCGATCGGTGCAAAACTGCAACGTTTGATCTCTCTATCGGTCCCTCGCAAAAACATATACCCTAGGCGTCAGCTGATGCCGGAAAATTGCACGTCATAGCCTACAGCAGACTGTGCTGGAAAAGGCAAAATCCGGGAAACAAATAATACGTGGAGATTGCGATAGTAAATTTTTGTTGTTTTGTTCAAGTGCGTAACAAAAAAGTTAAAATAAAATCCTGGGAGAGTTGGCTCCGAAATTGTTGTCTTCACTTGAGGAATAAACTAAGGAAATTCAAAAGACAAAAACTGGATCTGAGACAGCGGCAAGCAGAGGTAGCAAATTGTTTCAAAATATATCAAGTCAGCTTTCACGAAAAATTTATCCGATTATCTTGATGCTTGCGAGGCTTGTTCGTGCGCTTGTGTAATGAATCTTTTTATCAGTTGTTAGGCCTAAACACGAAAAAGGCGACCAGAAGGAATTCCCAGCGAATTGTTACAAAAGTAGGCTGAATGGGTCTCATTTTATGTAGAGCAATTATAAAAAGTTTCTGCAAACATCTTTATTCCGGCAAAATGTGCGCAAGTTGGTGGCAAAACCTGTATTCAAAGCTGGCACACCGATCCATATGAACAACTATCGCCCGATTTCGCTCACCATGCGACGCAGCATCACCCAGTTTTAACCCGTCGCGGTGCACCTCAGTGGCTAACCGTTGCGTTTCTGAGCAAAAATTCACGGGTTCGACTCCCGGCCGCGGCGGCCGCTTTTCTGGTGGAGGCGAAAAGCAAAAACTCCCGTGTGCGCAAGATTTCGGCGCACGTTAAAGATCCCCAGGTAGTCAAAATCAATCCGGAGCCCACCACTACGGCGCGCCTCATCGCCTGTGTTGCGTCGGCGCGTTAAACCCCCCAATCAATTGTTCGCCAGTTATAAATATCAGCATTACGTCAAGTGTATTTATTTGTTTATATTTTTTAACATTCCCGGTTGTACTTTTCACTTTGCGTAGGTGCTTAACAAAAAAAGCGATGAGCTTGGTCTGGGGCGCCCGTGCAAGAACAACCTGCTGGCGCACGAATGGCTTCGGAGGGTCCGCAACCTCCCGTTCGAGCCAAATTAATTCCGTTTGGAATTTGCGAAAGATCTAATCACATCAAGCCCACCACTTGACAAAGTGCGGCTGCAAAAGTTAGTCAACTACACAGACGGTTTTTGGCTTTCCAACCGAAATGAGAAAGACATCTGGGGACAGTTCAGTGCCCAAGGCCCTCGCACTATAAACATGGTGGAAGGCTGGTGTAACGTCCTACATAGCCGGATGAGCAATTTTCCACCAACTTTGGCTAAGTTCATTCACTTATTGTAGGTGGCCCAGTCCTCATCCCAGAACGGGATTTAGGCACTTTTGCGGGACCCCATGGCCTCGGTATACCCTCCGTGGAAGTTCGAACAGCAAAGGCGAAACTGCAGGAGGAGATGGCCCCTTTCTCATCCTATGCCGCGGCAACTGCGCCGACATACCTGGACATAATAAGCTACCTGGACAGCGCTGTCTCGCTCGGGCTCCTCGTGGTGCAGTAGAAGACAGAGCCAAATCTTTAATGAGCCGACGACGGCATCCTGACTTGCAAAGCATCGTGTGCCAATCCACGAGGTGGTACACATATTTGAACCGTACATAATGATGATAGTTGGTGTTTCATGGCGCAAGGCCAACGAGGGCAAAGAGCGCCAGAAAAAAAGTTATATAATGAAGCGAAGTGATTACCACAAAAAGGTAGGTATAAAAACATGTAAATCGGACATAGTAAAATCAATTAAAGGTAATGGTGATGGCTGGTGTATAGGGCCAGATTTGATTATGCCGGATATTAGATAAGGTTTAAAAACTTAACATCTGACAAATAATCAAACACACGTTTCATAGAAACACTGGTATCGTCACCTAGAAACAGCGATGGATGTAGTGGGATATGTTGTCTGTAGAGTTCTCTGAAGTGTTTGTGTCGTGTTGTGCGAAGTGCCTTGCATGTTATTAGTATGTCGACTACGGATAGGCCCTCCCCGCACCTGCTACACAGGGGTCTTGGAGATGCCGTGAGCAGGTGGGAATGTGTTGAATGCGTGTGGCCTATCCGTAATCGAGCCAGGGTAACTTCGTTGTGTCTGTTGTGTGTGTCAGTGGTGTATGCTCCCAAGAGTGGCTTTATAATGTGTAGTTTGTTGTCAGTCTGTTGATTCCAGTCTGCTTGCCATGTTGTGCGAAGGTGTTGCCTGATGTGTGATTTGAGGTCGGTGTAGGGTATTGTTGTTATGTCAACGGTAGTTGTAAGGGCAGCAGCGGCCGCCATTCGGTCTGCGGTCTCATTACCTGGAATTCCAGAGTGCCCTGGCACCCAGCACACGGTCACCTCAAGGTTTAACGCATGCACAGACATAAGAGTACTAATGAGAGCATTGACCACATGGTTTTTCGATTTCTGTGAGGATAATGTACGCACAACACTTAAAGAATCAGCATAAATTACACATTTCGCAATTCGACTTAGAACAATATGTTGAACTGCAAGAAGTATGCCATAGGCCTCTGCCGTAAAGATACTTGTATTTCTATTCATAGTTCTACAGACATTAAAGGTGCCATTATGCGCAGCACAGGAAACAGTTATGGCAGTTTTTGAAGCATCCGTGTAAAATTCAGCACACTGATATTTGTGCTGCAGGGACAAGAAATGTCGCGCGATCGCGCTTCTAGGCACTCTGTTCTTCTGGAAACTTCTAAAAGATACATCACATGGTATCGGGCGAAGCTGCCACGGTACTAGAAGTTCAGTAGCAGAGGTTTTGATGGTGTCTGAGAACATGACATCAAGTTGCGACGCTTCTTCTTTTACTCTGAAAGCGAAGGGAGCAGAGACTGATGGACGATTAGTAAGAAGTTGAGATATGGATGAATCATAAAAAACTGATGTAAAAAGATGGTGAGGCATTGATGAGATTTTAAAAGCATAAAGCAGGTTTGTGTAGGCTCGCTGACGTTCTAGGCTCCATTTGTTGCACTCTACATACAGACTTTCGACTGGACTAGTCCGAAAGGCACCACACGACAAGCGGAGCCCTAGATGAAGCACAGGGTCCAGCATTCTCAGGGATGTTTTAGTGGCTGACCCATAGACAATGCTACCGTAGTCCAGTCGTGAGCCTTTCAAGCTGGTAAAAACACGTAAAAGAAGTTCTTTGTCAGCACCAAAAGAAATGTGCGACAGAACCTTCAGGATAGTCATTGTTTTTAAGCATTTATGTTTTAGTTGTTTTATGTGTTGGATAAATGTGAGCTTTTCGTCAAAGATTATACCTAAAAACTTGTGTTCCTTTTTGACAGAAATCGAGACACCATTGAGATGAATGTCCGGATCCGGCCGGATGCCACGCCTCTTGGAAAACAAGACACAAGTGCACTTCCCTGGATTAAATTTAAAAGCGTTGCTGTCTGCCCAACCAGCTAGCTTGTTAACACCAAGCTGGACTTGGCGCTCGCAGACAGACAGGTTACAAGACTTAAAGGATAATTGAACGTCGTCTACATAAATTGAGCAGGAAATCGACGGTGGCAATGCCTTCCTGAGGGAATTCATTTTCACAATAAAAAGGGTGCAACTTAAAACTCCACCTTGTGGAACTCCATTTTCCTGCCCATGCACCCTAGAGAGTGCAGTTCCAAGTCGCACGCAAAACGTCTTTCGGACATGTAACTGGAAAGCGTGTTCATCATGTTACCCGTTATGCCAAAGGACTTCAGATCGATGGGGTACCATACCTCCAAGCAGTATGATACGCCTTTTCTAGATCAAAGAATACTGTCATACAGTACTGCTTATGGAGGAAAGCATCTTTTATATACGCCTCTAATGCAACGAGTTGATCGTTGGTAGATCGCCCCGCTCTGAAGCCTGCCTGGCAGCTCTCGAGAAGACCATTGTACTCTAAGAAGTACACGAGTCTCCTGTTTATCGTCTTCTCAAAGAGCTTACACAGGCAGCTTGTCAGGGCAATGGGACGATAACTGGCAGGAAAGGAAGGTTCCTTCCCTTCCTTTATGATAGCTATTACTATGGCCTCCCTCCAAGAGCGTGGAATGTGCCCCGACAGCCATATTTTGTTGTATAGGTGTAGGAGTGTTTCAAGGGTGTCTGAGTGTAAGAGTTGTATCATTGTGTAAGTAATCTGATCTGCACCTGGAGCTGAAGGTTTACATGTGGTCAAAGCAGCCTTCAGCTCATAAATTGAAAAAGAAGAATTGTTAGAAGTGTGCGACTTGCTGCTATCACGCAGTGACTTCTTCTCCGCGGATGTTTTGTGTTTCGTGAAAGTGTTTCTCTAGTGTGCTGAACTGGACACGTGTTCGAAGTGTTGTGGAAGTGTGTTAGCCTGGTCTTCCAGTGTGTGCCCTGTTGTACTAACCAGGGGCAGGCTGTGTGTCTGTTGCCCTTTTAGTTTTCGTATTCGTGTCCAGACTGTGTGTTTCAGTGTATGAGTTGATGGAAGTGAGGAAGGTGCGCCAACTCTCCCTTTTCGCCTCACGACGCACTCGCTTCCCAAAAGCCTTTGCCCGTTTAAAAGAAATGAGATTATCTGACGTGGGGTATCGGCGAAGGACACCCCACGCCTTGTTCTGGGCCTCTCGCGCCCGCCTGCAGTCCCCGTTCCACCAGGGCCTCTTTGGGGTGCGGGACGCACTCGAGGCCTGGGGAATGGACTTTTCGGCGGCGTCAAGGATGTGCGCCGTGACGAGTTGGGCAGCTTCCTCCACGTGTAGGTGTTTTATGGATGTGTGGTGTAGTTGAGATGTGTGTGTGAATGTGCTCCAGTTTGCTTTTGATTCATTACACCTTTTATGGGAAGATGGACAGCTCGGGCCTATACCTATATACGTTAAGGAAGTGGGGAAATGGTCACTACCATATGGGTCTGTGCCCACACCCCACTCAAGCCATGGAAAGAGAACTGCAGAAACAATAGCCAAGTCAAGATGCGAGTATGTATTGTGTCCTAAGTTATGGTATGTAGGCTGTTTTTTCTTGAAAAGGCATGCTCCAGAGGATGTAAGAAACTTCTCTATCAGGTGACCTCGGGCATCCGTTCTGGAGGAGCCCCAAAGAGAGTTGTGTGCATTAAGGCCGCCTGTTAGTATGTATGGTTCGGGCAGCTGGTCAACCAGTGCCTCGAAATCAGAGCTCAGAAGCGCAAAATCAGGAGAGATGTAAATGGAGCATACCGTTATCAACCTATTAAATATTATTGTACGGATCGCTACAGCCTCGAGGACAGTGTTTAAAGAGAGAGGGTGGCATGCTAATGATTTCCGGGCGATAATGGCCACACCTCCTGAAGAGTGGGTGCAGCCAACCCTGTCCTTTCTGAATATCATGTACCTATTTAAGAAATTTGTTTGTTTAGAGTTGAGGTGTGTTTCCTGGAGACACATGATACTTGGCTGACTGGCAGGCAGAATCTCATACATATCGTCAAGATTTTTAAGGAGGCCTCTGCAGTTCCATTGGATGATATTTTCTGTTCCCATTATTTAAATTTAAGGATGACTGGAGTGTGTGTGTTCGTGTGTGTTCATGTGTCGTCTTTCGGGGCTGTTACTCTTGGATTGGGCTTTTTGGGCCTTTCTGTAGGCTTGGAAGTCGGTGGCCGCTCCTTGCGCTGCGTTGCAGGCAGGAACGGCCCGACATCCATCTCGTCGTCGGATGTCCGAGGGGTGCCCGACGGACCGGGCCCCCCGGACTTGGCCCCCCTTCGGGAGCCCTTCGTTTGAGCCGCCACCGTCGGGGGCGCCAGAGGTGGCACGGGCGGTGCGGTGGCGGTGGGAGCCGGTGCGGGGCCCGTGGTGTCCATCACCTCGGTACCCTCCAACGCACTGGAGGACGGGGAGACAGAGGCGGGAGCGGCACCGGTCCCGACAGAAGTGGTTTTCACCACAACCGCTGCTGCCTCAGCAAGCGGCGTGGTGCCGGGTTGGGCTGCATGAGGCAACCCAGCTGGGGGCGGGGGCGGGACCAGGTCAGACTCGCTGAACTGGATCCCTGTGGACACCAGACGCCGCTCCGCCCCCCGGCGAGCTGCGTCGGCGTACCTCCCCAGAGGGAAGAGGCGAACCTCTTTCTCGCCTCTGGAAAGGTGATCTTCTCAGTGACCTTAATGTTGATGATCTGTTTTTCGAGTTGGAATCTTTCGCACTTGCGGGAGTATGCCGCATGCGGACCCCCGCAGTTTACACAAGTGAGAGTTTCGGATGGGCAGTTCTCGCTCGGATGATCGTGTGCCGCGCATTTTGCACACGTCGTTCGGCCACGGCAAGAGTTCGTACCGTGCCCGAACCGCTGGCACTTAAAACAGCGCCGCGGGTTCGGGATGTAGGGACGTACTGAGCACCGGATGAAACCTGCATTTATGTGTTGTGGGAGAACTGCGCGGTCAAAGGTCAAGATAATGTGCTTGGTGGGAATCTCCCTGTCGTCTCTGCGGATAGTGATGCGTCTCACGGCAGTGACGCCCTGATCCTTCAAGCCGGCAAGGAGATCCGCATCCGTTTCGTTCAGGAGGTCTGTCTCGGATATCACACCCTGCGAGCTGTTGAGGCTCCGATGGGGTGTGACCCGGATGTCGAGATCAGCCAGTCTAGTCTGAGCTGGAAGCTTTGCAGACTGCTGCTTGTCATTTATTTCAATTAGGAGTTCACCAGACCTTTGTTTTTTGCACTTGTACGATTTTCCTACTATGGCTTCAAGATACTTGGCGATCAAGAAGACTGACTGAGATGCAGGAGGGTGGGTTGGATTGAGGGATTCCATCACAAGAAATCGAGAAAAATGGTCCGGTTCAGGAAAGGTTAACGACGGCAATGGAGGAAAGGATACTTCGGTGCGGCCCCTTTTCAGGGACCGATCACGGTTGGGGGGGGTGGTTTAGACAATACCATAAAGCATAGTATAAAAGCAGGGAGACGGGGGTACTTTCTCCTTTGACCTTACCCTGGTAGTCAAAGAGGTCCCGCAGCTCCCTGCCTGGTAGACAGGCAGGGAGCCCATCGGCTGGAGCTTGAACAATGCTCCGACGGCCACCGTTTACGGCTTCTACCCTTCACCTTTAAACACCTCGCCACGGTTGGACACGGCTTATGTTGGGAGCTCGGGGTCCACGGTGTCGCTGCTCACCGTCACCATGAATACTCAAGGTGCCCCGTGCGGGGAACCATACATAATAAAAGTATTTGACTGAAGCAGACCATGAACCTGATGTTTGTTTTTGCACGTGTGCACAATGACAAACAAAAAAGAAAAAAAAAAACATCTGCACCAGCTAAACTTAATTCGATGGCTACATACATTGTGACATTAGGTAATGATAAAGACGACACTTACATTGATAATAACCAAGCAATAACTACAAAATCGGAGGCGTTGCGCTTCTGAATCCAAGCACACGGTTTCGATTCCAGACCCCGGCGGCCGCTTTTGTGATGAAGGCAGAAAGCGAAAACGCCCGTTTGTTCGAGGTTTCGGAGCATGTTAACGATCCCCAGGTATATAGTCCAAATTAATGCCAAGCCCTCCACTATGGCGTGCCTCATCGCCTGTGTAGCGTCGGTGTGTTAACCCTCATAATCAACTACAAAATCACTCGGATGTAGTATTATACAATGACTGATGAAAGGCTAACTGCACTCAAATATCACCTCGACCAAATTCACTTTGAACGTACAGTACGTACCACCAAACCAACTGGGACATGACTGGTAGCCCCGTGAAATGCGTGCTCAATCAGAAGCGTTCAAAATACCTCCATCGCAGGCGACGCTGCCCCTGCCGGCGGCGGATCGGGCAAGGAGCCATGAAGCGGAAGTGACAATGCGGCCGGCCCTACGGTTTTTGCTACGGCCACCCACAGAACCGGTCGAGCTCAGCTCGGCGAGTTTCTCCTAGGGGTGCGACGAGAGCGAAGCGGTTGCGCGTTGGTTCGCTCCGGCCAGCCAGCCGCGTGCGGCCGCTCGCTCGCCGGCTGGGCCGGCTGGAGCGTAACTGCAGCCTGGCTGCAATGGCGGCCCTCTTCTCGATTTCGGTTTCAAAATCTCCGATTGATGATGGTCGTTCGCGCCGTGGATACGCGTATTTCAGCTTTCATATCTTGTATCCTTTATTTTGAGGCAGACTCTACGAAAGTAACGTTTTCACAAGGTTGAAACTAAGAGTGCAGCCGGCCTTTAACAATGAACTAGAACAGCCTGAAAAAAAATAATAAAAATAAAAGCTAGCTGAATGGATGGCATTTTTGCTAACCTCAATATATCTGCGACTTAATTCCGAGCTCCAAATGCGTGGCTACTACATTTATAAGTGTAAGTTTAAATATGGGAGCCAAGACACACCGAAAATACGATAAAATGACGTAGTCTATGATTGTATATCTAGCCGCGGCTCCGAAAGTAACCATAATTCGTTGGGCCGACTGACGCGGTTTCTGAATTATTGGACCTTTTGGCTCATTTGATCTCCTGACTCGTTAGATCTTTCGACTCACTTTTGACCTTTCGACTCAGCTCTCACGTGATTGGATCTTTTGACTTTTTCAATCTCTGGATTATAAGCGGCTGTAAGCCCACGCATAATGCGGTCACCCCAACTAAAGCCACTAAGCCGCGCTTAAGGGTAACGACACTGACGCACGGCGGCAGCTATTTTGGTGCCTGACGCCACGGTGGCCAGCTTTATGCACTCTATTGACGCTGTCATTGACGGGCGGAATTGGTCCGGGCGCCGCTTGGCAACCATGGTAGCTGTGTGCACTTTTCGAATATTTAGAGACAGCGCCCCGGTGCGATAGGGTCACCCGATTACGCTAGGATTAAGCTACGCGTTCAAGTGGCTCTAAGTTACGCTAGGGCACTGTCGTTTTTTGCAAGCGTGAAGCTAAGCAGGCGTTTCCACGTTCCTGCCTTTTCAAACAGCCCAGTACAGAGCAACATGGCATTGCTACTCTGTCTGGGGCTTCAAAACTCCCTCTCAACGTGTCACTTAGCCACACTGCACTCGGAAAATCGCGACTTATCAAAGAGCGCACGCGCGGCAACACAGAGGCATCAGAATGTCAGCGCCCACGGGTCTTCCGGGGTTAACAAATGTCACATGATGCTGTTCGACAATAGCCGCTTTAGGCGGCATACAACAATGACAGAAAGAGTGCCGATACTCTGAAAGTTGATCTAACCCCAATCTCTGGCACTTTGATGTGCCGCAGATGAGTCTGGCTGCAGCTCCATCGATCGGGCAGCTGCAGGTGGGGGTGTGGCAGAGACCAGCCCAAAAAGTAGGTAAAGGTGGCCAGGCGACTCTAGGTCGTGGCCGAGTCGTATGGCAGCCAGTACGCGATGACTTGCATATTTCTTCACAAGTCACACAATTCACAAGTCAAAATCAATCCTGACAATAGCAGAGCCACGCAACGACACAACTTAATTGTCGTTCAGCAGTTGGCGGAATGGACAAAGAGCTACGCTGAAGGCCGTTCAGGAACTTTATGATGCGATATCTGGCGCCGAAGTACTTCGAAACTTCAAAACTTCTGCTTTACCGCCCAATCAGTCAGGGAAAGAAGTTCCGCTCTCCCCCTTAGCTGTTTACGGCAAGTTTGCACTTCATTCCCATCCTTCCTAGCATTCATATTTTAGGACCCCGTATACAAGCGAATGCCCAAAACTGAAACGGTGCTGGCTTTCGAAAAAGCGTACACCAGACCACCTGGTTAATACGCAGAATCACCAGTCGCCATCACCGCATAAAGAAAACCTCCTTCGTCTACTTCGGGCCTTCGTAGTGAGCCAAGCAACTTACGTTGCTCCTCCGTACATTCATCTACATCGGGTAGAAAAAAACGAAATAGATGCTCTCCTCCGAAGATCGTACAAGCCGGAGAAACCATTGCGAGTAATCATTTCTGAAAACGGCACTCAGCAGACGTGCGTCGCATTGTTCTTAGAAAGTAAGCTTGGCCTTTTGACACTAGACGATCCGTTTCTTGTGAAAAATTCTGATAAGGTTCTAGATTTTGTTTCCCCGCGTTTTCATCAAAGCATGTACGAATTTTCCATTGATGTAAAAGACCTGTATTATTCGATCCCTCATGACTTGCTTCTGAGTTGTATTAAAGAATGCGTCAACAAATTTGGATGCATTGCCTCCCAAATTAGTGTTGGTGTGCCGGCCGGGGGTTTTTTGTAACTTTTGTCCGTTTATTTGAGAGCAACATTTATACAGTGGGAGGGAAATCCCTACCTCTAAAAGGAGGGGGTTTACATAGGTTCCTGCATTGCTCCAATTTTAAGCCACCTGTTTTTAGACAAACTTGACAAGCGTTTTCTGTGACCTCAATGACTAGGACGTGTTGCGCATTTTTAAAATTGTTGACGACGACTTGATTTTTCTTGACTGTGAGCCTAGATCCTGCGAATCACACGCTCTTTTCACTCTCAATTTTATCAGAGAACGTTTTAAGCCCCTCTCTGTAACCCATTAGTTGCCATATAACAACACTCTACGATTTTTAGGCATAGCTTTCACCTTTCACTAGAACCGAACCTGCTGTGCGTACCAGCCTAGTAACGGTAAACCTCTTCTCCCATTCCATTAAGCTCACTCAAAACTTGTTAAAAGAGGCATTGTGAACCTCTGCTTCCGCAATGCCCTACACAAGTCGTGCCCCCACCTAATGGTCAAACGAGCAGTCTTTGAGGCTCTCTAAAGCTGGTTATTCCACGCACATACAGATATCGGTAGCGTAATCTTTGGTCAAGAAGCGTATCTTAAAACAATCTCTTCCACAAGAAATGTCATTATGCCCGCCTAAATGCGCCGTGGTTCCGTATATTCATGGCTTATCGCACAACCTAAAAAAGATCAGAGCACATGCAGGTGAAATGTAGTGTTTTCAGCCCCGAAAAAACTGGCCACTTTATTTAGGATGAAATCTTCAGACGCAAAAGTAAACCGAGGATGTTCCAATAAGCAAAACGTTTCTTCGTTTCGTGTGCAGAAACTGTAGTGTACCAGATCCCGCTCTCTTGTGTTAAAGGAGCCATGAAGACAAAATACAAGTTTGTTTTATTCGAAAGATTTCGTGTTTTACAGCATCCCCGGCGCTTGTGCGGCGGCAAATGATGCCGTAGTCACTGAGAAATTAATCAATTTAGGTTAAAATATTGGTGGGCTTGGTGGCACCGCCCGGAGCACAATGCTTACGCCAGTACTCCTCCTTGTACAGGTTCTGCTGGGTGCTCAGGAAAACGGCCATGGCGAATTCTCGGCGCCTGCTGGTCACGTGGCATCGGTCACCAGTGTGACACCGCATCGTCGATGGCCTCGTGCTATTCTGGTGTTGCCTGCGTCATCGCAGCTATCGCGGCCACACGTGGACACCGTATCTACTGCCTGCCTATCGGAACAACCCTTCGGCCATCCAGCGACATCTGCAACGTCCACGGAGCAGCATAAAAGGCAGCACATGTCCCGCGCGCACTTCAGTGGGCTTGGTGGCACCGCCCGGAGCACAATGCTTACGCCAGTACTCCTCCTTGTACAGGTTCTGCTGGGTGCTCAGGAAAACGGCCATGGCGAATTCTCGGCGCCTGCTGGTCACGTGGCATCGGTTACCAGTGTGACACCGCATCGTCGATGGCCTCGTGCTATTCTGGTGTTGCCTGCGTCATCGCAGCTATCGCGGCCACACGTGGACACCGTATCTACTGCCTGCCTATCGGAACAACCCTTCGGCCATCCAGCGACATCTGCAACGTCCACGGAGCAGCATAAAAGGCAGCACATGTCCCGCGCGCACTTCAGTGGGCTTGGTGGCACCGCCCGGAGCACAATGCTTACGCCAGTACTCCTCCTTGTACAGGTTGGTAAAAAGTCGCAGCACGGTTGCTCTGTTAAAAGCAACTGCTTGTGTTTTGTGGTGCTGCCGAGCCCCCGGTGTGTTAGTGCTTCTTGTCTTGAGTGCTTAAGGGTGATTTGTTTATTGCTGAAACTTAGTGGTGATGTTGAAGAAAATCCTGGTCCTCTGGACCAGGATTCTGGTTCTCTGGACTCTGGTCCTCTGGACAAACTGACCAAAGCGATATCAGCAATTCAAGAGACGCAGCTCTCATTCAATGCAGCATTGAAAGACCTGCAGAAGAGGCTCTCAGAGGTTGAAACTGGGCTATCGGCACTTAAGAACTCGAACGACAAAGTAAGGAAATGTGAAGAATCCGTTAACGCTCAATGTAAAGAAGTCGCCCAACTGAATAAGAAGGTAGATGACCTAGAGAACAGAAGCCGTAGAAATAACATCGTAATTTTTGGCCTAGATGAGTCCGTAGACGAAAAAAATGCCGATCTAGAGCAGCGCGTCACGAAAAATATATTGCATGATATGCTAGGTGTTCAAGTAAAATCCATAGAACGTGTCCACCACATTGGAAAGAAACATAACGAAAAACAGCGACCTGTAATTCTTCGATTCTACGACTTCACAGAAAAAATGAGTGTCCTTCGAAACTGCTCTAACTTAAAAGGAAAGAAGTCGAGTATATCTATTTCTGAGGACTTCTCAAGGCCAGTTAGATTACTGCGCAGTAAATTATGGCAATCTGCTAAAACTAATCGCGATAAAGGCGACAAGGTGACACTTGTCTTCGACAAGCTGAAAGTGAACGACGACTTGTTCATATGGAATTCCGCCGAAAATAAGAGGGTATTGTTGACCCAAGCACGGCCCTATGAAGCTATTTCTACCGCCAGACCGAATGCATGACAGAACCAAGCAAAAGTGCCTCTGTGTGTACTATCGTTCAATGCTAGAAGCATAGTTAATAAGACGGATAAGCTGGAAGCAGTTTTGCTGATGTACAACCCTGATATAGTCGTAATCACAGAGACATGGTTGCACGCAGGTATTCATGACTCGGAAATTATGCCTGCAACGTATGCCCTTCTGCGTTCAGATCGGGATGGCCGTGGTGGTGGTGTGGCTATAGCGATAAAACATGGAATACACTTTCATAAAGAAATAGGTATACCGAATCATGAAAGCATCTGGTGCACGCTTAAAATAAACGATTCATCTGTGTTGATAGGTGGCATTTACCGGCGTCCTAACGCCTCTGTTGATTACCTTACCCAACTTCACGACTTCCTAATTACCATTATAACTGATAGAACAAAATTATTACTCACGGGTGATTTCAATCTACCAGGTATTAACTGGACAAACTTTTCAACGAGTACTAAGGAGGCAGCTAGCTGCCAATTACTACTAAACACAGTATTTAGTTCTTCATTATCGCAGTTAGTCCAACAGCCGACACGTATCCAGGGAAGTTCTTCTTCAGTTCTCGACTTGGCGCTTGTATCGCAATCTCTGAACTCCGAAATTAGCCTGGAAGAGGGAATATCTGACCACAAAATGCTACTGATAAAGTTATATTTTCAAGGTCCTAGATTAAGAAGTAATAGTTGTAACTCAAAAACAGTTGTTAAAATATATAATCGAGCTGATGATGCAAGCATAGTTGATTATTTCGAAAAAATTTGGGACTGTTTTCCTACCAATAGTTGTGACAACGTAAATACTTTGTGGCAGAAATTGAAACATGCAATACTATACTGTGAAGAGCATTTCATTCCTTCCAAAATGAAGAGAACGAAGCGTGAAACACCCTGGATAACGCGTGAAATAATTCATCTTAAACGAAAAATACAACGAATGCGCAACCGCAAAGATAACTCCGCAACCATCCGTCAGCTCTCTAGTGAATTGCGCACTAAGCTCAAAAACGCTAGAACATACTTTTTCTCAACTACCCTAATAAGCTTCATGAATAATGAGCCTCAAAAATTTTGGCGCTATTTGTCAAAACGCGATCACACTGTCGATAAAATGGAGGTGAATGGAACTGTTGTTCAGGATGCCCGTGTTATTGCCAACTCTTTTAACGCATTTTTTCAGTCAGTATTCTCGCGAACGCCAGTGCCAAACCGCAACATATGTTATCAGGAGCCAGCGATGCCGGACATCGTGATTACAGAACCAGGCATTCTTAACTTATTACTGAACATTGACACCAAAAAATCTGTGGGCGCTGATAATATTCCGAACTCATTCTTACGACGATATGCAGAACAGTTAGCACCGTTTATATGCTTCATCTTTAGAACGTCGCTGTTAACTGCGTCGCTTCCGCTCGATTGGCTCTGCGCTAAAATAAAACCCACTCTTAAGGACGGGAATAAGCTTCTAATAGAAAACTACAGGCCGATATCATTAACAAGCTGCTGCTGCAAACTCTTAGAACACATCATTAATAAAGCGATTATGGAATATCTAGAAACAAACAATCTACTTTATCAAAGACAGCATGGTTTCCGGAGAGGGCTCTCGACGGTAACGCAGCTGCTTGAAATTACGCATGACTTTTCATCGGCAATTAATTCCAATCTACAAACAGATGCAATACTAATTGATTTATCGAAGGCATTCGACCGCGTGCCCCATTGCAAATTAATTGGTAAACTGAAAGCAATCGGCATTAATTCCCAAATAGTCTCATGGATATCAGCTTACCTCCATGGACGAAGCCAATATGTAGAAATCAAAAATGTCAAATCAGACCATCTTGATGTTTTCTCAGGTGTACCTCAAGGATCCGTTCTAGGACCTATACTCTTTCTTGTTTATGTCAACGATATACATGAGTGCATTGAACCGGGAGTAACACTTAGGTTGTTCGCAGACGACTGTATAATCTACACGACTGTGCGGACTACTGAAGATCAAACTAAACTAGATTCCTCTCTAGCTAATATTTCTGCCTGGTGCACAAAATGGGGGATGCAAATTAATGTAACCAAAACTAAATGTATCACTATAACACAGAAAAGACAGCATCTATGCTTTAATTACAATCTATCAGGCCATACCTTAGTTCAAACGGACAGTGTCAAATACCTAGGAGTAACATTTACTAAGAACTTAAAATGGAATGTACATGTAGAAAACATATCAGCTAAGGCATTTCGGCAGTTGGGATTTTTGCGGCGAAAACTTAAAGCGGCTCCCCCTAAAGCAAAACTCGCAGCATATTTGACGCTTGTACGTCCAATCCTTGAATATGCCAGTGTCGTATGGAATCCTCACCAAGCCTACCTCATCGATAAATTAGAACACATACAAAATATGGCCCTCCGCTTCATTTACTCAAAATACTCACGGCACGAAAGCGTAACGGCACTCCGCAATCAAGCGAGCATACCCACCTTAATAAACCGTCGACGAGTTGCATCGTTAAAGTTCATCTATCTCCTTTATCACGGCAAAGTAAACATAGATAAAGAAGTCTACCTCCGACCACCTTTTCACCACTCGCGAAGAACCAACCATAGCTGTCCAATCAGGCCTTACCTCCCCCGTAATAATACTTTCAAGTTTTCTTACTTTCCACTGACCATAGAAACATGGAACAACTTGCCAAGTGAAGCCGTTGAAGCTGGTTCTGTAGATAACTTCGTTGCAAAAATCGAGTCACTGTGTAATTATGAGTGTCATTGAAAATCTGTGAACATGTGAAATTGTGAATCTGCCCTGTCTTTATTGTCTGTCCTGAATTACCTGTATCAATGTGTATTTCAAAGTGTCATATTTTTTTTTATATTTGCAATGTACCACTCCTGTATGAGCCTTTAATTAGGCTTACAGTATGTATAAATAAATAAATATTGATTCTCCCGCCAAATCGTGTGTTTTGGTGACGTCTCCAACGAAGTCATAACGGCGCGTACACTAAAGAACTTCCACTGCGCCATTCGTCTCTGCAGCCTTGCTTACCGTCAAACCTCCCAGATGGCGCTAGCATATGCAGCCCTCCGCCGTTGCTTGGTTTTTGACCGTATTTACACATGGCTTGTTATTGTTACGGCAGAAAGTAATTGCTTCGTGAAACCTGCGGTATGCTTGACAAACAGGGTCACGTAAGGCAACGTCGCTTACACCAATCGGCCAGCGTCGTGTAAGACAAGTCCGAAGCGCCGCACTGCTGTGCAGCTAAAACAAGCATAGTGCGCCCAGTACAAACAGCAGTAGTCATCGGTACTTCTATGTTTACGTGTATTTTCGTAACTTTTGCTGTTTCCCGCACAATTCTTACTGCTGTAAAATGGATATGATTACATTTAAATGCAAATACCTTGTTCAGCAAGCTTATAAGCTCTGCCTATAATTTGCGTTTGCTTTTGCCGGCCTCCTCAAATCGCAGAGCAGGCTGGTATGACATCACAGGTTCTGGTGCTGCAAATAATCTGGTGGGTCGCATGGCCATTCCATGTTTTCCTAATTATATAGCTTATTTATGCGCAGTTTACAATAAAAGTGGTGTCAGTATGATTCTAACGAGGCAATAATTTCAATGAACCAAACTTGTGTTTTGTCTTCATGGCTCCTTTATTAAGCAGTATGTAGGACAGACCGGTCGCTGTTTAAATGATACGCTCGCTCCGCTAACACGCACGCAATGTCGTGAATGATCGCGACGGTTTCCTCGCACTGCACAGCAGAACGTGCGTTCTAAATGGTTGTAACCCGGATTTTCAAAAACGTTTTTTGATAGGGAAAACGAAAAGCAGGCTCTTGGGGGAAATCATCGAAGCGGTAAAGATTTGTAGAATGGGGCCGGAATGTGTCAGCACCCCCTCCCTCGCGCTTTGTGATAAAGAGTTGAAATTCCTGAGGCTATAGAACGTTCGCGCATGACAAAGTGTTTTATCTTTAGATGATTGTATGTATATTTCACTCTTTTGGGGCGGGGTATATATTCGTTTGCTTGTAGAAATAAACTTTGTTGGTAGTCAGCGCTCGTCCTCGTCGCATAACTTGTCTCGTCCTGTGTCTGCCTCGCGCTTAGCCTACAAGAATACAAGGTTGATAGAGTGAAGGGGGGGGGGGTACTACTCATGTGAGGGTTCCAAAATAACAGACACAAATAGACGAAAGAAAGATGATGATGATGATGGTTGAATATTTATGGCGCAAGGCCAACTGGGGCAAAGAGCTCCAAAACAATAGTCATATATGAGGGGTGAAACCTTAAACAGTAAGTAAAGTCAGCAAAAACAAAAGTAAAATCACAAAACGACAATGAGCATGGCTGGTGTATAGAAAGAAAGAACTCAGAATTACAATTTAATGCAATTGACGATAGGAAGATAACAGCATTAACTCAGGGCAATAATTTAAAAATAGGTAAATGAAACCTAAGGAAAGGTGGACCTTAATTAGTTATATTAACAAACTATTTGCATGCACAAATACTCAAAAAAGAAAACAGTATACATAAGTACAATAAATCGGAAAGAAAGGAAAAAAGGGAGGACCCGTCAAAAGGGCCAAAGTGCAATATTTCCCAAAAGCCGACAACTGGGCAACGCGTCAGTAAGCGGAAATAACGGAAAAAGAAAAGGTACTAACAAACTTTCAAAGATAATATTGGCTCACCTGTAAACCGAACAAGAATTCGCACACACAAGACAGACTCACAGAACAAAACAAAATGTTACAAAAATCAGGGGTTAGGGGGGACAAGTTTGATTCACCCTATTGCATAAACAAGGCTATATAGCAGTTGCATGTTTGTTCTCACGAAAGTTATCTGAATGCCTAGCAGGGTGTGTTAAAAATGTGAAAGCCTCTGTGTTGCAATCTAACAATCTCCTTAATGTTTGGCAGAAAATTTAGTCATAATGCCTTGTCTTGCTAACCCTTCATACTCATAATCTTTCGTGCGTAGCAAGTTACGTTTTATATTCTTTTGTTTTCAGATCCAAAAAAAATGCGGGCTGGGGCATCTGAGTACTTCACGAAGCACAGGAGCAACTTTGGATCCTATACATCACCTGTTTTTTGGACATAAAATTTTTCTTTCCATTCCACAAACCTAGACTCCAAATAAAAAGACATGATATCCAGGATTTCCCTGGGCTTAGCAACATTTTTCTAGGCAAAATGGATCGACGAATCGAACACAACCTAGGTGGGGCGGCCACGAAAATCGTAAGGTACGTCGATGATTTCATGGTGTTTGTACAGTCTTATAGCCGTGACCGCAGAGTTCGTGATGTTCTGTGCCTTCTTGAGCAGTATGGTCGTGGACTGAACTTTACAGTAGACCTACCGAAAGGGAATGAACTACAGTTCTTAGACTTGAGGCTCTTTCGTGAAGAAAAACACGTTTGCTCGGCGTACGTCCCGCGCTCAAAGTAGCCCATATTAAAGCCAAAGAAGCCATACTCTGCGCACTCAAAGGTAGTAAAGATAGGAATTGCTGCTTCGTGTCTGCGTTCAGCCATTACAAAATCGTGTTCTGATAGAGTATCCACAAGTTTTCATACTCAATTAGATAGACTAAAAAAGGCTGGTTTTGAAGATTCCGTCGTGCGGAAGGTTGTTCACAAGTTGATAAAGTGTGTGAAGTCTAATTGGGCGACCAAGGAAATCAACAACGAAAAACAGCCCACAAAACATGCAGCCATTCCCTACGTGCATAAGTTGGCGCATGGGTTAAAGGGGTCCTGAAATACCTTCCGCCGATGCGTGGATGTACATGTAACCAAATAAAGCAATGTATTAGCAATCTCCTGCCGCAAGAATTTTGTTGAAGCGATGAGTATTAGCTGAGAAATCGTAAATCAAAAAAAATTTCCCCGCATTTCCCCGAGGGGGAGAATGTGAAAGTGCGAATGCACGGTTGTCGGCCCGCTTGCGGCGCTTGCGCTCGGCCCCCGCAGCCCACCGCCTCGCCGCCTTCTCTTCCATCTCTTCCATCGGGTTTGTAGTATCACGTGTACACCACGCAGTTATCAAGCCGCTATAACGCCGCTGAGTCGCCAACGCACGCCGCTGACGACGTAGTTTGAATGCGTTAAAGATATAAGGCGCGTTACTCACACTGATATCAGCGTGGCTTCCGTGGCTTAGTCGGTAGCGCGTCGCGCTGCGGCCGCAAAGTCCTCGAATCGAAACCTGGCGCCGAATGCTGTTTCTTTTTTAAATATAGAGGAGCACTGCGGACGCCGCCGACGCCGCCGCCGCCGCCGCCGCCGCCGCCGGCGGTGGATGGTTTGGGGTCGCTTATAAAGTGCATTCGCACTTTATAAGCGACCCCAAACCATCCACCGCCGGCGACGATAATGCGCGGTTTTAAGTGCATTCGCACTTAAAACCGCGCATTATCGTCGCGCCGCGTTTCCTCCTCCTTTCAACTTACTCTCCGCTGTTGACGGCGAGCGAGCCCTCCCTCCCATGATGCTGCCCTTCCCGGCGGTGACGTACTTCCGCTATTGCGCTGCTCACACAGCCGTCTGCTACGGGTGGCTACGGGCAAGCTTTGTTGACACCATGAATTCCGCACTCCGCTCAAGGCTGGAAAAGCGAACGAAAAATCTGGCCCCATGTGTGCAGCGGCCTGGCCTTGCCCTTTCGCGGTGTACGTTGTTGCAGAACTTTGCTATCGGCGGCACGCGACTTTTTATCGGCGGCGAACTCGCAGCCGCACGGGGAGGATCCTGCGCTCGCTCTCTTGGATGCACAGCGCACTGTTTATCCAAAAAGCGCCGTATCAGATGTGGCCCCGCTGGTGCCGGGTCTTATTTTGTGGCGGTGGTAATTCCTGCCTGCGGCATGTGAAAAAGACATTTTGAACCGATACAGAACCCGTGCACAAAACACCAGTTCAGCTTGTGGCGACGCGTGGTGGAGAGCGGCAACGTTGGCAAAACATGCACCGCCACGGCTCTGAGCTTCCTCGCGCTGGAGCGAGCACCATTTCTTTGACAATATCAAACATCGGTTGCCCTGGCAACAAGGCACAAACCGCTCTAGAAGTCAGTTACGGTTGCGTGATCCCGGTTCAGCTTGGGGCCCCACCTCGCGGCATATGGGCACTGCAGGCATACTACTCACTCCCATTTGGAAGTGCGAGATGCGTTTGGCATTACAGGAGGCGATGGTGTGTGTGTTCTGGACGCCTTTGTTTCGCGATGAATGCGTTGTGCTTCTGCGGGTGGATAGTGCTTCCCATGGTCTGGATTATCTTTCTCAAGCGGCGTACGACTCAACCTCGCATGGGGTATGTGCAGTGTGCGTGGCTAAAAGCCATCTCGGCTTGTGCGCCGGAGTTAAGTGACTTGCTGTTCGTCCCCGCAAACCGCGCGCGAGGTGAGTGCCGAATTTACGAGGGACTAGAGGAGGCAACCCATCGTCTGTCAATCGCGGTTCGGACTTGCAACGCATGTTGTGACGTTGTGTTCGTTCGAAACGCATCTCTGGATTGTTTTGAAGTTGAATAAAATGTATGCGTCAAACCCGGGCATTCGGCTCAGGGCGTTCTCTGCGATTGCAAGAAAGAAGTGCCACGGGGCTTCAACGCTTTCTTTATGGAACGTACTCAAGTAAGAGAATATTAATGTCGTGTTATGGCCCTGTTGCATTTAATACAAACGGTTAAGCGTTTGTTTACACTTGTTTCGTTTGTCGTAAAATGTCCAAGCACTCCGGCACTCCGCTGGCAGATCAGCCGGCGAGCCGACGCTGAGCAGACGACTCATCTCTTTGCCGGAAGTGCGTGAAAAAGCCGCCCAATAGCAGGATGTCTAGCTCATGACGAACATCTGGGAATCGATGATGTAGACATGTGAAGATGGCGGCGTCCAAAAACACGAAGGAAAGGGTGAGAAAAAAGCGACCAACTTTGCAATAAAAGTGTGAGCTTTCCGCTGCGCGTAAAAGAGTAATACTTGGCACAGATGATGTTGACGACCCAATCTAACGATTGCGCTAGTCAATTTAGTGTGCTCAAAACGCCTTTCAGGGCCCCTTTAAAGAATGTTCCCAATAGGTATGATGTCAGAGTGGTTTTCTCGGCTCCGAATAAACTGAACAGTGTGCGTGGCAAAATAGATAGGTTGTTATCAAATAGTAAAAAATGCCCAAGAAAACAAAACTGCGGAGTAGAGCACAACTCCCCCTTTGTTCGTTGTGCAACGTGTGTTGTTTATTGCTTACCGTTGAATTTTAACCATATCTACGTGGGCCAGACCGGGCGATGATTGAATATACGCGTACAAGAGCATCGAAGTTCATTAAAGTTGAAGGATGGCACTAACCTGGCGAAACACTGTTTTGAGTGTGGTTGTACACCAATTTTTTGCGATGCTTCAGTTTTATCAAAATATCGGGACAAAACCACCAGACAAGTTATAGAATCATTCCATATTAAAAGGTGTGGCGAACGATGCGTCTCCGCCTCCTCCCTCAATTTGACCGACAAGGAATACACCTATCTGTGTCACACGTTGCGGAACTAATGCTTTGGTTTATGTAGGGTTGTGGCGCTTTTTCAGGTTTTTGGGTTCTATATGTTTGGCGTGTGTTTTATCTTTTTCTGCCGCATGCGCCTCGGCAGCAGTTAGTCTTGTAATGGTTTGTATAATGGGGGAGGGGAACCCGACCACGTGTACTCTGGATGGTATATATGTGTATGTTTTCCAATAAACGAGTAGTTGCGAGTAAGCACCGTGCTGTCTACGTCTTCCTCCGTCCCTGTTTTCTTCAGTGCTTCTGTTTTCTACCAAGATGAACACCTACCAACTAGCCCAACTTTCCGTTCTTCTGCAGTATAGGGTCTCTCTCTCTCGCGACGGGAGCATGAAAAACCCTGCGAGAGTGAGGGCGGGTGACGTGGTCCACCGACCCTCCCATTGGCCACTAGACATCACGTGGTCCCCGCCAACCCTAGCGGCAACGAAAGGTACTCCGCGGACAGGTATTCTACAAGCTATCTGTAGATCTTGATAGCTTGTGATCGACAGTCACTCTGCGGTCGTCGCAGGTCTCCTGCTGCTCTCCGTTCTGCCCGCCGTCTACCCCTCCTTGTCCTGCCTGCCGGCCTACCTGACCACAGTCCAGCCAGCCGCCGACCCCATCGTGCCTGCCGGCCTACCTGCCCGTAGTCCAGCCAGCCTCCGACCCCATCGTGCTTGCCGGCCCGCTGCTGCCCGCAGTCCAGCCAGACGCCGCCGTCGACCTTATCCGGCCTACCGGCCTACCTCTTGGCCGCCGCCTGCCGACTCTGGTCTCATGGCCACGCCGGGGATGCCCCTCCAAGCCAAGCCAGGCCTGGCGCCGCAAACCTAACAAGCCCGCGCCGGCCCACCTGCCTGGCCATGGAGGCGGCGGCCATCATCGATGCTGCCACAGCGTGGCCTACCTGGGCGCCCCGCAGCAGCCCCCGCCGCCTCCAGCACCCCGGTCGTGCAGCCGCCGCCGCAGCCACGCAAGCGGCGCCGCACGGTGTCCACGTGGGTCCACCTGGTGCGGCCTACGGACGAGCCGGGGTGCTACGTGTCGACGCAGAAATGGAAATTTCAAAGAAAGGGTGAGGTCGGCATGGGGGAAGAGGAGCTGCCGGCAGTGTTCCAGGGGCACACCCTACGTGCGGCCCCGGCACAGCTTGGCGCCGCGCCGATGGACGTGAGCACTCCTGAGCGCCAGGCTCCACTGGTCGCCCTGGGCCCCGGCCTTGTGTCCCGGCCTTGAGGTGCGCGTTGATACAGTGTAGTTGTTAACCCTGCCTTAGCGTTTATTATACGCTGTACCACTCGGCCAATAAATCTCGTGGTTCGCCCTGGCCTTCTGGAGCCTATCGTCGCCTCTGTCGGTGAGTCGAACCCGTCACGGCGTCTCCCTTGTGGACGCCCCGAACCTGTCTTGGGTTTCTGGATCGGTCATTTCCTGGCGTGGGGAAACCCCCCGTGTCCCACTTACGCCCGCATGGGCCCATCTAGCCCATAGGCGTTATTTCCGTCTTTGACCACGTAATTTTTTCCCTCGTTCGTTACTAGCCTGGACGGAGAAGTGTGGCTGCCGGTACGAGACAGAAGCCAAATTTGCAGAGCTCACTTTGTTGGCAACGCAAAGAGATCGGTTGCCGGTCACCCTGCGTATCTGCCGTCCATATTCCGGCGTGCTACGGCGAGAGGCGACGGCGTTACATCAGAAACGATGCGCGAGAGATATCAGCGGTAAGTGCACATTTTCTGGTTTGTGCGCGTGTAGCTGTTTGTGCCAAAATTGCTCGCCAAAGGCTCTGATAGCGAACGGCCGTCATGAAACAGAAAATTGCTTTGGATCACTAAAATCAGTTGTAACAAAATTTCTGCGAGAAACTGCGTAGCAATGCGGATTCCTTCCTGTGAACGTCTTTCAGTGTTTACCGTCGGAGTGTCCCGGCCACGTCTCGGCTGCTGCGGCAAAGTCGTTTGGCTCAGACACCACGCCTTAAGAACGTTCAGATTCACAAGAATCACCTACCACCTGTGCCAACGCACCGCCGGAGGCGCCAGGAGATTACACCACCTTAGCTTCAACGGTGAGCAGCTGGTTTGATTGAATTAACCGTGTGACTGGATCGTTTAGTACAAATATCTTTGCTGTCACGAGCATTCACTGATGGCTCCCAGCGACCTCCGAGACCTTACTGTCAGTACTCCGTGGAGCATGACTGGAGGACCTACCCAAGAGAAATTTCTTTTTTATGACAATGGGCCTGACCAGGACTCCAGGGTGTTCATTTTTGGAACAGCTACCTGCTTGCGGCTGCTCTGTGAAAGCAGCACATGGTTCATAGACGGAAACGTCGACTTAGCACTGAAAGAATTCCTGCAGGTGTACGCCATCCTTGTTGTGCTGGCCGAATGCCCAGTGTCTCTCCTGTACGCATTGACGACAAGGAAGACGCAAGAGGCATACGAGGCATACTAAGCGCGATTGTATCTGAATGCGAGTCGCTGGGACTCACCTCAGCTCCGGATGTTGTGATGACAAACTTTGAGAAAGGAGCGATGAATGATGTGAAACCTACTTTTGGGGATGACACACGCAGAAAGGCCTGTTTTTTTTTTAATTTGTGCAAAGCACAGGGCGAAAATTCCAGGAACTCGGGCTCGTTGTCCAACACAAAAAAGACGCTTCATTCAGCGCTTTTCTTGGAATGTAGGACGGACTAGCTTACCTGCCAGAGGAGGACATTGAGGATGGCCTGCTCATGCTACGTGGCCTGGCTCCAACCCTGGCTAACGAGCTGGTAGAATAGTTTGACGCCACGTACAGGTGCCGTCAGACGTAATTCCAGCATGGGAGCTGTGGCCGAACCACATAGGAGCGCCGTGTAGCTGCACCAACGCGGCAAACGAAATAACCAGAACACGCATGCGCGCCTGCCGACGGCAATAGCACACTTATATATCTTAAACCACTTCTTTTAACCTGTCTTCCAGCATTTTTCGCAGCATACTGGTCTCGGCAATGGTGCTGATACCAGAGGCACGTCTGAGAACGTCGTTGGTACACTTCCAGCGCACGCAAGCTGCCGGAGAAGCGGTGCTCTCACAGGGATCTGCAGTGACTTCTTTTTTTCTTCAAATCTTTTTATGTGTGTATACTATCAGCTCCATCGCCGAGACCAGTATGCTGCGAAGAATTCTCGAATACTGGTTAAAAGGACTGCTTTGACATGTATGGTGGGCTATCGCCGTCGCCAGACGCGCATGCGTGTTCTCATCTTTTCGTGTGGCGCCGGTGCAGCTACACGGCGCTCCTATGCTATTCGGCCACAGCTCCTGTGCTGCAATTACTTCTGACGGCACCTGTACGTGACTGGCTCGTAGCGCCCGTTAACCAGGGTTATTGGTGCAATTCATTTGAGCGCCTACCTGCAGATTCCCACCTCAAGAGTGGAACTTACACCAAGCCACTGTGGAAGGTAGCCACCGAAACAATTGCGAAGCATGGAACCGACGATTTGGAAGCCTGGTTGGGGATAGCCACACGACTGTGTGGAAAGCAATTGATGCAATTCGCTTAAAGGAATCATCGGTCTCCGCAGCGATTGCTCAAGCCTCGGTCGGAGTCCCACCACAAAAAAGAAAGAAGTCGTCAGTGGTCCCAATGCAGCATTTCTTTGTGTACGCTATACATCCAGGGCACAAAAAGCATGGAACAGTTCCTCAAATGAGTGGCCCAAACTATTCGGTCTTGAACCATAGCAAGTACGCGGTGCTCCAATTGTGTGGAAATAAACATTAGTGACATTGCAAATATATCTAACATTGGAAACATATTTAACATGGTTACATTGTAAATATATGTAACATGTGTAAATAAACAATGTAACATTGAGTAGTTTTCTGTGCAGTATCTTATTGTCATTTATCTACACGGACTGCCTAAATTAAATCATAGGCGTGCTTATAGGGTCAAGTTTTGGGATTCATACTATATATCAGGCGTTTTTTTTTTTTCGAAATCAGCCAAATCCACCTGAAGCGAATTTGAATAAAAAGCAGAATTTTTCCTGGACCTAAATGCAACTCTGTCCAAGCTATTATATGATATGTATTGCATGTCAGCTAGGGGGAGTTTATATGGCCACAAGTATTTAAACATGATTGCGGTGAACTTTAGCAATATTTCGATGGTAAGTTTAGATTTGGCTCGTACTGTATTGGAACACTCAAGTTAATGCGGCCTTTTTATGAAACCTTTATTTAAATTTACGTTCAAGAATTGGCCGCTGAAGTTTTGAGCGAAAAGACATTATGCAACAGGGCTTGAAGAACAGTAGAACAATACATGAAGAGCAGCTGGGTCCTCTTGGCAGCATTAGCAGGCAAGAGTTCAAATTCTTCCGTAGAATAATTTTCTCCTGGAACGCTTGAAGACACTCACTAAGTAGGCAAGCTCTTCACAGTGTTACCAAGAATCTACAGAACGCTTCAGAAGAACGCTGCTAGTATCTTACACTGATGAAATGGTTCGTACCCACAGGAAGGGGGTGACTCCAGGGCTTGTAAGCGGCGGCTATAGAGAACTACTACTAAAACGGTAAATATTGGAGCAAAAAATAAATATAACCAGAATTACTCCATAGGGGCGGGTTAAACGAGATAGAATGATTGATATCTCTGTTCTTTTTCATTCACTTTTTGTTCACTTTTTCTTCGGCGTCTGGGGACAGATCTTTCGCCGATCTCTTAATTGCCGTCAGAATTTATGATAAGACAGCCCCGAAAAGCAGAAAAAAAATTTTAAAACGCCCATGAAACAGTCCGAACAGTCAACCCAGAAGCAAACTCTCATTGGCCAGATGGCTTTGGGTAATTTTGCTCCGTCAAACATCAGCATCTGGCTTATTTTGATACGAACTATGATCTGCGTACACGTTTGCAGGGCGTTTTCTTTCCGATTTTCTTGCCACCTCTTTTTACGGGAAAGTTGCGGAATTTTTTTTTCTTATCACTGCAGTTTTATCTGATTTAGTTTCGGTTGGTGCATTTGACGCATTTGAAAAAAAAAAACGCCTCATATGGTTACGATATATTATGCCAGTAAACCCATCACAGGTGAAGCAAAAAAAAAAGTGTGTCCTATTTTTCGTTGTGCCACCATAGGGAGTAAAGTTCGCTACTTTTTCAGTCTTAGTTCGATGACGTGTCGATAAAAATTATGTGCTTCAATATTAGGCCACTAGAACATTACTGTTGGGGTAGATATGAACGTATTTCTTTTGCACCAGGGGTCTCTAAAACGTGGCCCGCGGGCCGTATTCGGCCCGGCCCGCTCATGAATGTCTTTGTTCATTTTGTTTTGTTTTTTAGAGCGAATGCGTGAGTGCGTGCCTTGCTCACGTAGCCATGGAGTCCAAGCACCATAGAATCCTTAGAGAAATCTCGAATCCTGACGCCAAATTTTATTCAGAAATGGCCCGGCATGTTTAGAAGATGTCAAAAAACGACTTGGGTCTTTGAAATGGCAGTGTTAGCTGACGCTGACATTTTGTTACCCCCCCCCTCTCGTCATTTCAACCTTCTGCGCCGTCCCGGCCCTTCTGGGACCATGTGTCGTGAGTGCGGACCGCTCACTCATGCGAGTTTGAGACCCCTCTTCTGCACGGAGCTGGATTCCTTCAATCTTTGGTTGATAAAAGTAATTGTCACTTGAATAGATCACAATGTAACTTTTTGGTTACCCAAACAGACGAAAATGTCGCGCCTCAGATAAAAAAATTGCCCCCACCTCCCCGAAGGGAATCGTGAGGAAGTGCGAATGCATTTCTTGCGCCGAGAGTACACGGCGTAGTAATTCTGACGTCGCCTTGAGAGGCGCCCAGCCAGCGAACGGTCTAAACTGGAGCAGAGCGAGCAGGAGACTAGCGAGAGAGCGCGCGCGAGCCGACCCACGGAGGTCTGGCGGTTTATCGCTGCATATATAGGGGGGTACGCCGCGCCGAGCGCGCCGAGCCAGGTGGCTGAGAGAGGAGGCGGGCGCGCGAGAGAGGGGTGCGCGCGCAGCTGCAGCCAGCGAGGAGAGAGGAGGAGCGAGCGAAGGGGGAGGGACGCGCGCAGCGGCACACGGCAGCTGCCGGGAGAGGAGGTGGGGTGCGTGACGTCACGGCGCGGGGGAGGGAGAGGGATGCGCGCGGCGCACACCGCCGCACCGCGAGGAGCGGTGAGGCGTGGCGTCACATGGGTGAGTGACGTCATGCGCCGTTGCTAGGGACGCTCCTCTCCGCTCCGCGCCGTTGCTAGGGGAGATGAGGACTGCAGACGCCGCCGCCGCCGCCGCCGGCGGTGGAAGGTTTAGGGTCGCTTATAAAGTGCATTGCACTTAAAATTACAGTATCTGCTAGCTTTCCTGCAAATGTCGTCGAAAAACATTTGCAGGCATGCAGCTTGCAGCATGCCGGCGGTGGTTGCATGCTCAGCAGTGGCGGCTTTAGGTCATTTATACGCCGATACCCGCTTCTGCTGATCCTCCGCAATCAGCTGATAACGCCGCTACCGCCGTTGTCAACCGATTGAGCAACTTGTGAAAGAGACATCGGTGGTGGCGAGGGGGAAAAAGCTGTGGAAGAGGGGTTGGCGGTGGCGAGGAGGGGCCCGACGCGGCGCTGAGTAAATCGGCTTCACCGTAAGAAAAGTGGGGGGTGGCGCAGTAGACATATACTGCTTCGTAGTAAAATAAAAAACTTCGGGACGGAGTGGCGTGCTCAACACGGCAATGAATTGTTTTCTTCGGGTATATTGCAAAACGTCTACTCGCAAGAGCAGTTGCTTGGACCAGTGTGTATAAGGAGCTACGCTCACTCTTAGCCAAAAGAAAGCAAAGAGGGAGTGTCATTGCCCCTTTGGGGGACGAACTGCGCTGCCACAACCATTAGTCCCCTACGAGAGTAAATGCGAGGGGACCAATCGCTCCTCCCCGACCGTTCGTCCTTAGCAGACGAACGGTTGCGCCGTTCCGCTACCCCCCGGAGACGAGCAAGGAGAGGCGGAAAAAAAGAGCCCGCTGAGCGGGAATCGAACATCCACCAGCTGAACCAAAACCTGAAAGGGAATACAACATTATACTGCTTCGCAGTAAAAAGTCATTGTCATCATCATAAGCCTGTTTGTGCCCACTGCAGGAAGAAAGCCTCTCCCAAAGACGTCCAGCCATGCCTATCAAGGTTTAGCCGAGTCCATGTTTTCCCCCAAATTTGCATAGCTCCACCGAGTCCTAGGCCTACCCCTATTGCGTATGTGGTCTAATGGAAGCCACGGTATTAGACAGGTGGTCCATCTGTTGTCCGTGATACGCATTACGTGACCCGCCCATGCCCATTTCCTTCGCCTAAAGGACACCCTCAACGCTTTTTGGCTCTACATCGGTTCTTCGCCTCCTTCATATAAACCCAAAAAGAATGATCAGGATAGGTGCATAAATAAAAGGTTATTCAATATTTACGACTGCAAAAACAAGCAAGTGCGGCACTGCCTACGTCACATTCGAAGCCTCGGATACGACCACGCAGCGTGGAGAGCCTACGCACCCCTCGATTGGTTGGTCGAGCTTGCAATATTTGTATTGTATCGTCCAAACCAGCCCAAATAATGTTTTGAAAAGCGTTATTTTTTTCCGTAACGGAAGAATAAAAACTGAACCGCGGGTAGTAACAAGCTGTGGTAACAAGGATATGACTTACAAACCGCTTCAAACGCTCGTGTGCCCTTTCAAGCCGTGTCACTGCGTAACGATGAGCCGCTTTTTGTGCTCCCAGCGTCGTTTGACGTCCGGCGTACTGGGCGCTTTGCTGAAATGCATGCCAGATCGTTTTTCTGCGTTCCATATGACGATGTCTATGCTCGGCGAATATCAGCGTCGACGGCAGAAGTGACGTTGTCGGCGAGAATAGCGAAGCGTACGGCAGATTCGGTGTTTCCAGTGCGTCTCGAGCGTCTAGACCCCCGCACGAGGCACCTTGAGTATTCATGGTGACGGTGAGCAGCGCCCCGCACGGGGCACCTTGAGTATTCATGGTGACGGTGTTGGCGACACCGCGGACCCCGAGCCCCCAACATAAACTGTAACCTACCGTGGTGATGTGTTTAAAGATGAAGGGTAGAAGCCTCAAACGGTGGCCGTCGGAGCCCAGGTCAAGCTCCGGCGGATGGGCTCCCTGTCTGTTTACCAGGCAGGGAGCTCCGGGACCTCTCAGGCTATCAGGGTAAGGTTTGAGAAGAAAGTACCCCCGTCCCCTGCTTTTTTCTATGCTGTATGGAAAATTCAAAACCCCCCTCCAAACGTGATCGGTCCCTGAAAAGGGGCCGCACCGAAGTATCTTTCCCTCCACTTTCAAGCAGTAGCTTCCCAAAGCCAGACAAATACTCTCGTTTCCTTGTTATCGAATCTCTTGACTCAGCCCGCCCTGTTGCTTCACAATCAGTATTTTTGATTACAAAATACCTTGATGGAATAATTGGGAAAACCTACAATGCCAAAAAACAACGCACAGGTGAAGTCCTTGTTGAAGTAAAAAACCAACAGCAGGCAACCACACTTCTTGGTCAGACGAAAATGGTCGATCTGGACATCAGGGTCACACCCCACCGCAGCCTGAATAGCTCGCAGGGTGTGATCTCTGAGGCAGATCTTCTTAACGAGACAGATGCCGACATTCTTGAAGGTCTAAAGGATCAGGGTGTCACAGCCGTGCGCCGCATCACGATGCGTAGAGATAATAAGATAATCCCCACGAAACATATTATCCTGACCTTCAACTGCTCCTCACTTCCTGACCATATCAACGCAGGGTTCATCCGATGCTCCATTCGTCCTTACATTCCAAACCCGCGCCGCTGCTTTAAGTGCCAGCGGTTCGGGCACGGAACCAACTCCTGCCGTGGTCGTCTGACCTGCGCAAAGTGCGCTCAGCATGATCATCCTTCTGATAATTGTCCATCGTCAACCCTCACCTGCGCCAACTGCCAGGGACCCCATGCCGCCTACTCTCGAACGTGCGAGAAGTTTAAGCAGGAGAAGGCGATCATTAATGTGAAGGTAACTGAGAACATCACCTTCCCAGAGGCGCGGAAGAGGTTCGCCTCTTTCCCCCTGGGGAGGTACGCCGACGCAGCTCGCCGGGGGGCGGAGCGGCGTCTGGTTTCCACAGGGACCCAGTTCAGCGAGTCTGACCTGGTCCCTCCTCCGCCCCCCCCCCCTGGGTTGCCTCTTGCAGCCCAACCCGCCACCACGCCGCTTGCTGAGGCAGCAGCGGTTGTGGTGGCAACCTCTTCCGTCGGGACCGGTGCTGCTCCCGTCCCTGCCTCTCCGTCCTCCAGTGCGTTGGAGAGCGCCATGGACACCACGGGCCCCGCACCGGCTCCCACCGCCACCGCACCGCCCGTGCCACCTCTGGCGCCCCGGACGCCCTCGGCGGTGGCGGCTCAAACGAAGGGCTCCCGAGGGGGGGCCAAGTCCGGGGGGCCCGGTTCGACGGGCACACCCAGGACATCGGACGATGACATGGACGTCGGGCCGTTCTTGCCTGCGGTGCACCGCAAGGAACGCGTCCCGACGCCAAAGCCTCCCGACAAGCCAAGAAAGGCGAGAGTCACAGCCCCGAAAGACGACACATAAACAAACACACACACTCCAGTAGCTCTCACACTAAACAATGGGAAGAGAAAACATATTTCAATGGAACTGTAGAGGCCTTCTTAAAAATCTTGACGATGTATACGAAATACTGCATGCTAATCAGCCAAGTGTAATGTGTGTTCAGGAAACACATTTGAATTCCAAGCACACAAATTTCTTGAATAGTTACATGGTCTTCAGAAAGGACAGGGATGGCTGCACACACTCTTCTGGCGGTGTGGCCATAATTGCCCGGAAGTCCTTAGCCTGCCACCCTGTCACTCTGAACACTGTCCTCGAGGCTGTAGCAATTCGAACAATATTATTTAATAGGTTGATAACGGTATGCTCCATATACATTCCTCCTGATGTTACACTTTCGAGCTCTGACTTCGAGGCGTTGGTTGACCAGCTGCCCGAACCATACATCTTAACAGGCGATGTTAATGCTCACAATTCTCTATGGGGCTCTTCTCGTACGGATGCCCGGGGTCGCCTGATGATGATGATGGTTGGATGTTAATGGCGCAAGGCCAACTAGGGCAAAGAGCGCCAAAACAGTGGTTAAAAATGAGAGGTGAGAACTTAGACACTGAAATCAGTAAGCAAGAACAAAAGTAAAATCAATAAAAGACAGTGAGGATGGCTGGTGTAAAGGGCCAGATTTCATGATGCGTGATAGGAAATGAGGTTTAAAAACTTGACTTCTGACAAATACTCAAACACACGTTTGACGGAAACAATGGCATCGTCACCTAGAAAAAACGATGGATGTAGGGGAATATGTTGTCTGTAGAGTTCTCTGAAGTGTTTGTGTCGTGTTGTGTGAAGTGCCTTGCATGTGATTAGTATGTGCACTACGGATAGGGCCTCTCCGCACCTGCCGCACTGGGGTCTAGGAGATCCCGTCAGCAGATACGAGTGCGTTGCATGGGTGTGCCCTATCCGCAGCCTACCCAAGGCGACTTCCGTGTGTCTGTTGTGCGGGTCAGATGTGTACCGTCCCAAGTGTGGCTTTATTACATGCAGTTTGTTGTCTGTCTGTTCATTCCAGTGTGTTTGCCATGTTCTGCGCAAGTGTTGTCTTATGTGTGGCTTGAGGTCTGTGTAAGGTAGTGTTGTTATGTCTACTGTGTTTCGGAGTGCAGCATTGGCGGCCATTTCATCCGCCAGTTCATTTCCGCCGATGCCAGAGTGGCCTGGCACCCAACACACAGTCACCTCAAGGTTTGAAGAATACGCCAGCACAATTGATTTCAAGACAAGGTTAACTACATGGTTTTTCGATGACTTTCCGGATGATAATGCACGGACGATGCTCAGCGAATCTGTATAGATGATAGATTTAGGAATATGATGTTCAACTGTGTGATCTACAGCCAGAAAGATGCCATATGCTTCTGCCGAAAAAATACTTGTCTTTGCATTCATGGCTCTACCTCCTTCAAAATTGGGTCCATGAGCAGCACAAGACACCGCAGTGAACGTTTTGGAAGCATCAGTGAAAAACTCTGCAGCCCTGTATTTATCCTGCAGATACATGAAATGATGATGATGATGGTTGGTGTTTCATGGCGCAAGGCCAGCGAGGGCAAAGAGCGCCAGAAAATAAGTTATATAATGAAGCGAAGTGATTACCATAAAAAGGTAGGTATAAAAACATGTAAATCGGACATTGTAAAATCAATTAAAGGTGATGGTGATGGCTGGTGTATAGGGCCAGATTTGATTATGCGTGATATGAGATAAGGTTTAAAAACTTAACATCTGACAAATAATCAAACACACGTTTCATAGGAACACTGGCATCGTCACCTAGAAACAGCGATGGGTGTAGTGGGATATGTTGTCTGTAGAGTTCTCTGAAGTGTTTGTGTCGTGTTGTGTGAAGTGCCTTGCATGTTATTAGTATGTGGACTACGGATAGGCCCTCCCCGCACCTGCTACACAGGGGTCTTGGAGATCCCGTGAGCAGGTGGGAATGTGTTGCATGCGTGTGGCCTATCCGTAATCGAGCCAGGGTAACTTCGTTGTGTCTGTTGTGAGTATCCGTGGTGTATGCTCCCAAGAGTGGCTTTATAATGTGTAGTTTGTTGTCAGTCTGTTGATTCCAGTGCGCTTGCCATGTTGTGCGAAGGTGTTGTCTGATGTGTGATTTGAGGTCGGTGTAGGGTATTGTTGTTATGTCAACTGTTGTTGTAAGGGCAGCAGCGCCCGCCATTCGGTCTGCGGTCTCATTACCTGGAATTCCAGAGTGCCCTGGCACCCAGCACACGGTCACCTCAAGGTTTAACGCATACACAGTCATAATAGTACTAATGAGAGTATTGACCACATGGTTTTTAGACTTCTGTGAGGATAATGTACGCACAACACTTAAAGAATCAGTATAAATTACAGATTTCGGAATTCGACTTAGAACAATATGTTTAACTACAAGAAGTATGCCATAGGCCTCTGCCGTAAAGATACTTGTATTTCTATTCATAGTTCTACAGACATTAAAGGTACCACCACCATGCGCAGCACAGGAAACAGTTGTGGCAGTTTTAGAAGCATCTGTGTAAAATTCAGCACACTTGTATTTGTGCTGCAGGGACAAGAAATGTTGCACGATCGCGCTTCTAGGCACTCTGTTTATCTCGACACTTTTAAAAGATACATCACATGATACCGGGCGAAGCTGCCACGGTACTAGAAGTTCAGTAGAGGAGGTTTTGATGGTGTCTGAGAACATGACATCAAGTTGTGACGCTTCTTCTCTTACTCTGAAAGCGAAGGGAGCAGAGACTGATGGGCGATTAGTAAGAAGTTGAGATATTGATGTATCATAAAAAACTGACGTAAAAGGATGGTGAGGCATTGATGAGATTTTAAAAGCATAAAGCAGGTCTGTGTAGGCTCGCTGACGTTCTAGGCTCCATTTGTTGCACTCTACATACAGACTTTCGACTGGACTAGTCCGAAAGGCACCACACGACAAGCGGAGCCCTAGATGAAGCACGGGGTCCAGCATTCTGAGGGATGTTTTAGTGGCTGACCCATAGACAACGCTACCATAGTCCAGTCGTGAGCCTATCAAGCTGGTAAAAACACGTAAAAGAAGTTGTTTGTCAGCACCAAAGGAAATGTGCGACAGAACCTTCAGGATATTCATTGTTTTTAAGCATTTATGTTTTAGTTGTTTTATATGTGGGATAAACGTGAGCTTTTCGTCAAAGATTATACCTAAAAACTTGTGTTCTTTCTTGACAGGAATCGAGACACCATTGAGATGAATGTCTGGATCCGGTCGGATGCCACGCCTCTTGGAAAATAAGACACAAGTGCACTTCCCTGAATTAAATTTAAAACCGTTGCTGTCTGCCCAACCAGCTAGCTTGTTAACACCAAGCTGGACTTGGCGCTCGCAGACAGAGAGGTTACAAGACTTAAAGGATAATTGTACGTCGTCTACATAAACGGAGCAGGAAATCGATGGTGGCAACGCCTTCCTGAGGGAATTCATTTTTACAATAAAAAGGGTGCAACTTAAAACTCCACCCTGGGGCACGCCGTTTTCCAACACATGAACCCCAGAAAGTGCAGTTCCAAGTCGCACGCGAAACGTCCTTTCGGACATGTAACTAGAAAGCGTGTTCATCATGTTACCCCTTATGCCAAAGGACTTTAGGTCGATGAGGATACCATATCTCCAAGCAGTATCATACGCCTTTTCTAGATCAAAGAATACTGTCATACAGTACTGCTTATGGAGGAAAGCATCTTTTATATACGCCTCTAATGCAACGAGTTGATCGTTGGTAGATCGCCCCGCCCTGAAGCCTGCCTGGCAACTCTCGAGAAGACCATTGTACTCTAAGAAGTACACAAGTCTCCTGTTTATCATCTTCTCGAAGAGCTTACACAGGCAGCTTGTCAGGGCAATGGGGCGATAACTGGCAGGAGAGGAAGGGTCCTTCCCTTCCTTTAGGACAGCCACTACTATGGCCTCCCTCCAAGAGCGAGGAATGTGCCCCGAAAGCCATATTTTATTGTATAGGTGTAAGAGTGTTTCAAGAGTGTCTGGGTGTAGGTGTTGTATCATGGTGTATGTGATTTTGTCTGCACCTGGAGCTGACGTCTTACATGTGCTCAGAGCAACCTTCAGCTCATGAATTGAAAAACAAGAATTGTAAGAAGTGTGCGACTTGTTGTTATCACGCAGGGACTTCTTTTCTACAGATGTTTTGTGTTTCATGAAAGTGTTTGTGTAGTGTGCTGAACTGGACACGTGTTCGAAGTGTTGTGCAAGTGTGTTAGCCTGGTCTTCCAGTGTGTCCCCTGTTGTACTAACCAGGGGCAGGCTGTGTGTCTGTTGTCCTTTTAGTTTTCGTATTCGTGTCCAGACTTTGTGTGTATCAGTGTATGAATTGATGGAAGTGAGGAAGGTGCGCCAACTCTCCCTTTTCGCCTCACGACGCACTCGCTTCCCAAAAGCTTTTGCCCGTTTAAAAGAAATGAGGTTGTCTGACGTGGGGTACCGGCGAAGGACACCCCACGCCTTGTTCTGGGCCTCTCGCGCCCGCCTGCAGTCCTCGTTCCACCAGGGCCTCCTTGGGCAGCGGGACCCACTGGAGGCCTGGGGAATGGACTTTTCGGCGGCGTCGAGGATGTGCGCCGTGACGAGTTGGGCGGCTTCCTCCACGTGTAGGTGTTTTATGGATGTGTGGTGTAGTTGAGATGTTTGTGTGAATGTGCTCCAGTTTGCTTGTGATTCATTAAACCTTTTATGGGAAGATGGACTGCTCGGGCCTATACCTATATACGTTAATGAAGTGGGGAAATGGTCACTACCATATGGGTCTGTGCCCACACCCCAATCAAGACATGGAAAGAGAACTGCGGAACCAATAGCCAAGTCAAGATGCGAGTATGTATTGTGTCCTAAGTTATGGTATGTAGGCTGTTTTTTGTTGAAAAGGCATGCTCCGGAGGATGTAAGGAACTTCTCTATCAGGCGACCTCGGGCATCCGTTCTGGTGGAGCCCCAAAGAGAGTTGTGAGCATTAAGGTCGCCTGTAAGGATGTACGGTTCGGGCAGCTGGTGAACCAGCGCCTCGAAGTCAGAGCTCGAAAGTGAAACATCTGGAGGAATGTTTATGGAGCATACCGTTATCAACCTATTAAATATTATTGTTCGAATTGCCACAGCCTCAAGGACAGTGTTCAGAGTAACAGGGTGGCATGCTAAAGGTTTTCGGGCAATTATGGCCACACCTCCAGAAGAGTGCGTGCAGCCATCCCTGTCCTTTCTGAAGAACATGTAACTATTCAAGAAATTTATGTGCTTGGAATTCAAATGTGTTTCCTGAACACACATTACACTTGGCTGATATGCATGAGGTATTTCGTGTACATCGTGAAGATTATTCAGAAGGCCTCTGCAGTTCCATTGTGTTATATTTTCTCTTCCCATTATGATGTGTTCGGAGCTACTGGAGTGTGACTATTTATGTAGGGTCTTTCGGGGCTTGAACTCTTGGAAGGGGTTTTCTGGCCTTCTCTACTGACCTGGGCGTCGCAGCCCGTTCCTTCCGCTGCGGTGAAAGCCGGAAGGGCTCGACATCCATGTCATCATCTGAAGGCAAGGGGGTGCCCAGCGGACTGGGCCCCCTTGACGTGGTAGCCTTTCGGGTATTCTTCGCCTGCGCTGCCAGTGCCGAAGGCGTGGGGAGCACCACAGATGGCACAGGCAGTGAGGCGAGAGAGGGGGTCGCTGCAACTGCCTCCGTCTTCATCTCCGTGCCCTTGCGTGTGCTTTTGTCCGGTGGAGAGGAAGCAGTGGATGCAGCGGCATCCCCAACAGACGTTGCCACCACAGCCGCTGCTGGGTGATCGAGCGGTGTGGAGGCGGATTGGGCTGCCATATTCCGCCCAAGGGGAGGCGAGGGCGGGACCAAGTCCGACTCGCGGTACTGGGTCCCCGCCGAAACCAGACGCCGCTCCGCCCCCCGGCGAGCTGCGTCGGCGTACCTCATCAGAGGGAACGCGGCGAACCTCTTTCGCGCACCTGGGAAGTTGATGTTCTCTGTGACATCGATGTTTATTATTTTCTTTTCGTGCTGGAACTGGTCACTGGTCTCTGGGAAGGTGATGTTTTCGTTGACTTTCAAGGCAATGATCTGTTTTTCTTGTTTGAACTTTTCACAGCTCCTAGAATAGGCAGCGTGTGGTCCCTGGCAGTTCGCACAGGTGAAGTTCTCGGATTTACAATTCTGAGTTTGATGATCATGTGCTGCACATTTTGCGCACGTCAATTTACCACGACAAGACGTTGTGCCGTGCCCAAACCGCTGACACTTGAAACAGCGGCGTGGGTTCGGCACGTAGGGTCGGATTGGTGATCTCAAGAAACCTGCGTTGACCGACTCAGGAAGGTTTGAACGGTCAAGTGTCAAGATGATGTGCTTGGTAGGAATTATTTCATCATTTCGGCGTATAGTGATTCGCCTCACTGCTGTCACGCCCTGATCTCGGAGGCCCTCGAGCAGATCTGCTTCAGTCTCATTCATTAGATCCCGATCAGAGATCACGCCCTGGCAGCTATTGAGGCTGCGATGGGGCGTGATCTTGATGTCAACATCTACCATGCGCGCTTGCTTGAGGAGGTTAGAGGATTGTTGTTTGTTTTCTACTTCTATCAAAACTTTTCCCGTTGTGAGTTTCTTAGCCTTGTATGACTTACCGATAAGGCTTTCAAGAAACTTGAAGATTAGAAACACAGACTGGGATGTGATGGGCTTTGTTTTGTCAACTGATTCCATTAATATGGAAATTATTAGGCTTTGGGAGAGAGATTGATTGCAACGGAGGAGAAGAAACTTGGGTGCGGCCCCTTTTCGGGGGCCGATCGCGTTTGGGGGGGGTTTAGAAAATGCCATATATCATAGTATAGAAGCAGGGGACGGGGTACTTTCTTCTTTGACTTTACCCTGATGGTCAAAGAGGTCCCGGAGCTCCCTGCCTGGTGAACAGACAGGGAGCCCATCAGCAGGAGCTTGACATGGGCACCGACGGCCACCGTTCGTGGTTTCTAACCCTCCACCTATAAACACATCGCCCCGGTTGGCTCCAGCTTATGTTTGGCGGCTCGGGGTCCGCGGTATGGCCAGTACCGCCACCAAGATTGCTCAAGGTGCCCCGTGCGGGAACCTTAACGAAATTTGGACAAGAGAAGTACTGACTCTGTAGCAAGAGCGTTTGACTGATCGAGTGATTCAATCAATAAGAAGCTAGACTAGTTCAGTTTTGGAAAACTCAAGTTATGAAGTGGTGGAAAAGACACTTCAGTGCGGCCTTGGACAGATCATGTTTGATTGATCGTTTGCGTGTAGTGGTGCCAGGCCAAAAAGGGCAAAACGTGCCAAAGGCAAAATTATTTGATGATGACACAGATGTGCAATTATATACTAAATTATCTCAGAAAAAAACAAAAGTGAAGCTTCTTGAAATCCATAAAGATTAAAGATAGCTGGCGTATAGGGCCAGGATGAATATGCATGATGGAACAAAGCTGGAAAAACTTCACATCTGATAAAAACTGAAAAACACGCTTAATATAAAAATTGGGCTGTCGGCCAAGAAGTGTGAAGGGTATAGCGGGTTAAGTTGTCTGTACAGTTCAGGAAAATGTTTGCGTCGTGTGGAGGCCTGTCCCTTGCTTTGAATGAGTATGAGCTATGATGATGCCGCCCTGAAGCCTGCCTGGCAGCTCTCGAGAAGACCATGGTACTCTAAGAAGTACACGAGTCTCTTGTTTATCATCTTCTCAAAGAGCTTACACAGGCAGCTTGTCAGGGCAATGGGACGATAACTGGCGGGAGAGGAAGGGTCCTTTCCTGCCTTCAAGAAAGCCACCACTATGGCCTCCCTCCATGAGCGAGGAATGTGCCCCGAAAGCCATATGTTGTTGTATAGATGTAGGAGTGTTTCAAGAGTGTCTGGGTGTAGGTGTTGTATCATGGTGTATGTGATTTTGTCTGCACCTGGAGCTGAAGGCTTACATGTGCTGAGAGCAACCTTCAGCTCATGAATTGAAAAAGGACAATTGTAAGAAGTGTGCGACTTGTTGTGATCACGCAGGGACTTCTTTTCTACAGATGTTTTGTGTTTCATGAAAGTGTTTGTGTAGTGTGCTGAACTGGACACGTGTTCGAAGTGTTGTGCAAGTGTGTTAGCCTGGGCTTCCAGTGTGTCCCCTGTTGTACTAACCAGGGGGAGGCTGTGTGTCTGTTGTCCTTTTAGTTTTCGTATTCGTGTCCAGACTTTATGTGTGTCAGTGTACGAGTTGATGGAAGTGAAGAAGGTGCGCCAACTCTCCCTTTTCGCCTCACGACGCACTCGCTTTCCAAAAGCCTTTGCCCGTTTAAAAGAAATGATGTTATCTGACGTGGGGTACCGGCGAAGGACACCTCACGCATTGTTCTGGGCCTCTCGCGCCCGCCTGCAGTCCTCGTTCCACCAGGGCCTCCTTGGGCTGCGGGACCCACTGGAGGCCTGGGGAATGGACTTTTCGGCGGCGTCGAGGATGTGCGCCGTGACGAGTTGGGCGGCTTCCTCCACGTGTAGGTGTTTTATGGTTGTGTGGTGTAGTTTAGATGTTTCTGTGAATGTACTCCAGTTTGCTTTGGATTCATTAAACCTGTTATGGGAAGATGGACTGCTCGGGCCTATACCTATATACGTTAATGAAGTGGGGAAATGGTCACTACCATATGGGTCCGTGCCCACACCCCACTCAAAACATGGAAAGAGAACTGCGGAACCAATAGCCAAGTCAAGATGAGAGTATGTATTGTGTCCTAAGTTATGATATGTAGGCTGTTTTTTGTTGAAAAGGCATGCTCCGGAGGATGTAAGAAACTTCTCCAACAGGCGACCTCGGGCATCCGTTCTGGAGGAGCCCCAAAGAGAGTTGTGTGCATTAAGGTCGCCTGTTAGGATGTACGGTTCGGGTAGCTGGTCGACCAGCGCCTCGAAGTCAGAGCTCAAAAGTGTGACATCAGGAGGAATGTATATGGAGCATACCGTTATCAACCTATTAAAAATTATTGTGCGTATTGCTACAGCCTCAAGGACGGTGTTGAGAGCGACAGGGTGGCATGCTAGGGATTTCCGGGCTATTATGGCTACACCGCCCGAAGAGTGTGTGCAGCCATCCCTGTCCTTTCTGAAGACCATGTACCTATTTAAGAAATTTGTGTGCTTGGAATTCAAATGCGTCTCCTGAAGACACATCACACTTGGCTGATTAGCATGCAGTATTTCGTATACATCGTCAAAATTTTTAAGAAGGCCTCTACAGTTCCATTGAATTATGTTTTCTCTTCCCATTATTTAGTGTGAGAGCTACTGGAGTGTGTGTGTTTGTTTATGTGTCGTCTTTCGGGGCTGTGACTCTCGCCTTTTTTGGCTTGTCGGGAGGCTTTGGCGTCGGGACGCGTTCCTTGCGCTGCGTTGCAGGCAGGAACGGCCCGACATGCATCTCGTCGTAGGATGTCCGAGGGGTGCCCGACGGACCGGGCCCCCTGGACTTGGCCCCCCCTCGGGAGCCCTTCGTTTGAGCAGCCACCGCCGAGGGCGTCCGGGGCGCCAGAGGTGGCACAGGCGGTGCGGTGGCGGTGGGAACCGGTGCGGGGCCCGTGGTGTCCATCACCTCTGTACCCTCCAACGCACTGGAGGGCGGGGAGACAGAGGCGGGAGCGGCACCGGTCCCGACGGAAGAGGTTGCCACCACAACCGCTGCTGCCTCAGCAAGCGGCGTGGTGGCGGGTTGGGCTGCCAGAGGCAACCCAGGGGGGGGGGGCGGGCGAGGGACCAGGTCAGACTCGCTGAACTGGGTCCCTGTGGAAACGAGACGCCGCTCCGCCCCCCGGCGAGCCGCGTCGGCGTACCTCCCCAGGGGGAAAGAGGCGAACCTCTTTCGCGCCTCTGGGAAGGTGATGTTTTCAGTGACTTTGATGTTGATGATTTTCTTTTCTAGTTGAAATTTTTCGCACTTGCGGGAGTATGCCGCATGCGGCCCCCCGCAGTTTACACAAGTGAGAGTTTCGGCTGAGCAGTTCTCGCTCGGATGATCGTGCGCCGCGCACTTTGCACACGTCGTTCGGCCACGGCAAGAGTTCGTACCATGCCCGAACCGCTGGCACTTAAAACAGCGCCGCGGGTTCGGGATGTACGGACGGATGGAGCAACGGATAAAACCTGCATTTATGTATTGTGGAAGAATTGCGCGGTCGAAAGTCAAGATAATGTGTTTGGTGGGAATCTCCTTGTCGTCTCTGCGGATGGTGATGCGTCTCACGGCAGTGACGCCCTGATCCTTCAAGCCGGCAAGGAGATCCGCATCGGTTTCGTTCAGGAGGTCTGTCTCGGATATCACACCCTGCGAGCTGTTGAGGCTCCGATGGGGTGTGACCCGGATGTCAAGATCAGCCAGTCTAGTCTGAGCTAGAAGCTTTGCAGACTGCTGCTTGTCATTTATTTCAATTAAGAGTTCACCAGACCTTTGTTTTTTGCATTTATACGATTTTCCTACTATGGCTTCAAGATACTTGGCGATCAAGAAGACTGACTGAGATGCAAGAGGGTGGGTTGGATTGAGGGATTCCATCACAAGAAATCGAGAAAAATGGTCCGGTTCAGGAAAGGTTAACGACGGCAACGGAGGAAAGGATACTTCGGTGCGGCCCCTTTTCAGGGACCGATCACGGTTGGGGGGGGGTTTAGACAATACCATAAAGCATAGTATAAAAGCAGGGAGACGGGGGTACTTTCTTCCACAACCTTACCCTGATAGCTGAGGAGGTCCCGGAGCTCCCTGCCTGGTAAACAGACAGGGAGCCCATCCGCCGGAGCTTGACCTGGGCTCCGACGGCCACCGTTAGAGGTTTCTACCCTTCACCTTAAAAACACATCACCACGGTTGGATCCAGCTTATGTTTGGGGGCTCGGGGTCCGCGGTATCGCCAGTACCGTCACCAAGATTGCTCAAGGTGCCCCGTGCGGGGGACTTTTTTTTTTTTTTTTTTTTCGACATGAGCCAGATCCACCTAACCCAAATTTGAGCAGAAAGCGGAAGTTTGTTACCATATCTAAATGCCACGCCGTCAGTTTTTATATGATATATTTTACATATCAGCTACGGGAGCGTTATGGCCACAAGTAATTAAAAATTGTGCCGTGAATTTTAGCAGTACTAGGGTGATAAGTTTCAATTTCGCTCATATTAAATTGAAACACTGAAGTTGATGCGGAACTCTTATGAGGACTTTATATAACGGGACTTTCAAACAAGGTGCAATGGAGGTTTGGTGGTCAATGCATTAAAAATATGCAACAGGGCCTCAAGCCCAGTAGAACCACACATGGAGAGCAGGCAAGTCCTTTTGGCACCATTATCAGCTCTTTTCCAATCCTTCCTTAACATATTATTGGAACGCCTTAAGGCACTCAAGAAGTAAGCAGGCTCTCTATTGTTTTGCCGTGATTTTCTAAAACGCTTCACAAGAAGGCTGCTCATATCTTCTTCTCCTTAATGAAGTGGTTCATACTCTCAGAGGGAGGGGGATATTTGCCAGGGCTAGTAAGAGGCGGATATTTATTTAAGTACTAAGATGGTAAACATGGGAGTAAAACTACATATAACTAGAGTTATCTCGTAGGGACAGGTGAGACGAAATAAAATAATCGTTTCATATCTCTCAGTTTCATTTCGTACACTTTGTCGTTAATTTCTGGGGACAGATCTTTCGCCTATTTCCCAATTGCCGTCTGAATTCATAATAAGCCAGCTCCAAAAAGCAAAAAAAAACTTCCGAAAACACCCACGAAACAGTACGAACAGTCAAACAAAAAGCAAACTCCGATTGGGCAAATGGACTTGACTCAATTCTACCGGTGCAACAGCAGGATCTGGCTCATTTTCGATACGAACTGCAATGTGCGTACACGTTTTCAGGGCGTTATCTTAACTATTTTCTTACCACTCCTTTTTTAGGGGAAAGTTGCCAAGTCTTCCTTGTCGCTGCAGTTTTATCCGACTTAGTTTCGGTTTCTGGATCTGGCTGATATCGAGAAAACCGCCTCATATGTACATCTGTGTAAAATAAATATTGTGTTGCAAAAAAAAAACTCAATATCCTGCTAGTTAACCATTCTGCTTCAGCTTTTGAAGGTCGGCAGTTCGACCCGCGGAGGCTGCTTTTTTGTGTGACCATTTCACAAGTTATTTTTTAAGACTAGTATATGCCACCGTTTCTCGCCTTTCTGTGAATCCACCAGTGGAGTTCACGTCAACCCTCAGTAGCATGGCAGCGCACACACTTCACACTTTGAACCACTCGAGGCATTCTTCAAGGCAACTCGTAGTATGAACAGCATCCCTGTTTACCAAATATACCTTGGGGAGTGTGGTAGAGTTCACAAATTAAGCCTAGCAACACACATCAACGCAGCAGTGGGCAGGCGAATTCGGTGGTCTCCGCTTTCTACTTGTCGGCGCTGTATCGGCGCGGTCGTCGCGGTGCCGCCGAACGACGCCGTCAACTTAGTAAAGCTGTAGATTGGGATAGTTGGTAATTCATAGTGGTGAAATGCAGCGCAGAATAAGAAGCTGTGTTCTGAACTGGAATTGACCGCCTTGGCGAGAAAAATTGGGAAGAGTGACAAACTAGCCCTTAACATGTTCTTTTCAGCCAAGACACGCAAGGTTGACATGCCTTTAAGGACAATCTTCTCGGAAAAAGGTTCTTGGCAAAACGAACTAGGGTGGTTTTTTCAGGACAAGCTTAAGGTTTTTCCAGTAGACGACCCTTTCAGAATTGAAACTTCCAGAGAAGTCACTGAAATTCTGACGCAGCAATCGAACACAAGGTTGAGGGCTTTCTCGATTGATATAAAAGACCTTTATTATTCGCTACCGCACAAAGACCTGTTAAAATGCATAGAAGGCTGCATGGACAGTTTTGGAGCAGTGGCTTTTTAGAGCACGGCTGGTGTGAGTTATCAAGGGTTCCTAGACCTGCTATCTTCGAACCTTACGTCGACGTTCGTCGAATGGAACGAAAAAATGTACATCAAAAAAGTTGTCGCAATCGGGTCGTCCATAGCGTCTTTTTTGAGTGACTTGCTATTGGCGAAGTTCGACACGGCGTTGGAGGAATGGTTGAGCGAATTTTCCGTCATAAGGCCTTTCCATTACGTGGATGATTATCTCATTTTTCTGCGTTATGATTCGCAAATGTTCCACCCGTAGGTCGCGCAGGTACTAGAAACTTTCAGAGAATTCCTCAAGCCTCTTGTGGTTACTAGGTGCCAGATGACGACAACATTCGGTTCCTAAACCTGAGGATTCGCTTCCTTGAGGACCACTCCCCGCACGGGGCACCTTGAGTAATCTGGGTGACGGTACTGGCGATACCACGGACCCCGAGCCACCAACATAAGCTGTGGCCTACCGTGGTGATGTGTTTTTCAGGTGAAGGGTACAAACCACAAACGGTGGCTGTCGGAGCCCAGGTCAAGCTCCGGCGGATGGGCTCCCTGTCTGTTTACCAGGCAGGGAGCTCCGGGACCTCTCTCGGTATCAGGGTAACCCGAGCGATGAAAGTACCCCCGTCCCCTGCTTTTATTCTATAGCTTATGGTATTATCTAAACCCTCCAAACCAAATGATCGGGTCCTCAAAAGCTCCCGCACCGAAGTAACTTCCAAACCTCTTCTGAACATTGACCTCCGAAGCAATAACATCTTTCCTCGCTTCCTCATTATGCAATCTCTTGACAAAGAAACCCCTGTAAGTGGAAAATCAGTCTTCCTTGTTGCAAAGTTTCTTGAAAGTGTTGCTGGAAAAAACTACAAGGCGAAAAAACTTACTTCTGGTGATGTGCTCATTGAAGTCAGCCACAAAGAGCAGGCCAATAAGTTCCTTCAACAAACTAACATCGATGGTCTAGAAATTACGATCACACCTCACAGAACCTTAAACTCTTCTCAAGGCGTCATCTCCGAACTCGATCTAATCAACGAAACCGAAACCGACATCCTTGAAGGACTGCGTGACTGCGTGAAGGACTGCGTGACATCCGGTCACAGCAGTCCGGCGCATCACAATACGACGAGATAGCAAAGAGATTAAAACAAAGCACGTAATTTTGACCTTTGACAGAACCCCACTACCAGAATTCGTGACGGCAGGTTGCTTGCGATGTCCCACGCGCCCGTATGTGCCAAAACCACGCCGCTGCTACAAATGCCAGCGGTATGGGCACGGCACGAACTCTTGCCGGGGGAGACCAAAATGTGCAAAGTGTGGTCAACCTGATCATCTCACAGACAACTGCGACGCAAGCAACTTCACCTGCCCTAACTGCCACGGACCTCACGCAGCATATTCACGATCGTGTGAAACATTCAAACAAGAAAAACAAATCATCATATTGAAGGTCAATGAAAACATCAGCTTTCTGGAGGCCCGGAAGAGGTTTGCACTCTTCAATTCCGGAAGGTACGCCGACGCTGCTCGCCGGGGGGCGGAGCGGCGCCTGGGTTCGGTGGCGACGCAATACAGCTCAGCTGACTTGCTCCTGCCTCCGCCCCCCACGAGGCTGCCTGTGGCAGCCGCCCCGGTCACCACGCCACTTGCTGGACCGGCAGTGGTTGAGGTGACCACTCATGCTGATGGGAGCGTAGTCACTCCTGTTCCTGCCTCACAGGTCTCGAGCACACCCGAGAGCCCTGTGGAAATGGACACGGAGGAAACCACACCCTCTCCAAATCTCGCCCCACCACCTGTCCCGCCCGTGGCGCCCTCGGCAGTGGTGGTTGAAGAGAAGAACACCCTAAAGGGTGCTACATCCAGGTCCAGGGAGCCCAGTCTGTCGGGCACACCCAGGACATCTGGAAATTAGATGGACGTCGGGCCGTATCTACCTGCATCGCAGCGCAAAGAACGGCCTTCGACGTCCAAGCCAACAGACAGGCCCAAAAAGCCCCTCCCAAGAGTACAAGCCCCAAGAGATAACACATGAATACACACTCATAGACAACTCCAGTTGCTCTTAAATGGCTATAATGGGAAGACAAAATATCATCCAATGGAACTGTAGAGGCCTTCTTAAAAATCTTGATGTATACGAGTTACTGCATGCTAACCAAACAAGTGTCATGTGCATACAAAAAACATGCCAACTTCCTCAACAATTATCTGGTTTTCAGAAAGGACAGAGATGGGTGCCCAACCTCTTCTGGTGGTGTGGCTATAATCGCACAAAAATCCTTAGTATGTCATCCGGTTATTCTGAGCACTAACCTCGAGGCTGTTGCCATCCGAACGATAATCTTTCACAGGCTAGTAACAATATGCTCCATATACATCCCTCCTGATCATCGGCGAACAAGTTCTGATTTCGAAACTCTGATAGATCAGTTACCTGAACCTTATATACTATTAGGTGACCTGAATGCACACAACTCACTCTGGGGCTCTTCTCGAACAGATGCGCGGGGTCGCCTCATTGAAAGGTTCTTAACATCATCAGGAGCATGCCTATTTAACAAGAAACAGCCTACATACCATAACATAGCACACAACACTTATTTACATCTAGACTTAGCTATCGGCTCAGCAGTTCTCTTCCCTTCCCTAGAATGGGAGGTGGACACCAACCCGTACGGTAGTGACCACTTCCCTACCTCACTGTCATATATAGGCCGAAACAGTTCCCCTTCCCACAAAAAGTTAAATGAAGTAAGAGCTAATTGGAACACGTTCACAGAAACATCTAAACTACACCACACATCCATAACACACCTACACATAGAGGAAGCAACCCAACTGGTCACGGCGCACATTCTTGACGCCGCTGAAAAGTCCATTCCCCAGGTCTCCAGTGCCCCACGCAACCAAAGGAGGCCCTGGTGGAACCAGGACTATAGGCAGGCACGAGAGGCCCAGAACAAGGCGTGGGGTATCCTTCGTCGATACCCTACTTCAGATAACCTGATATCTTTCAAACGAGCGAAGGCCCGGTGGAAGCGCGTGCGCCATGAGGCAAAGAGGGAGAGTTGGCGTGCCTTCCTCACATCCATAAACTCGTACACTGACACCCACAAAGTCTGGACAAGAATACGGAAACTTAAAGTGCACCAGACACACAGCCTGCCCCTGGTTAGCCCAACAGGAGACACGCTCGAAGATCAGGCTAACACACTCGCACATTTCCAACACGTGTCTAGTTCCGCACATTACACACTTTCCTGAAACATAAAACGGCCGCTGAAAAGAAGCCATTATGTGATAACAACAGATCAGCCACTTCATATAACTCCGAGTTCTCGCTTTATGAACTAAGGGCTGCTCTCAGCGGCTGTAAGCCTTTAGCTCCGGGCCCAGACAACATAACATATACAATGATACAACACCTGCACACAGACACTCTTGTAACACTCCTTCACCTTTACAACAAAATATGGCTCTCGGGGCACATCCCGAGGTCTTGGAGGGAGGCTATAGTTATTGCTTTTCTGAAGGAGGGGAAGGACCCATCCTCCCCCGCCAGTTATCGCCCTATCGCCCTGACAAGCTACCTGGGTAAGCTCCTCGAGAAGATTATTAACAGAAGGCTTGTGTACTTTTTGGAGTACAACGGACTTCTCGAGAGCTGCCAGGCAGGCTTCAGGGCAGGTCGATCTACAAATGATCAACTCGTTGCTTTAGAATCCTACATCAAAGATGCATTTCTTCATAAACAGTATTGTATGACAGTATTTTTAGATATTGAAAAAGCGTATGATACTGCATGGCGCTATGGAATTCTTAGCGACCTTAAGTCTTTTGGTTTGTCAGGCAACATGTTAAATACGCTTGCAAGTTACATGTCAGAAAGAACTTTTCGTGTGAGAGTGGGCAATACATATTCCCGAGCTCACGTTCAGGAAAACGGTGTGCCTCAAGGGGGTGTTTTGAGCTGCACGCTGTTTATTATAAAAATGAACTCTCTTGGGAAAGGCTTACCACCAACCATTTCTTACTCCCTCTATGTAGATGATGTTCAAATCTCCTTCAAATCCTGTAATCTGTCGGTTTGCGGGAGGCAAGCCCAGCTTGGTGTCAACAAAGTCGCTGACTGGGCAGACAGGAATGGATTTAAGCTTAATCCAGAAAAGTGTATTCTCTTCTATTTTCAAGGAGGCGAGGGATTCATGCTGATCATGATATTAAGCTTAAAAGTGTTTCAATCCCTCTCAAAAAGAAACACAAATTTTTAGGCGTGGTACTTGATGAAAAACTGACATTCATTCCGCATATAAAACACCTGAAACAGAAATGCCTGAAAACCATGAATATCCTGAAGGTCCTCTCGCATTGCTCCTACGGAGTGGACAAACAAATACTCCTCCGCGTTTTTACCAGCCTTATTGGCTCACGGTTGGACTACGGGAGTGTCGTCTATGGGTCCGCCTGTAAAACTGCTCTGAAAATGTTGGACCCAGTCCTGCACTTGGGTCTCCGTCTTGCATCTGGAGCGTTCCGGACGAGTCCCATTGAAAGCCTGTATGCAGAGTGTGATAGGTGGAGCCTTGAACACCAGCGTTCTTACACTTCCTTGCTGTATGCTATTAAGGCGACTTCTGTAAAAAAATCACCCATGTAGCTTTATCATAAGCAACATTTCATCCGATCCGTTGTTTGCAGCACGGCCGTCGATACCCGTTCCTTTCTCTATACGAGTGAGAGCCCTCGATGAGGAACTAGGGATTTCATTTGAGGAGAGCATAAAGTCTTCCATTGCTGACCTCGTTTCGCCTTGGGAGAGGTCAGCAATTTCGTGTGATATTTCTTTTAAACATATCGACAAACGAAATGCGCCCAGAGAACTTATACTACAGCAGTTCCTACAGTTACAACACAAACACCCGCACACCGCCTTCTACACCGATGCTTCAAAGTCTTCTTCGGCCGTCGCATGTTCTGCATATGGCCCCACCTTTACCAGTAGGAAGACATTACACAGAAATAGCAGCATTCTTACGGCAGAAGCGCATGGTATCTTATTAGCAGTACAACACATTACACAAACCAGAACAGAACACTCAATTATCTTTACAGACTCTCTAAGTGTGGTAACAGCCTTGCATTACTTCAGACCTACGAAAAACATTGTGCTCCAGCATCTAATTAAAGCTCTAACATTTGCTGATCACGCAAAACTAAAAATAATTGTTTGCTGGGTTCCAGGTCACAGTGGCATTCGGGGGAACGAAATTGCTGACCAGGGTGCCGCTGTGGCTGCTCACCGCAGTAGCATAGATGTACCGTGTGTTCCCTACCTCGACCTGAAGCCACTGGTACGGACAGCCTTGCGCAAATCTTGGCAGGAAGCATGGGACACACAAACAGAGAACAAACTCTACACTATAAAGCCACACCTAGGTAGATACATAACAGACAAACAAGACAGACACACGGAAGTAGCCTTAGCCAGGCTACGGATAGGCCACACTTATGTAACACACTCAAACTTGCTTACTGGGTCTCAGAGACCCGTGTGCAGCAGGTGTGGAGAGGGCCTATCCGTAGTTCACATACTAATCACATGCAAGGCACTCCACACCACACGACGCAAACACTTTCCAGAAATCTACAGACAACAAATCCCACTCCACCCATCGTACTTCTTAGGCGGTGAACCAATGTTTACTGTCAAACGTGTTTTTAAGTATCTATCAGAAGTTCAATTTCTGAAACTCATATCAAATCATGCATAATCACAACCTGGCCCTCTACACCAGCCATCTCCATTGTCTTTGTTTTTACCTCTGTTGCTATTCAATTTTAGTATACACAATTAATCTGTTGTAGCTAACCATCTGTTTTTGGCGCTCTTTGCCCCAGCTGGCCTTGCGCCATTAAAATGCAACCATCATCATCATCCTTGAGGACCACACGTGCTGGTGTTACGAGAATCATGCGCAGTAGCCAATCCTGCTGTTCACATCATCTCATAGCAAACTCGTTAAGGGAGCAATTGTGCAGACATGTTTTTCGAACACTTTGCAGAGGTCTTGGCACCACGCCTCGTTGGCCAGTCTCGATTTATTGATTGATTGAGGGGTTTAACGCGCCGACGCAACGCAGGCGACGAGGCGCGCCGTAGTGGAGGGCTCCGGATTAATTTTGACCACCTGGGGATCTTTATCGTGCGCCGAAATCTCGTACACACGGGCGTTTTTGCTTTTCGCCTCCATCAGAAAAGCGGCCGCCGCGGCCGGGAATCGAACCCGCGACCTCGTGCTCAGCAGCGCAAGTCCTTAGCCACTGAGCCACCGCGGCGGGTAGTTGGCCAGTCTCCCGTCTCATTCGAAGCGCCTAGAGGGAGCAGGGTACCCTCGCCTATTGCTTGTCTCTGTAGCCGAGGCAATGCGAAGGAAGCAAATGCAGGGGCCCTGCCAGCGGCATACACGGACAAACTACAGCGGAAACACGAGAGAGAGTGGCTGTGATTCTTTACATGCACTGCGTGTCCCATCGACTTAAGAAAATGGGACAACGTGTTAGCGTGACAATTGTTTTCAGCGCTCCTGATAAGTTGTCCCAGCTGGCTAGCAGTACTTGTCCCGTAAAGTGGCGTGGGGTCCAGTGCGCTGTCAAACACAGAACACAGTTCGTAGAATCTGCTCAAAATGTAGTATATCGAACCCCTCGTGCGGCGCGAGCTACGTGGGGCGCACGGGTAGATGCCTCAATGAGCGTCTACGCGAGCATGCCAATGATGTGCGTAATGGCAAAGAAGGCTTTTTGGCAAGCATGTCCAGACGTGTAGGGATAGCACTTCACAGTTCCCTGGCACCACAGTAGTCGATATAATTAAGGACAAGCAGGCTACTCAGATGGCGCGTGAAAGGAACGACCGTGTAAGCAAACCGTCGTTCTGCCGTCCGTGTGTATTCATTTCGCCCGTGTTTCTTCTGCGCAGCATTTGACCACGACGCCGTCAGGAAGCGCGGAAAACAGCTTCCCAGGACAGACGACCGTGGCCTTAAAACTTCCGGAAGGCGGTGTTTTTCGCTGTCCTCATTAGTCCCACGATGCGTCATACTGAAGAGAGTGGGAAGCGAGCAGCAGTCGCCAGGTTTCTGAGAGAGAGAAAGAGAGAGAGAGAGTGACCTTCAATTTGATTGTACAGTAATTTGATTGTACAGTAATGATAGGAATCTCGCGGGGACGCGAAAAATATTCGTATCATCCGAAATTCGTATGAACCAACACAAACAAGAATAATTGAGCACTTCAAAAATTTCTCCTTTATTTCCTTCTTACTTTCGCGTGAAGAAATCCGTGACGTTTTTCTGATTTTTTTTAACCTCCATGTCGCCGAGCAGTTATTTCTGGACTTTAGTCTCCTCACTCGCGGTGCCCAAGCCCACTACACGCCGCAACAGTCAAGGCGTGAACAGCATGGCCCGTTTTTGCATGCTATTCGTGCGCGTCGCGTCGGCCTGGCGCGTGCGACTTTTTACACACCTGCGTCCACGATTCCGCGCCCGTGGCAGCCTCTGCCTCGGTCAGAAAATGACGCGCGACGCACGCGGCAGTGGGAGTAGTAGCCTGACGACTTGCTCCAATGTGAAGGCGCCCACCTCAGGGCGGCAGCTTCTAAGCGCTCGAGACAGCCGGCTGCCTCCGCCGGACCATAAAAAAGATATTTAGGCTTAGCACCCCGGCAGATATTTCGTTGGCGCTTTCACTAGCGGCGCGGATGATGTTTGATGGTACCGCTTTCGTGCACATTGTCAGCTGCTGTACCGCACAAGTAACTTCATGCGCGTCTTGAGCGGCATTTTAAAGAACGGTTGGAAGCGGTCGCTCGAGCACCCCGCACCTTTTCGCGGCCGAAGCCGCCGCCATGTTGCCGTTGCTGGCCTCGCCGCCCGCTGTGTGCGGGTGGTGCCGCGACAAAGTGCGCCTAGGGCGTGCGCGGCGCGTTTTCGCTTGCAGAAAACAAGAGACCAACCGTTCCTGGAGAATGAGCGACAAAGCGGGGAGCGAGAGCCCGTATGTTGCGGCCGCTTGCTCGCTCGGCCATCGCGCGCCTCGCCGGTGCGTTCGTATGATCCGCCGGGCCGCGCAGGTCTGTTCGTAACAGCCGAAAATTTTCCCATTCCGAACGGTGCAATTTTGCCGGGACTTTTCAGAAATTCATATCATCCCGAAATTTCTATCACCCGAATCGTATCATCGAGATTTTACTGTATTTTTAAATTTAAAAGTGGCTTAACATTTCCATTTCTGCACGGATCTTTCGGTGTCTGTCTCTGCATGACACGAAGAACAGACGTAAAGCCTCAAAAGTACCTCAAAGAGAAGCGTTTGCAGGGGTCCTTTAATTCTAACTAGAGTGTCCTCCACCTTAGTCTGTTCCCTAATACATGTGGCTGTTTTTCTGTCCCTCAGCGTGACCCCTAGCATTGTCCGTTGCATGGCCCGTTGGGCCGATCTAAGTTTCCTTTCAGGTTTCTGCCCCGTAGGAAAGATGCATTGATTAAATACAAGCTTTTTTATCACCGAGGAAGGTTACTAGTCAGAATATAAGTCACCAACCCTATGCTTATTCTGCCGGTAATTTCCTGTTCATGGTTCATGATGATGATGATGGTTGGTGTTTAATGGCGCAAGGCCGACGAGGGCAAAGAGCGCCAGAGAAGTTATTTAATAAAAACAAGTGATTACCACAAAAGGTAGGTATAAAATGTGTAAACTGGACATAGTAAGATCAATAAAGATAATGGTGATGGCTGGTGTATAGGGCCAGATGTGATTACGCATGATAGGAAATGAGGTTTAAAAACTTAACATCTGACAAATATTTAAAAACGCGTTTCACAGAAACCATGGCATCGTCAGCTAGAAACAGAGATGGGTGTAGGGGAATATGTTGTCTGTAGAGTTCTCTGAAGTGTTTGTGTCGTGTTGTGTCAAGTGCCTTGCATTGTATGAGTATGTGGACTACGAATAGGCCCTCCCCACACCTGCTACACAGGGGTCTTGGAGATCCTGTGAGCAGGTGCGAGTGCGTTACATGCGTATGGCCTATCCGTAACCTAGCTAAGGTACCTTCAATGTGCCTGTTGTGTGAGTCAGTAGTGTATTGTCCCAGGTGTGGTTTTATTACATGTAGTTTGTTGTCTGTCTGTTCGCTCCAGTGTGCTTGCCAAGTTTTATGGAGTTGTTGTCTAATGTGTGGCTTGAGGTCTGTGTAAGGTAGTGTTGCCATGTCGACTGTGTTTCGAAGTGCAGCATTGGCGGCCATTTCATCCGCCACTTCGTTACCGCCAATGCCAGAGTGGCCTGGCACCCAACACACAGTCACCCCAAGGTTTGAAGAATAAGCTACCATAAGAGTTTTGAAGACAAGATTAATGACATGGTTTTTTGATTACTTTCCGGATGATAATGCACGGACGACGCTCAACGAATCTGTATAAATGACGGATGTAGGAATAGGATGTTCAACTATGTGACTTACGACTAGAAATATGCCATATGCCTCTGCCGTAAAAATACTTGTATTAGCATTCATTGTTCTGATGATGATGTTTGGAGTTTAATGGCGCAAGGCTGACTAAGGGCAAAGAGCGCCAAACAATAGTGATTACATGAAAGTGGCATGGAAGTAAAAGTAGAACATTGCAGTAAAAATAAACAAAGTAAAAAACAACGTAATGAAGATGACTGGTGTAAAGGGCCAGGTGGTCAACATGCATGATAAGAAATGAGATGTAAAAATTTTACGTCGGTAAGAAACTCGATGATGATGATGATGGTTGGGCTTTATTGGCGCAAGGCTTACTATGGGCAAAGAGCGCCAAAGAAGAAGTTATTGAGTTTTGATCAGACCGTAAGTGCTAAAACATGTGACTAAAAGTAAAGGTGATGCAAAACAAAAGACAATGGAGATGGCTGGTGTATAGGGCCAGGGTGATTACACGTGATATGACAAGAGCTGTAGAAAGTTTACCTCAGCTAAAAACTTAAAAACATGTTGACTAGAAAACATTGGTTCGTCGGCTAAAAAGTCTGATGGGTGCAAAGGAATGTGTCGTCTCTATAATTCAGGGAAATGTTTGTATCGTGTTGTGTCAAGTGCCTTGCATGTGATTAGTATGTGGACTACGGATAGGCCCTTTCCACACCTGCTACACGTGGGTCCCGAGGTTCCAGTGAGCAGGTGGGAGTGCGTAACATGTGTGTGGCCTATCCGCAGCCTAGCCAGGGCGACTTCAGTGTATCTGTTGTGTGAGTCAGTTATGTAGCGTCCCAGTTGTGGTTTTATTACGTGTAGTTTGTTGTCTGTTTGTTGACTCCAGCGTAATTGCCATGTGTTACGAAGCTGTCGTCTGATGTGTGTCTTTAGGTCGGTGTAAGGTACTGTTGTTATGTTAACTGTGGTCATGAGAGCAGCAGCACCAGCCATTTGATCAGCAGTGTCATTGCCAGGGATCCCACAGTGACCTAGTACCCAGCATATAGTTATTTGAATATTTGAGGCATATGCAGTCATTAGTACCTTGAAAAGAGCATTGATCACATAGTTTTTAGATGACTTTCCGGACGACAGTGACTGTACAACGCTTAGAGAATCTGTGTAGATGATGGACTTTGCAATTTTATGTTCGAGGATGTGGTTTGAAACGAGTAAAATGCCATAGGCTTCTGCCGTGTAAATACTGCTATGAAAATTCATTGTTTTAGTTACGATAAAATTTGGTCCGTGCGCTGCACAAGACACAGTAAAACCAGTTTTCGACGCGTCGCTATAGGATTCTGTGCACCTGTACTTGTCCTGCAGGAACAGGAAGTGCTGCAGAATTGCACTTCTGGGTACCCTATTTTTTTCTACTAATGTGAATGATAGGTCGCATGATATAGGATGAAGATGCCATGGTGCAATTAAATTATGAATGGGTGTCTTGTGCGTGTCTGAAAGTGGGACATGGAGTGCAGAAGCCTCTTCCCTAACTCTGAGAGAGAACGGTAAGGGAATAGATGGCCTGTTTAAAAAGAGTTGCAAGTTTGATGTATTGTTCATGATGGAATTAAAAGGATGGTTGGTAAGGGATACAATCTTAGATGCATATAGCAGGTCAACATACTCCCGCTGATGCCCTAGACACCACTTGTCGCACTCGACATAAAGGCTTTCGACAGGGCTAGTGCGGAAAGCGCCGCATGAGAGGCGAAGGCCAAGATGCAGCACTGGGTCGAGCATTCTCAGTGCGGTCTTTGTCGCCGACCCATACACGACACTGCCGTAGTGGAGCCGAGACCCGACCAACGCTGTGTACAGGCGCAGCAGGAGTTGTTTGTTGGCCCCATAAGATTGATGTGAGAGAACCTTAAGAATATTCATTGTTTTTAGGCATTTACATTTGAGCTGTTTGATATGAGGGATGAATGTAAGTTTTTCATCGAATAAAATGCCTAAAAACTTGTGCGCCTTGTTCACAGGAATTGGCACATTTGCAAGAGTGATGTCTGGGTTCGGGTGGACCCCACGCTTCCTGGAGAATACAACACAAGAGCTCTTTCCGGGATTAATTTTAAAACCATTCTTGTCTGCCCAGCCGGCAAGCTTCTTGACGCCGAGCTGGACTTGACGTTCGCAGATGGACATGTTTCATGATTTAAAGGATATCTGGACGTCGTCTACATACATAGAATAAGAGATTGTGGGTGGCAATGCCTTTCCAAGAGAGTTCATCTTAACTATGAAGAGCGTGCAGCTCAACACTCCACCTTGCGGCACGCCATTTTCTTGCACATGTACCTTTGACAGCGCAGAAACAACTCTGACGCGAAAGGTTCTCTCCGACAAATAACTAGCAAGAGTGTTAAACATATTACCAGAAACACCGAATGACTTGAGGTCAGTAAAGATTCCATAACGCCAAGCGGTATCATAAGCCTTTTCGAGGTCGAAAAACGCAGTTACGCAGTACTGTTTATGCACGAAGGCATCCTTAATATACGATTCAAGAGCTACGAGTTGATCATTCTTGGATCGCCCCGCCCTGAAGCCTGCCTGGCAGCTCTCGAGAAGGCCGTTGTACTCCAAAAAGTACCGTGCCTCCGGTTTATCATCTTCTCGAGAAGCTTGCACAGGCAGCTGGTCAGGGCAATAAGTCGATAGCTAGAGGGAGAAGAAGGGTCCTTCCCTTCTTTCAAGAATGCTACAACTATGGCATCCCTCCAAGACTTTGGAATGTGTCCCGAAAGCCATATCTTGTTGAAAAGGTGAAGAAGCGTTACAAGAGTGTCTGTGTGTGTTCTGTATCATTGTATATGTAATGTTGTCTGGGCCTGGAGCTGAGGATTTACACGTGCTCAGAGCACCCCTCAGCTCATGAAGTGTGAACTCGGAGTTATAAGAGGTGGCTGACCTGTCATTGTCATGTAAAGGCTTCTTTTCGGCCATTTGTTTGTGTTTCATGAAAGAGTGTATTGTGCTGAACTGGAAACGCGTTGGAAGTGTTGTGCGAGTGTGTCAGCCTGGTCTTCGAGTGTGTCCCCTGTTGTACTGACCAGAGGCAGGCTGTATGTTTGCTGTCCTTTGAGTTTGCGTATTCTTGTCCATACTTTCCGTGTGTCTGTGTAGGAGTTTATTGATGTTATGAAAGAACGCCAACTATCGCGTTTTGCCTCACGGCGCACACGTTTTCCGAACGCCTTGGCCCGTTTGAACAAGAGGAGGTTACCCGGCGTGGGGTACCGACGAAGGACACCCCACGCCTTGTTCTGGGCCTCTCGCGCCCGCCTGCAGTCCTCATTCCACCACGGCCTCCGCTGGTTGCGCGGGGCACCAGAGGCGTGGGGAATGGACTTTTAGGCGGCGTCGAGGATGTGCGCCGTGAGCAGTTGGGTAGCTTCTTCAACGTGTAGGTGTGTTATGGACGTGTAGTGTAGTTTGGATGTCTCTGTAAATGTATTCCAGTTAGCTCTTGCTTCATTAAACCTATGGGAAGATGGACTGCTCGGACCTGTACCTATATGCATTAATGAAGTGGGGAAGTGGTCACTACCATATGGGTCAGTGCCCACAGCCCATTCGAGGAGAGGAAAGAGAACTGCGGAGCCAATCGCCAAGCCAAGACATGCGTATGTGTTGTGTCCTATGCTATGGTATGTAGGCTGTTTATTGTTGAAAAGGCATGCTCCTGAAGATGTAAGGAATTTCTCTATAAGGCGACCTCGGGCATCCGTGCGAGAAGAGCCCCAAAGATTGTTGTGAGCATTAAGGTCGCCTGTCAGGATGTATGGTTCGGGCAGCTGGTCAACCAGCGCTCGAAGTCAGAGCTTAGAAGTGAAACATCAGGAGGAATGTATATGGAGCATACCGTTATCTACCTATTAAATATTATCAAGCGTATTGCTACAGCCTCAAGGATAGTGTTCAGAGTAACAGGGTGGCAGGCTAAGGATTTCCGGGCAATTATGGCCACACCGCCAGAAGAGTGTGTGCAGCCATCCCTGTCCTTTCTGAAGACCATGTAACTATTCAAGAAATTTGTGTGCTTGGAATTCAAATGTGTTTCCTGAAAACACATTACACTTGGCTGATTAGCATGCAGTAGTTCGTATACATCGTCAAGATTTTTAAGAAGGCCTCTACAGTTCCATTGAATTATGTTTTCTCTTCCCATTATTTAGTGTGAGAGCTACTGGAGGATGTGTGTTTGTTTATGTGTCGTCTTTCGGGGCTGTGACTCTCGCCTTTTTTGGCTTCTCGGGAGGCTTTGGCGTCGGGACGCGTTCCTTGCGCTGCGTTGCAAGCAGGAACGGCCCGACATCCATGTCGTCGTCGGATGCCCGAGGGGTACCAGACGGACCGGGCACCCCGGACTTGGCCCCCCTCGGGAGCCCTTCGTTTGAGCCGCCACCGCCGAGGGCGTCCGGGGCGCCAGAGGTGGCACTGGCGGTGCGGTGGCGGTGGGAACCGGTGCGGGGCCCGTGGTGTCCATCACCTTGGGACCCTCCAACGCACTGGAGGATAGGGAGACAGAGGCGGGAGCGGCACCGCTCCCGACGGAAGAGGTTGCCACCACAACCGCTGCTGCCTCAGCAAGCGGCGTGATGGCGGGTTGGGCTGCCAGAGGCAACCCAGGGGGGGCTGCCGAGGGACCAGGTCAGACTCGCTGAACTGAGTCCCTGTGGAAACGAGGCGCCGCTCCGCCCCCCGGCGAGCTGCGTCGGCGTACCTCCCCAGGGGGAAAGAGGCGAACCTCTTTCGCGCCTCTGGGAAGGTAAGGTTCTCAGTGACTTTCACCTTGATGATCTCCTTCTCCTGTTTGAATTTCTGGCATGTTCTAGAGTAGGCCCCGTGGGGCCCCTGGCAGTTAGCACACACGAGGGTTTGCGATGGGCAGTTGTCTGATGGATGATCGTGTTGTGCGCACTTGGCGCATGTTAGTCGACCACGGCAGGCGGTAGTGCCATGCCCAAACCGCCGGCATTTAAAACACCGGCGGGGGTTGGGGATGTATGGCCTGACGGGGCAATGAATGAAACCTCCATGAATGAAACCAACCAAATGAATGAAACCAACTGTGGAATGGTCACAAGTCAATATTACATGTTTTGTTAGGATTTCCTTGTTATCTCTACGAATTATGATACGCCTCACTGCTGTCACACCTTGGTTCTTAAGGCCTTCCAACAGATCGGTGTCAGTTTCATTCATTAGATCTGACTCAGAGATCACACCCTGGGAGCTATTAAGGCTGCGGTGGGGTGTGACCCTGATGTCGAGAACTAGGATTCGAGCTTGAGTCAAGAGATTTGTAGCTTGTTGCTTGTTATTCACTTCTACAAGAACTTCTCCTGTTCTGAGTTTTTTGGCTTTGTAGGACTGACCAACAATGCCCTCAAGAAATTTGGAGATCAGGAAGACAGACTTTGTGGCAAGGGGGTTCGACGCATCAACAGATTCGATTACCAAAAACCTAGCATAGTTGTCCGGCTTTGGGAAACTCGTCGTTGGCAACGGAGGAAAGGATACTTCGGTGCGGCCCCTTTTAGGGGGCCGATCTTTGGATTTGGAAAACTTGGAAGCCATATATCATAGTATAAAAGCAGGGAGACGGGGTACTTTCTCCTTTGACCTTACCCTGGTAGTCAAAGAGGTCCCGGAGCTCCCTGCCTGGTAGACAGGCAGGGAGCCCATCGGCCGGAGCTTGACAAAGGCTCCGACGGCCACCGTTAGAGGTTTCTACCCTTCACCTTAAAAACACATCAACACGGTAGGACACAGCTTATGTTGGGGGGCTCGGGGTCCGCGGTATCGCCAGTACCGTCACCAAGATTGCACAAGGTGCCCCGTGCGGGGGGTAAGAAACTCGAAAACGCGTTTGATTGAAAACATGGCTTCATCTCCTAAGAAGTATGACGGGTGTGGTGGAATATGTCGCGTGTGTAGTTGTGGGAAATATTTGTGTCGTGTTGTGTCAAGTGCCTTACATTGTATAAGGATGTGGATCACGGATAGGGCCTCTCCGCACCTGCTGCACAGAGGTCTTGGAGACCCCGTGAGAAGGTGCGAGTGCGTTGCATGAGTGTGCCCTATCCGTAATCTAGCCAAGGCGACTTCAGTGTATCTATTATGTGTGTCGGTGGTGTATGGTCCCAAGTGTGGTTTTATTACGTGTAACTTGTTGTCTGTTTGTTCACTCCAGTTTGTTTGCCATGTTTTGCGAAGTTGTTGTCTGATGTGTGGTTTCACGTCGGTGTAGGGTAATGTGGTTATGTCTACTGTATTCGAGAGTGTAGCAGCAGCAGCCATTCGGCCCGCTGCTTCGTTCCCGGCTATACCACTGTGGCCAGGGACCCAGCAAAGAACCAGTTAAAATTTGCGTACATTCACCGACATAATACCCTTGACTATTAAATTTACAACGTGATTTTTTGAAGACTTTGTTGACGACAACGCCCGCACGACACTGAGGGAGTCTGTATATATAATGAATTGTGGGATGTGACTTTGAAGGATATGATTAACAACAAGAAGTACACCATAAGCCTCTGCCGTAAAGATACTGGTATTACTGTTAAGAGTTCTAGTGACATTAAGGCCGGGCCCATGCGCCGCGCAGGACACAGAGGTGGCAGTTTTAGAGGCGTCCTTATAAAATTCAGAAAATTGATACTTCTGCTGCAAATACAAGAAGTGCTGCAGAATTGCACATGTGGGAGCTCGGTTTTTATCTACATGTGTGAAGGATGTGTCGCATGATACAGGGCGGAGATGCCATGGTGCTATAAAATCTGTTTGAGAACTTTGTATGGTGTCTAAAAAGGAGACAGAAAGCTCTGACGCTTCCTCTCTAACTCTGTAAGAGAAGGGCGCAGAGAACGATGGTCGGTTTAGGAGTAGTGCAGTCATAGACGTATCATAAAAAGCCGATTTAAAAGGATGGTGTGGCATAGATGAAATTTTAAAAGCAAAAAGGAGATCTGTGTATGCTCGCTGACGTTGTAGGTTCCACTTATTACACTCCACATAGAGGCTTTCGACCGGGCTAGTCCGGAAGCCGCCACATGCCAACCGGAGCCCCAGATGAAGCACTGGGTCCAGCATTTTGAGGGATGTCTTACTTGCTGACCCATAAACAACGCTTCCATAGTCTAATCGTGAACGTATCAGGCTGGAAAAACACGTAAAAGAAGTTGTTTGTCAGCCCCATATGAAGAGTGGGAGAGAACTTTGAGTATATTCATGGCCTTCAAGCATTTATGTTTAAGTTGTTTTATGTGTGGAATGAACGAGAGCTTTCGTCAAGGACTACACCTAAAAACTTGTGTTCATTTCTGACTGGAATTGAGACACCATTCAGTTTGATGTCTGGATCCGGCCGAATCCCGCGACTTTTCGAAAACAAAACACAAGTACACTTCACTGGATTAAATTTAAAACCGTTGCTATCTGCCCAGCCAGCTAGCTTGTTAACCCCAAGCTGGACTTGGCGCTCGCAGAGAGACAGGTTACAAGACCTAAAGAATAATTGCACGTCGTCTACATAGATTGAGCAGGAAATGGTTGGTGGCAGAGCCTTCCGAAGAGAGTTCATTTTTACAATAAACAACGTGCAACTCAAAACTCCACCTTGCGGAACCCCGTTTTCCTGCACATGAACTCTAGAGAGTGCAGTTCCAACTCGCACGCGAAACGTTCTTTCAGAGAGGTAACTGGCAAGCGTGTTCCACATGTTACCCGACATACCAAAGGACTTCAAATCGCTGAGGATGCCGTACCGCCAAGCAGTGTCGTACGCCTTTTCAAGATCAAAGAATACTGTCATATAGTACTGCTTATGGAGGTAAGCATCTTTAATATATGACTCTAACGCAACGAGTTGATCTTTCGTAGATCGCCCCGCCCTAAAGCCTGCCTGACAGCTCTCGAGGAGACCGTTGTACTCTAAGAACTACACGAGTCTCCTGTTTATCATCTTCTCGAAGAGCTTACACAGGCAGCTTGTCAGGGCAATGGGGCGATAACTGGCGGGAGAGGAAGGGTCCTTCCCTTCCTTTAGGAAAGCAACTACTATGGCCTCCCTCCAAGAGCGTGGGAAGTGCCCCGAAAGAAATATTTTATTGTAGAGGTGAAGAAGTGTTTCAAGTGTGTCTGCATGTAAGTGTTGTATCATTGTGTATGAAATCCTGTCTGCACCTGGAGCTGAACGTTTACAAGTACCGAGTGCGACCTTCAGCTCATGAAGTGAAAAGGGGGTGTTATAGGATGAGTTCGACTTATTAGTGTCTCAAAAGGACTTCTTCTCACATGATGCTTTTTGTTTAATGAAAGTGTTGGTGTAGTGTGCTGAACTGGACACGTGTTCGAAGTGTTGTGCAAGTGTGTCAGCCTGGTCTTCCAGTGTGTCCCCTGTTGTACCAACCAGGGGCAGGCTGTGTGTCTGTTGTCCTTTTAGTTTTCGCATTCGTGTCCAGACTTTGTGTGTGTCAGTGTATGAGTTGATGGAAGTGAGGAAGGTGCGCCAACTCTCCCTTTTCGCCTCACGACGCACTCGCTTCCCAAAAGCTTTTGCCCGTTTAAAAGAAATGAGGTTATGTGACGTTGGGTACCGGCGAAGGACACCCCACGCCTTGTTCTGGGCCTCTCGCGCCCGCCTGCAGTCCTCGTTCTACCAGGGCCTCCTTGGGGTGCGGGACCCACTGGAGGCCTGGGGAATGGACTTTTCGGCAGCGTCGAGGATGTGCGCCGTGACGAGTTCGGCGGCTTCCTCAACGTGTAGGTGTTTTATGGGTGTGTGGTGTAGTTGAGATGTTTGTGTGAATGTGCTCCAGTTTGCTTTTGATTCATTAAACCTTTTATGGGAAGATGGACTGCTTGGGCCTGTACGTATATACGTTAATGTAGTGGGGAAATGGTCACTACCATATGGGTCCGTGCCCACACCCCACTCAAGACATGGAAAGAGAACTGCGGAACCAATAGCCAAGTCAAGATGCGAGTATGTATTGTGTCCTAAGTTATGGTATGTAGGCTGTTTTTTGTTGAAAAGGCATGCTCCGGAGGATGTAAGGAACTTCTCTATCAGGCGACCTCTGGCATCCGTTCTGGTGGAGCCCCAAAGAGAGTTGTGCGCATGCAGGTCGCCTGTTAGTATGTATGGTTCGGGCAGCTGGTCGACCAGTGCCTCGAAATCAGAGCTCGAAAGTGCATGATCAGGAGGAATGTAAATGGAGCATACCGTTATCAACCTATTAAATATTATCGTACGGATTGCTACAGCCTCGAGGACAGTGTTCAGAGTGACAGGGTGGCAGGCTAAGGATTTCCGGGCAATTATGGCCACACCGCCAGAAGAGTGTGTGCAGCCATCCCTGTCCTTTCTGGAGACCATGTAACTATTCAAGAAATTTGTGTGCTTGGAATTCAAATGTGTTTCCTGAACACACATTACACTTGGCTGATTAGCATGCAGTAGTTCGTATACATCGTCAAGATTTTTAAGAAGGCCTCTACAGTTCCATTGAATTATGTTTTCTCTTCCCATTATTTAGTGTGAGAGCTACTGGAGTGTGTGTGTTTGTTTATGTGTCGTCTTTCGGGGCTGTGACTCTCGCCTTTTTTGGCTTGTCGGGAGGCTTTGGCGTCGGGACACGTTCCTTGCGCTGCGTTGCAGGCAGGAACGGCCCGACATCCATGTCGTCGTCGGATGTCCGAGGGGTGCCCGACGGACCGGGCCCCCCGGACTTGGCCCCCCCTCGGGAGCCCTTCGTTTGAGCCGCCACCGCCGAGGGCGTCCGGGGCGCCAGAGGTGGCACGGGCGGTGCGGTGGCGGTGAGAACCGGTGCGGGGCCCGTGGTGTCCATCACCTCGGTACCCTCCAACGCACTGGAGGATGGGGAGACAGAGGCGGGAGCGGCACCGGTCCCGACGAAAGAGGTTGCCACCACAACCGCTGCTGCCTCAGCAAGCGGCGTGGTGGCGGGTTGGGCTGCCAGAGGCAACCCAGAGGGGGGCGGTGGAGGGACCAGGTCAGACTCGCTGAACTGTGTCCCTGTGGAAACCAGACGCCGCTCCGCCCCCCGGCGAGCCGCGTCGGCGTACCTCCCCAGAGGGAAAGAGGCGAACCTCTTCCGCGCCTCTGGGAAGGTGATGTTCTCAGTTACCTTTATGTTGATTATCTTTTTTTCCAGTTGGAATTTTTCACACTTGCGGGAGTACGCTGCATGCGGACCGCCGCAGTTCACACAACAGAGGGTGTCGGATGGACAGTTGTCAGTCGGATGATCGTGCGCCGCGCATTTTGCACACGTCGTTCGGCCACGGCAAGAGTTCCTACCATGCCCGAACCGCTGGCACTTAAAACAGCGCCGCAGATTCGGGATGTACGGACGGATGGAGCAACGGATAAAACCTGCATGTATGTGTTGTGGAAGAACTGCGCGGTCAAAAGTCAAGATAATGTGGTTAGTGGGAATCTCCCTGTCGTCTCTGCCGATAGTGATGCGTCTCACGGCAGTGACGCCCTGATCCTTCAAGCCGGCAAGGAGATCCGCATCCGTTTCGTTCAGGAGGTCTGTCTTGGATATCACACCCTGCGAGCTGTTGAGGCTCCGATGGGGTGTGACCCGGATGTCGAGATCAGCCAGTCTAGTCTGAGCAAGAAGCTTTGCAGACTGCTGCTTGTCATTTATTTCAATTAGCAGTTCACCAGACTTTTGTTTTTTGCACTTATACGATTTTCCTACTATGGCTTCAAGATACTTTGCAATCAAGAAGACTGACTGAGATGCAAGAGGGTGGGTTGGACTGATGGATTCCATGACAAGAAATCGAGAAAAATTATCTGGTTCAGGAAATGTCAAAGATGGCAATGAAGGAAAAGATACTTCGGTGCGGCCCCTTTTCAGGAACCGATCACGTTTGGGGGGGGGGTTTAGAGAATGACATACATCATAGTATAGAAGCAGGAGACGGGGGTACTTTCTTCTCAAACCTTACCCTGATAGCCTGAGAGGTCCCGGAGCTCCCTGCCTGGTAAACAGACAGGGAGCCCATCCGCCGGAGCTTGACCTGGGCTCCGACGGCCACCGTTTGAGGCTACTACCCTTCACCTTTAAACACATCACCACGGTAGGTTACAGTTTATGTTGGGGGCTCGGGGTCCGCGGTGTCGCCAACACCGTCACCATGAATACTCAAGGTGCCCCGTGCGGGGAACATTCATTGTTCTATATGCTTCAAAATTGGGCCCATGCGCAGCACAAGACACCGCAGTGGACATTTTAGATGCATCGCTGAAAAACTCTGCAGCACTGTATTTATTCTGCAGACGCATGAAATGCTGCAAAATCCCACTTCTTGGTGTCCTGTTCTTATATTGTACGAAAGACAAGTCACATGCCACAGGACGAAGATGCCATGGTGCTACAAGATCAGTGTGAGATGATTTGAATGTGTCTAAGAGGGAGACGTCATGAATAGTCACCTCGTCCCTCACTCTCTGCGAGAAAGGAACAGCAATGGATGGGCGGTTTAAAAAGAGTTTAGTTGTGGACGTATCATTAAAAACCGGTTTAAAGGGTTGGTTATTCATTGATGAGATTTTGGAGGCATATAGGAGGTCAACATAAGTTCGCTGGTACGCTAAGCACCATTTGTCGCACTCTGCATAAAGACTGTGGACAGGACTGGTACGGAACGCCCCACAAGACAGGCGAAGGCCTAAGTGAAGCACTGGGTCGAGCATTTTAAGTGCTGTTTTTGTGGCTGACCCATTCACAACGCTTCCGTAGCCCAACCGTGACCCTACCAACACGGCATAAAGTCGAAGCAGGAGTTGTTTGTCTGCACCGTACGATTGGTGAGACAGGACTTTTAGAATATTCATTGTTTTTAGGCATTTTTGTTTAAGTCGTTTTATGTGGGGTATGAATGAGAGTTTCTCGTCAAACACCACACCCAAAAACTTGTGTTCTCTTTTTACTGGAATCGAGTCACCAAAGAGTTTTACGTCGGGATCGGGCAGGATGCCCCGCCTTTTTGAGAATACAACGCAGGTACTTTTAGAAGGATTAAGAGGGGGGTTTTGAATTTTCCATACAGCATAGAAAAAAAGCAGGGGACGGGGGTACTTTCTTCTCAAACCTTACCCTGATAGCCTGAGAGGTCCCGGAGCTCCCTGCCTGGTAAACAGACAGGGAGCCCATCCGCCGGAGCTTGACCTGGGCTTCGACGGCCACAGATTCAGGCTTCTACCCTTCACCTTTAAACACATCACCACGGTAGGTTACAGTTTATGTTGGGGGCTCGGTGTCCGCGGTGCCGCCAACACCATCACCATGAATACTCAAGGTGCCCCGTGCGGGGACATGAATTTCCAAAGTACTTTTCAATGTACCCGTGGTTGTGTCTCCCCTGCAAGCTCCGTTTGGCAAACGACGGAGGGCTCCACGCGGCAAAGTTAAACATCATGCTACAACAGGTGAGAAAGTCTTCCCAGAGAGCAGTCGTGTATGAATGCCCGGCATTTCTCTAGAGTCAAGTGGTCGAGCCGAACTCACAATCGCCTAAAAAAGAGAAAACATTTAACCAATTGCCCACATCATAAAATGCCTAACCAAGAGAAGAGCAGGAAAGAAAGAAGAAATGGTAAGACTCATTCAGCCAGTGATCCGGATATTGCAGAGCCTACCGTACCACAAATTTACCCACATCGAAGAATATCAAAGAAACACCATCATAAAAACAACACACAAGGCAGTCCTCAACCTCACAATATTGACCGTGAGACGAAACGACAATAGGTGGACCAAGAGTGGAACAAAATGGACACCCAGAGACGGACCTAGAAGCGGAAGCTCATTACTTGATGGAGGGATGAAATAGCAGCATTCAGAGAGAAAGAATGGACTCGGACATTGCCGGACAAGAGCGGTTAACGTCAATAGGAGATGCCTCCGTCCTGCGGTCGAGCTAAACAGGATGTTGATGATGACACCATCAAATTTTGTCTTCATAACGCTGTTGAAGAAACCAGAGAAATCAACCTCCTAGCGCCAAGACAGGGGGTAGGAAAACAAAATTGCGATGGGCATCGTATAGAAAACAGATTACCCCTCTTAAAAGAAGCGACTGCGCACCATGACAGACGTGTCACGAATCCAGCGACTCCACATAATAATTCTCCCCTATTAAAAACAAGGATCCAAACTACACAACAACAATCGATATTGCAGGATCAAGTTCATTTAATGATAGTTTTAAAATTATGAGACTTGAATTTACACCGACTCCGGCATTGTGAATCCACTACGAGGCAGCAATTGCCGTAGTTGAGTACTTAGGTCTTCTACGTGCATGGCCCTTCTGCGTACAGAAACAAAGAAACGGAGGTTCGAGACATCTCCGCAATACGACAATACGAAGAATCGAATCGTAGCTTAAACATCATTACGGAGTCTAAAAGGGCATGGTAGTGTTTCCTGCATGCAGAATATACCTAAACGCTTCGGTAAGATACCCTTTTCCACAATTCAAAAAGTTAACGTATCCTGGTGATGATGATGATGATCGTTGGATGTTTATGGCGCAAGGCCAACTGGGGCAAAGAGCGCCAAAACAATACTCGATGATAGGGGTGGAACCTTAAACACTAAGTAAAATCAGCAAAAACAAAAGTAAAATCACAACACGACAATGAGCATGGCTGGTGTATAGGGCCAGATTTCATGATGCGTGATAGGAAATGAGGTTTAAAAACTTGACGTCGGACAAATATTCAAACACACGTTTCACGGAAACAATGGCATCATCACCTAGGAAAAACGATGGATGTAGGGGAATATGTTGTCTGTAGACTTCTCTGAAGTGTTTGTGTCGTGTTGTGTGAAGTGCCTTGCATGTGATTAGTATGTGCACTACGGATAGGGCCTCTCCGCACCTGCTGCACTGGGGTCTAGAAGATCCCGTCAGCAGATACGAGTGCGTCGCATGGGTGTGCCCTATCCGCAGCCTACCCAAGGCGACTTCAGTGTGTCTGTTGTGTGAGTCAGATGTGTACCGTCCCAAGTGTGGCTTTATTACATGTAGTTTGTTGTCTGTCTGTTCGTCCCAGTGTGTTTGCCATGTTCTGCGCAGGTGTTGTCTTATGTGTGGCTTGAGGTCTGTGTAGGGTACCGTTGTAATGTCCACAGTGTTCCTGAGTGCAGCAGCACCAGCCCTCTCGTCTGCCAACTCGTTCCCAGCGATCCCTGCATGTCCTGGGACCCAGCAGAGGACCAGCTCATGCTTTTGTGCATACACGGACATGATAGTGCTGAATACAAGATTAACTATGTGGTTTTTGGGGGGCTTGTGCGATGACAGTGCACGAACAACACTCAATGAATCTGTATAGATGATGGAATTGGGAATTTGAGTTTCAAGAATGTGTCGTACAATCAGTAAAATCCCATACGCTTCTGCTGAAAAAATTGATGTGTGCACGCTCATGGTTCTGGCTGCATTGAAATTAGGACCATGAGCAGCGCACGACACCATACTGGAGGATTTAGAAGCGTCACTATAAAATTCTGCACATGTGTATTTAAACTGCAAAGACAGAAAGTGCTGCAGTATTGCAGCTCGTGGTACACGATTTTTGTCAAGTCTCATAAAAGAAAGGTCGCACGACACCGGGCGAACTTGCCAAGGCGGTAAACTGTTAGAAAAGGATGACCTGTACACATCTAAAAACGAAGCACTTAGATCCGAGGCTCGCTCTCTCACTCTAAGTGAAAAGGGCAGAGGAACGGATGGGCGATTTGCAAAGAGCAGAGGTGTTGATGTATCGTTAAAGACAGGATAAAAAGGATGATTATTCAGTGATGAAATTTTAAAAGCATATAGCAAGTCCATGTACGTTCGTTGGTTCTCAAAGCTCCACTTATCACACTCGACATACAGACTCTCGACAGGGCTAGTGCGAAAAGCACCCGAGGCGAGACGAAGCCCCAAGTGTAGCACTGGGTCAAGCATTCGCAACGCTGTTTTAGTCGCCGACCCATATACTACACTGGCATAGTCTAAACGAGACCCAACCAATGCAGTATACAAGCGAAGCAGGAGTTCTTTGTCGGAACCGTAGGATTGGTGGGAGAGAACCTTAAGTATATTCATTGTTTTGAGACATTTATTTTTAAGTTCCTTGATGTGCGGAATGAATATGAGTTTGTGATCAAACACAACACCTAAAAACTTGTGCTCCTTGTTCACAGGAAGTGACACGCCATTAAGATGAATGTCTGGGTCCGGATGGACACCGCGCTTCCTGGAGAACACAACGCAGGAGCTTTTTACTGGATTCAATTTAAAACCATTCTTCTCTGCCCAGCCGGCAAGTTTCTTTACACCAAGCTGGACTTGACGTTCGCAGATTGACATATTGCATGATTTATAGGATATCCGCACGTCATCTACATACATGGAATAAGAGATTGTAGGTGGCAGTGCCTTACCAAGAGAGTTCATTTTTACTATGAAGAGAGTGCAGCTCAACACGCCACCCTGTGGCACGCCATTTTCTTGCACGTGAACCTTTGAGAGTGCACCACCGACTCTTACTCGGAACGTCCTGTCCGACAAGTAACTGACAAGAGCGTTCAACATGTTACCCGAAACACCGAATGACTTGAGGTCCCTAAGGATCCCATAACGCCAAGCGGTGTCGTATGCCTTCTCAAGGTCGAAAAACACAGTTAAACAATACTGCTTGTGCGCGAAGGCATCCTTGATGTACGAGTCAAGAGCTAACAGTTGATCGTTCGTCGATCGCCCCACCCTGAAACCTGCCTGGCAGCTCTCGAGAAGACCGTTGTACTCAAGGAAGTACACGAGCCTGCGATTTATCATCTTCTCGAAGAGCTTGCACAGGCAGCTCGTCAGGGCAATAGGACGGTAACTTGAGGGGGATGACGGGTCCTTTCCCTCCTACAGGAAAGCTACAACTATAGCCTCCTTCCAAGAGTTTGGAATGTGCCCCGAAAGCCATATCTTGTTATATAGGTGTAAGAGTGTTAGAAGAGTGTCTGCGTGCAGGTGTTGTATCAGTGTGTATGTGATGTTGTCTGGGCCTGGAGCTGAGGGTTTACACGTGCTCAAAGCAGCCCTCAGCTCATGCAATGAAAACTCTGAGTTATAAGAAGATGTTGACCTATTGTTATCTAGTATAGGCTTCTTTTCGGCCGTTTGTTTGTGTTTCATGAAAGTGTTTGTGTAGTGTGCGGAACTGGACACGTGTTGGAAGTGTTGTGCGAGGGTGTCAGCCTGGTCTTCGAGTGTGTCCCCAGTTGTGCTGACCAGAGGCAGGCTGTGTGTTTGTTGTCCTTTGAGTTTGCGTATTCTTGTACATACTTTCCGTGTGTCTGTGTATGAGTTTATTGATGTTATCAAGGAACGCCAACTCTCTCGTTTTGACTCACGGCGCACACGTTTTCCTAACGCCTTGGCCCGTTTGAACAAAATGAGGTTACCCGACGTGGGGTACCGGCGAAGGACCCCCCACTCCTTGTTCTGGGCCTCTCGCGCCCGCCTACAGTCCTCATTCCACCACGGCCTCCGCTGGTTGCGCGGGGAACCAGAGGCGTGGGGAATGGACTTTTCGGCGGCGTCGAGGATGTGCGCCGTGAGGAGTTGGGTAGCTTCCTCAACGTGTAGGTGTGTTATGGATGTGTGGTGTAGTTTGGATGTCTCTGTAAATGTATTCCAGTTAGCTCGTGCTTCATTGAACCTATTATGGGAAGATGGACTGCTTGGGCCTTTACCTATGTATGTGAACGAGGTGGGGAAGTGGTCACTGCCATATGGGTCAGTTCCCACTCCCCACTCGACAAGAGGAAAGAGAACTGCGGAGCCAATAGCCAAGTCAAGACATGAGTATGTGTTGTGACCTATGTTATGGTATGTAGGCTGTTTATTGTTGAAAAGGCATGCTCCAGAAGATGTAAGGAATTTTTCTATCAGGCGACCTCGGGCATCCGTTCTGGAAGAGCCCCAAAGAGAGTTGTGAGCATTAAGGTCGCCTGTAAGGATGTATGGTTCGGGCAGCTGGTCAACCAGCGCCTCGAAGCCGGAGCTCGTAAGTGAAACATCAGGAGGAATGTATATGGAGCATACCGTTATCAACCTATTAAATATTATTAAGCGTATTGCTACAGCCTCAAGGATAGTGTTCAAGGTGACAGGGTGGCATGCTAAGGATTTCCGGACGATTATGGCCACACCGCCAGAAGAGTGTGTGCAGCCATCCCTGTCTTTCCTGTATACCAGGTAACTATTCAAGAAATTTGTGTGTTTAGAATTCAAATGTGTTTCCTGAACACACATTACACTTGGCTGATTGGTATGCAGAATCTCATACACGTCGTCAAGATTATTCAGAAGGCCTCTGCAGTTCCATTGAACAATATTTTCTCTTCCCATTATTTAGTGTGAGAGCTACTGGAGTGTGTATGTTTATGTGTCGTCTTTCGGGGCTGTGACTCTTGGATTGGGCTTTTTGGGCGGCCTATCTGAAGGCTTGGACGTCGGAGGCCGCTCCTTGTGCTGCGTTGCAGGCAAGAACGGCACGACGTCCATCTCGTCGTCTGATGTCCTGGGAGTGCCCGTCGAACCGGGCCCCCCGGACTTGGCCCCCCCTTCGGGGGCCCTTCGTTTGAGCCGCCACCGCCGGTGGTGTCGGAGGCACCAGAAGTGGCACGGGCGGTGTGGTGGCGGCGGGAGCCGGTGCGGGGCTCGTGGTGTCCATGGCACCCTCCAACGCACTGGACGATGGGGAGGCACGGACGGGAGCGGCACCGGTCCCGACGGAAGAGGTTGCCACCACAACCGCTGCTGGCTCAGCGAGTGGTGCGGAGGCGGGTTGGGCTGGCAGAGGCAACCCAGGGGGGGGGGGGGCGGGCGCGGGACCAAGTCCGACTCGCGGTACTGGGTCCCCGCCGAAACCAGACGCCGCTCCGCCCCCCGGCGAGCTGCGTCGGCGTACCTGCCCAGAGGGAAGGAGGCGAACCTCTTCCGCGCCTCTGAGAAGGTGATGTTTTCGGTTACAACCCGCCGCGGTGGCTCAGTGGCTAAGGCGTTGCGCTGCTGAGCACGAGGTCGCGGGTTCGATTCCCGGCCGCGGCGGCCGCTTTTCTGATGAAGGCGAAAAGCAAAAACGCCCGTGAGTGCGAGATTTCGGCGCACGTTAAAGATCCCCAGGTGGTCAAAATTAATCCGGAGCCCTCCACTACGGCGCGCCTCATCGCCTGCGTTGCGTCGGCGCGTTAAACCACACAATCAATCGATGTTTTCGGTTACCTTGATGTTTATGATTTTCTTTTCGAGTTGAAATTTTTCACATGTCCTGGAGGCCGCATGTGGACCCTGGCAGTTTATGCAAAGAGACTGTTGCGCGTTACAATTTTCGGACGCGTGGTCGTGCTGGGCGCATTTCGCGCAGGTAAGTCGGGCGCGACAGGAGTTCGTGCCGTGCCCGAACCGTTGGCACTTGAAACAGCGCCGCGGGTTCGGGATGTAAGGCCGGACTGGACATCGCACGAAACCTGCATTGATATATTCCGGAAGGCTCGACCTGTCAAACGTTAGGATGAGGTGCTTTGTTGGTATGTGTTTATCATCTCTTCGTATAGTTATCCGCCTGACCGCTGTTACGCCCTGGCTACGAAGGCCCTCCAGCAAGTCGGCTTCAGTTTCATTCAGTAGGTCATAGTCGGAAATCACGCCCTGGGAGCTGTTTAGGCTGCGGTGGGGCGTGACTCTGATTGGCAGATCGGCGATGCTGGTTTGAACAAGAAGTTTTTTGGCCTGATCCTGGCTACTGACCTCGACAATTTCACCGGTTCGATGTTTTTTGGCCTTATACGACCCTCCTACAATACCGTCAAGAAACTTTGAAATGAGAAATACCGACTGTGAAGCAAGAGGTTTTGATTGGTCTACAGATTCCATCACGATGAAGCGAGGATAGTTATTCGGTTTCGGAGGACTCAAGTCAGGAAGTGGTGGAAAGGAAACTTCGGTGCGGCCCCTTTTCGGGGGCCGATCACGTCTGGGGGGAGGGTTTGGAAAATGCCATATGATACATTGGAAAGCAGGGAGACGGGGGTACTTTCTCCTTTGACCTTACCCTGGTAGTCAAAGAGGTCCCGGAGCTCCCTGCCTGGTAGACAGGCAGGGAGCCGATCGGCCGGAGCTTGACCAAGGCTCCGACGGCCACCGTTTACGGCTTCTACCCTTCACCTTTAAACACATCGCCACGGTTGGACACGGCTTATGTTGGGAGCACGGGGTCCGCGGTGTCGCTGCTCACCGTCACCATGAATACTCAAGGTGCCCCGTGCGGGGTAACGTATCCTGGGCACCCGGACACAAAGGCCTGGAGGAGAACGACGAACCGACCAAGAGGCAAGGAAACCCACATACCGTGTTCCTTGCAAACACGACTACGGCACTCCCCTCTAAGAAAAAAGCGGAGGACGTCTCCTCATCCTACGCATAGGGAAGAATGATGATGATGATGGTTTGATTTTATGGGCGCAAGGCCGACATGGGCAAAGAGCGCCACACACAAAGGGATTTGATGAGGAGAACACGAAATAAAATCAGTTAAAAACTATGAGCATGGCTGGTGTAAAGGGCCAGGGTGAAGAACAAGAGTGGTTAAAAGATAAATAAGGTGGCAGGGGTATAGGACCAGGGGTAAAGCTATGGGTGGTATGAGATGAGTTGTAAAACGTGAACTTCTGATAGGAACTTAAAGGTGCGCTGAACAGAAAACATGGCATCATCTCCTAAGAAGTATGATGGGTGTGGTGGAATATGTTGCGTGTGTAGTTGAGGGAAGTGTTTGCGTCGTGTAGTGTCGAGTGCCTTACATTGTATGAGGATGTGCATAACGGATAGGGCCTCTCCGCACCTGCTGCACAGAGGTCTTGGAGATCCAGTGAGAAGGTGCGAGTGTGTTGCATGAGTGTGCCCTATCCGTAATCTAGCCATGGCAACTTCAGTGTATCTATTGCGTGTGTCGGTGGTGTATGGTCCCAAGTGTGGTTTTATTACGTGTAACTTGTTGTCTGTTTGTTCGCTCCAGTGTGTTTGCCATGTTTTGCGAAGTTGTTGTCTGATGTGTGGCTTCACGTCGGTGTAGGGTAATGTGGTTATGTCCAGGGTATTCAATAGTGTAGCAGCAGCAGCCATTCGATCCGCTGCTTCGTTCCCGGCTATACCACAGTGGCCAGGGACCCAGCAAAGGACTAGTTCAAATTTGTGGACATACACAGACATAATACCCTTGACTATTAGATTTACAACGTCATTTCTTGAAGACTTTGTTGCCGACAACTCCCGCACGACACTGAGGGAGTCTGTATATATAATGGATTGTGGGATGTGACTTTGAAGGATATGATTAACAACAAGAAGTACACCATAAGCCTCTGCCGTAAAGATACTGGTATTACTATTAAGAGTTCTAGTGACATTAAGGCCGGGCCCATGCGCCGCGCAGGACACAGAGGTGGCAGTTTTAGAGGCGTCCATATAAAATTCAGAAAATTGATACTTCTGCTGCAAATACAAGAAGTGCTGCAGAATTGCACGTGTGGGAGCTCGGTTTTTATCTACATATGTAAAAGATGTGTCGCATAAGACAGGGCGGAGATGCCATGGTGCTATAAAATCTGTTTGAGAACTTTGCATGGTGTCTAAAAAGGAGACAGAGAGCTCTGACTCTTCCTCTCTAACTCTGTAAGAGAAGGGCGCAGAGAACGATGGTCGGTTTAGGAGTAGTGCAGTCTGAGACGTATCATAAAAAGCTGATTTAAAAGGATGGTGTGGCATAGATGAAATTTTAAAAGCAAAAAGGAGATCTGTGTATGCTCGCTGACGTTGCAGGTTCCACTTATTACACTCCACATAGAGGCTTTCGACCGGGCTAGTCCGGAAAGCGCCACATGCCAACCGGAGCCCCAGATGAAGCACTCGGTCCAGCATTTTGAGGGATGTCTTACTTGCTGACCCATAAACAACACTTCCATAGTCTAATTGTGAACCTATCAGGCTAGTAAAAACACGTAAAAGAAGTTGTTTGTCAGCCCCATATGAAGAGTGGGAGAGAACCTTGAGTATATTCATGGCCTTTAGGCATTTATGTTTAAGTTGTTTTATATGTGGAATGAACGAGAGCTTTTCGTCAAGGACTACACCTAAAAACTTGTATTAATTTCTGAGTGGAATTGAGACACCATTGAGTTTGATGTCTGGATCCGGCCGAATGCCACGCCTTTTCGAAAACAAAACACAAGTACACTTCCCTGGATTAAATTTAAAACCGTTGCTATCTGTCCAGCCAGCTAGCTTGTTAACCCCAAGCTGGACTTGGCGCTCGCAGAGAGACAGGTTACAAGACTTAAAGGATAATTGCACGTCGTCTACATAGATTGAGCAGGAAATGGTTGGTGGCAGAGCCTTCCGAAGAGAGTTCATTTGTACAATAAACAAAGTGCAACTCCAAACTCCACCTTGCGGAACCCCGTTTTCCTGCACATGAACTCTGGAGAGTGCAGTTCCAACTCGCACGCGAAACGTTCTTTCAGAGAGGTAACTGGCAAGCGTGTTCCACATGTTACGCGACATACCAAAGGACTTCAAATCGCTGAGGATGCCGTACCGCCAAGCAGTGTCGTACGCCTTTTCAAGATCAAAGAATACTGTCATACAGTATTGCTTATGGAGGTAAGCATCTTTAATATATGACTCTAACGCAACGAGTTGTTCGTTCGTAGATCGCCCCGCCCTAAAGCCCGCCTGGCAGCTCTCGAGAAGACCGTTGTACTCTAAGAAGTACACGAGTCTCCTGTTTATTAACTTCTCGAAGGGCTTACACAGGCAGCTTGTCAGGGCAATAGGGCGATAACTGGCTGGAGAGGAAGGGTCCTTCCCTTCCTTTAGGAAAGCCACTACTATAGCGTCCCTCCAAGAGCGTGGGAAGTGCCCCTAAAGAAATATTTTATTGTAGAGGTGAAGAAGTGTTTCAAGTGTGTCTGCATGTAAGTGTTGTATCATTGTGTATGAAATCCTGTTTGCACCTGGATCTGAAGGTTTACAAGTACCGAGTGCGACCTTCGCTCATGAAGTGAAAAGGCGGTGTTATAGGATGAGTTCGACTTATTAGTGTCTCGCAAGGACTTCCTCTCACATGATGCTTTGTGTTTAATGAAAGTGTTGGTGTAGTGTGCTGAACTGGACACGTGTTCGAAGTGTTGTGCAAGTGTGTTAGCCTGGTCTTCCAGTGTGTCCCCTGTTGTACTAACCAGGGGCAGGCTGTGTGTCTGTTGTCCTTTTAGTTTTCGTATTTGTGTCCAGACTTTGTGTGTGTCAGTGTATGAGTTGATGGAAGTGAGGAAGGTGCGCCAAACTCCCTTCTCGCCTCACGACGCACTCGCTTCCCAAAAGCCTTTGCCTGCTTAAAAGAAATGACGTTATGTGACGTGGGGTACCGGCGAATGACACCCCACGCCTTGTTCTGGGCCTCTCGCGCCCGCCTGCAGTCCTCGTTCCACCAGGGCCTCCTTGGGGTGCGGGACCCACTGGAGGCCTGGGGAATGGACTTTTCGGCAGCATCGAGCATGTGCGCCGTGACGAGTTGGGCGGCTTCCTCCACATGTAGGTGTTTTATGGATGTGTGGTGTAGTTGAGATGTTTGTGTGAATGTGCTCCAGTTTGCTTTTGATTCATTAAACCTTGTATGGGAAGATGGACTGCTCGGGCCTGTACCTATATACGTTAATGAAGTGGGGAAATGATGATGATGATGGTTTGTGTTTAATGGCGCAAGGCCGACGAGGGCAAGAGCGCCAGAGAAGTTATTTAATGAAAAGGAGTGATTACCACAAAAGGTAGGTATAAAACGTGTATACTGGACTTAGTAAGATCAATAAAGATGATGGTGATGACTGGTGTATAGGGCCAGATTTGATTATGCGTGATAGGAGATGAGGTTTAAAAACTTAACATCTGACAAATACTCAAACACGCGCTTCACAGAAACACTGGCATCGTCACCTAGAAACAACGATGGATGTATGATGATCGTTGGATGTTTATGGCGCAAGGCCAACTGGGGCAAAGAGCGCCAAAACAATAGTCGATGATAGGGGTGAAACCTTAAACACTAACTAAAATCAGCAAAAACAAAAGTAAAATCACAACACGACAATGAGCATGGCTGGTGTATAGGGCCAGGTTTCATGATGCGTCATAGGAAATGAGGTTTAAAAACTTGACGTCGGACAAATACTCAAACACACGTTTCACGGAAACAATGGCATCATCACCTAGAAAAAACGATGGATGTAGTCGGATATGTTGTCTGTAGAGTTCTCTGAAGTGTTTGTGTCGTGTTGTGTGAAGTGCCTTGCATGTGATTAGAATGTGCACTACGGATAGGGCTTCTCCGCACCTGCTGCACTGGGGTCTAGAAGATCCCGTCAGCAGATACGAGTGCGTCGCATGGGTGTGCCCTATCCGCAGCCTACCCAACGCGACTTCCGTGTGTCTGTTGTGTGAGTCAGCTGTGTACCGTCCCAAGTGTGGCTTTATTACATGTAGTTTGTTGTCTGTCTGATCGTCCCAGTGTGTTTGCCATGTTCTGCGCAGGTGTTGTCTTATGTGTGGCTTGAGGTCTGTGTAGGGTATCGTTCGATCGTTGGATGTTTATGGCGCAAGGCCAACTGGGGCAAAGAGCGCCAAAACAATAGTCGATGATAGGGGTGAAACCTTAAACACTAAGTAAAATCAGCAAAAACAAAAGTAAAGCCACAAAACGATAATGAGCATGGCTGGTGTATAGGGCCAGATTTCATGATGCGTGATAGGAAATGAGGTTTAAAAACTTGACGTCCGACAAATACTCAAACACACGTTTCACAGAAACAATGGCATCATCACCTAGGAAAAACGATGGGTGTAGGGGAATATGTTGTCTGTAGAGTTCTCTGAAGTGTTTGTGTCGTGTTGTGTGAAGTGCCTTGCATGTGATTAGTATGTGCACTACGGATAGGGCCTCTCCGCACCTGCCGCACTGGGGTCTAGAAGATACCGTCAGCAGATACGAGTGAGTTGCATGGGTGTGCCCTATCCGCAGCCTACCCAAGGCGACTTCTGTGTGTCTGTTGCGTGTGTCAGTGGTGTATGGTCCCAAGCGTGGTTTTATAGCGTGTAACTTGTCTGTCTGTCACTCCAGTGTGTTTGCCATGTTCTACGCAAGTGTTGTCTTATGTGTGGCTTGAGGTCTGTATATGGTACGGTTGTTATGTCTACAGTGTTCCTGAGTGCTGCAGCAGCAGCAGCCCTCTCATCTGCCAACTCTTTCCCAGCGATCCCTGCGTGTCCTTGGACCCAGCAGAGGACCAGCTGATGCTTCTGGGCATACACAGACATGATAGTGTTAAATACAAGATTAACTATGTGGTTTTTGGGGGGTGTATGCGAGGACAGTGCGCGAACAACACTCAAGGAATCTGTGTAGATGATAGACTTTGGAATATGATTTTCAAGTATGTGTCGTACAATGAGAAAAATTCCATATGCTTCTGCTGAAAAAATTGTTGTGTGGACGCTCATGGTTCTGGCTGCACTGAAATCCGGACCATGAGCAGCGCAGGAGACCATGGTGGAGTTTTTAGACGCGTCACTATAAAATTATGCAAGTGGGTATTTAAACTGCAGAGACAGAAAGTGCTGCAGTATTGCAGCTCGCGGTACCGAGTTTTGTCAAGTTTCATAAAAGAAAGGTCGCACGACACAGGACGAACTTGCCAAGGCGGTAAACTGTTTGAAAAGGATGACCTGTACACATCTAAAAACGAAGCACTGAGATCCGAGGCTCGCTCTTTCACTCTAAGTGAAAAGGGCAGAGGAACGGATGGGCGATTCACAAAGAGCAGAGATGTGGATGTGTCGTTAAAGACAGGATAAAAAGGATGATTATTCAGCGATGAAATTTTAAAAGCATAAAGCAAGTCCATGTATGTTCGTTGGTTCTCAAGGCTCCACTTATTACACTCAACATAAAGACTGTCAGCAGGGCTAGTGCGAAAAGCGCCCGACGAAAGACGAAGGCCCAGGTGTAGAACTGGGTCAAGAATTCGCAAGGCTGTCTTAGTCGCCGACCCATACCCCACACTGCCATAGTCCAAACAAGGCCCAACCAAAGCAGTATACAAGCGAAGCAAGAGTTCTTTGTCGGAACCATAGGATTGGTGGGAGAGAACCTTAAGTATATTCATTGTTTTGAGACATTTATTTTTAAGTTCCTTGATGTGGGGAATGAATGTGAGTTTTTGATCAAACACCACACCTAAGAACTTGTGCTCCTTGTTCACAGGAAGCGACACGCTATTAAGAGTAATGTCTGGGTCCGGATGGACCCCGCGCTTCCTGGAGAACACAACGCAGGAACTTTTTGCAGGATTCAATTTAAACCCATTCCTGTCTGCCCAGCCGGCAAGCTTCTTGACACCGAGCTGGACTTGACGTTCGCATATTGACATATTACATGATTTGAAAGATATTTGCACGTCGTCTACATACATGGAATAAGAGATTGTTGGTGGCAGTGCCTTTCCAAGAGAGTTCATCTTTACTATGAAGAGAGTGCAACTCAACACGCCACCTTGCGGCACGCCGTTTTCTTGGACTTGAACCTTTGAGAGTGCACAACCAACTCTTACTCTGAACGTTCTCTCCGACAAATAACTTACAAGGGTGTTCAACATATTACCCGAAAGACCGAATGACCTGAGGTCACTAAGGATCCCATAACGCCAAGCGGTGTCGTAGGCCTTCTCGAGATCGAAAAAGACAGTTACGCAGTACTGCTTATGCACGAAGGCATCCTTGATGTATGAGTCAAGTGCAACCAGTTGATCGTTTGTCGATCGCCCCACCCTAAAGCCTGTCTGGCAGCTCTCGAGAAGACCGTTGTACTCAAGGAAGTACACGAGCCTGCGATTTACCATCTTCTCGAAGAGCTTGCACAGGCAGCTCGTCAGGGCAATAGGACGGTAACTTGAGGGGGACGACGGGTCCTTTCCCTCCTTCAGGAAAGCTACAACTATAGCCTCCTTCCAAGAGTTTGGAATGTGCCCCGAAAGCCATATCTTGTTATAGAGGTGTAAGAGTGTTAGAAGAGTGTCTGCGTGCAGGTGTTGTATCAGTGTGTATGTGATGTTGTCTGGGCCTGGAGCTGAGGGTTTACACGTGCTCAAAGCAGCCCTCAGCTCATGTAGTGAAAACTCTGAGTTATAAGAAGATGTTGACCTATTGTTATCCAGTATAGGCTTCTTTTCGGCGCTTTGTTTGTGTTTCATGAAAGTGTTTGTGTAGTGTGCTGAACTGGACACGTGTTGGAAGTGTTGTGCGAGGGTGTCAGCCTGGTCTTCAAGTGAGTCCCCAGTTGTGCTGACCAGAGGCAGGCTGTGTGTTTGTTGACCCTTGAGTTTGCGTAATCTTCTCCATACTTTCCGTGTGTCTGTGTAGGAGTTTATTGATGTTATAAATGTGCGCCAACTCTCTCGTTTTGCCTCACGACGCACACGTTTTCCTAACGCCTTGGCCCGTTTGAACAAGAGGAGGTTTCCCGACGTGGGGTACCGACGAAGGATACCCCACGCCTTGTTCTGGGCCTCTCGCGCCCGCCTACAGTCCTCATTCCACCACGGCCTCCGCTGGTTGCGCGGGGCACCAGAGGCGTGGGGAATGGACTTTTCGGCGGCGTCGAGGATGTGCGCCGTGAGGAGTTGTGCGGCTTCTTCTACGTGTAGGTGTCTTATAGTTGTGTAGTGTAGTTTCGATGTCTCTGTAAATGTGTTCCAGTTAGCTCGAGCTTCATTGAACCTATTATGGGAAGATGAACTGCTTGGGCCTTTACCTATATATGTAAGTGAGGTGGGGAAGTGGTCACTGCCATATGGGTCAGTTCCCACACCCCACTCGAGATGAGGAAAGAGAACTGCGGAGCCAATAGCCAAGTCAAGACAAGAGTATGTGTTGTGTCCTATGTTATGATATGTAGGCTGTTTATTGTTGAAAAGGCATGCTCCAGAGGATGTAAGAAACCTCTCTATCAGGCGACCCCGGGCATCCGTACGAGAAGAGCCCCAAAGAGAATTGTGAGCATTAAGGTCGCCTGTTAGAATGTATGGTTCGGGCAGCTGGTCAACCAGCGCCTCGAAGTTAGAGCTCGAAAGTGCAAGATCAGGAGGAATATATATGGAGCATACCGTTGTCAACCTATTAAAAATTATTGTGCGTATTGCTACAGCCTCAAGGACAGTGTTCAGAGTGACAGGGTGGCAGGCTAAGGATTTCCGGGCAATTATGGCCACACCGCCAGAAGAGTGTGTGCAGCCATCCCTGTCCTTTCTGAAGACCATGTAACTATTCAAGAAATTTGTGTGCTTGGAATTCAAATGTGTTTCGTGAACACACATTACACTTGGCTGATTAGCATGCAGTATTTCGTATACATCGGCAAGATTTTTAAGAAGGCCTCTACAGTTCCATTGAATTATGTTTTCTCTTCCCATTATTTAGTGTGAGAGCTACTGGAGTGTGTGTGTTTATGTGTCGTCTTTCGGGGCTGTGACTCTCGCCTTTTTTGGCTTGTCGGGAGGCTTTGGTGTCGGGACGCGTTCCTTGCGGTGCACCGCTGGCAAGAACGCCCCGACATCCATCTCGTCGTCGGATGTCCGAAGGGTGCCCGACGGACCGGGCCCCCCGGATTTGGCCCCCCCTCGGGAGCCCTTCGTTTGAGCCGCCACCGCCGAGGGCGTCCGGGGCGCCAGAGGTGGCACGGGCGGTGCGGTGGCGGTGGGAGCCGGTGCGGGTCCCGTGGTTTCCATCACCTCGGTACCCTCCAACGCACTGGCGGATGGGGAGACAGAGGCGGGAGCGGCACCGGTCCCGACGGAAGGTGTTGCCACCGCAACCACTGCTGCCTCAGCAAGCGGCGTGGTGGCGGGTTGGGCTGCCAGAGGCAACCCAGGGGGGGTTGGGGGAGGGACCAGGTCAGACTCGCTGAACTGGGTCCCTGTGGAAACCAGACGCCGCCCCGCCCCCCGGCGAGCTGCGTCGGCGTACCTCTCCAGGGGAAAAGAGGCGAACCTCTTTCGCCCCTCGGAGAAGGTGATGTTTTCTGTTACCTTTATGTTAATGATTTTTTTCTCTAGTTGAAACTTTTCACAAGCGCGAGAGTATGCTGCATGTGGACCCTGGCAATTCGGGCAGGTAAGGTTGGTTGCAGTGCAGTTGTCGGAAAGATGATCATGCTGGCCACATTTGGCACATGTTGTTCTGCCATGACAGGAGTTGGTACCATGCCCGAACCTCTGGCACTTGAAACAGCGCCGCGGGTTCGCGATGTATGGCCGGACAGAACAACGGATGAAACCTGCGCTGACATGCTCGGGCAGTGTGCAGCGGTCGAAAGTGAGAATTAGATGTTTGGTGGGTATTTCTTTGTTATCTCTCCTAATGACGATGCGCCTTACTGCTGTCACGCCTTGATCTTTTAGACCTTCGAGCAGATCGGTCTCTGTCTCGGTTAGGAGGTCTGGCTCAGATATCACACCCTGGGAGCTGTTGAGGCTGCGGTGGGGTGTGACTCTGATATCCAGGTCTGCCATGCGGGTTTGGTTCATGAGAGTTGTGGCTTGCTTCTGTGAGTTAACCTCAACTAGGACCTCGCCAGTTCTTAGTTTTTTAGCATTGTATGTCTTGCCAAGGATGGATTCAAGAAACTTGGATACAAGGAATACAGATTGTGAGGAAAGAGGCTTGGATTTGATGATGGTTGGATGTTTATGGCGCAAGGCCAACTGGGGCAAAGAGCGCCAAAACAATACTCATATATGAGGGGTGAAACCTTAAAAACTAAGTAAAGTCAGCAAAAACAAAAGTGAAATTACAAACGACAATGAGCATGGCTGGTGTATAGGGCCAGATTTCATGATGCGTGATAGGAAATGAGGTTTAAAAATTTGATGTCTAACAAATACTCAAACACACGTTTCACAGAAACAATGGCATCGTCACCTAGAAAAAACGATGGATGTAGGGGAATATGTTGTCTGTAGAGTTCTCTGAAGTGTTTGCGTCGTGTTGTGTGAAGTGCCTTGCATGTGATTAGTATGTGCACTACGGATAGGGCCTCTTCGCACCTGCTGCACTGGGGTCTAGAAGATCCCGTCAGCAGATACGAGTGCGTCGCATGGGTGTGCCCTATCCGCAGCCTACCCAAGGCGACTTCCGTGTGTCGGTTGTGTGAGTCAGATGTGTACCGTCCCAAGTGTGGCTTTATTACATGTAGTTTGTTGTCTGCCTGTTCGTCCCAGTGTGTTTGCCATGTTCTGCGCAGGTGTTGTCTTATGTGTGGCTTAAGGTCTGTGTAGGGTATCGCTGTAATGTCTACAGTGTTCCTGAGTGCAGCAGCAGCGGCCCTCTCGTCTGCCAACTCATTCCCAGCGATCCCTGCGTGTCCTGGGACCCAGCAGAGGACCACCTTATGCTTTTGTGCATACACGGACATGATAGTGTTAAATACAAGATTAACTATGTGGTTCTTGGGGGGTGTATGCGATGACAGTGCGCGAACAACACTCAAAGAATCTGTATAGATGATGGAATTGGGAATTTGATTTTCAAGAATGTGTCGTAGAATCAGTAAAATTCCATACGCTTCTGCTGAAAAAACTGTTGTGTGCACGCTCATGGTTCTGTCTGCATTAAAATTTGGACCATGAGCAGCGCACGAAACCATAGTGGAGGTTTTGGAAGCGTCACTATAAAATTCCGCACATGTGTATTTAAACTGCAAAGACAGAAAGTGCTGCAGTATTGCAGCTCGTGGTACACGATTTTTATCAAGTCTCATAAAAGAAAGGTCGCACGACACAGGGCGAACTTGCCAAGGTGGTAAACTGTTAGAAAAGGATGACCTGTACACGTCTAAAAACGAAGCACTGAGATCCGAGGCTCGCTCTCTCACTCGAAGTGAAAAAGGCAGAGGAACGGATGGGCGATTTACAAAGAGCAGAGATGTTGATGTATCATTAAAGACAGGATAAAAAGGATGATTATTCAGCGGTGAAATTTTAAAAGCATAAAGCAAGTCCATGTATGTTCGTTGGTTCTCAAGGCTCCACTTATTACATTCGACATAAAAACTCTCAGCAGGGCTAGTGCGAAAAGCACCCGACGAAAGACGAAGGCCCAAGTGTAGCACTGGGTCAAGAATTCGCAAGGCTGTCTTGGTCGCTGACCCATATACCACACTGCCATAGTCCAAACGAGACCCAACCAAAGCAGTATACAAGCGAAGCAAGAGTTCTTTGTCGGAACCATAGGATTGGTGGGAGAGAACCTTAAGTATATTCATTGTTTTGAGACATTTATTTTTAAGTTCCTTGATGTGGGGAATGAATGTGAGTTTGTGATCAAACACCACACCCAAGAACTTGTGCTCCTTGTTCACAGGAAGCGACACGCCATTAAGAGTAATGTCTGGGTCCGGATGGACCCCACGCTTCCTGGTGAACACAACGCAGGAGCTTTTTGCAGGATTCAATTTAAAACCATTGTTGTCTGCCCAGCCGGCAAGTTTCTTGACACCAAGCTGGACTTGACGTTCGCAGATTGACATCTTACAAGATTTATAGGATATCTGGACGTCATCTACATACATGGAATAAGAGATTGTGGGTGGCAGTGCCTTACCAAGAGAGTTCATTTTTACTATGAAGAGAGTGCAGCTCAACACGCCACCCTGTGGCACGCCATTTTCTTGCACGTGAACCCTTGAGAGTGCACCACCGACTCTCACTCGAAACGTTCTTTCTGACAGGTAACTGACAAGAGTGTTTAACATGTTACCCGAGACACCGAATGACTTCAGGTCACTGAGGATCCCGTAGCGCCAAGCGGTGTCGTAGGCCTTCTCGAGGTCGAAAAAGACAGTTAAACAGTACTGCTTATGCGCGAAGGCATCCTTGATGTATGAATCAAGAGCAACCAGTTGATCGTTCGTCGATCGCCCCACCCTAAAGCCTGCCTGGCAGCCCTCGAGAAGACCGTTGTACTCGAGGAAGTACACGAGCCTGCGATTTACCATCTTCTCGAAGAGCTTGCACAGGCAGCTCGTCAGGGCTATAGGACGGTAGCTTGAGGGGGACGACGGGTCCTTTCCCTCTTTCAGAAAAGCAACAACTATAGCCTTCTTCCAAGAGTTTGGAATGTGCCCCGAAAGCCATATCTTGTTGTACAGGTGTAAGAGTGTTATAAGAGTGTCTGCGTGCAGGTGTTGTATCATTGTGTATGTGATGTTGTCTGGGCCCGGAGCTGAGGGTTTACACGTGCTCAAAGCAGCCCTCAGCTCATGCAGTGAAAACTCTGAGTTATAAGAAGATGTTGACCTATTGTTATCTAGTATAGGTTTCTTTTCGGCCGTTTGTTTGTGTTTCATGAAAGTTTTTGTGTAGTGTGCTGAACTGGACACGTGTTGGAAGTGTTGTGCGAGGGTGTCAGCCTGGTCTTCGAGTGTGTCCCCTGTAGTGCTGACCAGAGGCAGGCTGTGTGTTTGTTGTCCCTTGAGTTTGCGTATTCGTGTCCATACTTTCCTTGTGTCTGTGTAGGAGTTTATTGATGTTATGAATGTACGCCAACTGTCTCGTTTTGCCTCACGGCGCACACGTTTTCCTAACGCCTTGGCCCGTTTGAACAAGAGGAGGTTTCCCGACGTGGGGTACCGACGAAGGATACCCCACGCCTTGTTCTGGGCCTCTCGCGCTCGCCTACAGTCCTCATTCCACCACGGCCTCCGCTGGTTGCGCGGGGCACCAGAGGCGTGGGGAATGGACCTTTCGGCGGCGTCTAGGATGTGCGCCGTGAGGAGTTGGGTAGATTCTTCAACGTGTAGGTGTCCTATGGATGTGTGGTGTAGTTTGGATGTATCTGTAAATGTATTCCAGTTAGCTCGTGTTTCATTAAACCTATTATGGGAAGATGGACTGCATGGGCCTTTACCTATGTATGTAAGTGAGGTGGGGAAGTGGTCACTGCCATATGGGTCAGTTCCCACACCCCACTCGAGAAGAGGAAAGAGAACTGCGGAGCCAATAGCCAAGTCAAGACATGAGTATGTGTTGTGTCCTATGTTATGATATGTAGGCTGTTTATTGTTGAAAAGGCATGCTCCAGAGGATGTAAGAAACCTCTCTATCAGGCTACCCCGGGCATCCGTACGAGAAGAGCCCCAAAGAGAATTGTGAGCATTAAGGTCGCCTGTTAGAATGTACGGTTCGGGCAGCTGGTCAACCAGCGCCTCGACGTCAGAGCTCGAAAGTGTAACATCAGGAGGAATGTATATGGAGCATACCGTTATCAACCTATTAAATATTATTAAGCGTATTGCTACAGCCTCAAGGATAGTGTTTAAAGTGACAGGGTGGCATGCTAAGGATTTCCGGACGATTATGGCCACACCGCCAGAAGAGTGTGTGCAGCCATCCCTGTCCTTTCTGAAGACCATGTAACTATTCAAGAAATTTGTGTGCTTGGAATTCAAATGTGTTTCCTGAACACACATTACACTTGGCTGATTAGCATGCAGTAGTTCGTATACATCGTCAAGATTTTTAAGAAGGCCTCTACAGTTCCATTGAATTATGTTTTCTCTTCCCATTATTTAGTGTGAGAGCTACTGGAGTGTGTGTGTTTGTTTATGTGTCGTCTTTCGGGGCTGTGACTCTCGCCTTTTTTGGCTTGTCGGGAGGCTTTGGCGTCGGGACGCGTTCCTTGCGCTGCGTTGCAGGCAGGAACGGCCCGACATCCATCTCGTCTTCGGATGTCCGAGGGGTGCCCGACGGACCGGGCCCCCCGGACTTGGCCCCCCCTCGGGAGCCCTTTGTTTGAGCCGCCACCGCTGAGGGCGTCCGGGGCGCCAGAGGTGCACGGGCGGTGCGGTGGCGGTGGGAGCCAGTGCGGGGCCCGTGGTGTCCATGGCACTCTCCAACGCACTGGAGGACGGGGAGGCAGGGACGGGAGCGGCACCGGTCCCGACGGAAGAGGTTGCCACCACAACCGCTGCTGCCTCAGCAAGCGGCGTGGTGGCGGGTTGGGCTGCCAGAGGCAACCCAGGGGGGGGCGGCGGAGGGACCAGGTCAGACTCGCTGAACTGGGTCCCTGTGGAAACCAGACGCCGCTCCGCCCCCCTGCGAGCTGCGTCAGCGTACCTCCCCAGGGGGAAAGAGGCGAACCTCTTTCGCGCCTCTGGGAAGGTGATGTTCTCAGTTACCTTGATGTTGATTATCTTTTTCTCAGTTTGAAATTTTTCGCACTTGCGGGAGTAGGCTGCATGCGCCCCCCCGCAGTTTACACAAGAGAGGGTGTCAGATTGACAGTTGTCGCTCGGATGGTCATGCGACGCGCATTTTGCACACGTCGTTCGGCCACGGCAGGAGTTTGTACCGTGCCCGAACCGCTGGCACTTAAAACAGCGCCGCGGGTTCGGGATGTAGGGACGGATGGAGCAACGGATAAAACCTGCATTGATGTGTTGTGGAAGAACTGCGCGGTCAAACGTCAAGATAATGTGCTTGGTGGGAATCTCCTTGTCGTCTCTGCGGATAGTGATGCGTCTCACGGCAGTGACGCCCTGATCCTTCAAGCCGGCAAGGAGATCCGCATCCGTTTCGTTCAAAAGATCTGTCTCGGATATCACACCCTGGGAGCTGTTGAGGCTCCGATGGGGTGTGACCCTGATGTCTAGATCAGCCAGTCTAGTCTGAGCTAGAAGCTTCATGGACTGCTGCTTGTCATTTATTTCGATGAGGAGTTCACCAGACCTTTGTTTTTTGCACTTATATGATTTTCCTACTATGGCTTCAAGATACTTGGCGATCAAGAAGACTGACTGAGATGCTAGAGGGTGGGTTGGATTGAGCGATTCCATCACAAGAAATCGAGAAAAATTATCCGGTTCAGGAAATGTTAAAGATGGCAATTGGGGAAAAGATACTTCGGTGCGGCCCCTTTTCAGGGACCGATCACGTTTGGGGGGGGGTTTTGAAAATGCCATATAGCATAGTATAAAAGCAGGGAGACTGGGGTACTTTCTTCTTTGACCTTACCCTGGTAGCCAAAGAGGTCCCGGAGCTCCCTGCCTGGTGAACAGACAGGGAGCCCATCCGCCGGAGCTTGACCTGGGCTCCGACGGCCACCGTTCGTGGTTTCTAACCCTCCACCTATAAACACATTGCCACGGTTGGATCCAGCGTATGTTTGGGGGCTCGGGGTCCGCGGTATCGCCAGTACCGTCACCAAGATTGCTCAAGGTGCCCCGTGCGGGGAGAGGCTTGGATTTGTCAACCGATTCAAATATCAAAAAAAACGTGGGTAATTGTCAGGTTTCGGTGAGTTGATGGCAGGAAGAGGTGGAAAGGATTCTTCGGTGCGGACCCTTTTCAGGGTCCGATCATGTTTGGAGGGGTTTTTTCGATTTACCATATGGCATAGGAAAAAGCAGGGGACGGGGGTACTTTCTTCACTCGGTTTACCCTGTTGCCGAGAGAGGTCCCGGAGCTCCCTGCCTGATAAACAGACAGGGAGCCCATCCGCCGGAGCTTGACCTGGGCTCCGACGGCCACCGTTCGTGGTTTCTAACCCTCCACCTATAAACACATCGCCACGGTTGGATCCAGCTTATGTTTGGGGGCTCGGCGTCCGCGGTATCGCCAGTACCGTCACCATGATTGCTCAAGGTGCCCCGTGCGGGGCATTACATTGAATTAGGATGTGGATTACAGATAGGTGTTCTCCACACCTGCTACACAGAGGTCTTGGGGATCCAGTGAGCAGGTGGGAGTGTGTAGCATGTGTGTGGCCTATCCGTAATCTGGCTAGTGTAGCTTCGTTGAATCTGTTGTGTGTGTCTGTTGTGTATCGTCCCAAGTGTGGTTTTATTGGGTGTAGTTTGTTGTCTGTCAGTTCGCTCCACTGTGTTTGCCATGTTTTACGAAGTTCTTCTCTGATGTGTGGCTTGAGGTCTGTGTAAGGTAGTGTTGTTTTGTCCACTGTGTTCGTCAGTGCAGCAGCGGCGGCACTTTTATCCGCCAGCTCTTCCGCGTATCCCACAGTGGCCCGGAACCCAGCACACAATCACTTCGAGATTTGAGGCGTACGCAGACATAATGGTCTTAAAAAGAAGATTGATCACATAATTTTTAAACGACTTTCGAGATGATAGCGCGCACACAACACTCAAAGAATCTGTGTAAACGATGGATTTGGGTATTTTATGTTGAAGGATGTGATTCAGAATGAGGAGCACGCCATACGCCTCTGCCGTGAAGATACTACTAAGTAAATTCATAGTCTTAGAGATGCTTAAGTTTGGTCCGTGTGCCGCAGAGAACACAGCGGAAGCAGTCTTTGAGGCATCGGTATAAAATTCTAAATACTGATACTTTTGCAGTACGGACAAAAAGTGCTGCAGAATCGCACTTTGTGGAACCCGGTTCTTCTGGATTTGTGTAAAAGATGTATCACAAGAAACTGGGCGGAGATGCCACGGTGGTAAAAGGTCCGTAAACGATGAATTGTATAAGTCTAAAAACGAGAAGTCAAAGTCAGAAGCTTCCTTCCTCGCTCTAAGGGAGAAAGGTACAGAAACAGATGGACGATTTAAAAACAGTTGCAATGAGGAAGTATCGTTAAATACCGGTTTAAAAGGATGGTTACTAATTGATGAAATTTTAAAAGCATATAATTGGTCTATGTAGATTCGCTGATGTTCTAGGCACCATTTATCACACTCAGCGTACAGGCTCTGGACCGGGCTAGTGCGAAACGCACCTGACGCGAGCCGAAGCCCCAAGTGCAGCAATGGGTCCAGCATTTTCAATGTGGTTTTTGTTGCTGACCCATACACCACACTCCCGTAGTCCAATCTTGAACCTATTAAACTGGTAAATACACGCAGCACGAGTTGTTTGTCTGCACCGTATGCTTGGTGTGAGAGGACCTTTAAAATGTTCATTGTTTTTAGGCATTTATGTTTAAGTTGTTTAATGTGAGATATAAATGTTCGTTTTTCGTCAAACACTACTCCTAAAAACTTGTGTTCCTTTTAACAGGAATTGATAGGCCGTTCAGCTTGATCTCAGGATCGGGCCGGATCGCGCGCATTTAGAAAACACAACACAGGTGCTTTTAGCTGGATTAAGTTTAAACCCATTTCGGTCTGCCCAGCTAGCTAGTTTATTGGCACCAAGCTGAATTTGCCGTTCACAGATAGACATGTTACATGATTTAAAGATATTTACATACATAAAACAGGATATTGTTGGTGGCAATGCCTTTCCAAGTGAGTTCATCTTCACTATAAACAATGTGCAGCTCAAAACTCCACCTTGAGGCACGCCATTTTCTTGGACATGAACCCTAGAGAGTGCTGACACAACTCTCACATGAAAGGTTCGCTTGGACATGTAACTGCCAAGTGTGTTTAGCATGTTGCCCGACAAACCTAACGACTTCAGATCGCTGAGGATGCCGTAGCGCCAAGCGGTGTCGTAGGCTTTTTCAAGATCAAAGAACAGTGTAATGCAGTACTGCTTATGAACGAATGCATCCTTTATATATGATTCTAAGCCAACGAGTTGATCATTTGTGGATCGCCCTGCCCGGAAGCCTGCCTGGCAGCTCTCGAGAAGACCGTTGTATTCCAGGAAATATACAAGTCTCTTGTTTATCATCTTCTCGAGAAGCTTGCAGAGGCAGCTTGTCAGGGCTATGGGACGATAACTTGCAGGGGAGGTGGGATCCTTCGCCTCCTTGAGGAAGGCCACTACTATGGCCTCCCTCCAAGACCTAGGTAACCGCCCCGAAATCCATATTCTATTGTATAGGTATAAAAGTGTTTCTAAAGTGTCTCGGTGTAAGTGTTATATCATAGTGAGTGTGATGTTGTCTGCGCCTGGAGCTGAAGGCTTACAAGTGTTGAGAGCGGCCCTCAGCTCAAAAAGTGAGAACTCAGAGTTGTAAGACGTAGTTGATCTGTTCTTGTCACGTAGAGAGTTCTTTTCGGCAGATGTTTTGTGTTTCATGAAAGTGTCTGTGTAGTGTGATGAACTGGAGACGTGTTCGAAGTGTTGTGCAAGTGCATTAGCCTGGTCTTCTAGTGTGTCCCCTGTTGTGCTGACCAGGGGCAGGCTATGTGTATTTTGTCCTTTCAGTTTAGGTATCCTTGTCCATACTTTACGTGTGTCTGTGTAGGAGTTTATTGATGTAAGAAAAGCGCGCCAACTCTCTCGTTTTGCCTCACGGCGCGCACGCTTCCCGAAAGCCTTCGCCCGTTTAAAAGAAATCATGTTTTCTGATGTGGGGTACCGGCGAAGGATACCCCAAGCTTTGTTCTGGGCCTCTCGCGCCCGCCGACAGTCGTCATTCCACCAGGGCCTCGTTGGGTGCCGCACGGCTCCGGAGGACTGGGGAATGGACTTTTCGGCGGCGTCGAGGATGTGCGCCGTGACGAGCTCGGTTGCCTCCTCTACGTGTAGGTGTCTAATGTCTGTGTAGTGCAGTTGAGATGTTTCTGTGAATGTGTTCCAGTTCGCTCTAGCTTCGTTGAACCTACTATGGGAAAGAGAACTGTTTGGCCCTTTACCTATATATGTTAAGGATGTTGGGAAGTGATCACTACCATAGGGGTTTGTGTCCACTCCCCATTCAAGAAATGGAAAGAGTACTGCAGAGCCAATAGCAAGGTCAAGGTGTGAGTAGGTGTTGTGCGTTATATTATAGTATGTAGGCTGTTGCTTGTTAAACAGGCATGCTCCCGATGATGTTAAGAACTTTTCGATGAGGCGACCTCGGGCATCTGTTCTAGAAGAGCCCCACAGAGGATTATCTGCATTAAGGTCACCCATTAAAATGAAGGGTTCAGGTAACTGATCCACGAGAGCCTCGAACTCGGAGCTCAACAAGTGATAGTCTGGTGGGATGTAGAGGGAGCACACCGTGATTAGCCTATTAAAACTTATTACTCGGATTGCAACAGCCTCTAGGACAGTGTTCAACTGGATGGTGTGACATGCCAAGGATTTGCGGGCAACGATGGCCACACCACCAGAAGAGTATGTGCAGCCGTCTCTGTCCTTTCGGAATACCAGGTAACTATTTAAGAAATTTGTGTGTTTTTTATTCAAGTGTGTTTCCTGGAGACACATGACACTTGGCTGACTAGCATGCAGCAACTCGCATACATCATCCAGGTTCTTAAACAGGCCTCTACAGTTCCATTGTATTAAATTTTCTTTTCCCATTATTTTATGGTAGGAGCGACTGGAATGTGTGGTTATGTGTCGTTCGGGGCGGTTACTCTGGCTGGCTTCTTTCTTCCTTGGGATTGTGACGTCCGATCCCGTCCCCTCCGCTGCGCAGCAGCGACGAACGGATTGACGTCCATTTTCTTTTCAGATGTCCTCGGAGTTGCCGACTTGTCGGGCTCCTTGGACTGTGGACCCTTTCGGGGGCCCTTTTCTGGGGCCACGACCACCAGGGGTGCCAAGGGTGGCACAGGCGGTGGGGCGGAGGTGGAAGCACCTGCCGGTCCCTCCGCGTCCATTTCCTCCGTGCCATCAGGTGAACTGGGGTCCAGAAGGAGTGGAACCGGAAGGAGCGGCACCACTCCCAACCGTGTTGGTTGCCACCGCAACCGCTCAAGGTTCCCCCTGCGGCACGGTGACGGATTGAGCTGCCAACAGCAACTCAGCGGGGGGCTCGGGCCGGGCACAGTCTGCGCCGCAGTACTGTGTCCCTGCCGAAGGAGAACGCCGCTCCGCCCCCCGGCGAGCTGCGTCTGCGTACCTCCCCAGGGGAAAGAGGCGAACCTCTTTCGCGCCTCCGTGAAGGAAATGTTCTCGGTTACTTTTATGTTTATGGTTTTCTTTTCTACTTGGAATTTTTCGCAGGTGCGGGAGTATGCTGGGTGGGGTCCCTGGCAGTTGGCTCAGGTGAAGACCTGTGTGTTGCAATTATCAGTGGGGTGATCGTTCTGGGCGCATTTGGCGCAGGTTAGTCTTCCGCGACAAGCGTTAGTGCTGTGACCGAAGCGCTGGCACTTCAAGCAGCGGCGCGGGTTCGGAATGTATGGACGGACTGGGCAACGGATGAATCCTGCATTTATGTGTTCTGGAAGTGTGGATCGGTCGAATGTTAGGATGATGTGCTTCGTGGCTATTTCTTTGTTGTCTCTCCGGATGGTGATCCGCCTCACTGCCGTCACACCTTGATCTTTGAGGCCCTCGAGGAGGTCGATGTCTGTCTCGTTTAGGAGATCCGTCTCAGAGATCACACCCTGCGAGCTGTTGAGGCTGCGGTGGGGTGTGATCCTGACATCCAGATCGGCAATGCGGGTTTGGTTGAGAAGACTTGTTGCCTGTTGTTGATTATTGAGTTCTACTAGGAGTTCACCAGTTCTTTGTTTTTTAGCCTTATAAGATTTGCCCACAATGTTTTCAAGAAATTTCGAGATCAGAAATACAGACTTGGAAGTGATGGGGTTTTCTTTTTCTGTTGATTCGATTATTAAGAAGCGGGGGTAGTTGTCCGGCTTAGGGGCAGCGATTGCAGGGAGTAGTGGGAAGGAAACTTCGGTGCGGCCCCTTTTCAGGGACCGATCGTGTTTGGAGGGGGGTTTTGAAAAAGCCATGAATTAATAAATTCTATTCGGCCGTGGTGCATCCGCCCACCCCGGGGGCCCAACAAGGGGACGCGACAGGTACTTGCAAGCAAGGCCTGCCTGCGCCAGATTTACACCACAGCTATAACCACATATGGCGTAACACAGGGTTGTTAGCCACACCAGGTTAACCCTAGCCGCCAAGAAAAGGAGAAGAACCAAGAAGAGAGAAGGTGACAGGAAAGTTGTTAGAAAGAGGATAGGAAAGTAAAATAGGTAGAGGAGGACAGGAAGAGGCGACTGCCGATTCCCTCCGGTCGGGTCAGGCCGGAGGTGCCGTCTACGTGAAGCGTGGGCCAAAGTGGTGTGTTGCCTTGGCCGAGGGGCCTTAAAGGTCCAAACACTCGGCATTGGCTCAACCACCAGGTTCCCCTTTTCCCCGGACACGGCTCTGCCACGCACGGCTAGACGTGGGTGCTCGGGGTCCGTGGTGTCGCCCATACACCAAACATCTGCTTGCGCAGATGCCCCCTGCGGGGGAATGATGAAACTGATGGCGAGCTTGATGAAAGGCAAGTGGCTTGTTTCCCCTAAATTGAATTCATGCACTGTCAGGTTTGAAATTAGCAAAAAGTATACATATGATATAAAAGAATTTCAACATAATATTTTTTGTTGCAGCATAGTTAATGGCCGGCAGGAAGTGCCCCTGCAAAATCCAAGAGACTACCTTATGTTTGTTCTCCCAAGCCTGGAGCCATTTTAAGCAACGTTGGCCTGCAAACGACCCATAAGCAGCAGTCTTCGCAAGTTTATTATTAACAAGCATTTTCAGGCCTGCTTTAAGCTTGTGTGGTAAGTTATGCTGTCATAATCTAGCTCTTTTTTACTGTTGTTGGGATGCACAGTCCATATGATCCACTTATGGATAAAGCCCATTTAGCTTGCTTACATTTTCATTCATTTCAAGATTCATTTACCGAAATGGGATTTCTTGGCTATTTCATCCATGACGGGCAACCAATTAGGAACAGTAGTGAAATACAGCCACGAGCCAGGCTCTTGTTACGAGGTTGCTTTTATTTAGAGGTTACCGCCAGCTCAACTTATTTATAAATTGTGGCAACAAAGGAAGTTTTTAAATCAAAGTTGCAGCTGCCGTTTAATTGAAGCCTATCTGAACTCATGCACAGTTGTGGCAAGTGATACAGAAGCAGCTCAAAACAGAATATTGCTGTTCAACTTGTTACACCCGTCAAGGAGTGACAACACAGCTTTAAAATTGCTGCCCTTTTTCACAGGCCCCATCGCACCCCTCGTAAAATCACATTTCAAATTATTCTAAACGATAGCAACACATTTTTTCTTTTATTTTTGTAAAATTTTATGCTATTCTGAAGGATAGCAGCGCAAAACAAAGGACGGAGACAGGATGACAAGGGTTAAATTCCTGTCTTGGTTTGCTTTTTTCACATTGCTGTTGTTGAGTAAATACCAACATGCCCAATTTTTTAGGTTAGCTCGTGTTATTCTTTAGCATCAAAATTCCAGTTCTGTTCCTCTTCAGTGCCCCAGCAATAACACTCAGTCATCCATTTTGCTAAGTATCCTCGCAACCTTGTCAGTACACGTACTACGCTTCTGTCACTCGCTGAATGGCGTACCCAAAGGGGAGTGGCTTTTCTGCTGAAGTGATCACCTCTCAAAACAGTCTGTACTTGCAGAAACAGCGTGGTTATTTTGTTTTGAGTCTAATTTTTTCCTCTCGACATTCTGCAGCAACAGGAGTACAGTAGTGTCATTTTGTCATTGCAAGCACTGTCAGGAACATTGTCAGCACTGTTAGAGGCTTATAGCCTTGCAGTAAGTGGACAGGAAGGCATTTGCAAAAATGGTGGAAGGAAGGAAGGAAGGGAGTGGAATTACAGCTTAAATGGGATTGGTGAGAGTGAATTCAGCAGTTTAGTGCAGATGTGTAGCACAACCAGTACTGCACTGCTGGTGTATACCCCACCGCATCAGTGGACCTTTCTGAGTAGTGATATGTGCCTGTTTATATTGGCACCGGTAAGGGTAAAAAATGGGCACATCCTCACCTTGCTCTTTAAAGAGCGGGTACTGCTCTCCAAACACGCACTTGCAGACAACACGCATGCACGCGCACATGCATGCATGCGTCCACACACATGTACAGTATTTGTCAAAATTTTGTGGGCCACGGCGACCCTGGCCGGAGCAGGCGCGCGGCCAAGCAGGGGCGCTGCCCTTGCCGCTGTTGCGCGGCTAAAGAGAGGGAGGGGAACTTTCGCGCTCCCTTTCGTAGTACGGCTGGCGCGATAAGTGCAGCGGCGGCGGTTTCTCAGAGCAGTCACACTTCGCTTCAGCGCAGGCACTTCGCGCAGCACTTGTCGCGCCGGACACACTACAAAAGCAAGAGCAAAAATTCCCCTCGCTCTCTTTAGCCACGCAGCCAGCCATCTAAGCTTTTAGTTCCACCATAAAGCATTTCCAGAAAAAAATACCAAGACAAAATACCGAGCGCCTGGGAGGGTGTGCCCGCTGTTGTACAGGCTTGTGCAGGAGTTGCGCCACGTGAGGACTTTACAAAAAAAGTACGAAGAAAACAGTGCACGTGTGTTTCCGTCAGAATTGGGGAGCGCAGACGCCGAATTAGCACTACAGACGCCGAGTTGACAAATCCGGTTGCCGTGGGTTTTAGCGCGTGCTAACACAGTCCACCTAGGCGCTGACACGGTCCACTTTGGGAAGTATGGGAAAGCCTGTAGACAAAACGATCCATGGGCCTTCCAGTCATGGGGAACTTTTAGCAACAAGTTTGGAAATAAATGCGAGGGGCAAAAGCCGGGTGTCCAGCGAAGGGAGAGGAGTCTCCACATGTGGGTACGAGCGAGTTGGTACTCTAAAGAAAGCACAGGGCGAGGGAGCCAAGGACCAACGCTACTTACAACTGAATTTAAATAACAACCACGGGGCATTTAATATAAAATAACACGCTCAAACGACTGCGAAGTTTATCACGTCACTGCGCAGCCCCCAAAGCGTCCGTCAAGCACGCATGTGTGAAAAATGCTTGCCCAAGAAGACCAGCTCTTTCGAGCTCAAAGATATGGGTGTCGTACTGTGACAGTCACCTAATGGCTGGATTTCCGTGGCCTCAACAATCTCTCGCGTGCGCTGATCAGCATCTCGAAATATGACGAAGCACGCATCGTACATAGGCTCGCACTTGTCGCACTTTTGGCAATGAATACCCAAATTGCTATACTTTCCTTTCCATACCTTGTTGCAATGTTCCCACAGGAGTCCTTTTACAAGTGTCCTTTTACGATGAATCCTTTACAGAGTCCTTTTACGATGAATCCTTTTTTACAAGTAAGCAGCAAATGATCGACCACCCCTTCCGCGCAAGGCACGTACTGGTTTTGGTGATTAACGAGGCATTTGTTTTTTCCTTGACATGGCAACTTTCCTGCCAGACCTTCCACCAAACCTTTTAAGGTTGTGCGATATGCGATGCATATACGGGATGACTGCTACACCTTTGATGTTTTGGGTCACCTCTTGTGGTTCTGACTGCGCCTTCTTTGCCTCCATGATTGAAAAATCGAGCGCGGCTTGGACAACAACAGTAAAGAAGGACGGCGGGACAAGCGCTCTATTAGTAGCGCTCTATTTGTCAATCATAATGCACCAACTCGCCCAACAGCTTTGTTTGATGAAGTTCTTTGCCTCCATACAAATCGAAATGGCCACTGCTACTATCGTGCTCTCGGGATATCCTGCTGATGCAAGGCGACGGATTTGAGCGTCAAAACTGGAGTTCATGAGGTGCTTGCACAATTTCTTCAGCGCGTTACTAAGACACGTTCTGGTAATTCCCCTCTTCACGAGTTTAGTGTGCGCGGACGTAAATGGCAATAACGGTTTCTGGCAAAGGGGTTCGTACAACAAACACACATGGGAAGCAGCCAATTTCAGACACAGGTCCAAAAACCTCAGACTGTCCTGGTGAGGCACCTCATGAGTCACCGCAAGAGGGATAAGGCATTCTTTAAAAATCCCCAGTGTACTGGCCACGTCCACAGAGAAGGCTTCCTCGCTACTGTCCACCAACACCAGGAAGTCATCGGCATTTTTTATGTCTCTTGTGTCCTTTAACCTGTCTGCGAGAATCCTGTTCAAGTGAGCCATTACGAGGTGATTCATTTTATTTTCATTTCATTTTCACTTTATTTAGATTTCATACATAAAAGCCAAAAACCTGCTTGGACCCTTAGCCAGAGGCTAGTATAGGGTCCAATCTAGGAGAACAAGGCAATAAAACAAAATAAAAGCACAAGATAAAAGTGGTAAACCAGGAGTACAGGGCATTCAAACAAAAAATCTAAGCACAAAATAAATGTGGCAAAGAAAACTGTACAAAAAAAATTAGGGCATTACACTTGCATATTTGGTTTGCACATTATAGTATACGCATATATTTATTGATATGTACGATCACGTGTGATCTCAGACTAATACTCAGGTTACTCAGTGGCGGAGCAACACAGGGCCCAATAGATACTGCTTTCTTTTGCATGAACACACCCTCGTTCCATTGAACGTACGTTGAATTCAATTAGAATTTGTGGGGACCAGGGTTCTGGCCGCAAGGATAGCTCGGCTGAACTCTGCCACGGACCGCCGACCGGCGTAGCGGCAGAGAGCAGCAAGGAACACACAAACACAACGAAACAGCCAAACTCGCGTTTATTGGCGCTCCACCAATAAAGTAGTCGACTCCTTGCGACACGACCCGCCTGCGCTGCGGCGGGAGCGACGCATCTGACGAGGGGAGAGAAGGATGATGATGATCGTTGGATGTTTATGGCGCAAGGCCAACTGGGGCAAAGAGCGCCAAAACAATAGTCGATGATAGGGGTGAAACCTTAAACACTAACTAAAATCAGCAAAAACAAAAGTAAAATCACAACACGACAATGAGCATGGCTGGTGTATAGGGCCAGATTTCATGATGCGTGATAGGAAATGAGGTTTAAAAACTTGACGTCGGACAAATACTCAAACACACGTTTCACGGAAACAATGGCATCATCACCTAGGAAAAACGATGGATGTAGGGGAATATGTTGTCTGTAGAGTTCTCTGAAGTGTTTGTGTCGTGTTGTGTGAAGTGCCTTGCATGTGATTAGTATGTGTACTACGGATAGGGCCTCTCCGCACCTGCTGCACTGGGGTCTAGGAGATCCCGTCAGCAGATACGAGTGAGTTGCATGCGTGTGCCCCATCCGTAGCCTACCCAAGGCGACTTCCGTGTGTCTGTTGCGTGAGTCAGCTGTGTACCGTCCCAAGTGTGGCTTTATTACATGTAGTTTGTTGTCTGTCTGTTCGTCCCAGTGTGTTTGCCATGTTCTGCGCAGGTGTTGTCTTATGTGTGGCTTGAGGTCTGTGTACGGTACGGTTGTTATGTCTCAGTGTTCCTGAGTGCAGCAGCAGCTGCCCTCTCGTCTGCCAACTCATTCCCAGCGATCCCAGCGTGTCCTGGAACCCAGCAGAGGAGCAGCTGATGCTTCTTTGCATACACAGACATGATAATGTTAAATACAAGATTAACTATGTGGTTTTTGGGGGGTGTATGCGATGACAGTGCGTGAACAACACTCAAGGAATCTGTGTAGATGATAGACTTCGGAATTTGATTTTCATGTATGTGTCGTACAATCAGCAAAATCCCATGTGCTTCTGCTGAAAAAATTGTCGTGTGGACGCTCATGGTTCTGGCTGCACTGAAATTCGGACCATGAGCAGCGCAGGAGACCATAGTGGAGGTTTTAGACGCGTCACTGTAAAATTCTGCAAGTGGGTATTTAAACTGCAGAGACAGAAAGTGCTGCAGTATTGCAGCTCGCGGTACCCGATTTTTGTCAAGTTTCATAAAAGAAAGGTCGGAGGACACAGGACGAACTTTCCAAGGAGGTAAAATGTTTAAACAGGATGACCTGTACACATCTAAAAACGAAGCGCTCAGATCCGAGGCTCGCTCTCTCACTCTAAGTGAAAAGGGCAGAGGAACGGATGGGCGATTTACAAAAAGAACAGATGTGGATGTGTCGTTAAAAACAGGATAGAAAGGATGGTTATTCAGCAATGAAATTTTAAACGCATAAAGTAAGTCCATGTACGTCCGTTGGTTCTCAAGGCTCCACTTATTACACTCGGCATACAGACTCTCGACAGGGCTCGTGCGAAAAGCACCCGACGCAAGCCGTAGCCCCAAGTGTAGCACTGGGTCAAGCATTCGCAACGCTGTTTTGGACGCCGACCCATATACCACACTACCATAGTCTAAACGAGACCCAACCAAAGCAGTATAGAGCCGTAGTAGGATTTCTTTGTCGGAACCATACGATTGATGGGAGAGAACCTTAAGTATATTCATTGTTTTCAGACATTTATGTTTAAGTTTCTTGATGTGTGGAATGAATGTGAGTTTCTGGTCAAACACAACACCTAAGAACTTGTGCTCCTTGTTCACAGGAAGCGACACGCCGTTCAGAGTAATGTCTGGGTCCGGATGGACCCCGCGCTTCCTGGAGAACACAACGCAGGAGCTTTTTGCAGGATTCAATTTAAACCCATTCTTGTCTGCCCAGCCGGCAAGCTTCTTGACACCAAGCTGGACTTGACGTTCGCATATTGACATATTACATGATTTAAAAGATATTTGCACGTCGTCTACATACATAGAATAAGAGATTGTTGGTGGCAGGGCCTTTCCAAGAGAGTTCATCTTTACGATAAAGAGAGTGCAACTCAACACGCCTCCTTGCGGCACGCCATTTTCTTGGACGTGAACCTTTGAAAGTGCACAACCAACTCTTACTCTGAACGCTCTGTCCGACAAATAACTAACAAGGGTGTTCAACATATTACCCGAAACACCGAATGACCTGAGATCACTAAGGATCCCATAACGCCAAGCGGTGTCGTAGGCCTTCTCGAGGTCGAAAAAGACAGTTAAGCAGTACTGCTTATGCACGAAGGCATCCTTGATGTATGAGTCAAGTGCAACCAGTTGATCGTTCGTCGATCGCCCCACCCTAAAGCCTGCCTGGCAGCTCTCGAGAAGACCATTGTACTCGAGGAAGTACACAAGCCTGCGATTGATCATCTTCTCGAAGAGCTTGCACAGGCAGCTCGTCAGGGCTATTGGACGGTAACTTGAGGGGGACGACGGGTCCTTTCCCTCCTTCAAGAAAGCCACTACAATGGCCTCCCTCCAAGAGTGTGGAATGTGCCCCGAAAGCCATATTTTATTATATAGATGTAGAAGTGCTTCAAGTGTGTCTGCATGTAGATGTTGTATCATTGTGTATGTAATGTTGTCTGGGCCTGGAGCTGAGGGTTTACACGTGCTCAGAGCAGCCCTCAGCTCATGTAGTGAAAACAGAGAGTTGTAAGAAGTCTGTGATTTGTTGTTGTCGTGTAGGGACTTCTTTTCACAAGAGGCTGTATACTTCAGGAAAGTGTTCGTGTAGTGTGCTGAACTGGACACGTGTTGGAAGTGTTGTGCGAGTGTGTCAGCCTGGTCTTCCAGTGTGTCCCCTGTTGTACTGACCAGGGGCAGGCTGTGTGTATGTTGTCCTTTGAGTTTGCGTATACGCGTCCATACCTTGCGTGTGTCTGTGTATGAGTTTATAGATGTTATGAATGAGCGCCAACTCTCTCGTTTTGCCTCACGGCGCACACGTTTTCCTTACGCCTTGGCCCGTTTGAACAAAATGAGGTTACCCGACGTGGGGTACCGACGAAGGACACCCCACGCCTTGTTCTGGGCCTCTCGCGCCCGCCTACAGTCCTCATTCCACCACGGCCTCCGCTGGTTGCGCGGGGCACCAGAGGCGTGGGGAATAGACTTTTCGGCGGCGTCGAGGATGTGCGCCGTGAGGAGTTGTGCGGCTTCATCTACGTGTAGGTGTGCTATGGATGTGTGGTGTAGTTTCGATGTCTCTGTAAATGTGTTCCAGTTAGCTCGTGCTTCATTGAACCTATTATGGGAAGATGAACTGCTTGGGCCTTTACCTATATATCTAAGTGAGGTGGGGAAGTGGTCACTACCATATGGGTCAGTTCCCACACCCCACTCGAGAAGAGGAAAGAGAACTGCGGAGCCAATAGCCAAGTCAAGACATGAGTATGTGTTGTGTCCTATGTTATGATATGTAGGCTGTTTATTGTTGAAAAGGCATGCTCCAGAAGATCTCAGGAATTTCTCTATCAGGCGACCTCGGGCATCCGTTCTGGAAGAGCCCCAAAGAGAGTTGTGAGCATTAAGGTCGCCTGCTAGAATGTATGGTTCGGGCAGCTGGTCTACCAGCTCCTCGAAGTCGGAGCTCGTAAGTGCAACATCAGGAGGAATGTATATGGAGCATACCGTTATTAATCTATTAAATATTATTGTGCGGACGGCTACAGCCTCAAGGATGGTGTTCAAGGTGACAGGGTGGCATGCTAAGGATTTGCGGGTGACTATGACAACACCGCCAGAAGAGTGTGTGCAGCCATCCCTGTCTTTCCTGTATACCATGTAACTATTCAAGAAATTTGTGTGTTTGGAATTCAGATGTCTTTCCTGGACACACATTATACTTGGCTGATTGGCATGCAGAATCTCATAAACGTCGTCAAGATTATTCAGAAGGCCTCTGCAGTTCCATTGAACAATATTTTCTCTTCCCATTATTATGTGTTCAGAGCTACTGGAGTGTGACTATTTATGTAGGGTCTTTCGGGGCTTGCACTCTTGGAAGGGGTTTTCTGACCTTCTCTACTGACCTAGACGTCGCAGCCCGTTCCTTCCGCAGCGATGAAAGCCGGAAGGGCTCGACGTCCATGTCGTCATCTGAAGGCAAGGGGGTGCCCAGCGGACTGGGCCCCCTTGACGTCGTACCCTTTCGGGTTTTCTTTGCCTGCGCTGCCTGTGCCGAAGGCGTGGGGAGCACCCCAGATGGCACAGGCAGTAAGGAGGGGGAGGGGGTCGCTGCGACCGCCTCCGTCTCCATCTCGTCCGGGCCCTTGCGTGTGCTTCGGGCCGGTGGAGAGGGGGAAACGGTGGGTGCAGCAGCATCCCCACCGGACGTGGATGCCACCACAGCCGCTGCTGGCTCAGCGAGCGGTGCGGAGGCGGGTTGGGCTGCCAGAGGCAACCCTGGGGGGGGCGGGGGCGGGACCAAGTCCGACTCGCGGTACTGGGTCCCCGCCGAAACCAGACGCCGCTCCGCCCCCCGGCGAGCTGCGTCGGCGTACCTCCCCACGGGAAAAGAGGCGAACCTCTTTCGCGCCTCGGGGAAGGTGATGTTTTCAGTGACTTTGATGTTGATTATTTTCTTCTCTAGTTGAGACTTTTCACAGGCGCGAGAGTATGCTGCATGTGGACCCTGGCAATTCGGGCAGGTAAGGTTGGTTGCAGTGCAGTTGTCGGAAAGATGATCATGCTGGCCACATTTGGCACATGTTGTTCTGCCATGACAGGAGTTGGTACCATGCCCGAACCTCTGGCACTTGAAACAGCGCCGCGGGTTCGCGATGTATGGCCGGACAGAACAACGGATGAAACCTGCGCTGACATGCTCGGGCAGTGTGCAGCGGTCGAAAGTGAGAATTAGATGTTTGGTGGGTATTTCTTTGTTATCTCTCCTAATGACGATTCGCCTTACTGCTGTCACGCCTTGATCTTTTAGGCCTTCGAGCAGATCGGTCTCTGTCTCGGTTAGGAGGTCTGGCTCAGATATCACACCCTGGGAGCTGTTGAGGCTGCGGTGGGGTGTGACTCTGATATCCAGGTCTGCCATGCGGGTTTGGCTCATGAGAGTTGTGGCTTGCTTCTGTGAGTTAACCTCAACTAGGACCTCGCCAGTTCTTAGTTTTTTAGCATTGTATGTCTTGCCAAGGATGGATTCAAGAAACTTGGATACAAGGAATACAGATTGTGAGGAAAGAGGCTTGGATTTGTCTACCGATTCAACTATCAAAAAACGTGGGTAATTGTCAGGTTTCGGTGAGTTGATGGCAGGAAGAGGTGGAAAGGATTCTTCGGTGCGGACCCTTTTCAGGGTCCGATCATGTTTGGGGGGGGTTTTTCGATTTACCATATGGCATAGGAAAAAGCAGGGGACGGGGGTACTTTCTTCACTCGGTTTACCCTGTTGCCGAGAGAGGTCCCGGAGCTCCCTGCCTGGTAAACAGACAGGGAGCCCATCCGCCGGAGCTTGACCTGGGCTCCGACGGCCACCGTTCGTGGTTTCTAACCCTCCACCTATAAACACATCGCCACGGTTGGATCCAGCTTATGTTTGGGGGCTCGGGGTCCGCGGTATCGCCAGTACCGTCACCATGATTGCTCAAGGTGCCCCGTGCGGGGGAGGGGAGAGAAGGAGCCTCCCCCCTCGCCTCGGGTGCGGGCGGCGAGGAATGGGGAACGCGCCAGGACTCTGGGTTTCCCACATCCCTCCCCCCTTTGACCGAAGCCCCTCGGACCCGAGGGTTCCGGCCGGCGGTGGTCTCACCGCCTAGCGCCGCGTGAAGTCGTCCAGCAACTTGAGGAAGGCCGCCTGGTCTTGCGTGGCGAGGTTCGGCTCCGCCGGCGGGGACGCGAACCCGGCGAGCCCAAGAGGTCCACAGCCGCGCCCCGGCCAGCTGGACCATCCGCGTTCATGGGGCTCGACTCCGCGGCTCCGGCCGACGGCGACGCCACCCGGGCAGCGAAGGCACCTGCTGCTCCGAAACCGGCAGGACCGCCGGCCTCCGCGGCCGCCGAAGCCAATATGGCGGCCGCAAACGCCGGATCGGCCAGCATGGGGGCCCGCACGGTGTCGACGTCGAGTGCGGCGGCCGCCGAAGCCGCAGCCGGAGCTCGCCGTGGTCCCGCCGCCGCCCTGGCCGCCTTGGCGGCTTCCACGGCGGCCTTGTGCTGCTCCGACGCCTCGTGGTATTTGGCAGCCACCACGAGGAGGCCGCAAATGGCGCAGTAGCGGGCCCGCGGGTCCGGAGTCGCCACGCAGCCCCGGAACGCGGCGCCGTGCTCCGCCAACGTTCGGCTCCGGAACACCTGGGACACCCGGTCCAATGACAGGCCCACCTCGAACTGGATCTGGCCGCTCCATGCCGTCGCCGAAAATTAGCCGCGCAGTGGCTCGTTGCTCGCCTGGGAGACCCAGGTCGCTACCGTGCGGGGCGGCCGCGGCCGCCGAATCTCCGCTGACGGCGGCGGCAAGCCCCCGTGCTGGTCCTTCCGTGCCTGTCGGGGCTCGTTCAGGTATGGCGCCGGGGCCGCAGGTGTCCTCCTATTCCGCCGCGGGCGCCCGCGCCTCGTCGCTCGCCGTGGTGGGGTGCGCGCCCATGACGGCGCTGGCCGCTGGAGGCTTCGGATCGAGCGGGGGAAGACATGCTCCCTGGGTGCCGGCAGGATGCGAAAGGGGCCACAGGAGCGGCCCGCCCAACGACGGTGGCCACTCGAACCGCCGCCAGGGAACTCTCGGGGGGCCACGTGCACGGTGCGCCATCTATCGTCGTCCGAGGATGCGGCGCTGAGCCGCCTGGTACTCGGCGCACCTCCCCTCGGGCGCGCCGATCTGAGCCCGCCGGAGCTGCTGCCTCGCCCGGTCAGCGGACTCGCCGATTGCGGGTGTTGTAGCGGTGCGTCGGGAGAATTCCCTCCGCGCATCCGTCGAGCTCGCGGTCTCGCGCGCCCGAGGTTGTAGCGTCACCAGTATCTTCCATCCGTACTGCTTCAGCTCGCCCAAGTGGATGGGGCCGCTGATTCGACCCGAAATCGGGTCTCTCAGCTTGTAGTTTAGCCACGAGAGCTTCTCGGCTACCACGAACGGTCCGACCCACCTGGGTGCGAGAGCGGCCGCGAACCCCGCGCTAGCGTCGCTTATGGCGTGATTCCGTTTCAAGCGGAGTCGCCCACCTGGTACGCCACGTCTCGATGAGCTCGGTCATAGGCCGCCTTCTGGTCGGACCGCGACTGCGGTTTGCCTCCTTGATGGCGTCTGCCAACCGCTCGCGCAAGCGCCGTGCGTAAGCCGTGTCTGCTGCTTTCGCGGGGACTCCGTTCGATCGTCTGGCCAGAACCGCATCCGTCGGCGTGTTCGGCTCCCTGCCGAACATCAGGAATGCTGGCGTGAAGCCAGAACAACGATTGACGCTTGTGCGCAGAGCGAAGGAGACTGAGCTCAAGTGCTCGTCCCAGTCTTTTTGCCGTCTGGCATATGATCCCAGCAGTGGCCTCACGTCACGATTGCGGCGCTCCGTCACGTTAGACTGGGGATGATAGCACGATGTTGTTTGCTGCCTGACACCCATGGCCGCACACGCTTCATGAAACAGGCTTGATGTGAAATACGTGGCGTTGTCGGTAATCAGCCTTTCCGGGAATCCGTAGCGACAGAACACTTCGGACAGCTTTTGCAGGATCCCCTGTGCTGTCGCTTTGCGCAGCGGATAGATTTCAGCGATTCCACTGAGTTACAAACACGTTTGCACTGAAGTACGAGTACAAACTTGTACCCTCTCTTACTGCGCGGCAGCGGGCCTATGGATCGCACGCCAGGATCTCCCAAGGCTTTGTGCTCACGATAGACTGTAGCAAGCCCGGCGCCTTACCGCCTCGCTGTTTGCGCTCTTGGCAGACATGGCATGTGCGTACGTAACTACATGCTTTTGCCTTCATACCGGGCCAGGTGGCATACCGACAAAGCTTCCGCCATATCTTTGGCGCGCTACCGTGACCATCTGCGTCGTGGTAGTGCTGAAAAACAGCACACCTGAGCTTGCGCGGGATCACGGCCTTAAAACACTCGCCTGAGTCGTTTTTGCCGGGCACGTACTTCAGTAGAGCCCCGTCGGCGTAAAGCAGGTAACTTTCCAGCTCACTCGCAGCAATACCAGCTGCATTAGAGCTCGCGCCAGCCACAATACCAGCAGCTTCCCGGCGCCCGTCATTCTCCGGTGTTCGATTTGCCTGAGGGTCCGTCTCTTCACTAAGACTGGCGATCACCTCCCGACAAAAGAAATCCTCCTGCTGCGCCTCGAGTAGCTCCTCCCAACTCTTCCCCCGACGAGATGCACGTGCGCTGAGCGTTCGGTGCACGAGGAGTCCCGCGCATCGCGCTCCTCCCGCGTCGAGAGAGTTTCCTGGTTCTCCGCATCCTGCTCGCCTTCTCTGGCCGCTTGGGTGTCGTTTACCGGCGCCCGTGACAGCGCGTCGGCAACCATCTTTGAGGCAACTTTGCGATGATGATTTAGGGTTTTATGGCGCAAGGCCAACGAGGGCAAAGAGCGCCATGACAATGGTGGGATGTTATGAGGCGATATTAAAATGGAATCTGTAAAAAATCCACTACATCAAAATTAAACTATGGAAGTTGGTGTATAGGGCCATACTTAAAAGTAAGAAATATTGGTATGCAAGGTGTTAAAAACCCCACAATACCGCCATTGTTTTGTGACGGAACATGAGGCCAAGTGAGATCATGGGGAGTATGTTATGTACTTCAAGAAGTCAACATCGGCAAGGTAATTAAAGACTCTTCTGTAAGAAAACATCGGACTATCTGCTAAAAATAATGAAAGGTGCAAGGGTATGCACTGAGTGTATTTCTTGAAAGTGACGTTTTCTCTCTGTGTTGCACATCTTGCATTCAATAAGCATTGGAAGAACTGAGAGCTGCCCCCCACACCGATGGCAGTGTGGCTTGTTTGCGTCCGTTAAAAGGTATGAGTGTGTGATGTGTATGGCCAATTCTCAATCTGCACAAGGCTACCTCCACAAATCTGTCATGTTTTTCAGCAGGGGGCTTTTCTATTTTGGGTTTAACGACATGTAGTTTATTCTCTGCTTCTCTGTCCCATTGTTGCTGCCAGTGGTCCCGCAGCTTTCTTTTTACAAAAGGTTTCAGATCTTGATATGGGACCTTGTTTACGTCTATGCGGCTTCGAATGGCGGCAGCTGCAGCACTACCGTCAGCAGCTTCATTTCCAGGAATGCCGCAGTGGCCAGGAACCCAGCAGACTGTGCAAATGAGTTTCAGGCCATAAGCAGAGTGGAGAGCTCTTAAAACACAATTCAAAGTAGGGTTTCTACTGACCTTCCGAGATGAAAGATTTGAGACGACACTGAGAGAGTCTGTGTATATAACTGACTTTTTAACGTTGTTTCGAAGAATGTCGTTCAAAGTCAGTAGAATACCGTGCGCCTCTGCAGTGAATATACTTGTGTTCCTGTTCATTGTTCTGGATATATTAAGTAGGGGGCCATTTGCACCACAGGATACGGTTGTGGTAGTTTTTGAAGCATCTGTGTAAAATTCAGCTGCCTTGTATTTGTCACGGACGAACAGAAAATGCTGAGTGATGACACAGTTTGGTACATTTTTCTTTTCAATTTCTCTAAAGGACATTTCACAGTGAATTGGGAAAGTGTCCCACGGAGCGACCAAATCATAAACTGAGGTACAGTAGACATCAGTGAGAGGAACTTGGAACTCGCTTACGAGGTGTGAAACTGCCAGCGGGAAAGGTGGAGCTATGGATGTTCGGTTTTCAAAGAGATGACCAGTTGTGTTATTTTTCATTATGGTATTCAGAGGGTGTTCCTCCAAAGAAGTAATCTTTGCGGCATACATCAGAGCAGTGTAGGCGCGCTGGTACCATAGCGACCACTGGTTTGATTCGACATGAAGGGATGGAATAGGACTTGTTCGATATGCCCCTGTGGCCAAGCGAAGCCCCAAGTTGTATACTGGGTCCAACATTTTGAGTGCTGTTTTGGTTGCAGACTGGTATACAATGCAGGCGTAGTCTATTGATGATGATGTTAGGTTTTCTTGGCGCAAGGGCATCAAGGCCAAAGAGCGCCAGTACTATGGTGAGGATTATTCAAGTGAGAATATAAAGTACAGAATATATAATAAAAGGTATCTCAGATTTCTGTTGGTGTAGAGGGCCAAGAATTGGTGTAGAGGGCCAAGTAAAAACATTTGACACTATGACAGGCATTTTCTATGTGCACCCCTTGCCACCGTCTTTGCGGTAGCAATGAGTGGCCCTACCGGGTTCTAGCGTGCGATGGTGGCTCGGCTCACGGGTGATACGACACATACCTTAAAAAATCTACGTCTGAGAGGTACCTAAAAACACGGTTAGTAGAGAAAAGTGGCTCGTCTGATAAAAACAGCAATGGGTGTTGCGGGATCATGCGTGTGTACAATTCTGGAAAATGAAGCTTTCTTTGCGGTTCAAGTAGTTTGCATTCTACCAGTACGTGAATGACTGATAGCGACCCTCCACACCTCAAGCAGCGTGGCTGTTCTGTTCCTGTCAATAGGTATGCATGTGTAGCATGGGTATGGCCTATGCGCAGTCTACAGAGAGTAACCTCTGTGATCCTGTCTCGTTTCTCACAGATCGATCTACCTAACTTGGGTTTTACCATGTGCAATTTGTTTGCTGTTTCCCCATTCCAATCTTCCTGCCATTGGTCGCGCAGCCTCTTACGTACGTACGCTTTAAGATCCTCGTACGGGACGCTTTGAATATCTAGGTCACTCCGAAGAGCTGCAGTTACAGCATTCCTGTCTGCTTGCTCATTTCCGGCTATGCCGCAGTGACCTGGGACCCAACAGACAGTGATTTCAAGTTTTTGTTTGTGGGCTGAGCACAGTAGTTTTAGCAATTGATTGAAGACTGGATTTTTTGTAACTTTCCTGACGCTAAAGCCTGCACAGCACTTTGAGAATCAGTGAATATCACTGACTTTTGGACATTGTTCTCAATAATATATTCTACAGCCAATACAAGGCCGCGTGTTTCAGCAGTGAATATAGATATAGTCTTTGACGTGGAAAAGTTGGGACCATGTGCAGCACATGATACTGCACCAGCTGACTTGGACGCATCTGTGTAGAACTCAGATGCTCTGTACTTGTTCTGCAAAAACAAAAAATGCTGCATAATTAATTCCTTTGGAGCGGTTCTTTTGTCAATCTTCATAAAAGAGAGATCATAAGAGATAGGGCAGAGATTCCATGGAGGGACAAAGTCAGCAAAGCTGGTTTTCTGAGCGTCAGTGAAGGATATTCCCAGGTCTGAGGCCAGTGCCCTCACCGACAGAAGCAATGGCTCAGCCATGGCAGGTCGCTTTTCAAAAAGCTTGATTGCCTGGTTACCCCCGCACGGGGCACCTTGAGAAATCTTGGTGACGGTACTGGCGATACCGCGGACCCCGAGCCCCCCAACATAAGCTGTGCCCTACCGTGGCGATGTGTTTTTAAGGTGAAGGGTAGAAACCTCTAACGGTGGCCGTCGGAGCCTTGGTCAAGCTCCGGCCGATGGGCTCCCTGCCTGTCTACCAGGCAGGGAGCTCCGGGACCTCTTTGACTACCAGGGTAAGGTCAAAGGAGAAAGTACCCCCGTCTCCCTGCTTTCCAATGTGTCACATGGCATTTTCCAAACCCCCCCAAAACGTGATCGGCCCCCGAAAAGGGGCCGCACTGAAGTTTCTTTTCCTCCTTTGCAATCGATCTCTCTCCCAAAGCCTGATAATTTCTCGCGGTTTTTGATCATGGAATATGTTGACAAGGCAAAGCCCATCACTTCCCAGTCAGTGTTTCTAATATCCAAGCTTCTTGAAAGCCTTATCGGAAAGTCGTACAAGGCTAAGAAACTCACAACAGGAGAAGTTTTGATAGAAGTAGAGAACAAAAAACAATCCTCCAACCTCCTCAAGCAAACGCGCATGGTAGATGTTGACATCAAGATCACGCCCCATCGCAGCCTCAATAGCTGCCAGGGCGTGATCTCTGATCGGGATCTAATGAATGAGACTGAAGCAGATCTGCTCGAGGGCCTCCGAGATCAGGGCGTGACAGCGGTGAGGCGAATCACCATACGTCGAAATGATGAAATACTTCCAACCAAGCACATAATCTCTAACCTTATGCACATAATCTCCTCCAAGCACATAATCTCCTCTAAGCACCGCTCTAATGATGATGATGGTTGGTGTTTCATGGCGCAAGGCCAGCGAGGGCAAAGAGCGCCAGAAAAGAAGTTATATAATGAAGCGAAGTGATTACCATAAAAAGGTAGGTATAAAAACATGTAAATCGGACATTGTAAAATCAATTAAAGGTAATGGTGATGGCTGGTGTATAGGGCCAGATTTGATTATGCGTGATATGAGATAAGGTTTAAAAACTTAACATCTGACAAATAATCAAACACACGTTTCATAGAAACACTGGCATCGTCACCTAGAAACAGCGATGGGTGTAGTGGGATATGTTGTCTGTAGAGTTCTCTGAAGTGTTTGTGTCGTGTTGTGTGAAGTGCCTTGCATGTTATTAGTATGTGGACTACGGATAGGCCCTCCCCGCACCTGCTACACAGGGGTCTTGGAGATCCCGTGAGCAGGTGGGAGTGTGTTGCATGCGTGTGGCCTATCCGTAATCGAGCCAGGGTAACTTCGTTGTGTCTGTTGTGAGTATCAGTGGTGTATGCTCCCAAGAGTGGCTTTATAATGTGTAGTTTGTTGTCAGTCTGTTGATTCCAGTGCGCTTGCCATGTTGTGCGAAGGTGTTGTCTGATCTGTGATTTGAGGTCGGTGTAGGGTATTGTTGTTATGTCAACTGTTGTTGTAAGGGCAGCAGCGGCCGCCATTCCGTCTGCGGTCTCATTACCTGGAATTCCAGAGTGCCCTGGCACCCAGCACACGGTCACCTCAAGGTTTAACGCATGCACAGACATAATAGTACTAATGAGAGCACTGACCACATGGTTTTTAGACTTCTGTAAGGATAATGCACGCACAACACTTAAAGAATCAGTATAAATTACAGATTTCGGAATTCGACTTAGAACAATATGTTTAACTACAAGAAGTATGCCATAGGCCTCTGCCGTAAAGATACTTGTATTTCTATTCATAGTTCTACAGACATTAAAGGTACCACCACCATGCGCAGCACAGGAAACAGTTGTGGCAGTTTTAGAAGCATCTGTGTAAAATTCAGCACACTTGTATTTGTGCTGAAGGGACAAGAAATGTTGCACGATCGCGCTTCTAGGCACTCTGTTTTTCTCGACACTTGTAAAAGATACATCACATGATATCGGGCGAAGCTGCCACGGTACTAGAAGTTCAGTAGCGGAGGTTTTGATGGTGTCTGAGAACATGACATCAAGTTGTGACGCTTCTTCTCTTACTCTGAAAGCGAAGGGAGCAGAGACTGATGGGCGATTTGCAAGAAGTTGAGATATTGATGTATCATAAAAAACTGACGTAAAAGGATGGTGAGGCATTGATGAGATTTTAAAAGCATAAAACAGGTCTGTGTAGGCTCGCTGACGTTCTAGGCTCCATTTGTTGCACTCTACATACAGACTTTCGACTGGACTAGTCCGAAAGGCACCACACGACAAGCGGAGCCCTAGATGAAGCACAGGGTCCAGCATTCTGAGGGATGTTTTAGTGGCTGACCCATAGACAACGCTACCATAGTCCAGTCGTGAGCCTATCAAGCTGGTAAAAACACGTAAAAGAAGTTGTTTGTCAGCACCAAAAGAAATGTGCGACAGAACCTTCAGAATATTCATTGTTTTTAAGCATTTATGTTTTAGTTGTTTTATATGTGGGATAAACGTGAGCTTTTCGTCAAAGATTATACCTAAAAACTTGTGTTCTTTCTTGACAGGAATCGAGACACCATTGAGATGAATGTCTGGATCCGGCCGGATGCCACGCCTCTTGGAAAACAAGACACAAGTGCACTTCCCTGGATTAAATTTAAAACCATTGCTGTCTGCCCAACCAGCTAGCTTGTTAACACCAAGCTGGATTTGGCGCTCGCAGACAGACAGGTTACAAGACTTAAAGGATAATTGTACGTCGTCTGCATAAACGGAGCAGGAACTCGACGGTGGCAACGCCTTCCTGAGGGAATTCATTTTTACAATAAAAAGGGTGCAACTTAAAACTCCACCTTGCGGCACGCCGTTTTCCTGCACATGAACCCTAGAAAGTGCCGGTCCAACTCGCACGCGAAATGTTCTTTCAGACAGGTAACTTGCAAGCGTGTTCATCATGTTACCCGACATGCCAAAGGACTTCAAGTCGCTAAGGATACCGTACCGCCAAGCAGTGTCGTACGCCTTTTCAAGATCAAAGAAGACCGTCATGCAGTACTGCTTGTGGAGGTAAGCATCTTTGATATATGACTCTAACGCAACGAGTTGATCGTTCGTAGATCGCCCCGCCCTGAAGCCCGCCTGGCAGCTCTCGAGAAGACCGTTGTACTCTAAGAAGTACACAAGTCTCCTGTTTATCATCTTCTCGAGGAGCTTGCACAGGCAGCTTGTCAGGGCAATGGGGCGATAACTGGCAGGAGAGGAAGGGTCCTTCCCTTCCTTCAGGACAGCCACTACTATGGCCTCCCTCCAAGAGCGAGGAATGTGCCCCGAAAGCCATATTTTATTGTATAGGTGTAAGAGTGTTTCAAGAGTGTCTGGGTGTAGGTGTTGTATCATGGTGTATGTGATTTTGTCTGCACCTGGAGCTGACGTCTTACATGTGCTCAGAGCAACCTTCAGCTCATGAATTGAAAAACAAGAATTGTAAGAAGTGTGCGACTTGTTGTTATCACGCAGGGACTTCTTTTCTACAGATGTTTTGTGTTTCATGAAAGTGTTTGTGTAGTGTGCTGAACTGGACACGTGTTCGAAGTGTTGCGCAAGTGTGTTAGCCTGGTCTTCCAGTGTGTCCCCTGTTGTACTAACCAGGGGCAGGCTGTGTGTCTGTTGTCCTTTTAGTTTTCGTATTCGTGTCCAGACTTTATGTGTGTCAGTGTACGAGTTGATGGAAGTGAGGAAGGTGCGCCAACTCTCCCTTTTCGCCTCACGACGCACTCGCTTTCCAAAAGCCTTCGCCCGTTTAAAAGAAATGATGTTATCTGACGTGGGGTACCGGCGAAGGACACCCCACGCCTTGTTCTGGGCCTCTCGCGCCCGCCTGCAGTCCTCGTTCCACCAGGGCCTCCTTGGGCTGCGGGACCCACTGGAGGCCTGGGGAATGGACTTTTCGGCGGCGTCGAGGATGTGCACCGTGACGAGTTGGGCGGCTTCCTCCACGTGTAGGTGTTTTATGGTTGTGTGGTGTAGTTTAGATGTTTCTGTGAATGTACTCCAGTTTGCTTTGGATTCATTAAACCTGTTATGGGAAGATGGACTGCTCGGGCCTATACCTATATACGTTAATGAAGTGGGGAAATGGTCACTACCATATGGGTCCGTGCCCACACCCCACTCAAGACATGGAAAGAGAACTGCGGAACCAATAGCCAAGTCAAGATGAGAGTATGTATTGTGTCCTAAGTTATGATATGTTGGCTGCTTTTTGTTGAAAAGGCATGCTCCGGAGGATGTAAGAAACTTCTCCAACAGGCGACCTCGGGCATCCGTTCTGGAGGAGCCCCAAAGAGAGTTGTGTGCATTAAGGTCGCCTGTTAGGATGTACGGTTCGGGCAGCTGGTCGACCAGCGCCTCGAAGTCAGAGCTCAAAAGTGTGACATCAGGAGGAATGTATATGGAGCATACCGTTATCAACCTATTAAAAATTATTGTGCGTATTGCTACAGCCTCAAGGACGGTGTTGAGAGCGACAGGGTGGCATGCTAGGGATTTCCGGGCTATTATGGCTACACCGCCCGAAGAGTGTGTGCAGCCATCCCTGTCCTTTCTGAAGACCATGTACCTATTTAAGAAATTTGTGTGCTTGGAATTCAAATGCGTCTCCTGAAGACACATCACACTTGGCTGATTAGCATGCAGTATTTCGTATACATCGTCAAGATTTTTAAGAAGGCCTCTACAGTTCCATTGAATTATGTTTTCTCTTCCCATTATATAGTGTGAGAGCTACTGGAGTGTGTGTGTTTGTTTATGTGTCGTCTTTCGGGGCTGTGACTCTCGCCTTTTTTGGCTTGTCGGGAGGCTTTGGCGTCGGAACGCGTTCCTTGCGCTGCGTTGCAGGCAGGAACGGCCCGACATCCATCTCGTCGTCGGATGTCCGAGGGGTGCCCGACGGACCGGGCCCCCTGGACTTGGCCCCCCCTCGGGAGCCCTTCGTTTGAGCCGCCACCGCCGAGGGCGTCCGGGGCGCCAGAGGTGGCACAGGCGGTGCGGTGGCGGTGGGAACCGGTGCGGGGCCCGTGGTGTCCATCACCTCTGTACCCTCCAACGCACTGGAGGGCGGGGAGACAGAGGCGGGAGCGGCACCGGTCCCGACGGAAGAGGTTGCCACCACAACCGCTGCTGCCTCAGCAAGCGGCGTGGTGGCGGGTTGGGCTGCCAGAGGCAACCCAGGGGGGGGCGGGCGAGGGACCAGGTCAGACTCGCTGAACTGGGTCCCTGTGGAAACGAGACGCCGCTCCGCCCCCCGGCGAGCCGCGTCGGCGTACCTCCCCAGGGGGAAAGAGGCGAACCTCTTTCGCGCCTCTGGGAAGGTGATGTTTTCAGTGACTTTGATGTTGATGATTTTCTTTTCTAGTTGAAATTTTTCGCACTTGCGGGAGTATGCCGCATGCGGCCCCCCGCAGTTTACACAAGTGAGAGTTTCGGCTGAGCAGTTCTCGCTCGGATGATCGTGCGCCGCGCACTTTGCACACGTCGTTCGGCCACGGCAAGAGTTCGTACCATGCCCGAACCGCTGGCACTTAAAACAGCGCCGCGGGTTCGGGATGTACGGACGGATGGAGCAACGGATAAAACCTGAATTTATGTATGGTGGAAGAATTGCGCGGTCGAAAGTCAAGATAATGTGTTTGGTGGGAATCTCCTTGTCGTCTCTGCGGATGGTGATGCGTCTCACGGCAGTGACGCCCTGATCCTTCAAGCCGGCAAGGAGATCCGCATCGGCTTCGTTCAGGAGGTCTGTCTCGGATATCACACCCTGCGAGCTGTTGAGGCTCCGATGGGGTGTGACCCGGATGTCAAGATCAGCCAGTCTAGTCTGAGCTAGAAGCTTTGCAGACTGCTGCTTGTCATTTATTTCAATTAAGAGTTCACCAGACCTTTGTTTTTTGCATTTATACGATTTTCCTACTATGGCTTCAAGATACTTGGCAATCAAGAAGACTGACTGAGATGCAAGAGGGTGGGTTGGATTGAGGGATTCCATCACAAGAAATCGAGAAAAATGGTCCGGTTCAGGAAAGGTTAACGACGGCAACGGAGGAAAGGATACTTCGGTGCGGCCCCTTTTCAGGGACCGATCACGGTTGGGGGGGGTTTTAGACAATACCATAAAGCATAGTATAAAAGCAGGGAGACGGGGGTACTTTCTTCCACAACCTTACCCTGATAGCTGAGGAGGTCCCGGAGCTCCCTGCCTGGTAAACAGACAGGGAGCCCATCCGCCGGAGCTTGACCTGGGCTCCGACGGCCACCGTTAGAGGTTTCTACCCTTCACCTTAAAAACACATCACCACGGTTGGATCCAGCTTATGTTTGGAGGCTCGGGGTCCGCGGTATCGCCAGTACCGTCACCAAGATTGCTCAAGGTGCCCCGTGCGGGGTAAGCACCGCTCTAACCTTCCTGAGTCGGTCAACGCATGTTTCTTGAGATGTCCAATCCGACCCTACGTGCCGAACCCACGCCGCTGTTTCAAGTGTCAGCGGTTTGGGCACGGCACAACCTCTTGTCGTGGTAAATTGACGTGCGCAAAATGTGCAGCACATGATCATCTAACAGACAATTGTAAATCCGAGAACTTCACCTGTGCGAACTGTCAGGGACCACACGCTGCCTATTCTAGGAGCAGTGAAAAGTTCAAACAGGAAAAACAGACAATTGCCTTGAAAGTCAACGAAAACATCACCTTCCCAGAGGCGCGGAAGAGGTTCGCCTCTTTCCCTCTGGGGAGGTATGCCGACGCAGCTCGCCGGGGGGCGGAGCGGCGTCTTGTTTCGGCGGGGACCCAGTACCGCGAGTCGGACTTGGTCCCGCCACCGC